>NC_092423.1:11578382-12230759 GCF_036169615.1 Heliangelus exortis | reverse complement strand
CTGACAGGCTTTGTTCACAAGACTGAGCTTGTTAAGAGAAGATAAATGTGTTTTCTGTTGTTTTTTAGGAGGGAACTTGCATTTTTACAATTTCATGATATTAGAGAAAAAAAAATCTTCAAGGAATGTTACTTTTTCTTTCAAGAGAATATTTGTCATCCTTATTATAGCAAAGGTTTAATGGTGGACAGCTAGGTAATAATACGCACTAAATCAAAAGGTTATAGCAAATGTAAGTTAGAAAAGACAAAAATGGGAAAGAGCATGTGTATGATCTGGAGTTACAGCCAGAACTACAGCTTAGCTCTAATTTGACAACTGGTCAACCAGCAGTGCACAATAGTTCATGACTATTATCTACATGTTTTTCCATTTATTACATGCCAGCTGAGGCCAATTTTCAGCTGGGAACTATAGCAACTGTCTCTATGGAAAATAAAAGAATGTCATTTTAAATTTCTTTGCTTCATGAAAGAAATGTCAGCTTTATGCTGGAAATATACAGCGATACACATTTTTTCTGACCTGAACACATTGCATCAATTCATGCTCATGAAAATGTCATTTGTGACTTTTTTTCTGCTTTTTAACCAATTTCCTACCTTAAAAACACCGAAACTTCTTCTCAGTTATTGCAGCGTAAATTTAACACTAACCTCTTGAACAAAGACCTGAAAGCTTTACAGCTTTTATTAAATTAAAGCTTCCTAAATTTAGAAATTCATATTTCGTTGAATAAATTTTAGTAGAGAAGACAAGCTAAAAAAAAAGGGAGGGAGAGAGAAAGGCAAGCAGAAAAATATATTTAGATGTATTCCCTAAGATGGGTGCCAGTAACATGGTAACTAACATGATACCAAATTAAAGGATTTTTAATTAAGGATATCAAGCTAATATCTAGTCGTAGAATTATTAGAGGTATCCGATCTTTTAATAACTTCTTCTGGAACTATTGTCCCATTCTTCCACCACCATGAGCCACTATACCTGGAGAGGGTATAGGACTAATAAACTAGTCTTATACTGAGTCACAATCCAACTATAAAGAGTACTAAAGAAACAAAAAAAGGTCCCTTTTCATCAGGTTTTAGTTTTCCATTCTAATTTACAAAGAGACTAATCTCTCTGTATTCTTCACAGGATTTAAAAGCCCTTCCTACCTCTGATAATCCTTTTATGCTTTCACATTACTATAACAGAGTAGAGAGTACCAATTACTGAATACTGCTTATAGAGTGCTGTAAATATACAGTACTTTACAGAACTTAAGATAAGCAATGGCTCCATTCCTAATGAGCTTACTATAATTAAATTCATTGTTGAATCTACATATGAAATGTAGCTAGGAGTAAAACCACACAGGAGAAATCTTTAAACAAGGTAAAGACACAGATGTGAATCTAACTTGTTCCTGTTTCCCTCACCACATCGAATCTCACAGCTGTGTCATACCTGTGTAATATATTTATTTGTTTGTTTGAAAAGTGCTGTCCTTCTAGAAATAAGATTATAAATCAGCTATGTGCCCTTCTGGGACTGCTTATACTTAGAGGCAAAAGGGATAGGAAATGGGGTACAAAAAAGCAGGAGAAAACCAAATGAAACTGCTGAACTTTGGTCACTGGTTGATATTTCAGAATTTACTGAGTATAATAATGTGCAAATGTTAATAAATATTTTGCCTTTCAAAAAATCAAATGATCCTTTTCTCCACTAAAACCCAACATACTGGTTTTTTTTAGATTGGCAATAATTTGATTGGAGTGATCTCATACATGGGAGAATTTTCATCATGGACAGATGAACAGCTACTTGGGAACAAACCCTATCTCCTCTCTACATCGTGTCCATAAGGTTTCTTGAGGTGAAAAGCTGCACAGTTGGGTGCTCTCTCTAATTTCATGAGATCAGCAGAGTTAATCTACAGCTGCTTCCAGAGAATTTGCTACTCCAGTCACTTCACTTGAGGTAGAACCATCTGTTATGACCTTTCTGCTTAAATGTCTGGTCTTTAGGTGTTTTAGGATTAAAGATGGAGGTACATAATCCCTTGCAAAGCAGAAGAAATGAAATAGAATATCCAGTCTGGTGAACTTCAACACCTTACATGCTTCTCTAGCATGGCAAACCAACCACTGTTGCACACCACAGCTGCAGTTGTGACTCTATGGCCAGCTTCTGGGTTGGGCATATAAGGGCAAGAAAGATATTAATTTATAATCACAAATTACATCTGTTTCATTCTTGATATAAATCAACAAGCTTGGATGAAAAACTTCATACCCATACACTATCCACTTTGCTATGCATCAACCAAAGTGCCAGGGGGAAAAAATCCTAATTATTGGTTTCATCAGTAAAGCTTGGCAACATAAACAGGGATATTTGAATATTAACCTTGAAAATCCAGGAATCTACTTTCGTACTCTGAAGTATCTCCTACATGATTTCTGTAGGAACCATGAAGTTTGTTTTTTTCTAGTGGATTACCTTTACTGGGAGAACTAGATTCCCAATGTTAAACAAAAATTCGTGCTTTTCTTATTTATTTGCAGCATATGTTCCTTCGCTATAGTACATGACTCACACAGTGTGCTGCTTTCATAACACAGGTGCTGCAAGAAAACAAAAGACATTAATTTATTTTTAATGTTAGAAATATTGAATTAACAGTGGAATACTAGATGTAGAATCAAAATAACTGTAATTTTCACTAGTAGTGCCAAATATAAACTGTGGCATAACAATGGACCCATATTTAGAAAGTCTTTATTTTCAATTAGTTTAAGCATATTTTGAACCATTTAACTTGACTCTTCAGGATTTTTATATATTTACTGTACATCAATATTTAGTTCTTTGTTTTATCAGAAATTTACACTAGAATAAACTCTAAATCCAATTAATTAACTTCAAACAAAAAAGATCTATCTGACATATTTAAACTATTAGATTTTTCTAGTATTTTGAAAAGTTATTTTCTGAGAGCAGCAGGCTTCTTTTGTGTCAAGTAGGTTCCCATTATATCATTAATGCTTTTAATTATTTACATTTCACTTACACTGATGTGGATCAACTTGAATACTAATTTTTAATCTCTTAAATGCAGCACAGAACTCATTGCACTGCTCTAAAAGACTTATAATCCATTGGAAAGTAGAATTATCAATGTCTTCTCAACATGTCAGGAGAACTGGTGGGTTACTGTGGGATTTGAATTGCTGTTAGCTGCAGCAGTATAATCTATACTGATGTCTTTCCTTATTTACAGATGGGCCAGGATTAATCTTAAAACTGCTAGTATCTTGGAAGACAAGCAAGGATGAAAAATGCTTATGTTTTCATTTTTTCTTTTTTAACTGATTGATCAGCTGGAA
This sequence comes from Heliangelus exortis, assembly GCF_036169615.1. NCBI lineage: Eukaryota > Metazoa > Chordata > Aves > Apodiformes > Trochilidae > Heliangelus > Heliangelus exortis. The sequence goes on along the minus strand of NC_092423.1, from coordinate 12,227,382 downwards.
GAGTTGCAGGATTCCTAAAAAAACGTCCATCCACCTTTTCTTGATTCATCAAGTCATGACAAGCTTTTTCAAGTGAAAACATAGCTAGTTTGTCTCTTTTTGGTAAAAGATCTTCATGTAAACTTGTCAGGGAGTATCATAACATTCTTTCCAAAGGCTTAGGTGAATTACATTATCTTACATGTCACTTAAATTTACTTTATATACTTTTTGTTTCCTGTGTTACCATTATTAGCCCTGATTTGAAGAAAATTTCTGTGTGAAAATGAGGGTGAAAATTTTTTTTTAAGTGTGTGCTATTTAACTTGTTGAGAGCCATTAATTTTTCAGGTGCTCTTATCAAAATGAGTTGTTTATCAGAAATAAGATGTGGATACGTTAGCTGAGAAATGAATTCCTTATATGTATTGACCACTTCTAACTAATAAAACTCCATATTAGGTACTGCACATGTTAAATGTGAGCACTATACCTCAGTAAAGAGCGGAAGAATCCAAGTATGGCACTCATGGGAAGGTTACAATGATTTTCTGTATTCTTAAAAAGTGATATTGTCTAACCAATGAGACAAAATGCTCAGAGATTTTTCAGAGATAAAATATGTTCTCAAATAAATATTATTTAATTTTTTATTATTCCCTATTTTCTGAAGGATCCCATAGTTTATATGTAGTACTAATTGCTTATAAGGAGAAGAAGTAAAATTGAGAAGGAATTTTTTATGCTCGGTGCATGGTGGATTTACTCAAGGAAGCAATCTAATGTAATCTGAGTCAAGAGTTGAGCAGTGCAGAAGCTAGTACAGAATACAGATTTATTTTATTTTACTCCTCATTGTGCTAAACATTCTAGTAAATATTTTAAGACTGCTAAGGTAAAACTAAAGCAAAATAAGATTAAAATGTAATTGGTAAGTGGTATAGCAGATTTCGAGCTGAAAAGCCTTCAAAATCTCAAATTCTGAAATTCTTGTATTGGAAATCAAAATGAACTCATAAGCAGCCCAAAACTGGAATTTCTCTCCTAAATATTCAGTAAGTGCATTTGTGGAAAGAACAAAACGCCACTGTAGAAAAAGAATAATCATGATCAAACTAGATGATACATTTGCTATCCTCATTAACAGGTGGATTTTTTGTAATGTATTTATTATACTGAATATATAAACTTTAAAAAACAAAATGAAAACAAAACAAAAAAACAAAACAAAACAAAACCAGAAATTAATTGTGTACTTTGCATATATCTTCTGGTGTGAGTAAAAATGATACATTTTTCCATTTCGTCAACCAAAAGTTGAAGTTTAAACTTTTGAAGAAACAAAATGAAATACAACCCTATCCCAATAATTCTTACCATATCATAATCCTGTGCAATCTATCCATACATAGCATAACAATAAAATTGAACTTTGATTCTTGCAATCACATTGTACTTGTTTATTTAAAGGTCAGCCATTACTCTTATAAATAAACCCATTAAAATGTTGTGACATAAGGATTTAAATGACAATGCATCTAACTCTGAACTTATTATTTAAACATCAAATGACACTGAAGACATGATTAAAAGCTAAATAAGATTCATAAGTATTCAGTTGGAAAATTAAGATCAGAGAGTACGGGGTTTTTTTAGAAATCTGATATCATTGGGCCTGAAATTTTGGAAATGTGATGACGTTGTGGGTTTTCTTAAAATGCTTCTTTCTGATATTCTTTTTCCTTTTTAATGCACGGATGGTCTTCTGAATGTGGCTTGGCTGCAGATGGCCATCTCAAAATGATTTAGGTAGGAATGTTAAAGGTCAATTTAAAAGGTCAAAGTATCTCTGTGTGAAAAATACCAGTAAAAATAATACATCTGCACTGTACCAATTTGAAATGTTATCTTGTTTTATTCTGATTACTCAGTGGATATATTCCTCTGAGAAAATGAAAAGGATTATATTCAAAGAGCATGGATACAACTAATACCTAAAAGCAAATGCAAAAGACAATCAGCTGTCTCTATAAGAAAGTCACAAGGGCTTCTGTCTAAGCAACATCAGTGGGTCTGGAGATTGAGTTTGCAAGGGACCTAAAGGAAAGATGAACTTGGACTGGAGCAGATGTTGAGACAAGATGCTTAAGTGAATGAGGAAATGCAGTAACTGTCATCAAAGTGTGAGTTACTAATGTGTGACCTACTTAGTTTAGTGAAACAAAGGCTGAGCAAGGATAAGGCTGCTGTATATAAAGTCATCCAGAGAGGGGTTTAAGCTTTGGGAAAGAAGATCGGTTTTAACAAAAGGATATATAAAATCATGACTGTGCATACATTTAGTCCAAAACAGTAAGAACACACAAGAAAATCAAAGCTCAAAAATGCATATATTTAGCAGTGGACATAAAACGCAAGAGAAAACCCTTACATTACCATAAAAGTGCTAAACAAGGGTAATTTACTTTGTTGGAGCCAGAAAAGCCTGCCAAAAGATGATGCTGACATATTTATTTGGTTTGGGTTTGGTTTTGGTTTTTTGGTTTGTTTTTTTATCTTTAAATTTTTTATGTATTATTTTGGCCATTGAAAAGGCCATTTGTGATCAGGTGGGTAGCACACTTAATATCATTGACAAAGATGTGAGTGTCCTATGTGGAAAACAGAAAGAACAGTTTGAGACCAGTCAAAATATTTAGTTATCTTCCAAATGGACAGACTTAATAAAATTTACCTGGGCTACTTAAAGTAGGAGGTATTATTTGAAAAGTTAGACAGGTGTTTGAGCTTCCAAACACAACCACTCTGATTGTCTTTAAAAGCAGAGGTGGTAGCGAGAAAGAAAACCTAGAAAATCAAGGCCATAGATTTGACCAGCTCATCCTGCAAACAGGAAGTGTTACAGACAATGATAGGCTTTTAAAATCTATGTGTGTGTTGAGTGTGTGTATGCAAATAAGGCAGTGAAGATTTAAGAGGACACCAGCAAACAAAACAAGAGAAGTGTAGCTTTCTATTTAGGTCGTGTTCCCAAGGTAACGTTGTACATTGTACATTTAATTGTACATTAAAGAAGAGAGAAAAATGGTCATTACCTTTTAAAGTACCTCATCAATGTATCATTTTCATTAACAGCTCGGTTTGCCATGTATCCTTCTCTGCTGAGTTTTATTTTATCCCGAGACTCTGGTATTGCTTAAGAGAAAACACTTACTAAAACTCTGAATAATAATAATAAAAAAAGATACTAAACAGTAAACTTTGGTGTACATATCCAAATAGATTACTGATGTAAAAAGCTCAACCATTTTAAGGTGAAGTTTGACACATCTGTAAAAAAGATTTTCACGTTCTTGATTTTGAGGTACTGCACCCTGTTTTTCAAGTGGGTAATCAGGGCAGTTGTGCAAGACTTGGCTTATCCTAAGTGTTTTCAGTCATCTGAATCATCTGAATTGGATTGAAGATAGTGGAAAAATTCAGACTTCACTGAGGTTTTGTCAAGTCACCTCTAGGCCTTAATATCTGAAGCAGTTCAATCGAGTGAGTGTATACTCTGAAGAGTACATGACCGTTCAGTCAAAGCATGAGTGGTATTTGTCCTTGAATGAATAGATGAAGATCACTTCAGTTTTATACTGAATGAATATGAAACAAGTGAAAGATGGACTGGAGGCTAGGAGTTTAAAAGGTGTTTGAAAGTGTAATGACCCAGTGACTTTTAAAGGAGCTAGAACTGGAAAGGTATTACTTTAACTACCTTTGGTCAATCTGGTTAATCCTCATATTTCAAGATGGATTGATTTCATTATGAGTTACTTGAAATGTTCCATTCTGGCTCAGTTAAAATTGCCAGCATTTTTGTGATTATTTCCCATTTAAACTCATTTAAATTCTGAGAAGGCAATGCCATACTCCTATATCACAGATCCAAATAATTGTAGTGTATTTAAATTCTCCATAGAAATTGTGCACCTTTTTTTTTTCTTCAGGGTGCACCAAGCCTTATTCCTTATTAGGCATTATTCTCTGGTGGTGTTATTTAGCATCGCATATTTTCCAGTAAAATTAGAGTTTAGGTGCCTTAGCTAGCATTTCAGTGAGATGTGTCTCTGTTGGTAAAAGCTTACTGCCTTTCAGTTCTTTTAATACCTGTAACTTTTAAATTTGCCATGACTGTCAGATGTTTAAAAATTTATTTGAAGAAATCTGAATGCAATTATTTATTTACATTTAGTAGTCAGTAATGCAATCTTCCAATAATCAGAGAAATCCTGTCCATAACAGATATTATTATTTATATTTTTTGATATAATTTCATTAGCTTTTACTAGAGCAGCCTACAAGTTACAGCACTGTGTGATTTCCTACTTTATATTAATACATAAGTAAGGTGGCTGAAAGGTGTCTTTATTTAAATTTCTGATATCCACAAGCTAAATTCTAAGCATAACCTCTTGCTCCATACAATTCTCTTCCCAGTTGTATTTCTCTCTCAAATGTAGCCTGAAAACCCTACCACCAAAGACAGCAGCAAAGACAAATCAGAGCCTTTTAATGAAGCACTAAGATGCCCTGGTATAGGGTGTAGATAGTCTAAACAATAACTATTGATTATTAAATTTTACTTTTTACACTTCAAATTTCTAATAAGTCAAGTACAGAAAAAATAGTTGTACAAGTATTCACAGCAGGTGATAGAAAGAGGTCTGATGCTGACTGAATGTAAAAGACATGCTGTGATGTCCTGTGCCTGAACCTTCAACACTCTTTAACTCAACCATAAGATCACTAGCAATATTTTGGTCACTTTTTGCCATTATGTCTGTTATAATATAATGTATTTATATATATAATATTTAAATATATTTATTATAATATAATAATAGGTAATTCTGGTGAAATATGATACTCACTGGTGTGCACTGGACATGAGAAGAAGCAAAAGGTCCTCATAACTTGACCTCTCCGACAAGGAGCAGGAGACACATTTTTTATTTTGTCCATATTTTTTCAGCTGCATATGAACATGTAATTTATCAGTTTGAGTTAATGTGAGTGTAAATTGGTGGGTATTGCAATTATCACTATGTACGTAATTATATATAATTATGTAAATATCTATACTTTAATGTGCTGATAGCTATACATATAATCATGTGTTGTATACATGTTGTTTGCCCATATTCTACCTGTACTGTTCATATTGTGCTGTGCTTAATGTGTGTCTGTTACTCAACTGGGAAACACTGAATATAATTTTTAAAAAGTTGAATTATAATACAAAGTTTTAAGAAGTGTCAGTTAAATAAAATGTGAATTATATAATATAGGACACCAACTCTAGCTCTATCTAGCAGCTGTATTACTGCATTAAATAGTCTTATGCATATTCTTTCTGATCACACAAACTTAAGAAGTTTCTGGCTGTCACAGGAAGGAAGTAAACTGTGTTGCTTCTGTGTTGCTTTGTCTGTTTTTTTTGGATAGGATGTAAAAAGATACCTTATCTTATAACTTTTAAAGATCTCATGGCACCAAAACTGGACAAATAACTATTTTAGATCACATTCCTCTAACACTATCAGTTCACATTGCGCTTCTAATTAAAAAGAAACCCTATGCCTTTAGATACCTAAAGGTGTACCCTTTGAATGAAGCTGATAAAAAAAGTCTCATGTCTTCTGCCTTGTACAACACAGCTGTTTTAGTCTAAATTTAGTAATTAATGTTTATAATTGTTTTGGAGATTCTTTGATTAAATGTGCCATGCAGTAGACACCAACTACTGTTTCTGTTTTATTTTAGTTTGTCAAATGGCATTCCTTGACTTTTCATTCAGAAAAAAACCAGGATAGATGAGGTATATTTGACTTATTATCAGAAATATCAGTCATGTCATCTATGTCATCATTAAGAGCTCCGAAGAGAGATATGTAATTTGCTGATATTCAGTGGTAAAACAAAAAGAGGTACAGTGAAGACAATTATGTCTGTTCTCATCTGTCTCAGAGGACACGGTACATGAAGGCATTTGAGCTTTAGTGGTGTTACAGCAGATGAAGAAAGGTCGTACAAGAAGCAAGGAGCATCTCTAATCCTGTGGCTACAGGAACCTTTCACATTTTGGTGAGTTAGGTACTGCAGACATGATACAAAGTGAATTACTTTACCAGTAGGTCTCCTAAGCCAGTCTGGGTTGTTTTCCTGCATTGGATCTCAGAGATTGATGTCTTCTTGATTCCTCTTATGGCAGCACAGGTTTAACCTCAGTCCAGCTTCCAGAGAATATGCTCTATAAAAATGCAGTGGCTAAGCAATGAAACAGATTGCATTTGGGCCTTCGTCGACTCCTTGGCCTCAAGCTGTCTAAGCACTAATATACAAACCTATGAAATTGAAACTAATAAATGGGGCAATCAGGTAGAATATGGTGACTTATAAATAAATATTAGCAAAGCTCCTGAAGAAAACACTACCCATGAATAACTAATAGGTCTAACATTTTAAGAAAGAGCAAGAAAAGTGTAATATTGCCAAACAGAATCATTCAAAAGCTGCTATAATTTGCTCTCTTATGCATACGTATTAAGTATATAAAATCTATGAATTTACACAATTTCCCCCCACATTCTCCTATCATTTAGTATACAGAATGATTGGTGTTTTCTTCCTGAGCAGCCATTCAAGATTTTGTTTGTGGCCCCAGGCTTTGTTATGGGAAGGCTCTAGAGGCAGAATTATCAATTTTATCCATGGTTTAAGCCATTCTCCCAGGAAGTACTAGAATACTTTATAGACATAGGGTTTGACACAATCCTATCAGGTTTTTAATCCATTGTCTACTTTAAGATGACATTGAGAATACTTCCCCTCTGGAGCAAAAGTACTGTTTTAGCTTCAATTTGACATGAAAATTTTCAAGGCGAGGAAGAGTGTACAAATTTTCAGTTTTCATAAAGAAATATATAAGTCAAAAAATCTGGAAAGTTGAGGTAAATTAGGTCATTCCCTTAGGGAAAAGCTTCTCAGGGAATGAAGCAAGTGTCAGATTTAAAAAAAGGTAATTCAAACAATCTTCCCATTGATTCATATTTACCCTTATCTAAATCTGTATATAATTTAAATTGCAATCCATCTCCCATTTTCTGCTACAATTTCCATCCACTGGAAACGAAAATCCAGTTGTTTACCTGATGCTGAATTATTCTATATACAGACATTTCATTTATGATTAATCAGAAATTGCAATAGAGTGATCTAGGTCTATTTATTAATAATGCACATAGCTGGAGCCCACTAGTCCCATACCACAGATTTTAATGACCTCAAGCTCCCTCACTGTATATGTGTAGATACTTCCAAACAGTTGGGGTTTTTTACCTCATTTCCTACTCAATCCTGTAATTGGCTACTGAATACCTAATTAATGTTAATGACTCAGTTTACCTGGGGGAAAATATTCAACAAAGAAAAAGCTACCAATTGCTCATGGCTCATTAAAGTCACATTGCTGTAAATATTTGAGAGGATACTTCAAAAACATAAATAACCCTTAAAATAGCTACATCGCCTCCCTCATTAAGTGTTTTCATATTCCATACAAAAGCTCTTTGCTTTGTATAGAGGAACCTGTTTAAACCTGTGCTTTGTCCACCTTCAAAGACCACTCATGAAATTTACTTTTTTCATATTGTATTTTTGAGAACTAAAATAATAGATAAAAATAGTTACACACTGGAAGAAAAAAAACCTGAAATGTGAAACACATTCAAAAGATTAAAGAAAACATCTTGAGTTTTTCATGTCCTTTTCAATAAACAGCAAGGTTATTGAACATGTACTTCCAAATCCACATCTACAACTTGGTACTAATTAATCAGTTGTGAAAATAAACAAAATCTTTATATTCAGAAACCTTCAACTTCCCTGGAAGTCCTTAGTTAGAGAAGTTTTCCAAGGCAGGCTATAGGAAAAATAAAATCCATTGATGCCAGCGTGAAAGCTTCCTGTGCACGTAAGCAGGAAATGCTGAAGAGAATACCACAGCTTAAATGTACTTATATGCTTTTTAGTACTCAGATACTATTAGATATTAATATGAGAATCCTGAACCTACCAGGGTAAGCATCTACAGATGTTCTGTGTCCCAACCAAGCCCTTGTCACAAAACAAAGGGATGATTTTTTAAGCAGTCCATGCACCAGGGACACAAAAGACCTGTGCTCAGACCTGTTCACTGCCTGGCTTACAACAGAAACATGGACTCCAACCCTGACACAAACACTTGGGTGGTCTGGGACATGCTGAGAAGTGTTAATTTACTTATTTTAAGCATATAGCCCTGGGGTGGTGCAGAAAGACAGATGTGATCTAAAAAAACCTCGGGGATTGTGAATAGTGGGAATTGGATGTGTGAAGTCTCACATCAAGGCCAAGGTGAAAAATATCACTGTCTCAGGAAACATTTTTCTCCTAATGGAAATAGTATTTGGCAAAGGTAGAGGCAGGGGGCATAAGAACTTGTAGACAAAGCCCAGATTTCTCCAGACTGTCAACTGAAGCCAAAAAATGTCAAGGATTACAGTGTTTTTAAACTTAAAGCTGTAAGAAGTAGTCTTCACTGATAAGAAATGCTATGGTTGTTGAGAAGAGGACGTTACCTTTGCTGTCATCAGCCCATTGCTGGTCTCCTGGGATAGCAGGAGAGAAGGTACTTGCAACACCCATGTACCAGTGCAGAATGTCAGTGCTGTGCCTGCTCAGTTCAGGGTCATCCCTGGAAAAAAAACCTCCCTGTTTCAAGCAGAGAGATAATTACTTTCATACTGCTGGGCAGAGAAAGGAGAAAAATGCCCAATTGCTTCTGGAGTCCTGGGAGGAGCAAAGCCTCACTAATATCCTACTGCATCTGTAAGAGTGACAGACTTCTTTATGAGTTTCAACATTGATTAGCTGCTATGGGTATTTTTTTCTCTCTTTGCATGAACATAAGTACTGCCTTACTCCAAGTAAGGAGCTAAAGAATTTCATCTATTTACTGGCAGAATATATTTTGTATCTCTCCCAGGAAAGACTTCAGTTTGCAACACACAGGCAATAATTTTTATGACTATTATTAGTTTTACCTTGTTCTCAACACATATCTACTAAGATCCGGGCCAGCTAAATGACCTTGGAGTACATAGGATCACTCCAGATCCAGGGAAGAAATTCTCCTTTTCAGTGAGTGATTTGGATATTTCTGAAAAGTTAACTATAGAAATGTACATTTCTTATCTTTACTCTTCAGAGACACTACTCATTTTATCAACAAAGCTTAGACACTTCAGTGGAACAAATTAGAAATATATTTGGTGACTGAATACTTTTAGTTGTAGTTTTGGTATGTTCCCTAAGGAGCAGTTTTATGTTGTAAGTTCTTAATATTGCTTTTATTTTATTAACAAATGGTAAACAAATAATATTTTCTTTTTTGGATAACAGAAAACCAATGCTAAAAATAATATAAGAATAATAAATACAAGGTTGTTAACAGTATAATACCTTCTGAATTCTAATTGAGTTCCTGATACAACCAGCTTGTTTCAGTGAAGTTGCTGATTTCAAAAGGTCTTGACAGGTATCCTAAAACCTTTCAGCAACCAAGTCTAAAATTGCAAATACAAATATGAAAATAATACAGGAGTTGGAAGAAACTTTGCTCAAATTAATTTAGTTGAAGCAAATTGCGCTTTTTCCGTGACCTTACCAGCATAAAAATTCATGTATATTTATAATACTTTAGGAATCATGTCCCCTTAGCAGCAGCAAGGCTCAGTGGGAGAATTCATGGTGTAATAGCATAAAGTGCTAATAGCAACATCTATACCTGGCCAAGCCTGTTTATTCTGTTCCTCTGGATATGGGGGCCTCATTCGAATGCATTCAAATTGTCCTGGACTGCATATGCCTGGAGCTATTTCAAGCTTATTCTGCTTCACATATGCTCTAAAAATAAATTCCAAGTATTACTCTTCATTCATGTAAAAGCACCTAGAAGTGGTATGCTCAGTTTGGGGACTTAATAATGTGAAATACTACAGGTACTATATAGTTGCTTTCCAGACATTTTCTAGGTACAATTCAGGAATGAAGCAATTAACTACCTATGTAATTATGCTGAGTACATTCACACTGCAGTAAAACTTTCCTTACAAATACACATAATCCAGGCAACTTCAGTGTCTAAGTACAGGGGATTTGACTGTTCTGTGATGTTTATCTTACATGAAGAACATATATAGGAATAGGTTACTGCTATTGCTATTTTAACATCTAATTTCTCTGTATTTTAAGCAATGTCTTGAGGCTATTAGCTAAGTAGTTGTACTACACTTGGCACATTAAGCTTACATATTTTAAGAAATTCCTCTCCAGAGTTCTGAGATGGAAGAGAACAGGGGAACACAAGATGAAGAGAGGAACAACTCTGGATACTGGACAGACTGCTCTGTGTCACACCAATAATACAGAAATTTTTTTCTAGTAATTATTTCTGTGGCTTTTGAGTTTTTTGATGGAAATAAAAGCAGTGCACAGTATAGCAAGCTTCATTAGCTGAATAGTTAAAGTGCTTAAAATATTATCCAAAATATTGCTTAATAGAGACATAGCAGTAGTTCCCAAACATTTTTCTAACCTTTCCTGGAGAGAAATGAATGCCTTAAAATCCACTTTAGACAGATTCTCCCTTTTTCTCATGTTTAGTAAACTGTTTATGAAGGACCAGGTGAACATCAATGACATGAAACCAGGTAGGCAGAAGTACACCCTTGATGCACTCTGACACGCAGAGGTTGTGCAGACTTAGATATAAGATGTTGGACATCTACAGCCCTGAACTTGAAGAGTAGCTTGAAAAGTGACAGATTTAGGTTCTTGCAAGAAACTGGAGGAAAAGAGGGTGACAAAGGAAAAATAATACAGAGGGGAAAAAAATTCTGTGATAGAAACAGCTTCTTCTGCTATGATACCTATAAAGGTGGTTTCCTGTAAGTTGCACAGGTGCAAATTTCAGTGGTTTCTGAAAATGTAGGATATAACTGACAGCCAAATTTGGTCCAGCAAAAATGTTTCTATTTTGTGTTGTAGCTACCTTACAATAAGCACGATCCTTTAGAAACAGCACTTTGAAACTGCATGTTCTCTTGCTGCCTTTTATGAGAGAAGAGCAGCCAGCCAGAGCTCTCAGCAGCTTCTCAGAGGTGCTCGCAGACATAACAAGACATGAGCAGGTCAAGGCACATTAAAACATGAGAAAATCCCAGACAGATCACACACAGCATTTGCCTTTAATTGTCCTCTTTGGGAAAATGGTCTTGCATAAATTCAGCTTCATGCACACCTGACAGCACATTTGTAGAGGAAAAATTAAATCTTTTGCAGGGATGAATAGTAAATCCAAATAAAATAAGATATCCTGGAAGTAAAGCCACATCAAGAATTCCTCAGTAATGCTGCTGACGAGGATGAACATACAAGCAGAAACTGAAATATCACTTAGAAGGGGAACAAGTAGGACTGTTCAATAGTTAATAGTTATTATAAGTATTTAATATATAATAGTTATTATAAGTATTTAATATTTGGGGGTTTCAAACCTTAATTTGGCTGATCATATTTAAATGGACCTGTTTCTGTGTCATCCCTTTTACAAATTGTGTCAACCTGTAACATTTACAAAAGAATTTAGGCAGTATAGTATCCTCATTTTTGAAACAAATTTAAGCTTGGATTTAGAAATAGTGCATAGGTGCCTAAAGGATCATAAATTAATTTATGGCAGGACAATTCCATTGAAGTCATTAGTGTAAATTACTATAAAAAAGAGCATTCACAAAAGCTAACCTCATCCAAGCCCATTTCCCCAGCTGCCCTGCATAGCCAATGAGAAAGTAAACTTTTGAGAGTTATGAGGAAAAGGAGATTTGTCTGTAGTAAGGGATGCTGGGAGTACATAGATGGCAGATAATTGTGTATACATGTGAATGTTCAGCAAATGGTTGGTTGACCTGCCAAACACCATCCTACTGACTGCTACCTACAACTGGTACAGGCCGGTATTGCAATTTGGTAACACCTGGAACTAAAAAGAAGTGACACACTAAATCATTATTTAACAAGAGCCATGAGGAATGAGCAAAAGTTAAGACACTGAACCCATGTGCTTCTGCAACCAGCATTCAAGACTGTTCGAAAACAGTCTAGAAAGTGGGTAGAAGATTCTGGCAAAGGAGAACTTAGAACTGCACCAACAAACACACTGTAATTCTGAGATTGATAGCAGAGGCTCTGGCTTCTTGGCACACAGTGGATATGACTTTGCCCAACTATTCCAGCAATGGGAAATCAGCTTTTGAGTGAATGTTGCTTTGGAGAGTTTGTGAGTCTGTGTGTAAAATAATCAAGAAAGGTAAAGCCCTCCCGCTGGAAGGTCTTAAATGAATCCCAGTATTCAAATACATACAGGTTGCTATTCATTCTGTCTCACCCATGACAAGGGTTCCCCATGAATGACTGTGCAGAATCAACAGGCCTTGTATCATGTTCTGGAAAATGTTTGTGGTCTTGATAGGTGACAAGGCTTGTCCAGAAAAGTTAGTCTTTGCTCATGTCACTGATGTTCCACATGCAGAGTGCAGTGTGTCTCAAAGCCCATAATGCTAAAAATGTAGACTAGATTTGTAACAATGATTGGAACTGAGTCTGAAGTAGAGGTCTAATTTTAACATTGGCATAACTGAATGTATTTCTATCATTTTGCTCGTGGTACTTTTTCCATTTTACTTACATTCAGCTGCAGAAAAAAAAATCGGTCTGTTCAGTTTGCACTGGAGATCAGGGATAAGAAATAGGATCAGTATCAATTTCATCTTCTTGTGAGGTTTTTGGTTGCTTTTTGTTTGTTCTGAAGTTGTCTTGCCACATGAAGTTTGTCAGGTTAATTTACCCCCCAAACCAGCCTGATAAAAAAGAGGGGATCAGATATGGAGATGCAAAACTATGGCCCTTTGAACCACTTCATTGTTCTTTTTAGCTTATCCTCTGAGATTTCCACCCTCAGTATAGTTTCCATAATTGCAATGAATCATCTCACAGACATTATTTCACTGTCTTATTGACTGGAATTATGCCTTCTATTCACATCTGATAATGGTTCCACTATTGATTTATACAATTCGGACACTTCACAGTAGTAGCAGCAAGAGAATCACATTGGCATTATTTTGCAAACCCCTACTTACTGGTGTCATTTTATCTCTCATCCCTGCATGTTCTTTTTTACATACATATCCTATAATATACACTTAGTATTAGAAAGAGTTAAGTATGGAATGGCAGCCATGTTAAAGTCATGTGTCTTCACCTACGCACTTTGTTATTACCAAAACCACATTAATAAAGTTCTTCATTTTATCAGTCATTCTTTTGGGTTTAGAACTTCTTGGCTGCAATGAGCTTATGCAGTTCAGAAAGGCAAAATGAGGTGCAAACTCTCTCAGAACTAACTGCTGTTCCAGTTTCACCCTCCTAGCATGCTTTCTTTGTTCTTCTTGGTGGATAAGAGTATGTACTTTAAATTAACAAAGTAAGTATACTTATAACATCCAGGACAAATCATTTTATCTATCCAGAGAACTTCAAGGTAGCTTGATCCAGTGTCTCAGAAACATAACCAAAAGCCTTTTCTAATTCTCAGATTCAATGTCTATTGAAAGTAAACCTGCTCCTTCCCCAGAAAGGCTCTGGCCTTGTACATAAAAGATTGCCATTCCATCTTCCAATATTATTTTTTCTGCATTTAGAAGAAAGAAACACAAAAAAACCTTCATATTTTTCTATTAAGCGTTTTTTTCTATAGCTTTATGTGTTTCTTTCATCTAGGATGTATGATTTATTTACATATTGTTTAGAGTTGTCAGAATTAAACACATATTACACTGGTTGTCTAACCAGTTACTGAAAAATAGATATAGGAGCTTTTTCACACACCTTGCCAGTATTAGATTTTTTCTCACCCAGAAGATTATTTCCTTTTAGCAATTTTAATTTTGGCTGTTTGCTATCTATATGCTTAAAGGTCCAGAATTTTTTTTCTGTATTACATAGACTTTTCTTTTTTGTATTTCTATATTTTTTTCTACTTCCTGGTGGAAGGCTTTTTGTTGTTTCTTTGTTAATTTAATTCTCTTGATTTTGGACCTCATCTATTAAGTTGATATGTTCATTTTTTACCTTGCACATTCTTCTGATTTGCTTCACATGAAATCATGTCAAATTATTCCATACGACAGAGGGAAATTTCTGCATAAAATCTGAGTGGCATCATGTCTAAACTCACTTTTCTACCTAGATGTAGCTATGGAAATCCTCTAGGGAATTACAGTAGCAGACGAAAACAGATATAACATGCACACACGTGATGCTTATAATCTCAGAACACTTTTTAAGTAGAAATTAGCTCTAGTGTTAGCCATTGCCCTGATTTATGGGTAGTTTGAATGGGTATATATACTTAAAAAATGCTTATCTGTCACAACTAACAAATGTCATACTTATGGCTGCTGTTTCTTATATCCTTGTTATCAACATTATTACATGCATGTTTTGGCTTGACTTTGGTGTAACCAAGCTAATAAGCTCTCCCTATTGGGTCATTTAACTGCTATTGTCTGATTTATTCCAGCTTTAATTTCAGGTTATGGTGGCAACAGCTTGTAATGTCTGAGGCTTTAAAACATCTGGTGCATGCTTATATAGTGTGAAAGGAGGAAGCCAAATACCCAGAAGTAAAACACTATTACTCAGGAATTCATTTTCTAATTCTATGGTGACGTGAATGGGAGAGTCAACAGGTGTAGGCATAGATTGCCATCATCACTAGGATCTGCCTAACAATAAAAGGTGTTATGATGGTAATGCTGCATTACCATTACCATTGCAAGAGTACAACTACCTTTGTAAGAAGAAAAAACAAAACCAGAGTATGGAAATATGTGGTCATATGGACAATATAACTGGTCCAAGGTTGATTTAAATTTAAATTTGTAACGTTTTAGGCCCACCTGCTGTCAACCAGGCCTCTGCTTAGTCACACCTCTCCTCCACTGTGGGGCAGGAAGGAGAAAATCCACTCAAAGACTTTTTAATGAAGACATGGAGAGGAAGGTTTTCATTCTCCGATTACTATAACAGGCAAAAAACAGACAGATTCAATTTGTGGAGAAATAAAACATGATCAAATATTAATTCCTGTCCCCCCAACTTCTTCCTGGACAATTGCTTCACTATTGCCTCCCCCTCAGCAGCACAAGGGGACAAGGGGTGAGGGTTACAGTCAGTTTCCTACACGGTTCGCTGCTCTTTCCTCCCCAGAGGGAGGACTCCCCACAGCCTTGCCCTGTTCCAACATGGGGTCCCTCTCAGGGGAAAGTCCTTCATGAACCCCTCCAACATGAGTCCCTCCTACCAGGTGCGGTCCCTCAGGAACAGACTGCTTCTGGGCTGCCCACAGAGTCATGGTTTGCTTTGGGAACAGTCACCTCCCCAGAATCAGGGGCCTCCACAGATGCAGGTTTACATCTGCCCCTCTCTGTGATCATTCACAGGCTCCTACTTCACATCTGCCCACCTGTGACACTTCAGGGGCTACAAATCCACATCTACCCCACCATGGTCCTTCAGGGACTGCCCCACTATGAATTTTTATAGGGATTGCTCTACCATGCTGCTCCATAGGTTGCAGGGGGACATCCTGTTGTCTCACTGCAGGGAAGATCTCTGCTTGCCCATCTTCACCCTCTCCTTCCTCAATGACCTTTGTATCTCTGAAATGTTTTATTCTGACCTGATGAAGATAGAATACATCCATTGATTTTACTGGAAAAAATCCAACAGTTATCACTTGGGGAATCTGCCTTCTCATCAGCACTGACAGACATCTGAGAGACACTGATACTTACTAAAATTAATGGGAATTGCTGATGTTCTTGGAGACAGCCCCTGTGGAGTTACATTATTTTAACTTGCTACTTTTTTTTCTTTTTCATTTGGTAGCTATTTTTATGATAAGGTCCAGCAGAAGGACATTATCCTGCAACACAGCAAAATTTCATCTTTTGCTGGCAACCACTTTAGTGAAAACCACTTTTCCTCTGAGGAAGTTATTCTACAATGTGTTGAACATGGTTTGACAACTTTCAGACAACTGAAATTATATTGTGAAGTGTCATCAGAAAAATCAGCATTGCATTTATAATATTTGATAGATGTCCTGAAAGCATCTGGTTTTACCAAAGTTGAAAAATCTTCTTAGAATATTTTTCCAGAAACAGTACTATCATCAGTCATGAAGTATTCTTCAAAAGTTTCTTAAAGTAATGCATTTGAAAATATTTTAATGTTAATCAATATCTAGCTTTTGGGAAGAGAAACACTGATCAGAAATCAAAACTGTGAGCACTATTTATGTAATAATGCATAGACATGGTTGTCAGTGAGCAGAGCACAACCTTCCAGCAGATGGATCAGTCCATAATGCGGATTTTTAGGGAGACACTACAGGAACAGATACCCAGTCTCTTATAGGGTCCTAGGAAGAAACATCACTGAAGGTGACCAAATAGCTGTTCCAGCTATGGTACACAGTGGTGTCAGCTCGTCTGGCTCTCACTGGAGGCACAGGAATTAATACAGTTGTGGAAAAAAAAATAAAAATAAAAAAGACTTGTCTGATTTGAGGAAATTTCTTTTTCCTCTGATCAGCAGCCAGAAGAGTTCATCAGACCTCTGAGTTTTAGAGGTAAAAACCTTCCTATGTCTTTATGCAGCTTGTTTTGGATTCCTATATTAGTACTTAAAAGTCCATTTATCTAACTGAACTTTTAAATAAATGGCAGGGTAACTGCTGAACAAACCAGACGGTATCCACTCCTTGCCTGATATTCTCCCTGACATTTCAGTATCCAGCCTCTCTCAACCAGTGTAGCTGTGGCAGCAGATACAGGGAGATATGGGGTGACTGAGTCACCTCCGACATTTATTTTGAGTCTTCAAAAAAATATTACGCATTTACAGTGCAGTTATTTTTCAAATTGTATTTATCCTTGTGGACTTTTCTAGCTTTCTTCTTATCAGGCAGTAAGACTGCTGAGTTGTCCTCTCATTTATTTTCCAGTCATGGTTCATAACCACTTCAACATCTCATATTCAGGAGGAAGGGTTTTGTTAGGGCACTAGTCCAGGTAGTCATGTCTGTTCATAGCAGGAAAAGCCAGGCAAAGATTCAGGTCACCAGAGCTCTGGCTTAGAACTCCATCACTGAAGAAACAAACATTATTAGGGCATTAAATATAGCATAATGCTGAAATAAGCGTGTATACAGTATGTGAGGGAATTTCAGCCTACTAATAAAAAATAAATAATTTGGTTTGCTTTAAGTTCCTCTAGATTATCATTTGGTTTTCCCACTGAGCAATTTCCTTCTGCTAATCTAAGAGCCACTATCAGCAGTAGGCAACTGATTTATCCGGCTAGTGTTTTCCTGTAACTGCTCTGAATTAATTCTGCACACTAATTTACAGATTCTAAATATGCAAGAGGAACCTGCTCCAATGACATGGAACTTTGCAAAAAACCCTTAACTACCCAAAATCTGTTATGTATTATGCTATTATACCTGATATAATACAATAATAATATACTAAAACTGCAGAAGTGGCAAAAATTCTGATTTCATTTGTAAAGAAGGTATGATTATTTTGATCATTTTGCTGCATATATGATACAATTTTTATTTTTGTTATTGAACTATATAAACACAGCCAGCTTCTTAATTTATGTTGTTAAACATCTTGTAAAAAAATTGCCTATTGTGTTCTGTTGTGGTTTTCATTAATAAAATGTAGTTCAGTTTCCTCTAAGATTACAATCAAAGATGAATAACTTTGTGCTCAGCTAGAGCACACCATTTGCTAATTCATCTGAGATCAATAATGATTAAATGAATAATTTAGTGAACCACTGTGAACTCTTTTTGGCTGCTTTATTTCCATCCAAAAGCTACACTTGCTATTTTCAATAATATACAGAATTTGGAGAGGTGGTACGGAACAAAGATATTTTTTGCCTTTATTTTTTCTTGGCAAGCTGAAAATAAGTTTGTATTTTTTTTGTTTTCTTTTAAATATCTGACTGAAAGTCCTTGGGGAATTTAAAGTATTTTATTATTTTCTCCTTCCTGTGACTTTCATTTCTCAGTTTTTCATGACTATTGCTTCTATGCTACTCCTTAAGATCCTGTACAAATATGTGTCTATGAACCACATATGTCAAGCTACCAAGCAGACACTGTTTTAAATATACACAGTGAATTTAACACCATCAGAAAATTTGATCTTTTTCGTTTGATTTTCATCAGAAAAAGACTGATCTTTTGTAGCAAGTCCAAAATTCCCAAAATAAATTATTTAGTTTTGAGCAAGAGCAAACAATCTTTAAAAAACAGCTGAATGTCTTAAGCTAAGGATTTTGTAATTTACTCTGGAGGCAATATGTAACAATATAATTCTTGTGTACCTTTGTGATCTAGGCCATAGATACAATACATGAAGGTAAGAATCAAGTGTGGAAAAGAATCCCCATGTTAGTGCAAATAGCTTTTGCAGTCTTCGCAATTTATTCTGTTAAAATGTGAAAATTCTGGCTTTTTACAGTTAGGAGGAGGAAGTAATGCTAATGTTATACTTTGTCAGAATTAAGTATAAAGCTATTGCTTTGAACTATAGCATTGCATGACATGTCATTTCTCCGTGCCAGTGAATTAAAGCAAGCAAAATACCTGGGAAGAGAAAATTTGTTTGGTAATGCTGCTGGTAGTCATAATGTTGTATTGATCACATATTAACAAAATAAGATGCATAGATTTATTCAGTATATTAATTTCTATATTGATGTTAATAAATATTTTTAATAATAGCTCTAATTTCCCCATTTTCCCATTATACTTTCTGTTTGGTATCACACTGTAGGAACTTTTTTTCCCTACCATATGAGAATTTGCTGAAGTGTTTTTATTCCATATCTCCACATTTGTTTTCTTTTGGAGTACAGAAAACACAGAGACAAGATGGATCTGTAGCTGATCCTACTGGCTACATGCTGAGCAGAACTTGTATCTACAGGGGAGATTTTTCCTTGAGCTATTTATGAACATAGTGTGACTCAGCTGTGTTACTGGCAAATTATGAGAAAGCAACTTCATTTTAAACTACATGTTATCCTTTTTGTCAGTGACATGTTCTGTACCTTTTGTTTCCTTATCAATGCATTTTATTTTGAAACTGAGGTACTTTGTGAAGTGATAAAAAAACGAGTTTGTGGAATGTCGGTGGTAGTGATTTTTAAAAGGTGTTTCATTCTGCAGCATTTCTTCAGTGTTCTGTATTCATCCTTTCACACGATTCACGGTGGACACTATATTTTGGAGGCATTTTCATGTTCCTCAGCTGGTTCAGGTTTTTTGATCTCAGATTTTTTTCTATAGGAGAAATTCCTTTCAGAAACACAGTGTTTTTCTTTCCCCAGTGGCAGCAATGTCAACAAGCCTACTTGTCAGCCTGATTGAGGTATTTACAAATTGTTTCAGATTTGCCCATTAACATGATGCAGAATAACCTTTTACATCTAGTATCAAGAGATATATTCTTAACACAAACAACATCTAGCAAATTCATCAAGGCATTTCTTGTGCAGCCCATATTAATATTGGTGATGCCAAATGGAACAGTTCCATTGGGGTAGCCATAATCTTTTTGTCTCTACTTTAAAAACCTGTATTTCTACTGCCTGATAGTGACAGATATTTAACCAATACTCACAGACAGATTGATACAGTCAGGCATCATAAATGTCTTGTTTATTTAAAGAAAACTATCAGAGAAATCAATGGGGAAAGAACTCTTACAAATAGTACTAAAACAATAGACTTGAACAACTATAGTGGAAAGATTCCTATGTTTGTGTTAAAGCAGCTATCTTGGATACCAGAAGCAGTCTTCCTATGCACTATCAAGCTAGGAATAAGGGCTAATTTTCTTTTTTTTCTTTGCAAGATATAGGGATTATACCAAATAATCTAGTGTGATAGGTTACTATTTATTTCTCTGATGTAAAGCTAAGTAGGTCACCCTTGCACTGTACTGAAACTTACAGAACTGCTGGGTTGGTTTTTTTTGCTTTTCTTTTTCTGCTTTTCTTTTTCTTTTCTACCCTCTCCTCTCCAATTTTAGTAGTTGATTTAGAGAGACAGTATTTTTCATGTGTGACCTCCTCATATTGTAAAACAGACCTAAAGAATGGTTTAGTGACTAGATTTTGTTATGGACTGCCTTATCTATATTTTTCTCCTCATTATAAAAATATTATTTGAGGATTTTAAAAAAATTATTTGGTTTGAAATAGTGTGTGGACATCAGTAGCACTTCACTTGCAGTTTAGTAACAGATTCCCTTAGAATTATTAACATAATTATGTCATAATTTGTGACACTGTCATCTATCCTCCATGATGGCTAAGCAATATCTGGAAATGACTGAAAATAGTTTGTTTTCTGTATTTTAGTAAGATGTGTAATACAACAGCAAGGCTTTGACCACTACTCTTTGAGTGTAGTGTTATACAAAGGAAAGCAACACGAATTTTCAGCTCAACTCTGAGAAGTGTGTACAAGTGCACTGTAACCTAAAACAATGAATCCCAATAAAATTGGTATGGTTGAAACTGATTTAAACTTCCTGGAATTTAAATATCCAGTCTAAATTGATCCATCATTAATGAAGACAACCAGGTAGACCAGGAAGGTCAGCAAGAGTGGTTTCTCACAAACAAAAATATGACATTTAAGGTAGATAGGATGAATCAATCAATGGAAGTGTCCACAGAAGTATTCACTGTGGGCTGAAGCTGGAGATGAGCACGATTCTGTCACTTAAGTGCTGGTGTCTAGTGTGAGAGCCCCTAGAGGGATGACATCGTGTCACTGGAGTTGCAAGTAATCCAGAAGTGTAAGATCAGATGGGAGACCTGAGAGCTTCTCAGTGAGTGTAAATAATGAACAAACTGAATGAAGACACTTATTTTTAAAGCCAAAATTAAAAAAAAAAAAAAATAGGTCTCAGAGTACAACAGTTCAAAACTTACCAACGATATAGTGTCAGAGCTATGCCAAGAACATATCTGTTAAACTGGAAATGGCATAGAGAAGCCAGAAAGCAAAGATTTACAAGTATATAATTAATCATATATCAGAATAATGATGGCACAATCCAATCCACTTCTGGTTTCTTTCTTACAGATTCCTCTCCTCTCCTCTCCTCTCCTCTCCTCTCCTCTCCTCTCCTCTCCTCTCCTCTCCTCTCCTCTCCTCTCCTCTCCTCTCCTCTCCTCTCCTCTCCTCCTGTCTATTCTCCCATTTTTTCATTTGTTTTCTATTCTAAATGCAGACCAACATTTGTCTTCCAGCTCTGTCCAGGTCCAGAATGACCTATGCAGGAAAGAGACCTAATTAGAGGAGATATATTATCTCTAATTAGGAAGATGAGCTAGGATTCAGGTGTGCAGCCCAAGGTCCCTGTAATTACATTTCAAACTTTGTTTGACTGTTTATGGTACTAAATCCATTGATTCATCAAAGATTATTTTGATTGCAACAATTATTAAAAATAAAAAATATCACAAAGATAAAAACATCCTCAACAGTATCATGGGCATTTTGCATGTTAGTAGCAGAAAGTAATTTTAGGAAATATTTGAGAATAAAATTGCACACTTTTACAGAAACATTCACCTCATTCATCAAAAATTCTACAGTGATTACAGAGTAGAATTTGAATGAAGAGTTTACAGGGGATTAAGTGAGTATGAAGAAGAGTCAAATCTATTTAGGTTTTCACTTCTCTATTGTTACTGTTTTCTGGAGATGTAAGTTATTAATGATAATTCAGAGTATTATAGTTAACTCAGCTATTGAAGTAATAGGATTTGCAAACCCTAAACTCTTCAGAATACAGGACATAAATTACTTGAAGGGATGGAAGAACAGCACTGGTGGATGAATTAAAACATATTGCCTATGACTATCAAAGATGCTTTTTATGTCTACCACTTTAAAAAAGAACAATATTTGATGGCCTTTCTAACCAGGAATAAACTCAGCTAAAACACAGTCAAAACTTCAGAACCAGACAACTAGTAGTGGAATTCAGCCACCTCAGTCTCACCAGGGAATTGACTTTTGCTTGCTAATTGCTTTGGTCTCCTTGATACAGTTCCTGCTGTGCTGCTTATAAGCCTGACTGATATCCTAGAAATGCCTTCTAAATGACTTCCTTATCAGTGACAAATTCTTTTTGCTCCCTAGAGGAGTAAGGAAGAGAGTTGTTTTATCCTCTCTCTTTAGGATATGAAGATTACTACTGCTTTTCCAAAAATTTACACACCAACAGACCAAAATGCAGATATTATGGCATATTCATATTTCAGTGCCGTTTTCATGATGAGTTTTCTTTTATTGTGGATTCAACACTGCATCTTATTTAGTTCCCTTTGAGAAAAGTTTGAAGCACAAAATAAATTAAAAAATGTAAAAATGCCTCCATGCTATAGGTGTTGCTAATTCCTTGTTTCACTGTTTTTTACTTAAAGAAATGGGGAAAAAAAAGTTGAAAATAGAGTCATTGATGCAAGCAGGTGCAGTGAAAGAAGGAAAAAGGAAGCTGGAATGGGCCCAGCTGAGATGAAGTTAAATTCCTCCACAGCAGGTCTCACAATCTCTCTTTGTATTGGTAGCTAGAAAGGTGTTGATAACCGCTTCAGGACTGTGTCCAACATTTCCTCCACCCCAGGTAGACTCACATGTGGTAAGATCTTGGGAGGGGACATGGCCAGGACATCTGATTCAAACTGACCAAAGGGATATTCTATATCATATGATGTGTGCCACACAATAAACCCAGGAGGAAGGAGGAAGGGGACGTGTGTCATTTGTTATCTTTATGACATTTGTCCTCTGGACCAACAATTACACAGAAGCCCTGCTCCCCAGGAAGTGGCCAGACATTACCTGCTGATGGGAAGTAGATAATAAATCATTTCCATCTTATTTTCTACCCCCTTGTCCAACTGAGGAGTGGAGTGACAAGAGTGGCTGGGTGACTACTTCATGTCCAGCCAGTCAACCCTCTGCAAAAGATTAACAGCTTTGAGGAACTTCAGTTGAGGAAGTAGAACAAAGAGAAGAAAGTTCATGTAAGGACACAGTCGACAATGTCAAAGTAGAAAAAATTTAAACTACAGAACCCCTCAGAAGGAAACTGCAACTGTTCCTCCTTAGCCATCCAATTCTCCCTTTACAGTGCATTATGACCTCTTCATTCAGCCTGTTCTTAAATAGTTTTAAATATTAACCTAGTCTGTTGCTAATGAAATTATATTTCCTTTACTTTCTTTTCTTCTCTGAATCTTTTTTCTATCTGTGTCCTGGAGTTAATCAAAGAAAACCTGTGTGACCTACTAGATAATCATGGCATTATATTACTTTTTTTCTTCTTTTTTACTTGCAAGAACATCCAAGTTTGAAATCTCTAAGAATGATAATAGAGACCCAGCTTTGGAATAGTCTATATATATATAGTGACACTGCAAACTGTGGGTGTCCTGGTTGGGTAGCATCTGAGAACCTGAAAATAAAACTTGAGGTTGAACTGAAGGATCAGAAGATGAAATTTTTAATTGTAATTGAATTTGACAGTGTATTAC
This sequence comes from Heliangelus exortis, assembly GCF_036169615.1. Lineage (NCBI taxonomy): Eukaryota > Metazoa > Chordata > Aves > Apodiformes > Trochilidae > Heliangelus > Heliangelus exortis. Next base: position 12,203,547 of record NC_092423.1, on the reverse strand, counting down.
ACATGAATCAAAATTCTTACAGATGTGTTATACCTTTCACATTCACCTATGAGGACAGATGTTTGATATTTCTCAGTGAGGCTTGATGTTTCTCAGTGACTAAAAGTCAATTGTAGAACAGAAGAATTTCTTTGCAAATGAGAAGTTTTCAGTGACTTGGAAATGCATCAAAATCAAATGGACCCCTGTAATTCTAGGTAGAAAAAGTAACAAGAACATAAGAATGGAAGAAGTTTCAAACTACTCCTCCTTCTGCATAGGAAACAGAGTCCTTTTCACAGACTAAAGCACCATCCACTTGGCCTTTTTCATTTCACAAAATAAAGTTTCTCTCCTATTGCAGCATGAATGTATCCATGACAAATATTTTGTGTGTGTGTGTTTTCATGCTGGTTTTGTCCTTTAGCTCAGGTAGTTCTTCCCCACTAAACTCTACTTCCTGGATCTGAAACCATCGTCCAGCTTCAGTCTCCAGACCCTGCAGCTCGACTTGAAGGGAGAATCCTTTTTAGTTCTTACTGATATGGAACCAAGTTTAAAAAAGTGAGCAGTACTCATTATCTTCAGCAGAGGTCAGTGGTGCAGTTCATAAAATCAATTGTCCTAAGTGTGCACTCAGACCCAGCTTTTCAAAACTACTTACCTATACCAGGTGGCCTAATGTTCATAACCACTTGACTTTTAGAGCTGTCAGAGATGAACATCCACAAAATCAACACACTACATTTACTGATTCAATCACCCCTCTTTATTTAAAAGGGTTTTGGGTGGTTTTGCAACAAAAAAATAGTGGAAAATTCTTTCATTTTCTGTTCCTATGGAATGTACCTTGGTTTCCAGACTCTCACTGAGTATGACACAGACAATTTGCTTTCTCTTTGAGTATATTACAGCCTGCAAGATTCCACTATGCTTAGAATTAATTTGTTTGCTATTGTGAGTTTTTGAAGTTTCATCTTTTCTTAGTGAATACAAGGTAGGCTTTTGCATACACGTAGTTTTGTTCCTTATGGTGTGCCGGGTAGTAATGCCCACTGGGTTCCTTCCAGGGCAGAATAGTTGTCAGGTGCTATATCCCAGTCCTGTACAATGAGCAGAAAATTATTTTAGTAAGACCATTCCCTTCTGGTCTAAATAGCAGATCTAAAGTTGAGTGTTACAAAGCCTTCCTCCTCCACTCTTGGCTCTTTGAAGCATACTTTCTTTCTCAATTACAAGGAAATTCATCAGACAACTTTAGATAAAGTAAGCAACTATGTGCATGATAAATCCAAAAAAGTAATTATAGCCAAAAAGTAATTAGAACATCAGTTTATAGCCTGATTCTAAGATAAAACACAGGGAATGGAAACAATACAATGCATGCTTTTTTCTGTTATTTTTATCACATACACTAAGTCATTTTCAATTTCATTATAATCACTGAGCCAAATGGAGCAGTAGTAGGCAAATAAGACACAAATTATGTCCTTACTCAAATACAAATATAGGAAATACAGGTCAGACCATCTCTTTGGTCTGAACAAGGTATCAGAAAATGCAGGTCCTAGCTTTTCCTTGAAGCCTTCAGAAACTGTGGTGGGCTGGAGGAGCCCCAAGCAGGAAAGCACACAATCCAGCTACTCGTGGAGGCACTGCTGGAGGGGCACTTACTGTTATCATACCTTAGGATTCTTTTAGGCAATGAAATCTTTTATGCTTCCTAAGCATAGCCAGAGCAGTCAAGCTTCAGGAGTCAAACAGGGAGAAATCTGTTCATTCTGTGCATCAGAGAAAACCACAAGTGCCAATTTTCATAACCAGATTACCTTCTGAATTTGGGCCATAACTAGGGGTTCACCTATCAGTTACAGATTTCTATGATAATCCCATTGACTGCAGCATGACCACCGTGCAATGCTTTATAATTATTACATAAATTCAAACGTAAACTCTCTAAAGGACAGTGAATTTGTTCCAGTGTACAGGTGCAATAAAAGAAAAACATATGACCTCTGCTAGAAAATGTCCTCCTCTTACCTAGTAGTGTTCATGAGCAGGCATCTAAGCTCCCAGCAGGGGATGCAGGTATTACACTCTGTATCTTAGGGGGTAAACCAATTATTTCATCAAAGTCAAAAAGAAAGGCTGTGGTATCAGCTGTGGTAGCTGTGGTATCTACATGTCTGTAGATATCACTGATCAACCCAAAGTCCTGCCATGTGCAACGTCCTTTAGGCTATACCAGCTCTGCAAACTGGCTGTTTGAGTAGACAACAATGACTGCAAGCACCACAGACAGAGGTTTTTGAGAAAAAAGTCTAAGTAAAATATACTACAGTAATAAAACCAATTAGCAGCTGTTATCCCGAGGCAGCGGTAATGAAACCTTCACAAAACAGGCCTTTATTAGAAGGAGTAACAGTTATCATAAGTTCAAGTTTAACTAAGTGAGTCATTAAAAGTGGAATGCTGAAATGAACTGAACCAAATTACAAAGTAAAATATGCCCGAGGCAATGAACAGGTTTTTAATTTGTTTAACTTCCATCTTTCTGGTGTCTGGCTCTAAAAATTGATGTGACAAAAGACTCCACACTGCTTTCTAGTCTGAAAGCTACATAAATTAGTAATAGCAGAAGCAGCAGAAATACCAACAGCAACATTCTGCCTTTTTATCTATCACAGTTCCAACATCACTGGTCTTCTCTGGATTTCCTCTCTGGTTTTCCATTTTTCAGGAAAAATGTAGTTCCTTCAGCTGGAAGCAGTCATGAAGACTTTCATACAGTAGAGACCTACCAGTTCCCATACTCAGTCACTATTTCTCATAGCAGAGGATTAAAGGCTTACATTTAGCAAAAAATCCCACTGAAAATTCCTTTTGATTTTCTTGTTCTAGGGGGAACACTGGTGTTATGAAGTTCTGGGTGTGTGCCATCCCAGCACAGTCACACTCAGGCAGACCTGGTATCCCCCAGGCACTGTACAGGTGTCACTCAGGGCTGCCTTAGGACTACTATAGTGTTATTTCAGAAAATGTGAAACCCAAAACCATAATGCAAAAGAACACCAAATTTCAATTAAAGACACATTTTTCAAACTTCTCTAGACTACACCTTCCTACAGAATTTTTGCTTTGCTTTCTCTAAGATAAAATGGTAGTTATTTTGCAGTACATTCATAACAGACCTGCTGTTTTGTTCATGTTTACTTTCTAATATTTTAATTCAAGACTGGGCTTAGTTCCTATAATCCTGTTTTGCTTTTGTGAAAATACATTTTCTTGTGTACCAAGACATTAATGAAAAATAGTACCAGAGAAATAAAGGTAACTGTGGTATTCATATAGTATTTATAAAACTATTTTAAATATTGTAAATATTTATTTCCATCACCAGCATACTGAAGAAAGTTAACTAGAAAAACTGTCATGATTTTCAAGGACTTACCGAAGGCAAAAAATTGTATTTTATACCAAATTCCTTAGAAGTGCTGACTTAATTTCAAAATAATTTTCTTTACTGAGTTTCTCCTTGCTGTGCTAGAAATTGTACAGTGAGCTTTATATGAACTGTGAAAATGGATTTGCAGTTTTAAAGCTAGCAAATCTAAACAAAAACAGTAGTTGCAATTTAAAAACAAAAAAAAAATACCTTCATGAATAACTTCTGATGTTAAAAACAACAATCAAAATTTGACCAGTCAAAAACTGATTATTACAAGCATTATTACAAGATGAAAACATTTTTTTTCCTTTGATTTATGAGTCAGTGAGATAGTTTCCTCTTATGAAGAATGGCATGGTACTCTAAATGTAAATAAGTTCTGTAAAATTCATTTGGGCCTAGAATACTAGACTTTATAGAAGCAAAACACGAGAAAAGAAATTAAAAAATCGAACTGGTTAGTTTATTAGGACAAATTCATAGTATGAATTGTCATATTCTATGTAAGAGAACTGCTGTATAGTGTGTGATCCGAGTGTCCTGCTTCTGGTATGGTAAATACTGACTCGGGAAAAAAAATATGAAAAAAAGGGTATCTTAACTGTATACCTCCTAGTCTCTGGCAAGCATATTGCATTTCAATTGTCTCATTGAATAGGTAATACTAAACATGATTGGCTACTCATTTTTTTCCAAACCACTAACAACTCCAATCTTCATGATAAACACTGGCAATCAGTTCCACAGGTTAAAAGTATAAAGGTATAAATGAAACCAGAAGGAAAAAAATTACCTTTATCTTTGTTTTACACCTTCAGTGCAAGTAATTCTCACAGAAGCACAGTTTTACAATAGTGGCTAATAGAGACTAATCATTGTCTGGCATCCTTGTTGCCAGTAGTGATTAACCATACTGCTTTTACTTTCTTTGAACCATTTATAGTTTATAGACAGATTTTAATTTCCTATGTTAATAAATGAGAAGGCTGAAGTAAAGCCTAAAGGTTCACAACAATGCTACATCCACACTGCAAAATTTATTTGGCTCAGCTTTCTCAGAACATTGTGTAGTCATTCTTCATCCACACATGCTCAGCCTCCCTTGAGTAGGTTGGTCATAGCCACACTACATAATATTTAAATGTGGATACCCTTTTAAGGCCCCATGTGTTGTCTTCGTGGTTTTAAGAAAAAAAAAAATTCTGTGTTTGTTGTTTTTTTTTTTTTTTTAAGTTTCAAATAATTGAAACAATAGTGTAAAAAATCTGGGGTAGTGATGGAACACATTGGAGGAGGATGTATACAACCATATGAGATGCAGACTCCTCCATAATACTTCATGTGATCAGTTTCTAGAGTGAACTACATCCAGAACTCGAGCTGTATTTTTTTTATTAGTGCAAATGAACATGCTTGTCACAAAAAGGATGTTGGGAATGAAGTAACATTAGTGCTCAGTGGACACTGTAGGGAATTAGACCTGACAATGCATAGGGGAGCCATCAATTACCAACGAAGTTGCACCCACAAAGAATATTGAATGGGTCTTTCTCATTCACAGGGAAACCATAGAGCCTTCTGATGTTTCAAGTTTTTCAGAGCCTGTGAGAACACCCAGCAATAAACTGAAAAAATGTCCACAACAATGCCCTTCAAAAGTGAGGTTTTGTGCCCTATATGATGGCAAAACACCCAAGAACACAACAGTCTGTGAAGAATTATGTGCTATCTGTGTTCAAAGAAATCCCTGTTGACATGGGTATTGAAAATTTCCTTGCAAAAAAATTACTTCTGAGAACATTCAGGTTTTATTTTTTCAAGAAGAGTTCATTGTCTTACCACTGGAAATGACCCTTACACTAGAAGAGATCTCATGCTCTTCTGTTGTTTCTGAAGGGACAAGTATGTGAGTAGTCAAAAGTTGCCAGTCTCTGCATGTCGATTAGTTTTTTTTTAAAACCAAATATTTGAACTGTGTGATATTTTCCAGAGCATATAATTTGTATAAACTAGAAACTACAGGGAAATATAATTACAAATTTAGCATAACAAGTTTTGCTTTTCATGTGTGCCTACTACTTTTTTAAATTTAGGTCTCAGTATTTAGGCAAGAAGTGAATATAATTGAGCTAGTCGGTAGGTCCAAGTCAAATGATGAAAAGGTTAATGAGATTTTGATATTCTTCTGGTGAAATTAAATTTAATTTTCAGCTGCTCTGAACATGCACATCTATTTCCTCTTATTTGTTTTTAGGAAATTCTGTGAGATCCTGATTATACCAGTAGAAAGGTGCTGAACATGTATGCAAATAGTCAAACAACTATACTAAAATGTATTTAACACACCCTATTCGAGAACAGAAATTGCCAAAACAGATTTGATCAGTAGATCTGTGATGTTTTCCTATTTCTAATGGTATCCTCTATAAGTGTCTTTTATACAGAAAAGTTTCTTCCTAACTTCCTCAGTTAATGGTTCATTTATGCCCTGAGGAAGGCCTCTATTTCTTTTCTAAAAATATTATTTTATATCCTATCTACAGTAACTATGGATGTTCTCATTATCCTTAGAAAGGTTTAATCCTTTTTTAATTCCTGCTAAGCTCCTGCTCTGAATGCTATATTGTGACAATGGGTTCTAATAATGTATTATAGTCTTTGATTATTTAAAATCCCTCTTAGTCTATATTTCCGATGTACATTTCACCTGCCATTTTTTTGCACAGAAAGATTTAATACAAGAAAACACTTATTTCTTTGAAAGCCATGTTCTGCTAACCTCTTTAGGCCGGCCTATTTAGATGCGTATTTTCCTCTTCCCTCCTTTTTAATCGTATATATATGTGTGTGTGTGTGTGTGTGTAGATATTATTTAAGATTGTGAAATAGGAGATGTGTTTAGTGGTTAAAGTATTAGCTTGACCAATTTTCCTTGTTGTGTATCCTGCATGACTCCTGAGGAGTTTTGCCACAGTGACTCATCTATACAAAGGGAATTGTAACATTTTCTAGCTTAAAATATATCCAGCAATGCCCAGTGTGCTTCTGGAACTATGTAGGTGCATTCAAAGGACAGTGTTACTTTTTTTTATAAGCTTCTACTTTGGCTAGGTTCCTTTCTTTTTTTTCTTATTTTAATCCTCATTTTTCATTCATAGTGTTTCTTTTTGTATGGTTCCTTGACTGAAGAGGGCAAGAAAGATGATTGGGGGGCCAGAGCACCTCTCTTATGAAGCAAGGGGGAGAGAGGTGGGACTGTTTAGCCTGGATAGGAGAAGACTGAAAGAGGACCTTGTCAATGCCTATAAATATCTAAAGGGCAACTGGAAGGAGGATGGAGTCAGGATCTTTTCAGCAATGAGACAGGGGACAGAAACTAGAACACAGGAAACTGAATTTAAACATAACTTCTCTACTGTGAGGGAGACAAGGCACTGAACAGGATGGCCAGAGAGGTTGTGGAGTCTCCTCTGGAGGCAGTCAAGCCCTGCTCAGATGCCATTCTGTATAATGTGCTCTGGGCAATCCTGCCTTAGCCAGGCGGGGGGGGGGTGGACTCCAGAGATGATCTCCAGAGGTCCCTTCCAAATCCAACGATTCTGTGATTCTGCAATATGATAATCACTACTACATAGACACTCAGCTATATTAATTAATAAAACAGCTTCCTTGTGTTAGAATATATGATTATGTACTACACCATCTGGTGTGGTACAGAAATAGAGGTGTTCCAGGAAACATTTAGAGTCTTGTTGATCACTTCAGGAATATATATGCGAGACCTTCAAGAACTTCACAATTGCTATTCCATAAAATGTTGAGTCTTCACCTTTGGTTACTTTGTTGGGTGTTAAGAACTGAATGCTTTGGTGAAGTCTTTGGTGAAGTTTGCTTGGAGCCTGACTAGATTAACCATTTCATAAAAATATTTGAAAATAGAGTTTTCTGATGACTACTTAAGGAAAAGTTAAAGTTATTGTACAGATTAATCATTATTATCATTCAAATTAAAAAACAAATGTAACACTCAGAGGATGCCAACCTGACACCTCCCCTCTTAACTACTTTTCTTGATGTGAACTACAAATAATAGAATAACAGAAATGTTCTTGTTGGAAAGGGCCTTTAGATTATTGTTTTCAACCATTACCCTAACACTACCAACTCCAGTGCCAAACCATATTTTTAAGCACTGTATCTACAGGACTTTTAAACACTTCCAGGGATGGTGATTCAACCACCTCCCTGGGAAGCCTATTCTAGTGTTTAATAACTAACCTAGTGTTCTAATATCTGATGGATACCTCCCTTGCTGCAGCTCTAGACCATTTGCTCTTGTCCTACTCTTTGTTTCTAGAAAGAGACCAACACTCACCTTGCTTAAACCTCCTTTCAGATAGTTGCAAAGAGAAGGAAGGTCTCCCTTCTGCCTCCTTTTCTCCAGACTAAGCAGCTCCAGTTCCCTCAGACACTTTTCATAAGACACTCAAGTCTTCAGCAGCTTTGTTGTGCTTCTCTTGACTTACTCCACCACCTCACTGTCCTTGTGGTAGTGAGGGGCCCGAAAATGAGAACAGTACTCAAGGTGCAGCCTCACCAGTACCAAGTACAGGGGCATGATTACTTCATTAGTCCTTCTTGTCACACTATTCCTGACACAAGCCAAGATGCTGTTGGCCTTCTTGGCCACCTGGACACATTTCTGGCTAATATTCATCCAGCTACTGACCTAGTCCAGTACCACTGAGCAATTTCCTAGCCAGTCTTCTCCAAGCCTGGAGTGTTGCATGGGGTTTTTGTGACCTAAGTGCAGAACACAACGTTTGGCATTGTGGGATTCCATACAATTGACCTCAGCCCATTGATCCAGCCTGTCCAGATCCCTTTGCAGGGGACCTGGATATTCTAAGAAATATATTATTAAGTTTATCCATTAATTGCACATATTTTTTTAATCGTAAGATTCATATTGAAGAGAAAAATGTCTTTGTTCTCCTAGGTAAAGTCAAACAGGGCATACTTCTCGTTTGGCCTTTTTCTAGTCACAGTGATTTAGTGAAATCAATATTTTAAGTAAAAATTCTTATTAAATATTGCATTTATATTGCAAGGATGACTACTATCTACACCTTTAAGCAGCTTCATTACACAGTTAGTTCTGCTTTGTCAGTATTTCTATGTTAAACTGTTCATATGACTAATTAAAATGTGACACTAAAGTCTATTTGTTATTACTTCCATTATCTTTCTTATAACACACTGACATAACATGTTTATGGATTCTGTACCTAATCTAATTTAATATTTTGCTTATAAGTGAAATGCCCTGAATAACAATAGCTACCCTTAGAAAGCTGGTTTAAATATATTTACGCACAACCACACACACCAGGGAAAGAAACCAAGTTTTCACTGGGATTATATTACATTTTGGTGCATATTACAAAGAGTAATCTAGTGAGCAGATATATTTCAGAATTTTATTTTCTTCTGAAGAAAATCAACAATTCAAATACCATTGAAAATTCATTCAGGATCTAAACCATATATTTTCCAAGTTCCGCTTTTGTCTGTTCCAAGTCAATTTTTTAAATTTCTGAGCATCTTGCAGTCATGTTTTGAGCTACATGTGTAAACACCTGTATGTGAATTAAAATTTCAACTCTCTCCAACCATGGAACTAAGTGTGTCTTTTAAATCAACAGTAAAGATGCAGCCTTGTAAGGGACTTCCTAGTTAGCAATGGCAAATTTTCAAATCATCTTGTATAGAACAAGTAATTTGTCATATAGACAATGTCTAGACACACATTACTGTCGTATTAGATCCTTTTCTAAGTTTTCCACTGTTAATGCAACTGCTCAGCTTCTCAAACTGGAAGAAACAGTTAGTGAAAGGCGAATTTCAGACTCATTATAAGTGATAAAATGAAACCACTCAGAGAGTGGTATAATACTGCATTATACTAAGCACTATGGAATGATATTTATCGTAGGAAAAGCATATCCCATCCCAAAGAACTTGTTTGAAACAAGCACAAGAGATACAATTAAGGAAAATTACCTTATTTCAAAGTCAGGGACTGTGGCAGCAAGGAAGCAAAACCCATTCATCACAGACTGCAAATCATCCACATTACAATTAAAGCTTTCCACCTCATCTGATAACTGTACCATGGAAAAGAAATCATGTACCTCTATGTGTTTATTCAATACTGTAATGCCCACTCTTGAACTTTTATTATTACTTTTAATTGCTCCTATAACATCAGTTTTCAAGTTTATATGCACATGTGTGTCTCAATTTGCATTCAGTGATTTTAATTTATAGATATAATAGCTGGAAAGAGAAGATCAGGAATATGATCCAAAGATAAATAAAATAAAGAATAAATAGAACAAAATTAAAAACAATCAAACAAAAAGAAAAAAACACCCCTCTAACCAACCCAACAAAACATCAAAATGAACCTAACTGATTTGATTAGTCTAAAGATAAAAGAGGCATGATACATTAGAAGAGCTTTTCTCTCAAGAGAAGATCTTGAGAGAACGGCATCTATGTCCTGTTCTTCACTTTTCACAATGTAACCAAGAATGGAAAATAGAAGATTTTCACAAAGTTGGATGAAGAAATAAGAAGCTGAAAACTGGTAAATTCTTGCTGCCCCAAATATGTAGCTTATTGCTGTAATGTAAAACATCTTGAAAAAAAAAATGTTCAATGCAGATATTACTAATTAACCCACAAATCCAAGAAGCAAAAATCCACAATTAATAGAACACTACACCATTATGACATGAAGAGTCTGATGTCACAAGAAAGTGAAATACTCTAACTAGCCTGGATTTGAAAAACAAAGACAAAATTTCAATGTGGAAGATTAGACAGGGAGAAGAAACATTATAACATTATACAGTGAGAAAACTACAGGTCTTAGAAAAGCTCCAATAGTCCATATGTCTGGATATGTGAGGGTCTGCATTAGGAATTTTGTCCCAAGTCTTTTTTCTGAAGTTTATCTGTGGCAAGAACAACAGGAGTAGCAACTTGCTGTCAGTCCTACGAAGGTAAAGACTGATTGTTTAGTGTCAGGTCTGGCATGGACAGTGTCTTGAATATCATTTTTGCTACCTTACATTAGGTAAAGGAGGTGAATCTCCACTGGCTTTAGGTTTAGTGCAACAAGGATATTTCAGTTATACTTGTTTCCTGGCAATCATATCACAGGAATTAGATTTGTTTAGGTTCACTAATAAAAGCTCACATTTAAAAAAAATGAATTTAATTTTCCTTTAAAAGGCTGCATGAATATAAATAACAGTAGAGAAAATGACACAATATGGACTACAAAATCTAGCTGTTACTTTCCAATAAGGTGCAGAGACAAACCTGTTGATTTACAAAAAGAAACTACTCAGATGAGAAAGGGCTTGCAACTTCAGACCATATTACTCTTTGCATATACTTAAATTGTTCTGTATTTTTTGAGCCATAGTACTTTCATCTGTCAGACTCTATAGATTTAAAAATCTTTTTTACAGATGCTTACACATATTTCTACATATTATAACAATTTGGAATCTTTTAACAGAAATTTCTTCTGGGTTGAATAAGGCATTCTATTTTATCAACATAAAATAGCTGTGTCTGAAAGGGAGAATGCTGTTAGCTGTAATAGCATATCTAAGTGTGTCTGAAAAAAAGAACTCATTAATTTGTAGCTTAGGCTCATTTTGCACTGAAATATTCATGAAACATCTGAAGGTGTTGTCAGTAAAACATCTGGCTTGAAAACAGAAATCACCATTCACTATACAAAAGTAGCTGCTCATTCTCATATCCCATATGATTCTTTACATGCTCAGCTTGGCTTGATTATAACCTTCTGCTTCATTTCTGTGACATAGATACATTGGCTACGATTATGAGGATTTTCAAAGAAAAATAGCTCTTGTAGTGCTATAGGCCAACTTGTTTAGCCTGCAGCATGTTAGTAATGCTCAGGTTGATTATGGCTTCTAACAAAACAATCCCTGCTGACTTTCATCTACATTTGCATGTATTTCATACTGGTGTTCTAAAATAAGTAGTAAGTAACCTTAAGAAGAAATTGTCTTAATTGATCTACTACTGCAGTGCCTACTACAGGTCATCACCTTTAGCTGGAGTTACATACCTCCTCATATTGAAAAAGAAAACACATCCAGCTCTCATTTATCTGTGCCTGGATTGCTTGAGTTATGTCATGAGTCTTTTATCATCATAATGTGCCTGTGTTACCCAGACTGTTTGGCTACAAGACATGCTCAGTTGGAGTTATATTCAGATCTGGAGCAACCACAAGGGACTTACTAGGTCAGGTCAGCACTAGCTGTATAGTCAGTAATGCTGATGTCCTTTCTTTGCATTCTCTGGTAGCCTTAGTGTGTGATCTAAAAGCCAAAATTAGTTTTTACATGATATGCCCATCTTCTTTGACCAAGCTGTTCTAGTACTATTTTCCACATACACCCATGTATGTACTGAGTCTCTGTGGGAAGTATTAAAACACCTTAAGATCTTTCATGCAGAGGATGCAGCTGAGAGAGCAGTGACCAACATCTGGCCCAGTTACCTACACTCAGAGTCAAGAATGTGCCATAGAGTAAATAAAGTATATGTACTAAACAAAACTACTTAATTGTTGGTAAACCGACAGTTCACAGAAAATGTATTTTTGTTACAACTTTCTATTCTAACAGAGACTAAATTTGTTGAGGGAGTGCAGAATAAGTCACGTGTGTGTGTGTGCTGGTTTTTATTTATGATTTTAAAATCTGTTCCAGTTGGTACCAGTTGTTCTGACCAGAATATTTTTTCTTCCTTTTTTTTTTTTCTTCTTTTTTTTTTCTTTGTGGATGTCCTTAATCTTTTCTTTACTGAGTTTCTTTTAATTAAGATACCATAATATTTAATTACAGTTGGAAAATATTTGAGATGCTATATATTTTATTGTTAAAATATTGCTTTTATTTTATTTTATTTTGTTTCATTTCATGTAAGCTTTTTAAAATTTTTTGCTGTGAAAGGTTCCAAGATTCTGTGTAACTACCGAACGTTGAAATACTTTGTCCTAAAATCAATACTGTTTTGTTCCAATAAAAAATAATATACCAAAAAAATAGAAGACCTCATGTTTTTTAAACTGTGATTCCATGCTTCTCATGATTTCATGCTTCTCTTTTCCACCATTTTCATCTATTAAGTCTTAAACCATGATGTGGGATATCCCATGCCAAGGCAGAATGCTTAAATATGATCAGAACAGAGTAGCTACTACAAGTATTTTCCAGTGTGCTCCACTGTTTGTATGTTTACTTTATCTCTATGTTTTTAGATGCTGGACTTCAGTAAAAGAGACCAATGATGCATTTTGGTAGCATCAGTTGTAGAAACATAGGTCTTTTAAACAGTCTTGTTGGAATGGAAGACTTCTCTACCTGTACCTGTACCATAAACATCTGACAATTTCAGTCCAAACAGATTTCCAACCAAAAGACATGATCTGATCTGACCACATGGAAGTAAAAGGGCCATCCTTTGTCCTTTATTGAAAGGATCTTGATTTGTCACTATAGTGAAGGTTTATCCTGTACTCTGTAGAATGTTCCCCATTTTATTTTTTTCCATGATGTGCGAAGGAGAGACTGAATGAATCAAACTATTGCTGAGCAAAATTTATCAATCTAAACATTGATTAAAGTTAAATTTGAAGCATTTTCTGAAAAAAACTTTTTTCCCTTGTTTGCCAACACCTTACATCATGCATATGGCAACAAAGAGTCCACATAGTTATCAGTTTTTGCACAGCTGAAGTAGAAATAATTCCATGTTGTCTCCTTGGCTATTTTTAGACAAATGAGAAAATGCATTAGGAATAGCTGAAAAATAAAAAGGGATTGAAATAAATGGCTCTGAAATTTGAAAATGCCTTATCATTTATAAATGCTTAATCCGAGGTTAAGTTTGGGAGATACTATTTAGCCTGCATATAAAATGCACAAATTAGCTTCCAGCTATTTGTCTACCTTATTTTCTCATAATACTCTAAATTAAGCTATAGATAGGTCTAATCTGATTTTGTAGACTGAATGACAAAACCTTTCAATTACTTTACCTCAAAGAGCTTCAGAATTGCAGGATATGGTTCATTTTGCCAACTCTAACTCAGAGAAATGTAGATGTGCTCCCAAAGGATCTTTATCTTGAAACCATGCAGTTAAAAGTAACTTAAAAAGCTTTCTAGTTATTAAAATTTACTTTTGTACAGCATGAAAGGCCTTCCCAGTTGTAATTTTTTCATTTTCTACAGTATTGATAAACATGGAAATGTGAAAGTGCCGCATTTTTTTTAAGCATTATTTATATTTTTAAATTATTTTTTTAAAATTAAGATACCCTGCTCTAATATGTGCTGAAGTTTGGAGTGCAAAGAAGTGTAATTTAAAGCATGTGATTACTTTGTTTATGAATGTAAATAATCTACCCACCATAATCTAAAGACATGCTGTGTGAAGTAGAAAAAATTGGAAAAACATTTCATTCAGTGTTACATAGCAGATCTGAAGTAGACCACTAAACATTTTGATTCCATCAAACAAACTTATTTTAACTTTACTGGGACACTTTCTTTAGGGAAAAAAACCACAAAACCACAACAACCAAAATAAACCCCATCCAAACCCCCTCACAAAAAAACCCCAAAAACCCCAACCAAACCAAAATAAAAACCTAAACCAAACCAAAATAACCAAACAAAAAACAACAACAAAAACAAGCATGAAAAACAGTAAAACAAACTTAAAATAAACAGCTTAAAAAAAAAACAACCCTAAATATTTTAGATGTTTTAATTTAGAAAAGTGGTTTTTGTTGATTCATGAGGGATATCTTTTAATGCGATGCTACTGTATACTACTGTATATTACAGAAATTTGACATTGGAGAATATTTCAGTGCTCAGTGTTAAAATCCTGTTTATCTAGACTGACATATAGACCATATCATCTCAGTAACAAACACAGAAGTGTAAATAATATGTTCTTTGTGTACATTTTATTTTTGGACACACTTCAGAAATCTGATAAATATTGACTCTATAAACAGACTATCATGTCTAAGTTAATTTTATGTGTTTATATAAAATATTTTCTATATTGATGAAAAACTTCATATTTAATAAATTATATAATAATGATATGTACCTCATACAAATAAATGTATTTAAACCAACAGGAAATAAATTTTTTTGATTGATTGATTGATTGATTGATGCCTAGGAGCACTGAATTATATTTTGTTATTTGGAAAGAAAGAATGCCTAGATGATATACTGAAGAAAATAGTGTCCTAAAGTAAAGTAAAGTAAAGTAAAGTAAAGTAAAGTAAAGTAAAGTAAAGTAAAGTGCTTTTTCTTGTTTTCAGTGTAGTGGGGAAGAAATTTTGGGTAAGCTTCCTTTTTTTTATTTTTTTTCATTTTTTGTGTGAAAGTTGACTGGGACAAATTCCTGGATGTGTGGATCTGTGATTCCCAGGTAATACGCTGAAGTTATGAAATACTTGCAAATATGCCAACAATCTGACTGAATGCAAGTACTGCTGCCATAAAAGATTACCAAATCTGAATTGATATACTGTAATTACAAAAATTATCTTTAAAGATGCAACAATATTTAGAGAGAATTAAAAGGGCAGTGTCATCAAAAGGGGAAGGAAGAAGGAACTGTAAATGATGTGCCAAGGGATGAAGTCCACTTCTAGCAGCAAAGCAACCGGGCAATAAATTCTAAGACATTTCAGCTTGTGAAACAGAAGTGGGCTAAACAGATCCATCAAAATATGTCTGCTGAGGAAGTGGGAAAATGTTATGGTGGGTAGATCTCAGCTGCGGGAAAACCTGCTTAACAAGGAAAGTAGTGATCAGGCTGCTGAATCAGCAATCAGCCTTTACCTCTTTGTCTGGTTAAGGGACACCTGGGCTGTTAGAGCCATCAGCATAATCATCTGGAACATCATTCCCAATCCAAATTTGCTCTCTTCTTCTCCATTACCACAAGTTCCTTCAGTTGAGACACGCACTGGATTCAGAGTTTATCATGAATACACATACATTTACGAAAGTTCTCTCATTTCTTTTTACTTTTTCAACAAAATGTGGTGCACCAAGGGTACACAGTAGTTAGTAGCAGGCAGCCACTTTGGTTCTAAACCCTTCTGAGAAAAGTACTCAGGCACTGTCCTCCAGTGAAGCAGAACATCTGTATCAGTGAATCAGATTAGATTCTCTCACTTTTCATATCTGAATTCTCTAGCATATTTCTGACTTCAGCACGTTGGGTTTGTCTTTTTGCTTCTTGATACAAAAAGTTAAGGAATATTGTCTTAGAAATATAGCTCCTGTTTGGTTTTTTGAATACAAATTGTAGCTAATTTTTTTACATTTATGTCAATCATTTTTTTAAAGTCTAGACAGGAAGAAGATATAAATGTCTGCTAGAAGCATTTGTGCTGCATTTCAGTTCCTCAAGACAAAAAAATGAAATGGAAAAAAACTTCCCTACATTTTTTATGTCTTCTAATTCCTCAGGCTAATAAAATAAAATGCTTTCTTTAACGTGTAGAGGTACTTCTTAATTCATGCATGTACAATATCTCCAACATCATTAAGAACAGATTTCTAAGTCTGCCCTGAGTCACTTGAGGCTTTTCTCCCCATGACAAGAAATCTTGTAGAATAAAATAAATTTAATCTTCTCAACAACAAACGATACCAGGTCTGTCCTATATTTGTATGTATCAGGCCTGCTAATAGCAACAGCAAGTACATGTTTATTTTTGGCTTTGGAGATGGAAAATGTTTCAAGCAAAGAACAAAGACATAGGTATGATTGCTCAGTCTTGGCAAGGAGAAGGAAGGAATAGCTCATTGAGGACTACAAAGACACTGAGAAATTTGGCATTGGAGAGAAACAGCTTTTGCAGAGGGCAAAACTAGGAGACAATATCATTTCACCACAGAGCAAGAGGGATTCAACACTAAAAAAAGAAGCTGTGTGCAAAGAGGACTCCTGAATTCTTTGAGACTTCTCTGACTTTGGCTGAAAGGGCATTCAGAACTTTGGAATGAACCTTGATACATACATGTGTGCCATTATTATCCATATATGTTCCTGCTAACATGAACAGACTTTGATAATTTGATAATTGAACCTCTTACAAACTGTAATCATCTGCTTACTTTCACTGCCAGGTACTCTGGGAGGCCTCTGCCAGTATTAGAGGCTTTTTTTGTACACAGCAAGCAGGCATAGCCAGTTGTGAGGCTGGACATCAGAGGAATTAGACATCAGAGGAATTCACTTTCCAGACTTTAGGCCATCAAAGAGCTTTCAGAGTGTTGTAACTGGGTCACATCCCAGTTAGTTAACCAGAGAGATTGCTGATTCAAAGCCTAGTTCAGCAGGATGCTTAAGCACCTTCTGAGATTTAGCTGTCTGATTGTTGCCACTGTTGAAGATAGAAAACCTCAAATGATGAAAACTGGCCCTAGATCAAGCTTTGCAAACCAGGTCCACAAAGAACAAGGGCTCCCCATAGCATTACCAACTGATGGATTTTACTAGGCTAATTACAATTTCATTTTTTCTCATGCCTTATTTAAAATGCAGATATGCTGGTTATTCACATGCTGGTAA
The DNA here is from genome assembly GCF_036169615.1 of Heliangelus exortis. Classification (NCBI taxonomy): domain Eukaryota; kingdom Metazoa; phylum Chordata; class Aves; order Apodiformes; family Trochilidae; genus Heliangelus; species Heliangelus exortis. The sequence goes on along the minus strand of NC_092423.1, from coordinate 12,186,384 downwards.
TAAGTGTCTTCCTTAATCAAGAGCATGGTGGGTGGGCTCCAAAAAATGCCACATTTCCCTGTTTCCAGATGTAAGCAGGAGGAAAGCTGCTGCAAGTCTTCTTATCATCACACGTTCCCTCCCCGTGTCACCCCCAGAATCTCCTCTGCTGATAGCCTGTTAGGAAAAAGGGATGGAGTAGTTAGAGGTAGACTTCCAGCTGCTTTCCAGCCCCTCTGAAGTGACTAGGGCTCAAAAGGCTCCCAGGTAGGTAGGCTTTTGGAAAAAGAAATTACAAAAAGCAAAACTATGAGCCAAAGTTTGAGGTCTGGAGGTCACCATTGTCCTTTATCACTTCTAATTTACAGTCAAGAATACGGACTTGAGAGGAAGTCTGGACTTGAGCACATGGATGTAACTGCATGTAACTGAATAGTGGGCCTTGTTCCTCTCCTCCTATCCATGCAATGAATATTTTGCATTGATCCTTTCCAAGTTATGTGACCCTAGAAGAGTGAACCGGAGGCTGTCTTGCATACTTGTTTCTGAAATCAAGGCTGTTTAGTGGAACACTAAAAAGTTTTTAATAAATTAATTTTATTTTTTTTTAAATCTAAAGCTTTTCTACTTTGTCACCCAGGAGAGGAGAATAAACATCCCTTCCAGTGCACCTGGTCATTTTGCTTTTCTGTTTTTTCCTCAGTTCCCAGGAAGTAAACAGTATGACTGAGTTGCAGTGCTGTACTTCTGAAGCGAGGGAAAGGGCTGGTGGCAATCTGTGCTGCTGACACAGTGTCACAGTGTAATGAGGCATGTTGTACCATCTCAGCAATGTGTCAAGCCTGGGAAGTTTCAAATGGTTTGGTTAAACAGCCCTGAAAAATTTAACTGCATGATAAAGGGTTTTATAGCCTTCTACTGTTGTTAGTGTTTAGAATTGGGTTGCACAAGCAAAACAATCTGTGGGCTTGCTACATTAGAAGCAGGCACTCTGGTTCATCACCATGGTGCACAGGATCTCCCAGAAAATTCAGCAGTTTTGCATTTCCTCATTATAATGTCTCACACTTATACAAGTGTTTTTCTGTTTTACAGGAGAAGTTTGGATTTCTTAAACTGGTGTCTATCACAGGTGCTGCAATATGTGCCATAATTTTTTGGTTGATGATATCCTGCAGCATGAGGACTCCTGACCTTCAGAGTTTTCCAAGACCTTAAGGGATGGGACTTATGGGAAGACAGGAACAGTGTCCCTGGCCCCTCCACTATGGGACACGTGTTTTACAGACAGGCAGTGAGAGTCAAGGGGAAGTCTGTTTGTTTTCAGATATCAGCTACTTGTTTCATTTTTCTATGCTTCAGGATGTCCTCCTGCAAAAAAGGGGACAAGATTCAAGTACTAGATATTGTAGAATTTGATACCTCAAAAGAGGTTCATGAAGATCCCTTTTTATCTCCTTTTTCTTTGCCAGGAAGATATATTTTTTTAAAACTGTAGTGCTCTAAAATTCACTTGGTCCCATAAGTCTTAATACAGAGAGAGCATAAGTGGTTTTATCCATTGAATGCATAAAATAATTCAAGAACATCAGATGTCAGGCACAGTGGAAGTATAAACGTTTATTAATTGCTACTTTACAAGGGTACCTGGAGGAGCAGTTTCAGTCATTACATTTATTACAATAGTTTTAAAAAAGAAAAGCATTATGTAGGGGATAGGAATTATTATCCTTATGCTTTAGGCCAATAAGAAAGATTATTTTAAAATTATTTCGATCAGCAGTCTAACCAAGGAGGATGTCACAGTGTAAAACATTCTGAGGCTCCTTTGAGCTTTGAATGCCCAGGAGAAAGTGCCAACTGCTAACGCAGGCACAATTACATTTGTTCAAATTGATTTCCAAATCCATAGGCAGCAAGAGCAGGTGTTTTATGTAATTTTTGTCAGCAAGCAGCAAAACTGGGCTGGAAAGCACACAGGAAAGCAAGCCAGGGGGGAGGTGACAGCAGGGCAGTGCTGTTGCAGAGCAGGGATGCTGTCTCACAGGGTACCCAGGTAAGAGGAACAGAGTGCATCCAGCAACCTTGACGAGATCCAGACAGAGGTCTTGATCACTGAAGAAGTCTGCACTAACATGGGAGAAGGCTGAGTAAGCAATGTAAGGGTCAGATCAACAGTGGGCAAGGCAACCTCTTTACCTTTTTCTTTTGCCCATTGTTGGCAAGGTTATATCTGAATTTACAAGATAAGGTGAGTTTCTTATATGTTGGATGATTCTTGTTGCTTGTGATAGTGTAACCAAACTCTCAGGGCTAAAGTTCTTTGGGGACCAATATGTGTTTCTAGGGCTATAGGAATTTTGTACTGTACAGAACATGCCCTTTTTAAATTTTGTATTAACTACAGGTATACGTAAAAGCAATAAGTGTTGTGCCACAAAAAGATGCACAAAGCTGAACCAAAAAGGGTAATAGTCACCAGGCTGTTAGACTAACTAAAGAAAAAACCAAAAACCGACCAAACAAAAAACTTAGGGCAGGCCAAAATGGATCATAGAACTTCAGTTTTTAGTTTACCACAAAGGCACAGTTTACCCACCAGTGGCAACATGAATTTTACAGGGTCAGAAGGATATGCAGAGCACTTGCAGGAGTAATACCTGCAGCCAAGTTGTCCATCTCTATTTGCAACAGAAGGAAATGCTTAACTTTTCCTGAAATGTAACAAAATAGTGCATTTTGTCTTCTAATGAGTGTCAGTATTGTCACAGATCCAAAGAGACTGATTTTAAATAGAAGGAAATGGGCATTATATTTTTCAAAGTGTCAGATTATGACAAGGTTATTCACATTTATATACACATAAAAAGCCAACAGAATCACTTACATGAATAAATTTGAAATGACTAAATTACTGGGTCTGGGGACATAAAAGCTTCATTCAATCCTCCATTGAATACTAGAATTTTTCTTTCTTTATACTAGCCCCAAAGAATCAACATTTTTCTTTTTGTATTGATATGGGAAGGAGGAGCTCTTTTTTAAAGATGTAGTAATATTTTGCAATAATAACAACAATGCTAAATAATAAGAGTAAAAAATTCTGTAAGTGCAATTTTGTATAAGGTTTTACTGACTGCTGTCTATCTAATTTCATGGCTGCCCAGAGTCTGGCAGGCCCTACTGTGGATGTTTGAGTAAGAGTGCCACTGGTCTCTTGTCCTTTTCTGTAAATGCTGGTATTGTGGCAGTTCTAACAATGCAGTAGTCTACAAAAGACTGATATCTGTGGGAAATCTTGGGTGCTAAAGTCCATAGCCATGATGCTGAGAGTCTAGACGGAGCAGCAACTTAATCCTGAAGCTGATAAACTTTGTAGGCAGCTGTTTCTGCCTTCAGGTTGCACGTATTACTTGACATTTGGCTCACACCTTGTGAATAATCTTAATTTTATATACTATTTCCAGGTCCTCTGTATCGTTACATAAGGCCTTTCTCACATCACTGCTGCACACTAATGCAAAGATGCATTCATAGATTTTTTTAACATAGATCAGAACCCAAAACTCTTATTCTTTGCACTTCCTTTTTCTGTACAGAGGAAAATTATCATAGAACTGCAACACTTGTACAGGAGGGATGGTGAACTCCCATACTCTGTGAAAGGATGGATGTGATATGGAAGGTCCTTGAGCACAAAGAGAAAGGAACACTAGGAAGTGTTGTACTGGCTGGCAACAAAAGTGTTGCCCACTGAAAATAAGTTTGGATTTGCCCTGAGAACCAATTATGTTTTGTTTGCTTCAGGTTTTTATAGGCATAAACTCTTGTTTCTCTCTGATACTGAATAGACTACTCAAACCTAAGTGGCGAGGTCAAGAGGCAAGTCTTTCCATTGAAAACACAACATCAAATCCTTCTGCTTTGATCACAAAGCTTTCTCCACACTTTTAAAATCATTCTATGGAAAGAAAGAGCCACCACAAAATTTTTACTTCTCTTGCATCATATGTTTTGTCTGTAATTGAGAAAGTTAATCTGTAATGACAAGGAAGCAAATAGATCTGCTTTACCACTTGACCATTGACATTTCAGACTGATGTGGAGATTAACACTACAAATTAATTTTGTGCTGTAACAATTACAAGTTATTGTTATGGAGCTTACTGGTGTTATCCATGCTTATTTCAGTCAATTTTTACTATTTCTTTGTGATTAAGTAGCTGCTAAAACCTAAACTACTCAAATTTAGAATTGTTTGTGAGACCTCACTGGTCACAAGTTTAGTAATTAATAACTTCCTAATTACTGGTTACCATCTTGCCTAAATTGCAATGGTAATTAAATGAGAGAGGATGTAATTATGCATGTAGCCATTTCTTTTAGTTCAATGGCAGCCTTAAGTGACTAGTGGAAGCTATTGCTGAAGAAAAGCCCTGTCCTGAAGTCTCACGTTTCTGTCTGGCTAAGCAGCATTTCCTACCCAATTATGCTTTAAATAATTATGCTGTGTCCTTCTTCTGTAAGAAACACATTTAACAGTGAAAAATACACTTATCATCAGCATTGGCCACTTTTAAATTTGGACCTGTTATTAAAGTTCCATCTGCCTTAGGAAGTAAGCTGTTTTAGCACAATATACAAAACAAGAATTTTTTTATTTCTTTCCTTTGGGTGAAGGGCAGGAAAGTCAAAGTGGGAGAAAGAAGACAGTTTGTACTTAAGGTAAAAAGCCTACAGGAACCAATACAGAGATGTAGTCCAAGCAAACAATAATATTTCTTTTCATTATTGCTTTCACCTCATTGCTGTGAAACTCCCACTGAAAGACTGTGTGTAACTACACACACATCATATGGCATGTGATGTAACCAAAAAGGATGCATGAACAATGACAAAAAACTAAAAATGCTCAAGTTGCTAACAGAGTAGTAATTTTCTTCTTTTGTAGCTAATAAATTTGCATCAGTAGGATTCTGTCCACATCCTCAAGTGTTCACTTCTCTCTGTAATGGAGATCTTCCTAGTTACGACAATTATTGAATTAATTGTGTGTGCAGCTGCTTTCTAATGGAGGGGTAAAGGTACCTCTGGGGAGGAGAACTGGAAATAGTAATTTGTCTTTTGTTTGCTGGCTTTTTTGCATTCGTTGTTTGTTGCATGAACAAGTGAATATCAGAATTCTCCTGGCAGTGAGATCCACTTCAATAATGGACATGTTAATCCTAATCTTGTTCCAGAATTATAACACCAAATGTTCTGTAGTAATCTGTGGTTGTGTGAAATGTTAACATTTCCAACTTTGAGATGGAAAATTAGTTAATAAAAGTTGCTAAGGAAAAGAAAATAAAAATAATTTTTTTTCACTGGGATGTCTGAGAAATGTATAGCTTAATCTGTATATTAACAATTTCCTTCCTTAGAGAAGGAGAACATGGATCATTGGAAGTTTTGGGTTTGGTTTCTTGGAAGGAAGGTGTTTGGTTTTTGATTTCATTTAGGTTTGGGTTGTTTTGGGTTATTCTACTTAACACATTAGAGTTAAAGAGAGGAAGTTCTATGTGGTGGTTTTCTTGTATTTGTTTTTGTTTTAAAATCCAGGTGCAGAGACTACAGCAATTAATATTAATCTGAATTTGATTATTTGGCTCTTCAGCATTTCATTAGATTATGTTGACTTTGTAATTTGATTGCTGCACAGATGTAAGTTGTACTGATTACATTAAAATATGCAAAGGAAATGAAAAATGTTACCAAGCAATGTTCAGAAAACTGTTCTTGCTGGCTGTGAAGATATCCTTTTGGGAAGACTTATGATCCTGCAGATACTAATGATTACACTCTAATGCTTACTATTGAGTTAGAAATAATTCCTCTATGCAGAAGCTAAGGGTTTAGACTGTAATACTTTGTTTCTGGATTACTATGTGTTATATAATTAATAAAAACCTAACGGATGATGTCAGATGTAGAATATGCTGAAGTGTGACATTAAAGAGGGAAGCTCATGCATCATGCTGATGCTTCCAGGGGATTCTTAAGGATCATATGGATTAAAGTCTACGCAAACATCCTGCTGTGTCACCATTCTGGAGTGCAGCAACAACTGCTGTACGATGGTTCAGTCAGACACCGTTCAGTCAGTACCTGGGTGATTTCCTGCAATGAGTTGTGAGGCCATCATCTATCACGTAGTCCTTGTACACTGAACTTTGTTAGGCTGCAGGGAACTCAGTAACAAAGACATTCTTCCTGTTCCTGCTTTTGTGGCCATTAAAATGTGCACTGGCTGCAGCAGCCACTGAGTTCTTATGTGTGTAAAGCCTGTGAATGATGGGACACAGTGACCCTTGTGTTCCTTCTACAAGTACCTTCAACTAGAGCCATTCTGAAAGCTTTTCCTGTTCCTAAGTGAACGCCATAGGGGAAAATTTAAGTTAGTAATTTTCAACTTCATATTTAGAATAATTTTTTCAGTAATATTTAGCTTATAAATCATAAGGTTGTATTTTTTTTTCCCCGCTGCTTTTTTTGCCACCTGTTTAAGCATCCAAAAACAGAAGTAGGGAATAAAGTAGCAATCTAAAACTTTTCATTGCAGTTCAACAGAAAAACTGAGAGCAAAAATAATAACAAAAAGATTCACCCACAATTTTTCAGTCATCTCTTCTCTGTACCTTAATTCAGAAGGGAGTACATAGGTGTGGTTGGAAGACTGAGTCTGCCAGATTGACATTAAAATATTCCTATTGATTTTAAAATGGTTGCTCATGGAATGAGGTTGCATTCCCTATTTAAATGTTAGTTTTTAATAAGGAAACAGGCATAAAATGTGACAAGTTATCCAGAGGTTTTAGTAGCTCAGAGAGGGTTATATTTTATTGCAACTGGGCAGCCTGAGGCACAGCCTTTCCTCTGTGTTGAGGGAGTTGCCTTGCCCAGCCCACTGGGCCCAGCCCGGGCCTCCTACACAGGGATGTGCTCATCCCTGCTCAGGGAGAATAAAAACAAAACTGCAGCTTGGGACTCATCCTCACTGAATCCTATACACAACCTGGAGTGACTGGGATAGCACTTTGTCCACAGTGAGGAAATCTGTAGATCTGCCAGTGAAACTAGCAGCATTAATGCTGGAGTTGTTTTAGCTCAAGCAATCCCTTAGGAGCATTTTTTAATAACTCAATAATCAGATTCATGCATAGGCTCTCTAGTTGCTTCTACAAGTTCCTCTGGTGTCTAATCTTGTACTAAACCGAGGTAGTAGGATTTCAGTTACTTATGCAAAAATCATATCTGCAATTGATAGAAATATTTATCAGTGTATTCACTAAAATGAAAAACCACTGAAGCAAGTAATAACATTTAAAACAAACAGGAAAGCACAAATGAAAATGAAGCATCTGAATAATTACACAATATGTAGCACAGAATAAATGATATAAAAATCCACTTCTGTTTCAAATCAATAAAGCTGAAATGTGACAAGAATTTGATGATGGTGTGTAACTAAAAATTTAATCCAGTCAAAATATATTCGCAACACACTCATAGACAATCAAATTTTTGCAGTTGTTTCTTAATGAAAAGCAATTGTTTTCTGGAAATGACTAGCTTATTTTATAGTCACAATCAAAGAACATATGGGACTAGACAAGAGTACTGTCCCCAAGTTCAACATTTTAATTTACAGAGTAAAAAGAAATAGCATATTATAATATTTTCCATTCACTTCTAAGTCTGTTTTCATTTGTGTGTGCATGTGGTGATAGAGTCCTAAAGGATATTTTATAAAAGCACAGAAAATAAAACAAAACTAAAAAAGCACAATAAAGCAGACCTGTAATGGCCAGTGCACAGCAACATAATGGTAAAACAGGAAGAATAACTAGTAAAAACAGTCCTAAAAGAAAGCTGTTCTGTTCCTCAGATACCATAGTAAAAATTAATATGTGTCCCTACACCTGAAAATAGCTGAGATAAGAGCTGTTGAAATGCACTTCTGAGTTGAGTATTTTATAGGTCCTGAAAAACCTCATCGCCTCATACCTTTTGTCCCCACTTATGAATCTGTATTTCCTGCTGATATCAGTTATGACCATTCCCCTAAAGTCAACATAAACCCTAAAAGCAGTAACTTCTAATTAGTTAACTATAAATACTGACTACTATTTTGCCTTGTCTTTTTCTATTTTATTTCAGTTCAATTCAATTCAAAATTTTTTTAATAGTTTTTTCTTTTTTTTTTTTTTTTATAATCCGTTTAAAAAATCATGATAGGAAGTAAGACAATGAGTAAACAGCATGAATGTGTTTCAGAAGTAACTCTGCAGTAATATTTCTTTAGAAGAAAATAATAATGGCACACTATTGTTGAGGGTTTATGACTGTATAGAATTTAAACAATATAAGCACTTAGTAAGGGTTCCCTTCAAGAAGAAATAGGGGTTTTGATTATTTATGGCTAATTTGTCTTCTTGAACTCATTTTAATTATCTTTCAGAGCCCTACTCTGCAATAATTGTTACTTGTGCTGTCCCCTGTCAAGGTGGAACCCATCTGGGAAAAAAAATCCTTCAAAGTAATGCATCTTAACTTCAAATTCACTCTAACACTCATGGTCTAATCTTTTCTTCATGAAAAATTGTCAAAGTTCTCAAAACTGGTAGAGCCTGAGACAGGGTTACAGAAACTATGCAGTCACATAGTTGTTCAGAAGGCTGAACTGAAGGATTGCATTCAGAAAAATGATAAATCAAAGAGTTTTGCTTTGTTTTACTTTGTTTTGTTTTATTGACAATATAAACAATATTGTCAGGCTACTATAAACTGACTGGTACTGCACTTTCTCTAAACTGTAGCAGTGATCTATACACGTTTTATTATAGTATGAGTTAACGCAACTACAATTTATTTGTCTGCAAACTGTTCTGAATAACTTAATTTTTACTGTCAATTCAAAATGTTAATTTGGAAATTTACTTTGGCTCAGTTAATGCAATGTGAGTTGTTACCATCAAAACTTATTTGCATCACGTATTCCTGAAGCTAACACTTTCAGAATAAACATTCAAGTGTCTTTCAGGTGACTCAATTTGAACCTCTGTACTAATAAACTTTTTCATTATTAACTGTGTCACAAGCAAAGAACAAGACATTCAGGGAGTTCCCTGAAACTATTTGTAATGATCTTTTAAAATGCGTACTGGCTAAGCATGCCTCTTCAAAAAAACCCAAATGTGGCAACACATGGGTAATGTGGTGATTTGTTATACCTTTCTGTTTTACAGTAATGAATTATGAAGGCTATTTATTTAACAAGCTACTTTTGAAGGTTTTGTATATGATTGCTAATGACACGTGTGACGTCCAACAGTCCTTCCCTTTGCATAATGGTCACAGATTATACTTAGAAAGACTAACATGGAGGTAAAGTGACAGCTCCACTCACTTAATGAGAAGTTTATTAAGAAGCTGGGACTGATTATCAGGTGCAAATTAACCATAATGTGGGTAATCAGCAGAGATGTCACACTGGTGCACAAAAAAAAAAAAGATAAACACAAGACTGTTCAACCCTGTGCTAATCAAAAAGTACCTACAGCTCATTACAGAATGTCATTTGCAAGTTTGGGAACTGTTTCTGGAAAAATTATTTGGCATTATCACCACACATACCTTTACACTTCATTTAATATGCCAAAGGAATATGGATTTTATAGAGATTTAGTGATTATCAACACAATAAAAGCTATGCTCAAAATATATAAAAGCTTGATTCTATTCCTCACTTCTAGACTAGACAATGTTTTTGATGCAGTAGGAAAACAAATTGTGTTGTTATAAATTATTTTACATTATTTTGCCCTTTCCATGAAGACAGTTGCAAAATTCAAGCTGCAGTAATGTCTTACATACTTTGTTCTTAAAAGGATTATGTTATTCTTTTAACTAATAAATAGTATGACATTAGCTTTTACAAACCACAAACTGGGGTTCAAGACATAAAAAAAAAACCAAAACAAAACAATCTGGGATGCAGACAGATTACAGTTTTGTATCATTCAAAATGTAGCAATTCATAACAATATAGATGAAAGGGCAATATAACCACAACTGTAATTTTAACATAATCATCTATGGATTTTCATTAGTCCTCAAGAACACTTTCAAAATAAATTCTTAAAAATAAACAGATTTGGGGTTAGAATGGGGTGAAATATGTATGGGTAAATTATGTGTAATCCAGGAACCTCTTCCTGAAGTTCAAATAACTAATAACTTCAGGACCTTTAATATAAATTCTAGTACAGTTACTATTTAATCCTTTTCAATGCATATGAGCTTCATTAATTATTTTCTATGTTTCATATCTGAATTTTTATTCTGAAAGCACAGCAAATTCATATCTAGAGACATACAAGAGCTTTTAGCAATTCAGAAGGCACAGAAATGTGTCTTTGTGTCCTTCCTTTTCCATGAAAGCTGAAGTCAGTGGTGCGTGGATACAATGAAGTCATGAAAGAAATCAGTAGTATTGAATTCTAAAGATTATTTTTACATTCCCAAGCCCCATTACAATTTACTGTTTTGCTTAAGAAGATTCACTTAAAGCTTATACAACAGGCCAAAAATTAGCTCTGCAAGCAGTCTTGTTGTTCCTCTAGCATGCAGCAGAAATGTGAATGGCATGCTTTCCTTCTGTATTCTTTTCTAAAAATATTTTCTTTTACAGGAAAGATATTGTTAAAAGAACAAACACGTGAAAGCACACATAAAAGCAAAGAGCATGTTGTCAGACATCACTTTTCTTGCAAATGAGACCAGTTGTTCTTTCAGAGATGGGATGATGACAAGTGGCACTGAAGAGGAACATCATAAGGTGTTTGCATACCTTTAAGTCCCATATTTTGGTCTTTTCGTCAGTCTTTCCAGCCTTCTTTTTAAAAGATCAGACAACAAACTTTAAAATCTAACATTAGAAATAAATTCTAACAACCAAGTAACTTATTCCCAAGAATAAAATTCATCCACTCTGCAAGAAAAAAATGAAGAAAGGCAGAGAACTTAAATAATCAAGGCAGAGAAAGGTAGGAACATTTGTATTTCCTTGGGTAGTACTGCAAGAGAATAGTGATGTTAAATGAATGAAATTATATCCGCTTTACTTTTCCAACCCTCTTTGCTTAATTGATAAAGAATCTAAATTGATGACATCTTTTGTTATCATAGACTGAGGTGTGGAACACTGAGTTTTATTGAACACAAATGTCTGATGAATAACACATATATTATTTATCTCACCAGTGTCGTCTCTCAAAAATATCAGAAAAAGCAGGACTGTGTTAGGTAAACACATTCACAAAAGGAATCCAAAGAGTGAAACTCATGTCTTATCACAACCATGAAATTAGAGTCTAATTTATCAAACCCATGAGCCAAAACAAATACTACAAAGCTAAACCAAAGAAACAGTACATATGATTAACCATACAAATTATTTGCTTACTCTTCTCTGGTCCTTTATTTGAACTAAGAAAACAGTAGGTTTATTGATTAAGTGTCCCAAAAATTCTATAATTTCTCTCATATACATTCTACTAAAAAAATGAGCTCACAGACATCCTGAAAAATAAATAACAGAAGCTATGATGCCCTACTCTATGACATGTAGAAGACCTGAAGAACCAGCCTCTCAACAACACACCAGCACAACTCCCAGCTTCACAAGTAATCCTCATTGAGCAGACCTGGCAAATAACTGTACCGCAGATAGAATGTTCTTAGTGTTCTGACAAAAACAGTAAAGAAACATAACTAGCACAAGCAAAATGTGGTTTTGTCTTTCCCTCTTTTGTGAATCTGTTCTCCTTTCTCTCCTCTCCTCTCCTCTGCCATCCTGCATGACACCTTTACAGGCTCAAATGTTAGAAAGATATTCTCTAAATTTAGCATTTTAACTCAGCTTGTGTTATTGGCATTCATAGTGTCTGTGATCCAGGAGCACATATTATGATATATATATACAAAATATACTATAACCTTGATTTTCAGAGATTTTGGAAAACAACTGAAACAAAATGTGAGCCAGCAGGGCTCATAACCTAGAATCATTTATTTACAGATAGACAATTTTATTTACCTAGCTAATTACTCTGCAGTTGAAGTTGATCACTTTAGAGCGTCTTCTGTTCTGTAGGCTCATACCACTTCTTCTTTTCAAAGCTGTACATGCTCTGAAGATGCATCTTGTCTCCTACACAGCTCTGGCCAAAGGAACACATAGCTGGGACCTGTAGGGACAGTTCTTGTCCCCAAGTTTAGTTGTGATGTGCATCACTTTTATACAAGAGAAGAAATGTGATCTTGTCCTCCTGACTCCTCTCTACCTTTCTTTTGAGAGAAGGGAACAAGACCCTCAAGAAGTAGATGTCTGCTCCACATTTAGAACACAAACAAGAACGAGAAGATAAAAGCTGGACACCAGCTGCTGTGCTTGGAGGTAGCATGGGCATCTAAGTTAAATACTTTGTATTTAGCATTGCCATTCCCATTGACACACTGAGCATTATCACAATTGTCTTTCATAAAGTAGGCACGGAGCAAGCCCAAATGTACTGCTAATGAAGAACACATAGCAGGTGTATGAGGGAGAAAGATTTTCTGAGAAATTTATTCTGCAGTTGTACCTAATAATGGTTTTATTGAGGATAAAAGCTTTCTTTATTCACAGCCTGATTCCACAATGATTATTTGTTGGAGACATACAAAGAAATTCCTATGAATTTCTCAATCAACCACCTGACACTAAAACCAAGCATTGGCATCCCTCAATTTTGCTTCCTGAATTTTCAAGCCATCAATGAGCTTTTTTTGTACTCAGCTGGCTCTAAGGAAAATAATTTTGAACTGACAAGGACAAAATTGTTTAATTGATACAACACTGGATATATCAGGGTATGTTACTGCCCCACCAATTGTCACAGAGCAACCCAAGCATTGGTGCTTAAGCTTCCTTATCCCTTTTCTGTCTTTAGCTTGAAAGTACTTTCTTGTCAAAGGCACTCCAGTCACACAGGTCCCTGTGGGTGTATGTAACACACTACATCATGTTGAATTATATTGATTTTTTAAAAATACAAAATAGGGGATGGAATGGTACGGAGGAAGGGGGTGGGATAGGGAAGAGAAACTCAAAACCAAGCATGTACTTGAACACAGAAAATAAAGCTAACAAAACCCTTTTTTTTGGGGGGTGGGGGAATTTATTGAATCAAAGTCAGATAATTGTTTATTTAACTGCATGAAAGAAAAAGGAAAATGTCAGAGATTAATGCCTGTAGTATTGCCAGTGTGAAATTCATGGTTTGCTGGCTACCTAAATTACCTGGCACACTTCTAACCCTGATCTTAGCTTTGTCTAGGCAAGTACCTGTCATTAAAAGGGCAATTAATCTACTGCTCTAATTTTAAATTAGGTAATTACAGAAAAGAAAATGAGATGTGTCATCCAAGTGCTTTCACACTCAAAACCAACCAAATGTTATGATTCACAATAATGTCAGCAGACAAACTATTAGCAGGAAAACTTTCACTATTATTCATTGCTAAATAAAAGTTTTGTCTTAAATGTTACTCACAGATTAGAACTGTTCTCTTAACCTGTAAAATACCACACAACCTACCGCTGCTTCAAGCATTGATGCAGAGAAAATGGTGTTCAAACAGAAAATACTGACTCTTTGGGACAGAAATACTGTTTTCTCTACAGAAAAGGAAAATGATCATTGGATGCAAAGTGCGCAGCAACTAACTTGAGTCTTACTGGGGAAATCTTTATTCTTAATTTACTACTAATTTAAATAGACTGACTCTCACTCATGGCTTGGCTTCACGAGCAAAGATTTCAGAAGAGCTCTCTCTCCCCACACTTGCTGCAAGTGTGCTGGTGGCTGATAAGGCCAATGCGGTACAGGCAGTGTGGTTGCAAAAGGCACAGCAGAGTCTCCTGTGAGGGGACAGCCAAGGCATGGTGCTTTCTGTGCTGCCTGTTCTCCTTGAGACTGATTCCATGTGTGTTCTCAGAGGAGGCAGCAGTGTTATGGATGGTGTCTCCATGTCTCCTGACTGGAGGCCATAGTGGAGCATTGATGGCAGTCAATATGTCCAAAGCTGAGGGATTGTTTCAGGGAGTTCTTGTGTCTCCTCTCTGGGGCTCCTCTGTTGCGGCAGCCAGTGGCAAGTTCACCATAGAGCACAACCTTAGGTAGGTGGTGATCCTCCATCCTGGAGATGTGCCCTGCTCAACACAGCTGTGTCCTCAGTATCATGGCCTCAACACTGGTGACCCCTGCCTGTTCAAGGACAGGAACATTGGTAACATAGTCAGTCCAATGGATGTTTAGGATTGTACAGAGGCAGCACTGGTGGAAGCGTTCAAGGAGTCGCAGGTGGTGGTGGTAGATGACCCACGATTCAGACCCATATAAAAGAGCAGACAGTAGAATGGTTCTGTAGACACTAATCTTTGTACTTTTCTTCAGGTGTTTATTGCTCCAGATTATTTTATGAAGTCTTCCAAATTCTCTGTATGCCTTTGCTACTCTGTTGTCTCTTTGTCAACCTTGGTGTCCAAGGAAATAATGCATCACAGACAGCTGAACTGCTGGACTGTCTTAAGCTCTGATTCGCCTATGGTGATGTGGGGATGACGGAAGTCTTCCTGTGGTGCAAGCTGGTAGAGAACTGTCTTCTTCAAGTTGACTTCTAACCCAAAAATATCTGCAGCCTCTGCAAAGCAGGATTTTATGCTCTGCAGAGCTGCTTCTGTGTGAGCAACGAGGGCGGCATCATCAGCAAAAAGCAACTTTCAGACATGGTGATTTAGGATCTTGGTGTGAGCCTTAATCACCTTAGGCTGAGTAGGCTCCCATCGGTACTCTATCAGATGTAAATGCCACTTTCTTCATTGAGGTCTGCCGTGGCCCTTTGGAGCACTGTCCTGAAGAAGATTGTGAATAGAGTGGGTGTGAGAACACAGCCTTGAACAGTGACGGCGAAGTCTTTAGGACGCAGTTTTAATTAGAGTATCCTTCTCTTAGATGGATGGCCTTACAGGGCTAAATGAGTTCCATCTTCCTGGGTTTGGAGTTAGAGTTTTCCTTCTCCTAGGATGGTTGCCTGAAGACTAGTGAGCCCATCCTGCCCATGGACACACTTTGTCTGACCCTTCAGTTGTGACCTGTCTGGCATGGGAGACCCTACTGGAGGCAAATGCCACCTCCAGGATAGCTTGGAACCTCCCAAGGGCACACAAGCTCCTCCCCCATGACAAGGGGGTGACTGTGGAGCGTTTAAATAGACTACAAGTACAATATATAGCATAGAGAAAACTTCTTAAATGCTTGTTTCAATCTTATAGTATTTTTGTCACACTACCAGGAACTAATAGAGTTCAAATATAACTGTGGAAATCTGGACTTTAATGTCTGCTCCAAGAGGCACTCAGCCAGAGTAATGGAAGAGTTTACATCGGTAGCATCAGGCTGGTCAACAGTCACCAGTGGGGTCCTGCAGGGCTCTGTCCTTGACCCAGTCCTCTTCAACATCTTCATCAATATCATGGATGTAGAACTAGAAGGAATTTTAAGCAAGTTTATTGATAACACAAAACTGGGAGCAGCAATTGCCTTCCTCAAGGGCAGGCAGGCCCTTCAGAAAGACCTCTACAGGTTGGAGAGATGGGCAATCACCAACTACATGAAGTTTAACAAGGGCAAGTGCCGAATTCTGTACCTAGGATGGGGCAACCCTGGTGGTAAGTACAGACTGAGGAATGGCTGCAGGAAACCAGCACGATGTAGTGGAACCTGGGAGTCCTGGTTGATGGCAAACTGAATATGAGCCAGCAGTATGTCCTGGTAGCCAGCAGGGCCAACTGTGTCCTGAGATGCATGAAACACAGCATCACCAGCTGGTTAAGAGAGGTGATTTCCCAACTCTACTCTGCACTGGTACGGCCTCACCTTGAGTACTGTGTGCAATTTTGGGCACCACATTATAGAAAAGACATCAAGCTTTGGAGAAAAGGAGGCTGAGGGGTGACATCACTGCAGTTTATGGCTTCCTCATGAGTCAAAATGTTGGGACTGATACTGATTTCTTCACTCATGTGACCAAAGACAGGACTTGGGGAAATGGTACGAAGCTGAAACAGGGGAGATTTAGGTTAGATATTAGGAAAAGGTTTTTCACCCAGAGGGCAGATGAGCAATGGAACAAGCTCCCCAGGGAAGTGGTCACAGCACCAAGGTTGCCTGAGATCAAGAAGTGTTTGGATGATGCTCTCAGGCACATGGTGTGATTCTTGGGATGCCCTATGAAGACAGGAGTTGGACTTCATGATCCTGATGGGTCCCTTTCAACTCAGCAGTTTCTGTGATTCTGTGAAGATAGCAAAAAAACCAAACAACAACAACAAAAAAACCTCCTTTCAAAGGGTGAGGTTTTTTTGTGCTATGAGTACCATACATTTTTAACGAATAGCAATGGGCAGTACAATTTTATAAGAAGCCTAATAAAGGAAAATAAAGAATGCTACACTTTCAGTAAAAGAAATCAAATCTTGCTTTTTCTGCAGTGATGAATTTGCCAACAAGAAATTACAACTATAAAGCAACTTAGAAAGTTAGAGCTGTGATATTTCAGTGTGTCACAATGACCCAGTCCTTTCTCATGACTGCTGTAGACATTTACAAAGCAATGGCTGCTGAGAAGCATCCTGAGATCATCCTTAGCCCCCTCTTCTCTTCAGATCTGAAACCTTTTTTTCTTGCTACCCAGTTCATCCACAAAACTCTCAGTATAGCCAAAGAGCACTTCTCAAAACTGAGATTATCACCTGAGTCCTTATAAAAGACAACCTCTACTGCCAAGATTACTTTTCCAGTCATACAATGGAGTTAATTAAGTCTCTGGAGCTTGCTGATGACAATGCATGCTGTGTATTTGTGTGTGAGAGAAAGACAGGTAGTCTGTATGTGACTCCATCATGCATTAACTGCAGGAATACAGAAAAAATTTTCTTTGAGATGGAAAGAAACAGATATGGCAGAGGATTTAAAAGGAGGCTAGAAAAGAAATATAATTTGAAACTTAAACCCAATGAATTGTAATAGAAACTTAAATAGGACATCTTCCCCTAACCCTCTTTGTTTTTTAAAATTTTCTGTTCTAGAGAAAAAGGTTGTTGCTCAACAGATCGTTAGGAATAATAATTACAAACACAAAAATAGATTTATTTCATATCTTAAAAAAGATGTCTAGGTAAAGCAAATCCTCCTTTTCAAGTAGATTAACACATTGATTTCATACCCTGCCCTAAAGAAAAGATAGACTAATCCTTCAGTGGGGCATTATATTTGGTAAATCCTCACTTGGTCTTTATTTTGTTCCCTTAACAGAATGAGTTTTATGTTTGTAGATTAATTTTAATTGTTCTTTATTAAAAAAATATGGGAGTCTTATCTAGTAAAGTATCAATTTTAATACCTAATCAGCAGATGACAGCATCTGAAAAGTCAGTAAGAACTGACTTGAGTGATGTACAAATGCAGATGAAGAAATATTCCTGGGCATAAAGGACTCATCACATTGAAAACCTTGTTATTGCTAGATTCCTTAAAAAGTAGAATCATTTGATGGTTTGGGGTGGAATATACCTTAAAGTTCATTTACATTCCAACCCTGAGAATCAGGTTGGAATTGGCAGGGACACCCACTAGACCAGATTGCTGAAAATCCCATTCAAACTGGCCTTTTATGTTTTCAGGAGCAGGCCAAGCAAAACTTCCCTGGATCAATCTGTTTCAGTGTCTCACTATCCCCACAGTGAAGAGTTTCTTCCTAATGTCTAACCAAAATCCACTTTCTTCCATTTTAAAGGTATTACATCATAGTACCTGTAAAACTCTTTTTAGACAAGTACTAATAAGTAGTTAGGATGTAACATATATTTATAAAATGCTGATATATAATGGTTTTAATATTAAAATAGGAATAAAGTAAAAAAAATAATGGACAGAATAGTTTTAAAGGATGTGTACCTCCATCAGTAGCATTTCACCACAGTGGTGTGAGGCTACATCCCATTGAATCATTGGCATCAGCAGGGATCAAGATGGGTGCAGTCATCCACCTGAATGAAAACAGTTGTTAGAGAAAAAAACTGAAAGTATGTTCCTTTGTGCATGTATACATGTTTATGTATATACACATGAGGGGGCGTGGTGGGCAGACGGGGCTCTGTCAGGGGCGGGTGAGGGGGATGCCAGGCCCCATCAGGGTGGAGCAAGACGAGTTCCTATTGAAGGGAGCTGGGTTGTGGGGCCACCGCATCCGGGCAGCCTCATCCTGCATCTGGTGCTGCTGGTGGGGCCTGCCCACTGTGTGTGTCTGAAGATTTTTTTTTTTACTTTTGCAGGCCTGTCAGCTTGACCTCAGTTCCTGGCAAGGTTATGGAGCAGATCATCCTGGGGGCAATCACACAGCACCTACAGGATGGACAGGGGATCAGACCCAGCCAGCACGGGGTTAGGAAGGGCAGGTCCTGTCTGACCAAACTGATTTCCTTTTATCATCAGGTGACCCCTCTGGTGGATGAGGGGAAGGCTGTGGATGGAGTCTACCTGGACTTCAGCAAAGCCTTTGACACCATCTCCCACAGCATTCTCCTGAAAAAGCTTTCAGCCCAGGGCTCAGACAGGAGCACTCTGTGCCGGGTTAGGAACTGCTGGAGACCCCCAGAGAGGTGCTGAACAGTGCTGATCCAGTTGGCGGCTGTGGTGTCCCCCAGGGATCAGTGCTGGGCCCAGTTCTGTTTAGTATCTTCCTTGATGATTTAGATGAGGGGATTGAGTCCACCACTAGCAAATTCCCAGACAACACTAAATTGTGTGTGAGTGTCGATCAGCTGGAAGGCAGGAGAGGTCTGCAGGGGGACCTGGACAGACTGGAGAGTTGGGCTGATTCCAATGGGATGAGGTTCAACACGGCCAAGTGCCAGGTCCCGCACTTTGGCCACGACAACCCCATGGGGAGCTCCAGGCTGGGCACAGAGTGGCTGAGAACAGCCAGGCAGAAAGGGACCTGGGAGTTTGGGTTGACAGGAAGCTGAACATGAGCCAGCAGTGCGCCCAGGTGGCCAAGAAGGCCAATGGGATCCTGGCCTGTATCAGGAACAGTCCAGGGAAGGGATTCTTCCCCTGTACTCAGCACTGGTGAGGCCACAGCTTGAGTCCTGTGTCCAGTTCTGGGCCCCTCAGTTCAGGAAGGAGATTGAGGAGCTGTAGCAGGTCCAGAGAAGAGCAAGGAGGCTGTGAAGGGATCCAGCACAAGTCCTGCAAGGAAGGGCTGAGGTGAGGGAGCGGGGGGTGTTCAGTCTGGAAAAGAGGAGGCTCGGGGGAGACCTCATCACTCTCTACAACTCCCTGAAAGGAGGTTGCAGCCAGGGGGGGTCGGGCTCTTCTCCCACGCAGCTCTCAATACAACAAGAGAGCATGGGCTTAAGCTCTGCCAGGGGAGGTTTAGGTTGGATATTAGGAAGAAATTCTTTACAGAGAGGGTGATCAGACACTGGAATGGACTGCCCAGGGAAGTGGTGGATTCTCCGTCCCTGGAGATATTTAAAAAGAGACTGGATGTGGCACTCAGTGGTAGTGGATCAAGGGTTGGACTTGATGATCTCAGAGGTTCTTTCCAACCCAAATGGTTCCATGCATAGGTATGCATATATGGGTTTATACACACATGTCAGCACATATACATATGCATGTATAAATACATGCACATACATCATGTATGTATATCTGCATAAATGTAGATATTGTATACATATGTATATATGCACGTATGTGTATTTATGTATGGATATACACCCACACATAGGAAGTATATATAATATTTTTATATATGTATTTCTTACTGGAAATCTTTTGTACCATTACAGAACAGAAATAGATAGTATTTCCCCTGGAATTTGTCTAGTAAGAAGAAAAATATATTGCATGCTTTTGCTTTTATATTTTTCCAGTCTTCCATCAGTACCAACTCCAATTTTTGTACCTGAGAGGGAAAAATAACGGATACGAGGAAACCACAAATAACAAATGTAAAACTACAATTTCCTTCTAGAAAATGGGCAAAAGTGAGAGTAAATAAAAGAGCAATATATATACTTATGTATATAGCAGTACTTTCAAAATGTTATGTTACTAAATTTATTATTTTAGCGAGAAGATATGACAGCAAGAAGCCAGCGAGAAGAAGATAATGGGTTATCTTCAAAGAGAATCCTTTTATTCCTCACACAGCAGTAGGTGATAAATGATTCTAATGTCAGTGCTTACTATTTTCTTCTGGTTTTATTTTTTCCTTGCAGCATATCTCAAATCAGAGACTAATAGCCCCCCAAGATAAGATACCTTGACACAACTTCTTTCCATCTCCAATGGCTGAAACTATCAAACACCTGTCACCAACATGTAATGGGGAAGGATGTAGATATTTTGCTCCTTGACAAGTGGTGTATTTTTTTCAGATTATTAAAGAGAGGAGACTGTTATAATGAGATTTTTTCTCACACATATGTGTTTGGTTTTCACTCTTTCTCACAAGAACCTTACCTGGCTAGCACCAAAGCTGTTCTACTGAACCTCAGAGGATGGGAATATGCAAGGGACCTGGTTAGGTTTTGACCAAAGATGAACAGCCAAAGCATTGCAGTGACCTGTTTTTGTACTCCATATGAGATGCATAGTGAACAACTGTCAGCCTGAGTTTTCACTTCAAATTTGTAATTTACATGCCACTTTAAGGTCACACCACTTCTAGGAGAATTTTTAAGCATCAGCAAAACCTCCTTGCAGTGAACACAAGGAGGGCATGTAATTGAAAGACCCGATTATTGTTCACTCACTGTTCAAAGCCTGAGCTGTCTCTGATATTCAAATAGATAGGAAGGATGCGCTGCTGAGAGTAAAACTTGGATTCAGTGCAGAACTCGACTGCTATGTGTCCAGAGGCAAAAGTATTTACATTTTACCCTCTGTTCTCTGTCTGCTATATGGGAGTAGTTTTTGCTTGCTTTGTAGCATTTTTTTGAAGATAAAATTTATCACTTTTATGTTCATGATGTCATATTCTGATGCTGCATTTTTTATGGGCACAGGCACATGAAGCAGTAATAGCTAGGCATTTTTTACTTCTTTTTAAAGAATAAATTTTAGTAAAAATAATTCTATTCACAAATGAAACAGGAAAAAAATTGCCACCTAAGTGAGCAGGGGACCAGCAAAGGCAGAGGAAATGGATATATTGCATTCCTCTGGGAGCTGCTAAGTGGTTGATAGAAATTTTATACAAAAGAAATAGAAATGGGAAACCTATAGTATATCTTAAATTATGCATTCTCCTTAGGTCTCAGGCAGAATTGGTAGAAATAAATGATCTGTTAGGAATCTATTTCCACAACTCAAACAATGAAGATAGAGCTTTAGCTTAGATGTGACACAATTTTGAACTGGCAGGTTTCACCCTGGTGAAGAGTGAACAGAAAAATTAAGTACAAGACATTCCTAAACCCAAAGCATTTTTTCTACCTTGCCTAATTAACAGCACCTTCGGTAAATCTCAGGAACTTCACTTGAATGTTATATCTGGTTTGTATCAGCAAATGTTTTTTTCTGTCATTGAAAATACAGTCTCAAACGTAACTGTGCTAGAATTCCTGAAAAATTAAAAGCTGTATGGCAGGGAAAGGTTACCGAAAGCATTACCGAAAGCATACATAATCACTGAATAGAAGATGATTGAATTTTAAAATACTGAAAAAAAAATGCTTAGTAGGTGTCTGGGGCAAGTCATGGTTTCCATATGGCCTGAGAAGTATTTTTTCCCTTCTGTGTCTTTCTCACCACAGGGACATTGAAAACCTGCAATTTGGCACTTTACCACCTTAAATGTAGGTGACTGTCAGCTTCTAGGACAGGAGAAGGCTGGATGGCCCAGACCAGACCAACTAGTTAAAATTCACTTGTCAAGTTAAGGAATGCTATCAAGATTCTGTGATTGTGACACCCAAAATTTCTTTCTATTTCTAGATGTTAATTCCCTTTTCTCCTGAGGAAGAATGAATGTTTTTTTGTGTTTTGTGGTTTTTTGTTTTGGTTTTTTTTTTTTTTTTTTTTGTTATAGATAAATTACTAGATTAATAATTTCTTGTATGTCCTAGGCTACTGACATTGGTGACAAATAGCACTCAAAACTCAAAGTGCTTTTCTCACTGCAGGTCTGTAGTAATTGCATCCAATGTAGGGAAGGAAGAAAGGGTGGTATGGTATATCCAAGAGAGCCACAATGAGATGAAAAAAAAAAAAAGAAAAAAAGATTGATAGAATTAATAATAATTTCAAAAAATCTTAATGATATTTTTCTAATGATTTATTATTCACTTGTTACTGAGAGCATTTTAACAGCTACCAGGATCTTCTAGAAGAATGAACATGGGGGGATTGAGAAGATTTCACATGCTTATCAGTTTAAAGATAAACCAAATCAATGCTCCTTTGCATAACACAAACCAGAAAATTTGACCAACAAACCACAATTACTTTAGCTCTGAGGTACTTTCCTAAGAGTGATCTAAAATAAATGTTTCTATTTTTAGCTTGACAAATCATTTACAAAAAATACTTCAGTAAAAGTTTTCTGGCCATTTGTTCTTCCTAAAGTTCACATGAAGTGTCCACAAGATAGTCATGAAAGATAAACACCTGCTCTTTTGAGATAAGACTGATAGAACTGGGGCTGTTTAGCCTTGAGAAAAGAAGGCTAAGAGGGGATCTTATTAATGTCTATAAATATCTGAGGGCTGTGTGTCAAGACGGTGAGGATAATCTCTTTCCAGTGGTGCCCAGTAGTAGGACAAGGAATAATGGGTTTAAAGTTCCACCTCAATATGAGCAGAAACTTCTTTACTGTGAGGGTGACGGAGCACTGGAACAGGCAGCCAAGAGAAGTTGTGGAGTCTCCTTCTCTGGAGACTTTCAAATCCTGCCTGGATGAGTTTCTCTGTGGCCTGCCCTAGCTGATCCTGCTTTGGCAGAGGGGTTGGACTAGGTGATCTCTAGAGCTCCCTTCCAACCCCTAGCATTCTGTAATTCTGTGATTCTACAACAAAAATCTTTATAAGGAAGGCCTTCTCTATAGTTTTGATGCTATGGGGCAGAGACAATTAGGCTAGTGAGGCACAAGCTTCAAGTGGTCCAGTGTTAAACAATAAGGTTTAAATTTCTGTACTCACAGGTCAAAGGATCATTCTATCAATGCTTTGTGCATCCATAGCTACAAACATGAATCAGGCCTGTTTTATGCTCTGTTTCACCTCTTTAAACATGTACAGTCTTTTAACTTAGTTTCTTAAAGTAAAACTTTCTAGTAGTTTCTACATATATTAAAAATCACTATATATATATATATATAAAATACAAGTTATAAAGATAATGGGGAGACTTTTTTATTGCAATGAGTAGGAATTTCCTAAGAATATTTTCTTTGTTTCTTTCTTTTTTTTTTTTTTTCCCCTTGGCATCTTTACAAAGCCATTTGAGAACAGAATATTTAATGAAACAATGAGAAGCCTGAGTGTTTTTTTAATCACTGAATAGAAGCAAGCAGTCTGTGAATATCTTTGTACTTGGAGTATCAGCTTTTGTGTTTACACTTGCGCCCAGGAACTGCAGCTTTGTGGTGCATGCTGCTCAGAAGCAGACACATTGTGTTGTTTATATTGATACCTCTTGAATACTTTTTCACTTCCATATGGACAGATCACACCACAGATTGCTAAATCCTGCTGTGTGCACTAGCTCACAGACCTCGCTCTGATACTGTTTTTCTCATGTCTAAAGTGACTCAAGCACATTCTCCAAATGAATCACACTGTCCACGTTGCTTCACTAGTTCGAAGAGTGACACGGTGTGTATATCAAATGCAATTTAGATGGTCTGTTTCAATATTCCATTGGCACAGGAGCTAGGAACAATAGAATTGCCATAACAGAACAGAACCAATGGTCCATCTAGTCCAGCATCCTGCCTAAGGCAACGGTTGCATGCTTCAGAGGAAAGCAAGAAGGCCTTGGCATGCACACAAAGTTTAACCCTGGAAGGAAATTGCTTTTTTATTCTGTTTGTTGCTGAACTAATGCTACAAAGCATGAGCAGTAATTGTTCTGTAATTGTTATCGTAGTCAGTAGATATGATAGTCTCACTTATAAATGCCTGATCCTTTTTTGAAATGTGTGATGCAATGTTGTGAGGGTTACTGTGAACATATATGCAGTGTTGCCAAGATGAATTTTTTTTCTTTCCATTTATTACTTTTCAAATGGGTAAAAGATATATCAGCAGATGGTGCTATTGCAGAGAGTTGTGTTATTTGTGCAACCTAACATTTTGGTCATTAATTCTTTAAAAGTTGGCTAGTTGCCAGGCGTAATGCAGTACCTTTGGTTTAATTAAGAGAATAATAATAAAAAAATTACTATCCTTCTAAAAGATGGTTAATTTATAAATCTGTATTTCTTAGTTTGAGCTGCAGCTCATGGTCAGTGTCCATGAGCAATCAAAAGTTACTATCAAAAACATGAAGATTGCATCTTGTGGCATCATGTGGCAATGACTTTCATATCTCAAAGTAGATGAATAAAAGTTTTGTGTTCAAAGACTTACTGGATTATCTAAATATTTTCCTACAGCTTAGCAGTGAGCAATGGAACCCTAAACATAAAGATTCATTCAGCAACATTTGCTTTCTACCCCATTCCTGTACTGGAAAATTTAAAAATCATATAATGTCATGTACCATATATTTGTAAAATATTTATACTGCTGTGACTTTCTAGGCCTATGTGTCTCAGACTTTAGCAATAAGAGTAAAAAGGGAAAACGTATCATGATATGCAGAAGAGAGGACCTCAAATGGAAAGCATAGAAATTCACCAGGAGTTTTCAACAACCTAAACCAGTGATGAACAAAGATTACTACTGAAAATTACAGAGTGGTAAAAAATGCTTTGATGTAAGTTTTCTAGGTTGTAGCTGTTCTCATCTTCGTGTTCTGTTCAGCTAGAAGAAGGAGGCTGACCTCCCCCATTTTGTTGTGTCCTCTTCCCTCTACAGTCAGAACAAGAAAATATCAACCTATCTCCCCCTTCCTCCCCCAGTTCAGTGAATGATCAAAAATCACCAGTGGATTGATTTTAAATGAGTGCCTGAAGAAGAAATGTCATTCTCTTCTGCTGATACTGCCATGTAATAGCCTTGAGGAAAGGTGTGGGGAAGGTTAATACCTTTTGCAATCTCTGGAACTGCTGTGGCAAGATCAAGAAGAACCCATGTGTCAGAGTCTCATGTCCTGGGACTCACTACTTTATTTCAGAATGAACCCTTGCTTGAAAAGTAATCTGATGAAATGGAGAAAAATCCAACTAAAGTTGCACAATTTGAATTATAAATCCAAAGCATTTCTAATCAATCCTTCTTCTACACTCAAAGAGTCAAAGAGATCTTAAATTATTACTCTGCATAAAGTAGCAGATTGGAAAGAAAAAAAATAAATATTATGTTCTGCACAAAACTAGTGCCAGCAGTTATATAGACACAGAGTATCAACATGAAAGGCATGTAAAAATTACTGTAAAAATAGCAGCCAATCTGCTTTAATTCATTCAAGTCACAACTGTGAAAATAATGATTATCAAATTCCCTATCATTTAGAACTGAAAGTTTTTCTAGATGATCTGGAGACATATAGCATCTGGTAGTAACGAAGTTTAAATGAATAGAAGAATCAGAGTAATTAAACTGTGTTAAAAAAAATAAGCTTTAATGTGCGTTAACGGATGCTAGACTGATTTTTCTCATTTTTTTGGTGATATTTTTTATTCACATTCAGTGAAGGCTAGCAAATCTTCACTAGCTACAGGTTCTCTCTGAATACTGGTTTCATGTGATACGTAATAGTTAATTTAGCAGAATAGAACTAGTGCAGGGGAAACACTTATACGATTTGTGGATTTTGTTTGCTAGACAGATGCTAGCATTCCTTAAGAGACTTGTTAGATCTACTTGGATCTATTTGGACTGGACATCTTGCTAGAAAAAAATGGTTTTTAACATGACCACTGATTACTGATCATTGGTGATAGCTCTTTGGTTGCATAGCAAGTTCTATTGTTCAGTGCATACAGTGACAAAAAATATACAAAGGAAGGAGTGTATTTCACTCGGTTCTTTAAACATGCAGATGCTTCCCACAAAGATCATTCTCAGCTTCGCTTTCCAACCTCTCTTGGATACAATAAATAACTTCTTAGGAATAAGAGGTTTGGAAAAAAAAAATCACTTTTTTTGATACTTTTTCTGCACATTTTCCTTACCTCTAATAAATACTGAAGATCTTCAATGAGTGGTTCTGTTGTAGAGTCCTTCCTAAGACTGAATTTTCTGAGGTCTCTACAGTGTACTGTGGGTAGATTGTTTTGATTTCAGAAAATTTAGAACAGACTGTTAGAGAAAACTCTGCATTTCTTGCTTGGCTATGATCATAGTTGGAATGTAGTTAAGAACACTGTAGTCCAAATGTCTTTATAATGATCATATTAAGATAGGCTTTTAAGATTCTGCAGACACAGAAGTTTGTATAGATACGGATGATGCTTTCAGATAATTTGTATAGTGGCTTTTTGATTAATTTTAAAGGGTTATCACAGATCTGAACTACTGTTTAGTTAAAATTACAGTCTTTTGATATTTCCAGAGATGCAGATAATAGACACATTCCCTAGGGGATCATTCTGCCTAAACTGTGTGTGTGTGTGTGTAGATATATCTATCTATATATATAACTTTTTTATTAGCTTACCCATTTTAGCACTAATTTTATGTCTAAATCCTTTTTTTAAATCAGAAGCTAGGTGGTCCCCTGTCTTGAGGCAATTTTGATATTCTTATGCTAATTAAGTAAAAATACTGTAACCATCTGATATTTATTATAATTTTTTTACTCTGCTCACCTAAAGCATATGTTATATCTTTCACAGACAAGATTTCAGAGCTGGCGTTTTTGTATTGCATCTCTATGGAATCAAATTTAATTTACAACTTAACAGTGCAGGTTTAAAGTGGCATTTATGGAAGGACTGAGTCTTCACATGACTTTAGTGACTGAGTTGCAGGGGGATCCACTTTTAACATCTTTCAGTCAATGAAATCTGGCTTTTATAGCAATGTTCAAGTAGCTTTTGTGCTTGAATGGTGGCAGCTTCAGAGCTTTTGCTAAGATTAGATGAGCTTCACTGCAAGCTCCCTTTGTTGACATGGCACCTTGCCTGATAGCAGGAATACTAAAGCTCACCCTAAACACCAACTTGGTCTACAGCCAAGATATTTTATTGCCACAATTCTTTCATATCAATATATGTTAACAGTTATTGCCCACCTCCTTGATTTCCCTTTCTCCTCCTTCAACATTCAGGAGACAAAACATTCTGTCCACTGTTAAAGTTCAGATTACATCTTATCAAAACATCTTCCCCATCATCTTTTCTCCTCTGCTTGAAAGCTTTTCAAGTTCTCAACTAGTTTTTAAGGAGAAGAAAAAAAAAAAAAAGAAAAAGAATGTGATGAATATGTTACATGCAATAGTGACATGACATTCAGCTGACAAAGATTCCCATGCTATTCAGTGGCAATAATCTAGAATCACAATAACCTATAATGATTTCTTTATTTCCAGTGTGTGGTCAAGAAATAGAGAACTTTCTCTTACTCTTTTTTGAACTGGAGTCACTGCATTGTCTACTGTGATGCAACTCTGGCATATGTCATGCAAGTAACATAAAGCAACAAAATATACAGCAACATACAAAGCCTTTTAGCTTGACTACCATGTTTCTCTGCAAGATAATAGGATGATTTTCTGTCCCCTCCTGCTAAGTTTTGATAAGTCTCTGAATTTATACTCTCAGAAGAGATACTTTTCTGGTTTAAGGAAATAGTTTCAGAATTCTCTTTTATTCAAAAATAAGATTGTTTGCTTTTAGATACAGGGTTCTGCTATGATGGAAACAGAAGCATCTCACTGGTCTTCTTTGGCAGTATCCTTTATTGGATTAACTCATATTTCTACATGCAGTCACATAACTTTTCTCACTATTAATTTTGTACCTTAATGAAAATGGAAATTTACTTTAAACTGCAAGTTTAAATCAAAATTATCTTCAGTATAAATTGTATGCACAGAATTCTTTGATCCTGCATGTAATTTTTTTTTCATAGGCCATTAACATAACAAAGAATAAAAGCATCTGGAAGAGAATGGTTAAGAATTTATTAGCTGGAGAATTTTAAATGAGGCAGCTGTAGATCCCAAGGATGAGAGAGTGTCATATCCTGCTGCGGGTATTAAAAGGGCTTTTAATAAGAGAGAAGGAACAAATCATCAATAGTTTGCAATATAGACTGCAGGTAGGAGCCATATCTGGTAATTCTACGCTTACTTTTCATATTAGCTACCTACTTACTATTAATACCATAAATTTATAGTAACTAATTTTATATTTCTAACAATTCTACAGCAGAAAAAGGTCTTAGCTTGTGTTCTAAGTGCAGAAGTCTTCTATGCTTCACAGGAGTTGTGTTCAGACCTGTATAGCTTTAAAATGCTAACAGCAGCCTCAGTTGAGGAGTCCTACTGGTAGAGGAGTCTTTAACAGAGAAAGATTTAAAAAAATGTTTGCTTCCAGACTTTTTGGAGAGCATTTAGAAGACTTTTAAGGCAACATTTTTTTTCAGGCACTTTTATCATTTTAATTCATGGGGCATATCCCAGAGAACTTTTATGAAAACTACATTCACAATCAAAATGGTTCCTGTCATTTTGCATTGTACTGAATACCTGTAAAACACTTCTGCACTGCACAAGGTCTTGGTTTTATAACAAAGTGACCTTTAGGGGGACGGATACAGAAAGAATCTGTGGCCAAAACAGATGTTTAAGATACCCAGTGAATATTATCCTTGAGGAAAGGTTATCTTAGTCCACTGATAAACGGTACCTTTTTATTGATTTATTATGCATATACAGCTAGGAATACACTTCAGTGTATAGTAAGAAATCCAACAGATATGCTAAAATTAATATGCTATTTAAATTAATAAATCTATTTTGTTACAATAGCAAGCTAACCTGTTACAGGAGACAGGTTCTAAACACAGTAAGGACTATGTGAGATTTGATTTAAGGGGAAAGTCATACTGAAGAGCTCAAGAGAACATTGCTTTTTCTGAATTTCACAAGTCCAGTTTCTCTTTCCCATTCCATATCTTACTGAACCACTACCTATAAACAGTCAACTTTAGTTTCAACTTCAGGTCAAACCTTATAATATAATTAACAAATAAAATACTGTGTAATACCTCTTCTTTTCTCCGGTATTTCTACATTGAAGATTGACACACCATGTTAAAGGGCAAGTTTTCAGATCATCAATTAAATGTAAGGTAAATGAAGCTTCATTAAACTCTTCTAATGAATTTAGTATTGACATGGTCTAGAAATTTAAGAATATATCCAAGTCATTTATGTATATCCAGAGAAGCTCCTTTCAACACATAGTCTTCTAAGCAGAAGGTGGAATGAAAATAACACAATTTCTTCAGCTGGGATAGCAGAATATTTACAATGGAAGGGGGGGAGGGGTTTCTATGATTCCAGCATAACCAAGAGCCTGTTTGTAAGCAGAATTTCCTATTCCTCTTTAAAATAGCTTGTGTTCATGCAGTTAGTTTAAACAGCTCAGTATCTTATTTGAGGACATGTGAATGGCATGGATGATGATAAGAAAAGTAGGACTTTGGCAGGGTGTTGGCAGGAAAATACTGGAGTTTTGATGAACCATGGCATTTCTGACAATGTAGACTTCTTGTGCCTGATGTCAGCCCCTCGCTTGCTGCCATTCATAAGCACTGCTGGGTGCATAGTGCAGATAAGTTTACTTCTGTGCAGACAGGGAATATTAAGTGAATGTAAGGAAAGCATGCTCCATGGGAGAAAGATTTCATGCTTTTTCCAATTAATCTACTCACTAAAACTGACATAGAAATGGAAAATTTTAACATTTTAAAGAATTGTGAGTTCCAAGCTGTATAAAATAGGATCTTTGCTAGCCGAGGCTTACAGCTTTGAGCTTTGAGCTTTGTCATCCTAGGGCTCTGAGTCATGCATATCACAGCCTGCTGTGTTGATACAAACAGAAATCAATGGCATTTGCACTTAATATGTCAGATTGTAACCTGTGCTCAGGAGTGGGCAAAGTGCCCTTTGCAGTGCTTCAGTGAGGGGGCAGCACCTTATGGTCTAAGTGCAGAGGAAGTGGAGAGGCAATTGCTGTCATTACCCATCACAGGGAAATCCAAGAGTGACCATCAGATTGAAACTGCAGAGTGAAAAACTACACTTGACCTAAGCTGTAGTGAATTTTATTTGAATATTGTTGGCATCACTATGTGAAAAAAAGGAAAGCATTTGTCCTGTGATGCCCCCTCTACTTTTCCCTTTTTCACCTTCATGGATCATTAACTTAGGGTTTCAGTCATTAACTTAGGGTTTTCATATCAACACTCTGTAAGGAACTACAAAAAAGGGAACGAGGTATAATATGTTACAAGGTTATATTTGCAAATACTGTTGAATGTTAACAAGTCATTCTACACCAAACACTTTAAAAAGCATACAATTAAAACTGTATATATAGATACTTACACATATACATATTATATATAATATCCGTATCTATGGATATTAAATATATCCAAATTCAATATACCATATAAAATACATACTTTGATAAAAGTATTACTATATCAGATAATAATATAATATCATAAACACAACTTTATATTCATATGCTTATGATCTAACATAATATAATATTATATATGAAATGTTATATAACATGTGGATATATTAATATATAAGCATATGTAAATATGTAAGCATATCACATTATGATTATGCATAATATGTAAATATATTTATTATCAATTTCATATATATAAAATATCCATGTGTGGATATTAAAAATATATATATATTTATATATCCAGATACATAGATATTTACATTACACATGAATTAAGCTAAAATTACCCTCATCTTGAAACACTGATTAAATATTTCAGCGAATAAAGATTTTCAAAGGCAAAAAGAGTACATTAAAGAGAACCAGATTACTAATTTGAAATGTATGACTTTTCTGATTGTGATAAAGTTTTGGATTCCATTCTTAATTACTCTATTACTCTATATTCACTATCTTTTGTATTTTGTGTGAATTGTCTTTTGCTCTTTCTTCTGATGAAGGGCTATTATTTTTCATTTTCACTTTCTTGTATTTAGTCTTGTAAAAATTGTGATTATAAAAATCGTTGTAAAATAGCAACATATTCAGAAATAGAAAATCACCAGGACCATCATTTCAGCAGTCTCCAGCATCAGATTCAGATTCAGTTCTGATGTTACTGGGTATGTTGTACTCAGTGTTATGCAACTTGTGCTGCCTATTCTAAAGAATGGACATTGAAACATACATAGGATTTTATATCGGGGCAACAGTGTCTAATTAGAAACTAAATAAGTAAAAACTAAACAGAAAACCTGAGCTATTTTACTGCACATTAAGTAATCATAGAACATTAGAATTGGAAATGGCTGGGATAAAGAATCCACTAAAATGAGTGGAATAATCAAACCAAAAAATCCAACAACAACAAACAAACAAAAAAGGGATCATGAGAATAAAAAATACATTGCACAAATAAATACAATGTATTAGTTGAATTTTAAATGGAATATAGATTTTAAAAGTTTGGAATACATGGATCTCTCAGAAGGATTTATTGCCCTTTTGGCAAATAAGTCCTTCCAGCCTGTCTGCAGTTCAGCCTTCAAAATTTTTCCCACTATTCCTTCTACTTTTCTTCTTTTTTTTTTTTTTTTTTTTTTTTTTTTTTTTTTGTTTCCTCACCTATTTCTTTACAGCATGTCATAATAATGAGCTATAACAGACTCAAAAGTACAGTCACTCCCTAGTTTACTCCCTAGTTTACTCCTTCAGGTCCTTCCACCTGAGGAAATAAAAATTAAAAATAAATAAATAAAAGTGGGTTAAAAAGAAGCAAGGTGGGAAAAGATGCTGGTTAGGGCTATTTTTTTCCCAGGGCTGTTTTTCAAAAGCAGTTCCTGGACTATCTGCCTTAGAGGACTAGTTTCCTAGCAAAGGAAAACAATAAAAAAACCAAACACAACCCATGGAAAAAGATTAATGTCTATAATAGCTCCAAAGTAACCCTATGTTTCATTTGTTGTTAACTATGGTGGCAGGTCTCATGGCCTGTGAATAATTTTCATAGCTGAGGATGGTCTTCTGTCACAATATTTGTCCAAACTGGCATAAATTCTAAGCTCTGTTATAGTGAGCTGATTATATTGGGCTGCTTAGGGTGAAGGACTCCCATTCACACAGGTCCATTGCCTTGTGTTCAGAGTAATAATCAGCCTTAACAGGAATGAATAAACAAAGACTTGTGCACTGAGAAAAAGCCAGATATTCATAATGTTTTTTGGAGAGGAGAGTACAGGAGAGAAAAAGAGGGATCAGGCTGTAGTAGAAAGGTTGAGTCATGATTCAGAAGCATAGATCTAAGTCACATTAATGGCAGTGCAGTACTTTTACAGACATAACATTGATTTTGCTTTCACATTGTATTTGTTATCTATGTGGGGGATTTCATGAGGAAAAATTCTAAGCTCCTAAACAATGCTCTGTATTTTAGTTTTCCATCCCAGTTTTGCCACAAAATCACTAAGGTCCAACCTCAAAAACACGCTGGGGTCCTGGACTTTCCACCATAGGAACAGCTATTTCTATCAGCACACAGCCAAGCCCTGCGGATAAAAGTTTCAGGCCTCAAAGGTGTTCTGATTACCCTGGTGTGATACAACTCCTCAGCAAATTATCTCTGCCTTTTGATAAGACCAGCTATTTTGGCAGCATATAACACTGATTTATAGACAGTTTCCGATTCTTGGTCTAATTAAGCTTTATTTTCAAGATATTTACCAAAAATAAACATGTTCTGGATGACTTTGAGGAGATTACATATCTACTACATCAGGAATCAAAGCCCTGGGTAAAACTATGTAACATCAAATACTCTTTTACTTTACTGCAGATGCTGTAACTTCTGTATGAATGTTGCATTAAATGCAATGCAATCAAAATATTTTCATTTTTTGTGTGTTTTCATCATCATAGTTCTCTCTTTCTTTTATGTGGTGTTCGACATGAATGAACACAGACATAGGAAAAGTGAATTCATGCAACCACAACCCCCATTTCCTCTATACAGGGGGCTAGGAGAAGCCTCCTCTAGCAACAATTGTACAGAGAAATGAACCCTGATGTTGGGGTACATCTAGTAAAGGTGGAGCTAGAGTATCTGTCACTGAATGTGCCAACTCCACAGTATGGACTTACTGGGCAGTGAATGTCCATTCTTACACTCAAAGCCATGGCATTTATGTATTCAAGGAGTAAAATCTCTTTCACATGTGGCTTTGCTGGGAGGATATCAACCACGGAGCTGAGCTTCAAGTCCCTGTCACCAAAGATATTAAAATAACACAATGACTCCAGCAGAACTGATTTATAATGCTGCAGAGAGGGAAACCCATAATGATACTAAACTTAGAGTACAGGAGATTGCAGAAGACATCTCAATTTTTCCAGCTCACTGAAATCTTCTGTCATTTTGAAGCAATCCAGGGTGGATTTGGATTGGAAAACCCAACAAATGGAAGCAAGACCTCAGGACAGCCTGCCTCACCTGGTCTGTAGAGGTTTTCTTGTATATGAAATCTTGTAAAACAAGTCACAACCCCTCCTTCAAGGCCACTATGGCATTTTATGTGTTTGTTCCTGATACCACAATGCCACAGAGATGAAATCTATTCATTGTGTTCCCACTAAAACATTTGTAAAACCTTTGGGTAACAAGCAAGTCTGACACACACTTTATGAGGTGTGTTCATAAAGCACAATTATTTTTTTTATTTCTTAAAAATAACACAAAATTTTCTATCAGGCATTTTTTGATCCCAGACAAATATCAAAGGAAAATCTAAAGGTCTTCTTGTACTCTAAAGTTTATATACTAATGCTGAAAAAGTTTTTGAGCATGTATTTAAGTAATCTTCTATAGTAGGGATGTGATCGCCTGCAATTTTATTGGAATTTCTCTGTCCTGCACCTTGTCATCATTAGTGTAGATTGTTTAAATGGGAACATGCATTGTTGAGAAGGTACTAAAATCAGTTTGATTTGTACATGTGCTTTTGTAAAGTGATATACTTATCTATAATTTTCTTCAGATATTATTTGTCACAGCAGCTAGAAATGAATGTTTTTTTTCCCCTAGGCTATGTCTTTTTCTTTTTTAAACACCACTTGATGTAGATTGTGGAACACATAGGGACTTGCACATAAATAATATTTTAATTCAGAAGTTTTACTAACAAAAGTACCAAAAAGTGAGTTTGACTAAAACTAAATGTATTGTTCCCCTCTTATTTTCTTCCTAAGAAAGAAAAACAAAACCTGTTCTGTTTGAACAGAATGTTATACTTGCTCAGTTTATTTATTTATCTGTGTATCTGTTGATTTATGCTCAGAACTGTATTAAATATGGCCATGAACAGTTACATTAAAACCCACAGACGATCATTACTCTCATCCCACTGTAACAATACTCACCAAGGATGTAGGAGGATTCAGCCCAGTGCTTTCCTTAGTGTGAGGAAACCTGCACTTGCATCTCTCATTTTAACTCTCTGTAGAGTATCTGGGAGGGTTTCCTTTAGTCCCTTTCACTGGAGACATTTCAGTTCAGAGACGTATTCATCCCATGAAATTTTAACTTGGAAGTTAGGGCATTAATTTTTTAGTAAATGGGGAACACTACTTTGACTTTTACTGGTATATAATGAAACTACCAGAGCACAGGCATTGCCTTCTGATTGTTTGCTATTAAATGTTAACTTGGTCCAGTGTGGGCCTGTGGCAACTGATGTCTTTCAGACCACTTCTATGCTTAGCTGAGACTAGCACTGGAATCCTTCCCCAATGAGCAAATTGGATCCAGCCATGATTTTTTGGAGGACAAGAAAATTTAGCCATATAGACTCAAGCTGTAAAATTTAGATTGGTTGAGACCATTTAGTTTTGGTGACCAGCATATTTTTAAACTTGAAGAATCATACCAGATCCATCTTCCCAAGAGAGGCAAAGGATGGAAATGACCCGCTGTAAGGACTGATCAGCCTCATGTCTCCCATATTTTAGAAACCTCTATTTTGTCTGAATCTTTTTCAGAGATGGGAAAAATGGCATCTTAACCTGATTTTGTGAAGGAGTAAAATATAGAGGACATATTTCGTATATTTCCCAAACCAGGGCAGAGAGTCAAGATCATGCCCCAA
This sequence comes from Heliangelus exortis, assembly GCF_036169615.1. Taxonomy (NCBI): domain Eukaryota; kingdom Metazoa; phylum Chordata; class Aves; order Apodiformes; family Trochilidae; genus Heliangelus; species Heliangelus exortis. The sequence continues at coordinate 12,150,748 of NC_092423.1, read as the reverse complement.
AACTTTCAGTTTATATGGGGGCAGTTCTACCCATGAAGAATTTTATTTATTTTATTTTATTTAAAATCCTTCTGATCACAGGGAGTGGGGTTGTACCATATTAGATATCCTACATGCTCTGTATGCTTGTGAATGCAGAGTTTGAAAGTAACAGAGTTTGAAAGTCACTCATCAAAGCCATTAGACCTGTGTGGCAAATCATAAAGGCACTTCTCTGAAGATAGATATACCCCTTCAGCTCCCAAAGGATATCAATAAAAACTGCCTTGAACTTTGTAATCCAATGTTCATTAAAAAGAAAAAATGCTGAAAAGCATCAAAACATAGTGGAATCAAAATATCAGTGAAATTCTGTGAAGCATCCAAATGTACCTCTGTTTGCTATTGCTTTGACTTATAACAAATTGTTCCAAACAAGTGCTTTTCCTCACTCTTGCCATAGACTTCCAAAAAAGGTGGAATAAATACATCTAAAAGCACCACCACAGACAAGAGAGACCTTTAGGAAGGATGAGCCATTGATTTCATTATATTTTCATTATTTTGACATTGATCAGAACAAAAAGTGTTGTATGAAGTTTGGTAATACTCTCACATTTAAATATGAAACAATTCATAATTCCCAGAAAGATATGTATTTTTCTAGACATCAAGGTAGAATATTCCTTATAGTAGAAGAGCTTTTGAACTGAGAATTGTAGATCAGTTTATTTTTTGATTACTTTAATAGAGTTACCCTAGTATCAAACTTATATAGAGTATTTAGTGCTTCTATAGAGTATTTCTTGCTTCTTTAAGATATTTATACTGCAAAAATCTTAAAAACTATTTGCATAACAAATAGAAAAAAATGTTTTGTCAAAGTGGAAAGCAGAATTTTTAGCTATTTTAATGGTCTCCAGCTAAAGTTATAGCAGATTTTATAGTAATCATTTCAGTCCTCAGAAACCTTTGTATCTTTTAGCAGCAGTATGGGATACTTGACACATACACCCAGTGACTTGTAGAAGATTAAGCTATGATTTACAGAAGAGGTATGGGGCCAAATTCTTCTTAATATCTGAACATCACTGTTCAGCCAATACATACAGGTTTTCAGGTGTGCTCACTGGATCGTAAGTCCTGGTTAAAGCACAAAGGACTCAGTTCTTCTTTTCTGTTGAGAATACAAACTGTAAGGGAAAAGAGATTTATCCCTGCCATCAAAATGTTGATGTGAAGTGCTCTGAGATAGCTATTGTTAGTTAAGTACTGCTTTGAAACCAGATTGAAATGTCTAACATATTTTGGAGTACCATGAATGATATTATTAATCTGTTCGAGTGATTATATTTTTTTCTGTCTAATTTGTGTCTGCAGAATTTTTAAATCTTCATAATGGAAAAGGCATGCAGCATAGATTCATTACTCTGTATTGCAACATAAACTGACATGCTTGTAAAGATTATTTAGTGAAAGCAGAGGTTTAAAAGAATTTTTTAAATCTTTGTCATGTTAAACACGAGAAGGATTTTTTTATTTTTTCCCTATGCTGACATTGGAAGGCTTTTTTTCACGTTAATGTTTCTTTCTAGGCAAAGGCTGCAACTGAAACCATAGAGGATGCTAAACCTTCTAAATAGATAAAAATGTTTTTTCTGTTTCTAGAGGAACAAAGTTTATCTTTCTGCTCAAAATGTTTTACTCCTTTTGTTCCAGGTTGTGTAGACTTGTCACAAGGAAACAGTTTTGGGTGGAGGTACTGAAGCATTTAGTGGTTAGGCATATTTTTAATTTCTCAAAGACAGAGACTTCATTGCATCCTCTCTCCTCTGATCCTTCCAACAACAAAAATTGCTTATCCTGTCCCTTGCAATCATTGGTATTAATGAACAACCTTCTTTACATCAGGAACACCTCCCTTATAGAGCACACAGCTGTGTGACCAAAATACTGGCATTTATAATATGTTAATGTGTGGTGGAGGGAAGGATGGTTTAATTCTAAACCACTAATGTCCAATTTAAATCTGATTTAGAGTATTGGATGTGATTAAAACTGATTATAAATGAGAAGCCTCTACTTCATTCAATCTACTTAATGATTTAACCTCTACTACACAGAATTTATACTTTTCAATAGTTCCTTATTTTAAGTCTTAACAAAAGGCTTCCATAAATTACCTTGCACACATTTGGTTGTGCAAAGAGGAAAAGAAATGGCAAGTCACCATCTCCCAAAAGAATGTTCAGAGTTTTTGTTTGCTCATTTTATATATTGCCCATATAAAAATTCGTGTGACTTAATCTTCTTCCCTTATTTGCCCTTTATCATAGGAGAAAATAAAAGCAGAGGATAAAAGGGATCAAAACGTCTGCTAATTTTAGCAGTTAATAAATGGTTTGGTATTCTGTTGTCCTTTCTGTGCTCAGAGCCACAGAAAACAGGGTGACTACACTGTAGTGGAAGATCAGAAAAGCAGAAGTCTAGCCTGACTTTCTGTCACTTATTTTCTTTCACCAAGACGATTGAAAACCAGTGGTGAAGCACTGAATCCCTCAGCTGCAGATCATCAAAGACTTCTCAAATAAAGGAATTCTTAAGTCACTCAGACTCTTAATTTGCTCTTCAGTAAACAGTTCATACAACCAATTTTGGCATCCATGAAACATAGTCTACTAAAAGAAAGTAGCTCAGACTTCTGAATCTCAGTGTCTTTTGTTAGAGAAAACATGAAATTACTGTTGGGTTTTGTGCCATGTTCACTTTCAGTAGTTAAGCTCTGACTATTCTTCATGCCATGGCAGTTGCAGACTTTCATATTTGCTATCTGCTCTCAGCATTCCCTGAGCAAAATTCAGGCTTTGATTTAGAAAGGATTTCACTATAGATAATACAGTTTGTACACCATGCATTCACTTTTTCTCAGAATCATCTCTTGACCAGGATCCAGATTCTTTTGAAGACTTGGATTTATCTGCTGCAGCCTGGAAGTTGGTAAATCCTTTCACTAGCACCATTCTACAATCTTGAAAGTTCAAAGAGCAAGGATCATCAAAACAGAAGGAATTATCTGTTTTTCTGGATGTGAGTAATGTTTTTACATACTCAGTAGTAACATTTTAATATATAAAGGTGTAGCAAAAAAAATTTCCATGTTTAGACACACAACAGGTAAATCAGGTGTGTGAGCTGACAGGTGCCAGGTGTTCCCAGAAGGCACAATTTATAGTAATGTCTCTAATAATTGCCTTAGACTCCTACAAGGGAAAAGTTCTTTGTATGTGTTGTGCCTGACAGAGATTCACATGCTTCTACCTGCTGGAAACTAAAGTCATCATCCATGGTTGGTTACTTTCCATGTCTACTAAATATCTGTTCAATTTTCAGTGCTTGAAAAGCAGGTGCTTCTGAAGCAGGTATCTGGTACATCTGTTTTGAGGCAGATGACCCAGTAAGACAGTGCCTCTTGGGCAGGTAACTTTCCTGACCTGCTTGAAAAGGAGGTCACTCTCAAGGGTGCCTCCAGGGTGTATTCTTTCCAGCCAGCAAGCATACTGGATTCAGAAGCTGGTGGCATGGCAGGTTTGTTTTAAAATGAGCTACTAGGCATGTAACTGGACTCAGAACTGCAGGGTGGAAACTTGTCCAGGAAATCAGTCAAGTCAGTTTGTCTTAAAGGTCACATAGGCTCTATAACAGCAAACACCTCATTGCCAGACTGTGTAGTCCCTTTCTGTTTTGCTCTTTTATTTTCTCTGCTTTACCCTTTCTTCTCCCTGCTTCACAATCTTTTGTCCACAGTGAATCACAGCCTGAGCTTAGATAAAATGGTACAGATTCTCTGTGGGCAAGACACAGTTTTCTGTAGTATAAATCTGCTCTTTCTTCAGTGCATCATGCAGAATGAGTCCAAGCCCCAGTGCCACTGGGAAAACCTCCAAGCTGATGGCTCCATGCTGGGCATCACTGCTTCCCAGGTCTCCAGTAGAGGAAAAGAAGACAGCAAAACTCAGGGTATTTCTTTTTCCAATTCATACAGTTAAGTGGTATGTCTGGGGACAGCAGGTTGACAAAGGAGCACGTACATTGCCATTGTGACTCTCTAGGACTCCCCTATATCTGATTTTAAGCTTACATTTTCTCACTGAAGACAGAACAAAACCATAAGCTACAACATGGCTCACCTTTCTAAACAGCAAGCCAACATTTTTACATAGGAGAATCATTAATTGCACCATATTAACCTAAATCTTTGTGTGAAGGAGTTACCGTTACTGCACGCAGTGAAATGCAGAAACCTGAACCCTCACTCAGAAAGTTAAACTAATGTAGTTACTTTTGGTTACTTTATGACACTTGTACTCTGGTGCCTTTTGTTCCCTCCTGGGTAACAATCAAGAGGGACTACCTCTTTGTAATTCTATCCACATTGTTTACAGATAAGACCAACAGAAGATTGAATGCATCCTAACTGTGTCCTAAGTGTATTAGCATTATTTCATACATACACAGTTCATTGGGTTTTTTAAATATTAAAATTTAATACTTAAAATTTCAAATAATTAAGTAACTCGTAACTAATGTACCTAAATTTTGAAAACTAAAAATTCAAAAATTTTAATCAGAAAATAGTAATGAGAAAAAGGGCATTTTCACATTATAACAAAGAAAATTAAATTTTAATTACTCTTGTTCTGTTTGAATTCCAAGCTAATTTTCATCAAAAATTGAGTATATCTAGGTTTAAATAGCTAGACTGAATAGAGTATTTCTAATTATTTCTATTAAATGTTTAAAATGCCTCAAGCTGAATTTTTGTGTAGAATGTCTCTTTCATGGGAACTGAAGAGAGAGAAAATGTAATGTCAGATTTTGGGTGCTAATCAAGGATAGAAAATCCAACTCTTTTGCAACTCTTGTTTGCTTTTTCCATAATTCTTCCACAGGTCACCATAGTTACCATTCAGTGGAAGCAAGTGATCTGTGTGTTGCTCTATCTGTCCTTCGTGTATTTCTGCATCTTCTCTGTTGCTATCAGGCCAACTTCAAATTCCAGGCTCTGCTTCCAGTATGTTGCCAGCTCACGTAACCAGTAGGAAAAAACTGGTAGTGTCTTATCAATATGTCAAAATAAACCTGTCATGTAAAAACTGCCTTTTTTCATAAATAGAACACTATTTCAATTGATGGAATATAGGAGAGAATTGCATCTGCAGAGAGGTAGATACCAAAGCATGTCCATCTGGTGTATCGTTGTAGGTTGCTCACTATTTCCTCTGATGTTTTTAGTGACTCTTCTGACTGATATTGTCCTGAATATAAACACACTTTTTCACTTCCAGTAGATTATAGAAGTTCACAGAGACCAGCAACTCAAAATTCTTGTAGAGCAGTGACTTGAAAATGTTAAGATACAAATTGGAAATTATTTGGACTGATTCCTTGCCATGTATGCTTTTATCATGTTTTTTTATCTTATAGCCAAGGCATTTGATTTAAAAAATTCAGTATTTCCATGTAGAAGACACTACCTATGTGTCTATTGTCATTTTTGTCTACCCCCAGAAGCTAGTAAAGAACAGATATGTGTCATATAGTCAATGAGAAGGATATCCAACCAACTGCTCAACAAAGAATATCCTAACATAAAAAGTTGATTAAATAAAATAATAACACAATTTTAATTCTGCAGTCTTACACTTTTATTCAGAGATATTGTGATACAATACATCAGAAGCAGTTTGGAACTTCAAGAGCAAAACACTATATGTGCCATTTTTTGACCTCAGCTGCAAAAACTTTGTGTATCATTCTCCTACATGCTTGTATGCTGCATGACTGAATTAATGAATACAAGAATAATAGACCTCCAAGGTGATTTACATGCATTGATTAAATGTCAGCATTGAAATTCAGTAGGTTTTTTTGCTAGAGACGGAGAACAAAGACAGGGAGATTGTAACCATTGGTAAAACAAGTTACTTATCAATTCTGTTTAGCATATAATTACAGTTTATTGGTCTACCAAAGGAATACTGACATAATAAAAGATTTGGAAAGTTATATGTAAAGTTGTTTTATTTTGTAGTTGCAAGACATTTATTAATTCTTTTGTTGCATGTTAATATACACAGTACAGTAAAGCTGGGGAAAACACTAACTTTTGCAAGTTAGTGGAAGAGACAATTCAAAATGTTCATGGGATAGCAAGCAATTGATACCAGAGGAAATAAAATTAAAACTTTTCCTTGGTATAACTTCATAGAAACTGTAAAAGTGGATTAGATATTTTCTTCAAAACTTTTGGAAAAAGTAATTGTTGCCTGAAGGAAGATTTTTCAATTAAATCTTGATTTTAAAGGTTCATTGTTCCTCATTACCAGTGTACACTATATATCCATCTTTATAGTGAAATCTCACAGGAGACTAAGTAACCCATGGGTGTCAAAATCCCCTGCACAACTAATAAAAAAATTATTGGTGACACAAATGTCAAAACTACTGCAGACTTCAATGCGATGCTGACTCCAGGTTCCCTGCCCAACCTATGCACAATGCATCCTATGCTGTATTATCCAGAGGTGATGCATTAAATAAAGGTCAAGTAAATCTGCAGTGTTACAGTCAGACACACCCTGCTTGACTACTGATAGCAATTGAAAATCATGGGATGAAATCATGGGATCATGAGTATAATTTATGCAAATTCAAAGAGATGATTGATTGAAGTACATCTGAATGGCTGAAAGGTTATAATTATTATATACATATATGTTATTTATATCTTTTTCTAATAGGTACAATTTAGCATGTATGGACTCAGCAAGGTATTTTCCCATCTTTACACCCTGACTAAATAGGAAACTGAAAAACTTTAATAGATTCTTCCTCTTAGGATCATAGATTCTGCTGAGCTGAAAATGACCCATCAGGATCATGAAATTCAGCTCCTGTCCCTGTAAAGCACCCCCAGGATCACACCATATGCCTGAGAGCATCATCCAAACATTTGATCTCAGGCAGCCTTGGTGCTGTGACCACTTCCCTGGGGAGCTTGTTCCATCGCTCATCTGCCCTCTGGGTGAAAAACCTTTTCTTAATATCTAACCTAAACTTTCCCTGATTCAGCTTCCTACTACCTGTTACTACTACCTTATTTTTCTCAAAGACCAAACAAAGATATGTCACATCACAACCAATAATCATAAAGAACACTGAATATCTAAGAGATTCAGGGCATTAAGCTAGGTAAGTAACAAGTATGGAAGAGGGCTCACATCAGATAGCTGAAATAGCAGAGAAGTAGGTGGTAAAAGTCTAAGTGTGCTTGTAGGCAGGAAAAATACAGTACTTTGAAAATTTCAATTCATTTGTATGAAAATTAATCCATCCAGGATTTAAGATTGAGACAACAAATGTGCACATTTTAAAAAGGAAATATTCATAACTCACCATTAAAAAAGCAAAGAAAGAAAAAACTTCAGGGTGTATCATTAAGCATTTTTGTATTCTGAAAGACAGTGTTAAGGATTTGCTCTCCAGCTTGATAGATGATTACTAAAGCTCTTCAACAACTTATGTGGATGCATGTTCAGTGACACATTGTAACAGTACTGCAACCCATGTGTGTAGGGGCTGGAAAACATTCCCATGTATCAATATTACAGAAATTATTCCCGTTTCACTTCAGAAATAATTCTGTCCACTGATCTTTTCCAGATCCTGATTTTTCTAAATGATTTTGTTGTTCTTTACTGTGGTGATGAAAGCCACCTAAAATGACAGACTGAATAGACAGAACTCCTGCACTGTCTGATCTTTACTTCCACCAGGGTCAGGAAGGGGCCGAGATCCCCAGTTATGAAAGAATACTTGGATGTAGAAGTAAGCAGTACCAAATTAGGCAATTATTTGAGGGGTTGATGGGAAAAAGACAGATGGCTTATAAAGACATCAAATAGTTAATTTCCAGTTGTTCAAAAAAAGAAAGAGGCTCCCTGAGGCTTATACTGCATCCTGGTATTTATTGAACTTCAAGCTACAACCAACAGGCTGGTTAATAACAATTCATGCGGCTGTCAATCTTTTTGACCAATGTCATCAATATTTCACGCTGCCAAATAACAACAATTAAGAACCAGGACTGGAAGAAGCACTCAGGGCAAAAGTGTTTCTAACACTATAATCAAATCGACAGTATAGGACAGACATTTCCAATGGGCATTCAGAGAAATTCTTTCTTGTGATTTTCTTTTCAAAGCAGTGTGAATCAGTGTTCTTTATTACACACTCAAAACAGCCATGCACTGGATAATTTTTATAATGTTAGCTCATAAAATCCAAGTAAATTTATTTTTTGAATGCGCATTAATTAGGTAAACTAGAATTTTAATCTGAATGTTTAGATTTTTACAGAGTACAAAGTTTCAACTGTTAATCGAACATTTACATTTTCGTAAATTTTTACACTCAGCTTTAGCTGAGCCACCTGCCTTCAAGTCCAAATGAACAAGAAATTCTACAAATTCTTCTTCAAAAACTTCATTTAAGTGTTAGTGTTTCACATAAAACAGATGATACAAACAGTTCTGCATCCCATTGTAAATATATTTGAAGGCATAAAAACTTTATTAATCACCAGCAATGTTTGGAAAAAAATTATAACATAAAAAAGGATCTGTGCTTCTGTCATAATAAAAGACTGAAAATTTTAAAGTAATATTTTAATATTCAAATCCAGATGCTTACAATATATATATTTAAGGGTTTTTTAAGGGGTTTCTCTTAAGGATATTTATATGTATGTATGTATGTTCTAAATCTATCTAGGTAAGATTACATTCATAATTAAACCTCCTCAGAGTATGTAAGCATCAAAATCTGTTAATTACAAGTTTCTTCAAGGCCACTCTTCATACCTCTTAAATGTCTCCTGTGTCCAACACACATTTCTGTATTTCTTCTGACCTGTTATTTGAAGTTACAAAAATGTCTAGTTAAGATCAACATAATAGCCATAATATCTGTCTTGTATTTTATTCTTTTGCTGGGAATAGAACAGCTTTTTAGCTCAGATGCTTTTCATTTGAAGAAAAATGAAGGTAAAGATTCCAAGTAAATGTCAAAGTCCATACCAACAGACTACTTGAACAAATTCACAGCAGTGCAAACAACTTTTCAAGTTCATATTGGTTTTAAAGGTGCAATATAAATCCTTGTGTCATACAGATTTATAGCACGTTCTGCAGTAGTCTTACATCACACATGTACTCCTAATCCTTTGGCCTACTGAAACAAGTGAAAGAGCTTTATTAAAAAGTGGGTTGGTTGTAACACAGGAGAATGCACATGTATTACTAAAACAAAATAACAACAAAAAAGCAAAATAACAACAAATAGAAGAATGATTAAGAACCTCACAAGTACGTGGCTGCAAGGTCAAGTGCAGAAGAACCTTTTCTCTCTTCCTAGATACCAGGCTTAAGATGAGTCAGTGCTGAGCCATAAGGTGCACTCTGTCCTCTGCCAAGTTCTTATGGTTAAAGAGGATCCCGATTCTCTGAAATCAGTGGTTAGTGTCCCATCAATATCAGCATGCCTGAGATTTCATTTGTGCATTAGGAGTTGGTATCTGACTCTAAATAATACAATCAAGAAAGGGTAATTCTCTTACCTCTCAGTGTGTTTAAATCACTTGGAGCAAGGCCGTAAACCTGCATTAATTTTTCTGGTTCAGTGTTACCAGAGAAAAGTTCTGTCAGATGTTAAGGTGTTCATCAATGAAAGGAAAGATTCTTACAGCACAGTGAGGATGCATCTGCTTGTAAGTAAGAGGCTACCTTAAGTCACTCAAAGACCTCAAATCACTCTTAATAGTTGTTGCTATTTTGAGGGCATTGTTGAATGACAGAGATGTGTTTCCTGTGCTCATTTTTTTAGTTCTTTTTGGCACATCTAACCACCAAGCAATAGATTCAGTTAAAAAGATTATTCCAATGTTTATGTTACCAGAGTTTTCTTGCACCTTCTCTCCTCACACATTTTGTATTATTTTTTTCCATGTCTTCATCTTCCTTTGCCTGAACTACAGTCTGGATCTGGACAGCCTGTTAGAGCTCAAGAATGGACTGAAAACTTGATAATATATAGACAATTTTTTTTAGGAGTTATTTCTTATTCCGTTGATGTAAGAGATACCTTCCTCTGCCCATCTACCTAATAAATGTAAAGCAAAATTACTCTTTTCCAAGAAAGGACATTATCATAATAAACCAGTTCTTGCTAATTTACATTTTTTAAAAAGGATATATTTTGGATGACCCTTTGGCAGCTGAATATTACTGTTAAGTTGGCACATACTGTTAAAACGATTGCTCTATTTTGCCTTTAACTATCATGCAGCAAAATATTGCTCATCATGAAAATGAAATGATAAAGGCAGTTAATAATTGCAAGATATGCTACAGTATCTCCTGTTATTAAAATTAGTATGATGAGAGGATTTGGAATACATATCCTTAATTATTTTTGTCTGTCTATTGAGGAAATAGAGAACCAATGTCATAAAGAAACAGAACACCAAACCACAAAATCAGGTTTTATTTTATCAGATTAAAACTCTGTTTTTTTCTCTCCTTTAGGGTTTTTTTCCTGCAATAAGGATCTTTAATTCCTGTTGATTTTTAAAACACTTATCAATTACTTAGACACATTTAACATATGCCATTGAAAATATTAAGAGAGTTGATGCTATTGCACCTGGACTTTTCATACCTACCCCCTGAAAAATGTCTCGATATCAGCAACTTAATTTTCTCTTGTTACAGCTTCTCTCCCCATGATATCTTGAGGTAACAGTGAATAAAATACACAAACCACACAAAAAAAAATTTACATCCTTTAGTACTATAAAAGTACTGTAAAGTACTATAGTATATAGTACTAAATATAGTACTATATATATATTATATATTATATATACTACTATGTATTATATATACTACTATGTACTATATACTGTATATACTATATATACTACTATATATACTACTATGTACTATATATATTACTATATGTACTATATATACTACTATAGTATATAGTACTAAATATGTTGTCCTGGTTTGGGCCAGGATAAAGGTGATTTTTCTGAGTTTCTTGTCGATGGTTGAACTTGCTGGGGTTGACAGCAAGTTTCTCAAATGGAGTATTCCATCCCATGTGCGTCATCCTCGTTATGGAGTTGGGGGATCTTGAGGACCGAACCACACCCTTACCAGCTGATCGGCCTCACCTGAGATCATCAGCAGAAGTGCTGGGTACCACCCCCCTTAACAGCTAATTGGTCTCACCTGTGGCACTATAAAAGACCAGCAGAAGCTCCTGGCTGTCTCCCTGGCTAGCTGCTTGTGGCCCTGCCTGCTGCCCTGCCTGCTGCCCTGCCTGCTGCCCGGTTGCCTGCCTGCCTGCCTTCACCCGGCATCTTGGAAGGATCCCATCCAGTCCGTTTGCCCGCCTGCTGCCCTGCCTGCTGCCCAGTTGCTTGCCTGCCTGCCTTCACCCGGCTTGCGTGAGAACTGTTGGGGGAAAAGAGGGAAGGACTTTGATATTCATTCTCCTGTATATTTATATATATATATATAATTTTTCTTTTTTTTCCTATTTACCATTATTGTTTCATTAAAGTTGATTGGTTTAGCCTCCAACCCATAAGTCTGTCTCCCTTATTCTCTCTCCTTTCTTATCAAGGAGGAGAGAGAGATTAATAGAGAGCATCTGTCACCCGGTTTAATCGCCGGGCCAGTGTTAAACCTTGACATATGTATATAGTACTAAAAAGTACTATAAAAGTACTGTAAAAATAAGATCATTGCATTCACTCATTTACCACAAGAATTAGCCAATTTATGAAGAGGATAAAAATAAAATTAAAAGGTTTCACTGCATCCCCCCATCTAGTTATCCAACGAGATCACATAATAAAATTATTTACAAAATTTACCATATTGTGGGATAAGAAATAGGAGTTTTGACTACTGAATACATATTGGAAGACTCTTCCAGAAACTTACTTATTTAACTTCTTCTGTGAATTATGTTAAAAGGAAAATGGATAAAAAACATCCATAAATATATTTAGCCACAGAGTCAAAGAACTTTCATATCTTGAAGGAATAAAAATAAAGCTTTGTATAGTTCTGTCTTCTAATTTGGCTGCATTTCATCAGAACAGTGTTCATATTTGATTACAAATCTTCTTGGGGCCCCAAATGTCATGTGTTAGAAAGAGTGCAGATTCAAGAAAATGAGGTGACTAAAGTGATTCAATTACAATGTTCTTCAGCTGGGATAAACCTTTTTGTCAAAATCAGATCTTCTGGAAAGTAGAATCTTTTTTCTTCCAGAAGTCTGTCCTTTGGGCCAGAAATTTCTTGTAACACTTTGTTTTAAAACATTATTATTGCTGCTAAACCACTGAGACTGTATAAAGTGGTTTTGCTCCTGGCAGTTTTCCTGCCTTTTCAGGTATAGATGAAATGGATCAAGAGCTTCTCTGGCATATCCAGTGACCTGTGATCTCTGGGCTGTCATGAGCAACTTGGAAAGAGTTGTCTACTGTCCTGATATGATTTCATGTTCTGATGTCATCCAAACTTTAAATACCATAAAACCTCAAGTAACAGAAACATCAGAAACATTTTTCAACACAAAAAAACTTGAATCAATTAGGGGAAAAAAAAAAAAAAAAAGCTTTACCCTTACAAAGATATATATCCCTTCTTCTGAAGGCTCTACCAAACAGTAATAGAATATCACGACTTTATGTGCCATAAATATACTTTCAGTGTATATAACTCTCCTTCCATCTATTACCTCTTAGCAGAAACATCAGCAGCAGGACCTATTGCTTAATGATATTATTAAATTTTAGTAGCTAATTTCTTCAGATTACAACATAGGATGTATTGCAATACATTTATTACTGGTGAAAGAGAAACCTGCAGTAGTGGCCAAATCTTTTGAGCAAACACCTTTTACTTTCAAGTGATTTAGCACCTGATATTAAAGTGTAACTCAGGTGTAAGGTTTTTTCTTTCTCCACAGGAAACCAGTAACTAGTTAGTTAGTAAATCCAGAGAGTTAAAAAAATATTACTGGAAGGGATCTCAAAAGACCATTCCTCTACCTTTTTGCCCTCAGACAGTATGTCTGTTACTCCCAACATATGTTTGCCTCATCCAATTTTAAAACACTCCAGTTCTGGAAATTCCGAAATCCCTAAATTAGGAAGATTACAAATTAGGGAAAATTTTCTCTAATATGGCTTCTTTCAGGCTTCTTTCTTGCAGTAAATGACTTCTGCAACATGCATTTTAACATTTTTATAATTTCTCTGCACTCTGCTTCTCAGATTTTTCAACTGCTTCTAGCTTTACAGGGAGATAGGATCAACCCTTTATCAGGCTCATGTTAATAAGGAAGTGTGTACACCTTTAGAATGATTTGAAATTGTTTCATAGTTCAGTGTAAAACTTCTACACTGCGTAATGAGCTGAGGATAATAAACCATGAAATGAGTATGCACTTACCTACCTTTTCTTGAGTTTATAATTTATATTCCATCCACAACCCAGAGTAAGCTACTGCTTTAGTTTCCAGAACTGTGTGTTTTGGCCTTTTTGGTAAGAGGAATTTCATATCTAAATGTTTTGGAATAAAAATATGTCTGGTGGCAAAGATCTATAATGTAAGTAATCTAAGAAATATCAGTATTTTGTTCAGAAATCTTACAAAAATGATCTGGAAGAGAGCTGAGAAAGTTAATTCATTCTCCCTGCTGAAGGAGAATCATCTGTTCCTGTATAACTTCCGAGAGACATTGCCACTTTATTTCAGAAAGCCCCTGTGTTAGAGAGTCCACAGCCTCCCTGAACAGGCTGCTCCCACGCATACATTTCGGAGGTCATTCTGATGTCTAATCTAAATCCCCTCTTCTGTAGTTAAAGCAAATTTATATGTTGTGAACTGATATTCTTGTCATTAATATGAAATGTGTTTTGGTTCGGTTTGGTTCGTTTTTTTTGTTTTGTTTTTATTGGGAAATCCCTCAGGTTTGTGATGTGAGAGGGTTAAAGAGAATATGCTCTTTTTGGAGGCTCAAGTGAAAAATCAGGGGTTTTACTGTTCATTAGCAAAGAATTACACTTCTTTTAATGAAGTCTGATAATTTATTGTATACTTTTACTCTCCTTCACTTAAAGACGTGTGAAAATTGTTGATGAGTAGCTCAGTTTTCCGATCAACATTCTATAGCTGCCGGCTATGGTCCTTGAGAAGAACAAAAACATATTCACTATAATAAATGGAAATGCATTTTAAAAACTGATTCTTAACAATGAAAGTGGGTATATTTTTTACAACATAGCTCAGTCTTCACCAGTATCTTTTTGTATCTTTTCTGGAACCTATCTTTATCATCCCATTGTTACGTTCCAGGGATTATCCATCGTTAAGGGTATCACCAGATCAAAGTATGTGAGTGTTTACAAATCCATTTCAGGGCAAAGAAGTTATCCCAAATGTTCTCTCAGAGCAGTTCAAACTAAAATGGTTGGGTTTGCAGAATAAGAGCCTGAAGATCAGCAGCAGTAGCTACTTAGCTTCTTAAATTATTCCACCTAGATCCATCTGTACTTTCCACCTTAATTCTGCAGTGCAGGGGCAGCAATTGGTGTCCAGAGAAAACCAGGGAGCTTGCTTCCCATGTTCTTCAGCAGATTTTGTTACAGTTAGATTGATATATTTCTTTCCATGTTTTAGGGCCCCAGGAGCCTCAATATCCTTTCAGGTGTTAAAGAAATTCCACAAGACTCACAATAAAGTTTAAATGGCCACTTCTTCTTTTCACATATTACATATGATTTATTAATCTAATTAAATAAGTGTCAGTTGAACAAAAAAATCTACCTTTTTAAATATAATGCAATATTGAATGTATTTTAACATGTATGGTTGCATTATCTCTGGGTGGCTGCTTTTATTTTCAAATGTTTAACGTTAGATTTTCACTATCTGCTATACACTGATTACTTTTATCTTGGATAAGAAAAGTTTGACAGTAATGTTCTGTTTACTTATGTTGCTGTAGCATGATACCACACCTGATATATTTTTTTGCAAATCAGTATTTACTTTCTGTTAGATTTGCATATATACCTTTTGTGCTAAATGCTAATTGGAAATGTCAGAGTTGTCTTTTGATTTAATTAGCATAATTGCACACAGAAAAGAGTGGAAAACCCTTTTAATTTAAATAACATTTATTAAGAGTTCACAGAATATCATTGTTGTTGGAGTTTCCTAGGTAACCTTAAGCATTTTCACTTACAGAACAGTTTGACACCTCAAAATTCCTGCAAAGTTACAACTCTGAAGAAGGGCTGCCATTCAGCTCCTTGATTTTTACATCTTCTACATAAAACAGATTAAAGAATCTGATTTCCAGAATTTTCTTCTTTGATTGTTTCATGTTTCTGCCTTTTTGCTCTGCCTTCTTTTTGGTCCTGAAAGTTTTGTTTAGGAATATTGGTATCTGATCCATTACTCTAGCAAGAAAGAACCAGTTCCCTGCTTTCTGATGGCAGATATGATGCTCAGTGAATGTAAATGCTGAGCTGCTAGTTCTACCAAGCAGACCCGGCAGTGAAGTTTGCTCCCATCAAAACCAGAGCACCTAAAAAAGTCAATTGGTACTGGTATTTTCTGGCATGTGTGTGAGTCAGGTGAAGAATGGGTAAACTTGGTTTTCAGCAATGACATGCAAGGTAGGCTGTGAAAGTCAGCTACAGACAAATGTAAGAGAAAACCCATTTACTTGGTGACATGCATTCTGCCAGCTCCCTGAATGTCCCACTTTTTTTAGGGAAGCCATTTCTATTCTGCCAAATTTCCTCACATCTGGCATTTAAAGACAAATTCACAAGAGCATCCAGGAGGAAAGGATTATTCCAGGTTGTCAGCTGGTGTTTCTACATTCAGTATAATTCTCAGTTCAATGTATTCAGGAAAAAAACAGCTACAAACACAATTATATTTACATTTTGTATAATACAATAATATTATAAAAGTACAGTGATAATGATATTAAATAATCCAGGTTCAAAGGAACCTCAAAGTCTCTAGCCTGATCTCCAGCCCAAAGCAGAGTCATCTTTGATACTGAAGGAAAAAAAACAAAAAAAACAAAAAATCAAAATGCAGACATTAAATAAAAGAAAATCTAAATCTGAACCATATTCACTTCTTCCATAAAAATCACACTCTTTCGGTATTTGTTGCAAAAGTCCAAAATTTATTTGCTCTAAATTGTCTTTCTGTATGTCATTTGTTGTAGCTTCTTTTCTTTTGGCATCTTCTGAAAAGTCCTGCAGTGATTCTTCTCATTGAGGAAAAGGGCCTACTGTATCCACCTGTCCTATAGGTATCCCAAAGGATTTGCATGCACAGAGCATCTTTTATCCCAAGGTCCATGTAGCAGTGGGTATCATGTTTCCAATTGGTCTAATGTGCCAAAACTATCATGGCTGTGTTGTGCCGCAAGAAGTCATTCAAGAAAAATGTCTTCTGCACACGTCCAATGTATTTGCAGTATCTGGACTCAGGATAGCCAGGATCCATGAAGTGTCACTTGGAATTCAATAAAATGACATGGATGAAAGTATAAATAGGACTGTGGAGCTTCTGTGAGCTCCTTGATACTTCTTACAACTTAGATCTAAGAGCAGTGCTGGCTCTCCTAAAGGAGTGATGTGGAGCTGGACATCACCAGGAAACAGAAAAGTATTGACCAGAGACTTACTACATGCCAGCATAGTAGAAAATGCTTTGTAATGTCTGCTTTCATCCAGAGCCTCTATGACCACTGCCTCATTTGTAAGTAGTGCTGCTCCCTAACCAGCTTACTCTCCAGATGCTTTTTTTCAGCTATAGGACTTTTAATTTGTTTCCAGGTCATTTATTTTCTCAATGTTTCTGTAAGCACATCCAACAGATTTCTGACTTCTGGCAGCTACGGTCAGCTGTGACAGAGCCCAGCTCTGGTCCTCACAAGGGAGGAAGCTCTTTGAATATAATTTTCAGCTGGGGCCATCAAAGCCCAGACTGCTAACAGCAGTCTGAGAAGCATTAGTAGTTTTTTCGTTCTCCTAAACCATTCAGCGATTTAGTAAGCAGTGGGAAGATGTGCAGAAGTATTGCTAGGATGTTTTTTGTACCTGTAATGACTACAGAATGCTTAACAGGCCACGTTTGGGAAGGGTATGGTTGTGTATTAGGTATTAATTTCTAGATTATGACAGTGAAGTTGTTCAGAAAACCTATAATCTCATTCTTGTCAGCTGTCACTCAAACATGTTTCATGTTTTCCTTAGGAAATTATGAATGCATAGGAGGGAAAAATCAAAATGATTCCTGTCATTTGATGCATGGGTGCTGATGGGCCAGCAGTCAAGAAGTGGATGAAAAAAAACACCCAAAGATTTTTATTTAGATGACCTGCAAAAACTATGAAATTACTTCAGTCAATGTCTTGATTTTTATATTGAATCAATTGCTATTGCTTGGAAATAAGCATTTTATTCTTAATAATTTGATTTTTATATCTTTGCATTGGACCTCTACTTGGGGGAGGGAGGCGTGAGAATATTTAATGGCACATCATATAAAAGTAATTTTTATCCCATTCTCCATTTTCTTTAGTGTATTGCTGGACAAGTATTTCTGTCTAACCTGATGCTCTTGGTTTATCCATTCTTTCTGCTAAAACTTCCACTATTATGCCATACAGAAGTAGCTCCAGCTTTGGTTTTGTGTTAATCTGGTATCTTGGATGCCTCTAAATTTCCCTTCTTGCTTTAGTTATAATTGAAATCAAATTATTGACAATTACAATGAGCTTATGCAACCTTGTCACTTTGACTATTTCTCATGAACAAACCTTAGCTTTTAATACCTTTTCTACACTGGTTTGTGATGTGGAAGGTGGCTGTAGTCAGGCTGTACCTTGTTAGCTTTTTAGCAGTCCAGTGACAGATGTATTTCAGGTAGCTGACTGCCTGTTTTATGGATTGAACATATTTTTGTTACTTACATTAAATCTGAACATCAGCTTCTTCTTGTTTTACTGATAAAAGAACGGACATTTTGTCACCATCGACTTTAGAACTTCAGTGGCTTTGACCTTAAAATCAAGTCCTACTTTACAGTGAAGATTTCCCAGGAGAAAAAGAAAAGGATCACAGTCTCAGCATTAACCAAAATAGGAAGTGATATCTGTAACTAGGGTATAAGCAATTCTCTGACAATTCAGGCTAATGAAGTTTTCTCTGTGAACTGCCAGAGAGACTTTTATGACAGGAAAGAGACCAGCAGTTCCACTGCTACAGTCCCTAAGTATAAAAAAGTGCTTTCTTTAGCAGTCTAAAGTCAGACCTTATTTAAGTGATAAAACAGAGTCGATGATCAGAAGATGTGAATGCGTCTTCATAAGTTACTGATAACTAAGTGAAAATCACTTCCCAATAGCTTCAAGATTTAGTGAATAAAACATAAGTAATGCTACTCTTTTCTCATCACACACTTTGGTATTTAGAATTGAGCACTAAGGGCTAAGGAGAGTTAGAACAAGACTTTCTATCTTATACTGCTGAACTTTGAATAGCACCGATTCCCAAAAGTTATAAGAAATTAGGCAAGGAGAAATATACTTATTTCAGTAAAATTATTTAAAAATGTATTTGGGGGGTATAGTCTTAGCTTTTCCATTTCATTATGAGGCAGAAAAATTCTCAAAAAAGTGAGAAAGAAGGATTCTTTATTTTCATAAATTTGCCTATTAACTTGAAAAAAAATCCCTCAGCAGGAGTGGAGAGAGAACGAGAATCTGCTCATTTTTGTTTCTAATTCCTAGCTCAGTTACAACAGGATGAGTTGGCAGTTCTCTAGAATTCTGTGGAGACAGGACAGTTTTATAGTAGTCTGGGAAAAGAACTAGGTACTAATCTGCCTAAAGAAGCATATCAGCTGCAATAAGATTGCAGGACTTGTTACAGCTGTGGAAAACTGAATATCATTAGCTTCCCTTCATTTATTTTACTGTTAGGCTTGCAGCATTTATGTTGCAGTGGCACACAGGAAAATAAAAACAGTCTGCTTCTCATATGTCCTGTTTTTCTCTATGACTTTATTAGCTAAAAAATTAAGATGTAGGATACCTTGGTAAAAGGTAAGCCACCATCCACATTTTTTTTACAGATTACAAAAAAAATGTCTTTTTTCTCCCATTTGTTTTTATGAATATATTCATTGTCAGGTGTGAGGTACATCTGGTTTATGAAAAGAGAGAATAGAAATGGCATTCTGGAACCTTTAACATGGGCTTTTAAACAGCAATTATCCTAACACTTGTAAGGGATATACAGAGCTGCCCACACTCTCTATTTCTTAGGGCCATAGGCTAGGTGTTATCTTTCACCTCTGTTGCCCCTCAAGTAGGTTTTGTTTTTCACTTAGACTGCTACGAGGTTGTTACCAACATGCAGCTGATATATAGAAAACTCTTACAAAACAGTGTTTTATATTGTTCCAGTTTCTGCCAGTTTGTCTTGTTCCCATTATTTTTGCATGCAGCTCACGAGTTTTTTGACATTACCTATGAAATGGAATTCCTGGTCTAACAAAAATGGAGTTGTTTTCTCCTCTGTCTTATAACTTTCCACACTGTGTACATTGTGCATTGAGCTTGCACTTTTCTCTCACTGACCAGTGTGATAGAGAAATGTTTTCTAAACACAGTATTTTCCATCAGGTTAATGACAGAATCCAGCACAAAAGAGTGACAAATCCCACCTCTGTGGCATACATGGAAATCATAGTGAAGCCGCCCAGTGAATCTTGTGGGGAATTCACAGAGAAAGCAGCAATTATCACATATGAGAATTTTAAATATTAGTGATGATCTGTAGAACATATTTCTCGTTTTTCAGACTTCTGTATAATACCTACCTTAAATTTATTTTTATATATATATCAGTATATAATTCATATCTCAGTAACAAAATTTAAGATCTTGTATTTTTAATATTTATCTTCAGTTATTCCTTATTTTTATGACTGCATTTGACAATGAGTTTGCAGGTTTTATAGAATATGATTTCTGTAAGAAGATAAGGATTTTCATTTTAATTATGCAAAAATAAGGTTACAGACATTCTAATATTCTCCATAGAAACATGAGATTATGATTTGCCTTATAGACCTCAAACCACTATTTCCCCATTTATACTTATTGCTAATTCTCAAGATGTCCTCATACTAACACTGCTTATGTGGAAGACCATTTCCTGCAATCAGTCACAGCACCTTTCATGAACCTGCTTTGCCATTTATTAACCACTAAATAAATGGCCCAAAGCAGGTAAATGGCTGTTGCTGAGGCCAGTACAGATAATTCAAAGCAAGATAACAAATTAGCTTCATGTCCTCTGGTTATGTGCATTACAATTAAGAGAATAACTATGTGCTAAATAGGATGGCTAGTATAAAAAATGCAGAGGCCAAAGGGGATAAACTCTGCTAAGAGTGTTCCAAACATGTCAGTAGTGACTATAAAGTTGTCTTTTCACTTTCTGTAAGGAGATTTCTCTAAAGGGCCTTGGTCTCCTTCCATGTCATTTTGCATTTTATACATATGGTCACTGATAAGAGCTTTTGCACAAACTAAAAGAAAAGGCTGACTGACATTTCTGAAAAGCATGTAATTAGTTGTATATTAGTAAAGTTTGAGATATCAGCTGTAGCAGCTCTGCTCTTTATAAGCCTCTTGGAGAGAAGGTAGCCACTGTCATGACTATCAGCTTCCTTTGCTGCAGTTCATCAGATGCTACAAGTACCATACAGTTATATTTGTTTTAGCTGGAAGTCTGCCAGTCACCGCACTTATTTGTGGTGACAAGTGAGAAGGTCCAACCTGACATGCTTTAAATGAACACCTATGGAGACATTCTCCCCCCAAAAAACATCTGAATGTCAGGTAATCTCTGAGAGTAAAGATGATTTTAATATCTTGGGAGAGTGATAGAACTAGAATTCACATAAGAATAAAAGGAAATATTTTCAGTGGCTTTGTAATCTGGTTACATATATTACCATTGCATACTACCGATGGTAGCTGTATTTACTATCAGTTGGTTTACTTCATTTTTTTCATATGTGACACAGCTGAACAATATGATTTTGGTCTTATGTAAAGGGATATAAAGTCAGTACAACTTTCCAGAGGAGCTGTTTGAAAGACTTCTCCCTAAGAACAGTCAAATCAGACCTAGGAATTTTTGGTAGATTGTCTATAGGTATTGTCTATCTATAAGTAGATTGTCTCAAGAAAGATGTGCAAAACAACTCTGTGTAATTTCTACTTTACATTTTTATGGCAAACTCAAATCTCAGAGCAGTTTTTCAAGAAATTTAATACGGATGAAGATACTTTGGAGTTAATTGGCCAATTTATGGGTCAGAGTCGAACTAATTTGTTATGAAGGCCAGTGACATTTGGCAGTTCAAATAAGTTCTGCTTCAGGATGTTGGAACATGAAGTGAAATTCATAGACTGTAAATTTGTGAAAGCTCAGGATGAGAAAAAAAAATTATGACTGAAAAAATATCTCCACATTGATACATGACCTGTGGGGTTTTTATTAAGTGAGAATTTTCCAAATTGCCCATAAAAAGCAGTGGAGAGCACGTTTCATGACAGAGATATGGGCTCCACTGAATAGGAGCAGATTTGCTTGGTAAAATGAGTGGCATATGCCATCACAAGGCTTAAATCCTACTACTTACACTACAGAGTGTTTCTAATTGTACCCATAAAGCAGAATTAGACAGTGTTCCACAGTGACCAGCAATATTTTCAAAACAGACTTAGGAAAGCCCCTTATTTAAGTATAAAACAAATTTTAAAATTATTTTTCTTTGTCAGATTTTTTACATCACATCATAAAATTACTCACGGAATAAACCTGGAAGCATCATGTAAGCCATGCACCCTCACCCTGACAGGCTCCTCAGCTTTCTTTGAACAATTCCTGGCAGACATTGCTCTAACTTGTTGACAGATACCCCCAGTGAGTGACCTTGCACAGTGTATGCACACAGTGAATCCCAACATTCATCTATCCTTACAGCAAGGAAATATTTCCCAATATTTGACTTAAATTCAATGTCTCATCTACTTTACTTGTACACTTGAGATCTCTCACTTGCTATTTCTCAGAATTCTGCTACCCCAAACCATTTTAGGTGGCCTGCAATATATGCAATAAAACTTGTCACCAGGACACTGAGTGAAGGATTGCTGTTCTTAATGTACCAAAATGAAAATGCAAAGCTTGACATTTATGTCCGTGTCTGCTGTTTATCTGCTGCTTCTTCATGGCTTCTAGCACTGTTTCCCAGCCATGGTTATCAGTCAAAAATGTAAATATGACTACAAGAAGGTTCCTTATGCCTCCATGCAAACACATACTTTAGAAGACTAGTAATTCTGGTATCTACAACATAGCAAATATTGTTTAGAAAAAGTCATAGAAGGTGTATTTTAGAGAAACTTGCACTCTGATTCACACCAATGGGATTTTATTGCAAGGTTTGTTGGTATAATTTCAATTCCTAGCTCTTCTGTTATGTTTTGACAATTGCCTCTGAAGGTATGTGACCTACCAAGGGCCTCCTGATACATGTTATTAGCAGAAGGAAGCTATCTCTTATGATGGTTCCCAGACACAATTTTAATACACATAACAGTAATTATATTTGGAAAATTATGTTCCTCTCCAAGTTTTTGTGAGCTTAGTATAATTAAAATGTGCAGTACTGATCTTATTTTGCATACCTCTATACATTAAACACTGTAGCTAGACAATTTACCGTTTGAAAGTGGTAGCAATTTATTTTAAACTAAATCTTTCTGTTGTGTATCCGTAGGAATTCCAGTTGCTACAAGGCTATTTCTAGCAGCACTATTCTACAAATTGCCTTGCCCAGGAAGACACCACAGAGTGATTAGCTGCCTAAGTAAATCATAGGTCCTAAGAAGGCACCACTCTGGATTTGAATCTACAGTTACGACATCATGGACAGAAGTTTGTCAGAGTCAAATATAAATTTCAGGTTTTTATTTGTTCATAATTTGACTATATTTGTTCATAATCATTTGTTTTCATAATAAATTATACTTTAGAAGTGCTTAAAACTTTCAAATCCAAGAACTTTTCTGCAGTCCTTAAATATGAAACTGTGAAAAAAAAAAAAAAGTGTATTGGCTCGATCTACAAGTTCATCAATGAACTTCCTTGGAGAGTCCTGGCTTTTTGGAGTTACAAGTATTGTGGTAAGAAAGACGTTCTGTGCAATGTAAAGCAAAAGCACAGAAAATGTCTTGAGATACCATCAGTTTTTCAACAGCATAACATTGCAACTGGCTTACTCATGGTATTAAAACACCTGCTTCTGCCTCATGAAGTGCCCTGACTCTCATCAAGTATCTCACTGCCTCAATTAAGCAGGCTTTGCCTTTCAGTAGTTAGAGTAATTCCAGGACTTAATTTCATTAACCAATGTATTTTACTAAATTTGTGGTTTATGTACTTGTAAAATAATTTTCAGTTTGTAAAAGTCTACTCAGAGTTGGAAAGTAGCCTATAAACAAACACAGAATCTAAAATGAGACTAATAACTGAGTCTAATTTGTCTTAAATCTCTGAAGTCCTGCGGTATATGTCAGCTGCCCTTAGGTGATTCACAGCTTGCTGACTAAAATGAAAAAGAACCCCTGGCTTACTGAAGCTAATAAATAACATTGCAGATTTCTGCCATTAAATGTTGGTGAACTGCTATAAGGTAAGAATGACAGAATCAGCTTTTTTTATTCTTTATTATGGATGCACAGAGTTAATGATTTAACACTGACACCTCTCACACAAGAAGACACCTTTCATTCCTGAAGAGCCACATGGTTGATTGATCTGATTTATCATAGATTTGTCACTAGCTGGCCCTGTGCTGAATGACACTGTTTTAAGAATGAAAAGGACTTCAGTACAAAGAGTGAAACCATTTTTTTTCCCCAGCTGAATATATGGGGAGAGGGTGAACTTGCTGAATACTATAGAGGAATGATGAACTAATGCCTCAATTGTTAAAAAAAAATAAAAAAAGTTTTATAGGATTATTGAAAAAAAACAATTGAAAATTGACACCCCTCATAAGAATCTTCCAGTAGAGTGAAGTGTGAGATGAAATCAGAAAGAGAACAGCAGCAGCGTTGTCCCTTGAAGAACCGAAGATTATTCATCCATCAAAAACTGGATTTTTTTAGTACAGAAAAAAAATCTGCAATTTGTAAAAAAGCATACAAACCTTTTGTGTTTAGTGTATTCTGCTAGACAAGCAACAGAAATCTTTCTAATAAAAAAAAAACAAAAACAAAACCAAACCAAAACAAAAAAAACCAACAAAAAACCACAAACAACAACAAAAAATTATCAGGCTGTCTAAATTTATTCATTTTGTAAGTTTTACAAATGAGAAAATAAGACTGATGGCCCTTCAGTTCTTTCTTTCATGAAGAAAATCACCCCAATTCTTTTAAGGAAGACTTTATGTTTTCATTAATTTTGGTGCTGTGAGTGTCCATTCAGAATTATCTTTGCCTCAAATGACAAATGGCAAGTGGAAAGTTGGACAGAGACTCCTGATAAGCACAGTGACTGGAAAAGTGTAATGGGGGGACTGGGAGTGTCTCACCCAGATACAGCAGGCAGTGAGCTGATGCCCCCAGCTAACTGGCCAAAGATCAACTAACAATCTTTGGGCTAGATAAGGGCCAGTCCAGACAATAGCTCCGTTCCTTACAATGGTGGGAAGATAAGCAGCATTCCTAGAGCTTGAATCTTTGAATCTGCTATGGGAGTGGTGGAAACCTCCAGGGCACATAAGGAACTCCGATGCATTCATTCCTTGCTGCCCAAGAACCAGACTGCTGGCCTGCCTAGAATCAGACCACCAGCCCAGGAAAAAAGATCATCGGGGTTTTGTAGGAACCTCAGGTAGTGATACTTTTATCTCTCTCTTCCATCTCTCCTTGTCTCTCCTCCTCCCGCTTTATCTGTCTCTTTCTCTTTCAACAGACTTGTGAAATGTTTACCAGGTCACTTCATATTGCTGCCCACCAAATAAAACTTTATATTTGCACCCAACCCTTGGTGGCTGGACTTTGTTCTTGAGGGATCCAAATATTAAGTTACATCAACCACAGGTGGATCACAACAGGTGTTTCTGAGTGTTTTCAGATGCAGATGCAGATGACAATCGTGCTATTAGATATATCAGGTTATTTATAGGATTACAAAGTAGTCTGTAGTACAGTTTGTTTCTTTCAACTGCAATAATCTTGCCTGTCTTTTTACAGAAGAATTGCCATTTATTTAAACATTTTGCTATTCTTCTCTTGCTGTGACTCAGAATAGCAGCTGCCACAGCATGTCCTCTAGAATGTCACAGCATCTCAGAACTCTTGGATGTTTTATTGTACATCACAGTAAAATCTCTCTAGTTATAGAAACAACAGTTGTAAAGATGTGCTTCCTTTGAAGGAATCCAGAAAAACACAACTGTATCAGGCCACAAATTCTTTCCATTACATAGAAAAGAAAAAATCCAGATATTTTTCACATGAGTGTGCAATTTTCCACCACCATATCCCCAATTAAGTTTCTATATCCTTAATATCTTAGACTATGGACTCTCATTAAGATCCATTTAGGCTATAAAATAAAACAACAGTGAAATAAGAAGTCTCGTGTTGAAAAATCTATGATGATGAAAACAAATACCAAACTGCTCACAACTTTTCATAGCAGGTAAAATTATTCTTAAACATTTTGATAACACCCCCTTCCACTTGGCATAGAGAAGGAGGCTCTGTTCTTGTTATTGCTATTGTCATATTATCTATACATTGCTTATGTATGAGGCAGCTCTTTGTGTGTAGTTGCCTGTTTAAGCTGGAATTAGAAGGCTCTGGACACGATACTGTTCAATATTTCTAGCAAGCTTGGACGTGTGACTGAATGATGCAAGCCCACTGGATCATCTGAACTTCATAAACAGAAAGCTGGCCCATGGAGAATTCAAAAAGGGACAGAAGGGCAATCCACACCTTTCACATGCCACTCACTATGTGTATGTCCCTCAGAGTGTGACTGACAGGGAGCAAGGGTGCTTTGCCTCCTCCTTTATGGCCTTCTCTCCACAGCACGTTCTACCTCTTCTGCTCTATGCACCCACCCACCAACTTGGTTGCATCTCCTGTTCAAGGTATTGCCCACTGCACCTTTAAACTTAATTCTTTACAGCACAGGGGGGGGTCTCTTCCATGACTTCTGTTTTACAGTCTCAAGCTTATCTAAGCAGTCCTGTCACACTATGGGTTTGATCCTCCTTGCAAAGCACATTCTTTGCCATACTTGACTGCTCCTCAACTGCCTCTGCTTCTCTTTGCTTATTTTAAGAGCTAACAGATGAGTTGGTTGAGACTTCCTGGGCTGATTAACACAGACACTACAAACATTTCAAGCTTAGGTACAAATTGGCATGGATGGGACACAGCTGAGGTCAGAGATAAACTGATCCTCTGGAGGTGTCTACCACTGAAATGATTTCTTGTCAACTGGAAAGACAATCTCAGTATCTTACTTCTCAAAAAAACCTGCAAATGTCACCAAGCAAGGAGAATCAGCCTGCTTTAGTGCATATTTCCACTGTTATCCCTTACAGAACCTAACAGACCTACAGCTTGTGCTATGTTGAATCAATATTTTCCTTGTGAATACAGAACAAATGCACTTAATCACTAGTTATTTTTAAAATAAGCTTAATTATATTTATTATCACAGTTTCTGTATCTTGCATTAGCAAAGATTTCATAAGACAATCCGATCAGAAAGTCAGCTGGGAAACAGTTTTATCTTGCAGTGCTACTGACAAGGGACTTATACCAGCAGCAAAGGTTTTGAACACAGACACTACTTCCCAACAAAGCTTTAAAGAATAGCATTTAACTATGGCATACTTTCTTGTGACATAGTGGGCTTATATTCTACTTTCAGGGCTTAATCCACCAGTGCAGATTCTGAGTCAATTTCTCAGGTGTTATGGACTAAATCTTGATGTAAGTAACATTTAAGTAAATATGAAATAGTTCTGTTGTTGGAAAGTTAACAGTGGCGATAAGCAAAGGGTAACTTTTATTTTCCTTGAAGTAAACATTAGAAAAAAGTAAGGTAACTAAAATTAGATATTTCTAAATGCTTAGAGGCTATGTGTGTGAAATACTCTTTACTGTGGTCATCACAAAGAGACATTACTAAAGTTACACATGGCTGTGAGTTTCTACCTCTGTTACACTGTGAAGGAATCTCCTAAGCTCTCTTGCAAACATAGGCCTTGGTGGTATGCCAGGTTTAGAGGAGCTTAGTAAGAGCAAGTGGAAGTTACCTTATGGATTTTCAAAGATCGCATGAGTAGAGATAGAGAATGTTTCTCCTGACAGTGGAAGTCCATGCACCCCAGGCATAAAACAGTCCCCTGGCTCCTGCCCCACAACCTCAGTGATGCCAGACAGACCTGAAAAGCTTCAATTTAACTTTTAATCTAAATGAATTCCATTTTTCCAGAAGGTCTCCTCTAGCCAGCTACAGAGCTGAGCTATTTCCTTTGATGCTTCTTTTCTGGTTGCCTGGATACTTGGTCTCCTTGAGGGTCTTGCTGATTAAAGTGCAGTCACAATTTGGTGATTTGAAGACCCTGATCTGTCATCTGGATACAGAAATCCTTAGCAGAAAAAGGCTGATTTGTCAAGTGCCTGTTTCAAAGAAGTTACTTAGGCACAACTATCCTATCTATTGAGAAGAAATCTCAATGATTTAAAGATTTTTCTCTTATATTGATAAACATATTACATGTGAAATGAAACGGTTAATTCACCATTTGCGTTACTGTGCAAAGCAGTCCACTTTTTAGCACTATTTATTCCTATACAATGTCTCCCTCTTTATGTACAACTTGATGACTGCTTCTAGAAGCAGGTAAAAACCTTGCCCAATGATAAAGCATGGCAGGCTAATCAGTATGCTGTAACCTTGTTTTCTGAAATCTTTTTTTTGAAATCTGGCTAGTCATCTAAATAGTTTGCTTTGGGGTGGTTTTTATTTTCTTTGGAATACTGAAAACACTAAATCCACTGCCACCAATGGTTAAAATTCCCTGAAGTCTTTAATTATATTTTATTTATTTTTGATTGTCCATAACTTTTTGAAAGCCTTTGAATTCTGTTCCACTGCTCATTCTGCCATTTTAAAATTACAGTAAGGCAAAAGAACTGCCCTTCCCATTACAGTAAATTTTAAGGTATCTTCTCTGCTCTTAATGTTACTCAAAAATGTAAATTTGTTACAAATCACAGCTTCCAAGGTCATCAGTTTTCTGTTCTTATTCAGCAATAGTTAATGTATCTGCATGATTTTAGCACATTACTGAATAGATAGACTTGAAGACATAGAAAAAGATTTTGTTCAACTCAGTTTTAATGTCTTTGTTAGGAACAATATAATATGAATGTATTATTTGCATGCAGAAACTCAGTATCTGATTCAGTTTCTTGCTTTTTCCTTTCCAATACGCTAATTTTTTTTCAATATTAAGGAAATATCTCTCCTCCCAAATAGAGGTAATTATGTAATACACTAAGCTGTGCAGGAAGTTTAGCTTTCCTTCCAACACAACAAGTGTATTAATTGGAGAGGAGTAGCAGTTGACGTCCTGGTGCAAAATTTGCAGGGAGGATTCCTATCCCTTTTAGAAAAAGGCATAGATTTTCCAGTTTTTCACTCATAATACTTTTTTATCCTTTTATGCATAAGGAGCATCAGTTATTCTCAAGAAGAGAAACAAGTAATGGTGATGGATAGTGCCAGAACAATTCAAGACAGCAAAACAAGAGAGGTCAGTTACTAACTGGTTTCTTAGTTTGTGTTCAGATGAAGTATAATAATCTCCTTTTCTAATGCTAGACACAATTATAAGTTTACTCCTCTGTTGATGATAAGAGGAATCCTGTATGCTTAAAGTTGTTTATGTAAAGCAGCTTGATTTCATCTGCTCTAAACACATTTGCTTTAAATACAGAAGTCTCAGCAAGATATACTAGTAGCAAAATATTGGGAAAATGTAAGCTTTGTTGCCTCTCAAAAGAGAAGGAGAGGACATATTTAAAAAAAATAAATTTAATACTACTGATATAACACAAGTTATATTCACCACTCAAGATACAAAAAGGGGGTGGCATCTGAGGGAAATGAGTAATCCAATGAAGAGAGAAAACAATCTCAGTCTTACAGCACTGAGTGGTCTTACTCAGTCTTCAGAAAACTAAATATAGAAAGGTTCAAAGATCATTAAATCTGCAGTAACTGAGGGTGTCTAAAGAGGTTATGAGATGAACATAAAGTTTAATTAATTCAATAGATGAGGAACTGCTTAACAGCATAATTACTTGAATTTATTGCAGATATTTCATAATGTGTGTGAAATGGACACTTTAACCCTAGAACTGCTGAGCTGTATGATTCACTGTTTTCTACTGAATAGATTATTCATGAACTTGTTAATAATTTTGTCTTTACTATTATTGTTCTGTGATTTTTAAATGCCTGGTAATATTTACATCTCTCAAACACAGCAAAGCTCCTAATTTATGAAAAATCAAAGTTTCAAACTACTTTCCAGGCATGCATATAATACTTGGGTGATGCTGATATTTTTTTTCAGGATATTATTTCATCTCTAAACTGTGGTAAAGAATCCCTCTACACTTATACAGAAATGGGAATAACTTTAAGATATATTACATCTTTTCCTGCAATGTAGAACAATTAAGTTACCATAGAAAAGTAAAACAAACAAAAAACCCCAAACCTGTCCTAGCTCCACAGAAAAAATGTGACACAACTGAGTTTCCATGAGCTATATTTTACTGTAAATCCAGAAATATATGTGTAGATATAAATCTCATTCATCACCTGGTTTGTGGTTGCTTTTAAATACTGAACACAGTATATATCAGAGGCTCACAGACTCTTTTTCTTCCTCTTAAATGTGTCAGTACATTTTCAGTTGCTGTTGCTACTTCATTTCTTTTAGGATCCTTGTTTCAGCATGATCTGCATACCCCTGTTTCAGACCAGGTTCTCTCGTTGCTTTCAAGGTCTTAAAAGTACAACAAGACTATTTTCCTCTTGAAGATCTATCAAAACCAATAAATTATTCATGAATTTAGAAGGAAGCTTGTTGTTGGATGTAATTTTAGAGACTTTTTTAGAATTAAAGTTCATTTTAGAGGTCTGTCCTGGGTCTTCTCCACACAAAATTATACCAGTTTTATGCAGTTTCTCTCAGATTAGGTGCTGGGACTAAATTGGGAGCACTGAAGATCTAGAGCTCATCATACGGTGATTTGAAGTACGAAGGGAGAAGAACCTTTCTGAAGGATCAAGGAACTAAACCAAATTAAAGTGCTGTGTTAAGTCAAATTTTACCCTGGCTTCTTCATCTATATTAATAGATCCATTCACTGCTTTCAGAAAGCTTCGAAGCAGATAAAAAAGATATTTACCTCCTGGCACTTTCAAAAGTACCTAAATACTTAGTACCTTAAAAAATGGATTTAAATGATTTGGTTACATTGGAGAAACATTTACTTTCCATGGACTGAGTGGCAAGGCACATTAAGACTTCAAAGTGCCTAAACTAAGAAGTAAATTACATAAATTCACCTTCTTTAATTCAAAGGAGTTGCCCCCCTAGTGAAGGTGTAGCTCTGTTCCCAGATCTGTATCAAATATTGTATATCTTCTGAATATTGATTTTTTTAAATTTTTTTTTTTTTTGTTATGTCAGTATTCGGTCAAACTATTATTATAATGAAATCAGCATGGATTTGCACATCCAGCAGTGTTTTGATCTTTCCATTGTGTCTTATGGTTGATGTTCAGAAATCTTAAATATATTTCAGGCAGATGGTTAATGGATTTTTATCAGAGTAAGTGAAGAGACCAGGTGGCAATGGCACTGAATAAAAATAATCATATTCTGATATTCATTGCTATGCATTGAAAAGCCACAAAGTTTTAAAATGCAATGCATAGTGACAATTGGTGTAGTTGTTGCCAGATAAGCATCTTAATGTATCCTGAGCTGACTTACTAGTGTACCAGTGGGCATTTCCCACTGTTATTAATGGACATAAGACCTTGAAGACTTCCTATCTGAGAAGCTGTGGTTTTTGAACTGGACTGAACAGTCCCAATACATATTGTGTGTGGATCTGATTTCTCAGTCACTTTAAGGCCCTTCTCTCCCTTCTTCACAAAGGAGCCATTACTCAGGTTAAATGCTCAAAGGAGAACTCACTTTTATATGCTTCCTACTCACAGAAGCCCAGGAACAGGGACAGGAGAAATATTTTACTCTTTGGTAGTGCTAGATCTACTGAGACACTCAAAAATACATGCAGCAGCTGTGATGGCATTTCCTTCCAGAGAAGTTCTCTGAATCTGCAAAGTGGTGGTGCATCTCTCCTGTTCTAGCATCATCAATTCTAGCCAACTAAATAGTACTGTTTCTTACCAAAAAGATTTGTTTCAACACAAAGGCTATCAACTTCAGACTTAAAATATCCAATATTTTCTGAAGGAAAAAAATCCTCACCATATATTCTATGTTTTTTAATAGCAATATCTGGTAAGTACTCACTTCTTTTAAAGGTGTATAAAAATAGTATAATTACCAAAGAAGTCAAGGATATTTAAAAATATCTGTCATAACCTCTTGAATAAAATGCTACATATATTTAGTTTTCAAACCCAGCTCCCAATCCATTATCATCAAGGTTAATCAACTAATATTCGGATGTGAGGAAATACTGAGGAGTCATAATTGCACAATGTTAATCAAAGGCAGGAAGAGTGCCGAGAGAATAAAATAAAGGGAGCAGAGTTTTTCCAGGTTTTTTTTTCCCAGACATGTGTACATACCAGTTTTCATTCGCCTATGTGACCTGAGTAAAAATGAGAATGTTTTCAAATTATAAGTCAACAACAACAGCATGAATAAAATAAACGATTGCTCAAAATAAATTACCAGAATTTCTTTAAAATTATTTTTCCTCTAAAAAAAAAGGGCATATATGGCTTCTGTCATATCAGGTTACATTAATTTTCTGTTTGATTTTTGCTGTCAATTAATATTCTTTTGTTTCTGCAAGAGGAAGTCAATTTGTGTATTTGGGAGTTGGTGAAGTTTTTAGGTTTAAAAGCAATTATATTTTTTTTCTGCCCATTTTGTCATACTGCTGTTATCCGTCATGGATTCTGAGTCCAAAGATGTTGAACTTTGGGGCAGCTTAGTAGAGAATCTGAAAAAACATGCTAGATGTTGTCCTTGAATTTTGACCCAGAAAAGCTAGGTTCAAGGAAGGAAGGCTATTTTGCTGAGGAAATGCTCCAAATATGACAAAAATTATTCAATGTTAAATAAATCCAAATCCTGAAAAAGTACAAGCCTCAAATATATTAGTCTCCAGGACAAAAATGAATATATGTCATAAAAAAAGGAATTCCAATACTTCCAACTGTTAATATGTTTTCCTTTTTCATATTTTTAATATATATTTCACCATGGCTTCTTTACAGGAGCTGTTTGCATGTCAGCTGTTATTCAGTATTCTGTTTCACTGGCACCTGCTTTCCCATCTCAGATCAATTGAGAATACGACTAATTTAAAATATTGACATTGAATGAAAATATTATAGTGTACTGCTAACAGTGTTCCTATATAATGTTTCACTAACTGTTTAGAAGGATATAAATAATGTATCTGATTATAAAATGACATCTGACTGAAGTTTCCAAGTTCACAGGAAAATAAACGCACTTGAGTTCCATGACACAGTACAAACTCCAAGATGTACTTTCTGTTACAGTACTTACTGGCAATATAACTAAAACCATATTGGTCCAGACTTCAGATTCCCAGTTCAGACAATTTGAAGATACTTAACTTTGAGCCAATAAATATGCTCTGTGGGAAGCAAGTTAACTGGACAATCTCTGGGCTTTTATAAATTTATGAACTGATGACCTGGTCTCCTGGATGACCAGGCCAGAGTCATAGTAAGGATTTCCCACAGCTTCCTGCCAGCATGCTGACCCACATTTCTCTCTGAAGGAAATGAAGTCAGCAATGAAGATGATATATGATTGAGTCTTATCCTGTCAGGGAGCTAAGCTGGGGCTGCAGCCAACACTTGAAAATTAGAGCAGATTAGACGTATATATTGACTGTTCTTGGATGGATGTTTTTACATTCTTAAAGCCAGATGTTTAAATATTCTGTTGGTCTGGCAACCACAGATTATAATTTCCTGGAATCGTCTTCCAAATTTCTTGAGTGACAGCCAGTAGAGAAATATTTTTTCTGTCATTGATTTTTCCAAGACAAATTTCTATGTTTCCTTGCCACAGCTCAATATTTTGCAAAAACAATGCCTAGTTTCTAAATGTTCACCCTTTGTTCCGTTCATTACTGATATTAAAAAAAAAAAACCCTCTGGAACAGAAGAGTACTGTTCCATGGTTTCCATTTTTGAGTTTCTGATCCGTTCTGCAGAATATTCTTTTGTATGTTCAAAACCAGGCTATAAAAATATAATGCCAATTTAAGCTGCAACCATTATTTACATTAGTAGTGAAGGAGGAAAAATGTAATGGTAAGTTAATCTTTGTGCAGCAAAGAACTCTTTAAAATAGGTTTTCAGCATGCATAATAATGAACTATTGCTATCTCTCCTCAGCAGACATCTTTAAATAACTATGTCCGAAGTTTAAAATCCTTTTCCTAGAATTTCAGTTTCGGCAATGCAAGGAAGACTGATTTCTCACATATAACGCTGATCAACACAAGCCCTCTTTTTTATCTTCTGCTTAATATAGAGAACTCAAGAATCAGCTATGACTTTTACATGCCTTCCCCTTGACCTTCCCACAGATAATCATAATAACACTGGGCTGCTGAGAATCAATCAGTTTTCATAAAGGCAGCAGCCTTCAGATTAATCTCATATTATTAATTCTGCAAGTTAAAAAGACAAGCAGAAAGACAACATGGCTTTCAGTGCTATTTACTTCCCTAAAAATATTTCCTGTGGATAATAAACAAACAAATTTCCAATCTGGTGAAGCTGTAAATTTGCAGCCTTCATGAAAATTAATTTAAATGGATGTGACTGTGAGGCTGGGATTGTAAAGATTAGGGAGACTCCTGTAGTTATAATTGCCTGTTCAGTTCATCTGCTGCTCTGTCACTCAAGAGTGGCACAGCTGCATTAACAACTCTAATCATAATCTAATTCTCAGATCAAATTCCCATCTTCAATATATCCTTTAATAAAGCTTCCATACCCCATCTTTTAGCCTTAATTATTGCTTCTTGTCTCCCCTGACAACCAAATTAAAAGGTACATGCAGCAGTTCTATAATAAAAAAATAGCAGATACAACTCCTGTACTGCAAATTCACACTAACCTTGTGAAGGTTAGATGGCTTGTGAGAAGTAGATTTTTTTTACTGATATCACAATCTCTAGAAGATATGAAATGCAATTTTATACTCATGTATTGATTTTTCTATTTTTCCTGCTAATAAGGGAAATTACCTGGTTCAGTTTTTAGATTAACGATGTGAGAAAAGACAACTTCATGGGAAAACTTTCTAGATCATAACATGTGGACAGTTTCACTGCTTAGAGCTAGAATTCTTGACACATCTGTCACTGGCAGTAGACGTACTAAAGTTAAATCCCTTTGCATAAGAATTGAGGTTCCAAGTCAACAAGATACTTAAGAATCTAATTTTTGGCATATGAAGTCAAAAAAATTCAATAAAACTTTTAATATGTTTAAAGTTAGTAAATAGTAAAGTACCTTTTGAGTAGGACCCAAACATTCAGTGTCTTGTCCATATAGGATTTTATTTTGTCTGTAGTACTGTGCAAATGAGAATTTCAAGGAAGAAGTTAAACTGTTATCTATACAAATGTAAAGAAATGGCACTGAGCCAGAAATATATTGTTATGAAACTTTAAAAATGGACTAATAAAGTCACAGTTAATTTGGAAAAATTATTAGAAGATGAAAATGATGGTACATACAACAACCGAGACGATTGTAAATATAGGTGAGGGAGAAAAAAAATCAATTATCAAAATATTTCAGCTAATTTGAGAAGGTTTAGAATAGAACAAAACAGTATGGTGCTGCAATGATTTTAAGTTGTAACCATGTAGTTTAAGAGCAGTAGGCAAAGTCTGTCAGGAAATGGTGTCGCAGATAAGAGAGGGCAGCTCGAATGCCAAAACTTTAAACATGCCAGATTTTAATTATTCTGATACCAGTATTGATTTGGATAAGTAGTGTTTCAGGGCTAAGAAGAAAAGTGCGTTTGAGAAAGCAGGAAAGGATTTATTTTCCAAGCAATGTGCTGACCACTGTTAGTGGCGTGGGGATATCTTGCAAGTGAAAGGATCTTGAATAAACTGGGACGTGGGAGACAATTTAGTGAAAACAATGAATCTGAAACAGAAAGTTCAGCAAAAGACAAAATGGCTTATAATTTAAATGGATACAGTCCAAAGAACTCTAACCTAGAAATTAATATATTTAGTCATTCTTCCTTAGGATATTTTAAAGAGACAAATAAAAAACTTAACATAACATTATAGGTAATTTATGAAAATGTTGATATTTCTCCTCTACTAGAGATTTCTTTTCTCACAAAGAAAGTTTAAATGAGTGATCTGAGACCCTCCAATATTTAAAATTCCATTTTTACTGGATCAAATATTTCTGATGGCCTTGGAGATTCCCACCAGTATTGCAACTGGTGAACTTTTAAGTTACCAGTGATTACCAAAAATATTCCTTTTTTTCCTTTATAATCTTTTGCTTCTTGAAGCATACTAGTACTGAAGTATACTATGTAGTTATGTTTTATTTAAGGGAGAAAACCCACAAGACAGGTGTAGATATACTACATTTAGTCATTAAGCTGAATTAAGGAGAAATATTTCAATAACTGTAATTCTTCATTCTTTGCTTATAGGGTTATATGATTAACCAGGTCTTGCCAAACCGGAAGCTGTAGTGCTGTACCAGAGTCACCGTTTGCCTAAATATTTAATTGAACATTTTTAAAATTATGAGTCCTCTATTTCTGTAACGTTTTCTTGATGGCAGAAATTACCATATGCCTTTTCACATCCTTGTCATATATTTACCTTCACAAACACTGTAGGTGTGAGAATGTGCTACTATTCCCAGCTTCAAAAAAACTCAACAAAACCAACCAAACAAACAAAAACACAAACAAAAAACCGCAAACCAAATAAAAAACAGAAACCAAACCAAACCAAAAATTTATTAATCTTCCCCTATAAAATAGAAGCTTTAAGGATACTTAAGTAGAAGTTTAAAGAACACTTTAAGAGGGGTGGATAAACTCTTAGTAGTCAAGAATGAGAGATAAGTTGCCTTCAGAGAGCAATTTCTATCATTCAGCAGTTCTTGTGAATCACACTCTAGTGGAGTCCGAATTTCTGCTCTGACTGTACAGAGCAGCTTCAATAAGTAGCCTGGACTAGACAGCCAGTTATCAGATTGCTGTAGGTAAGTTTACTACTATTATCAAGTCAGGAAGCATTTCCCATCCTAGTAGATTAAAGAACCGAGGAGAAACAAGGGGATCACATTTCTGAGTGAAACACCTTACAAGGAAAGAGTTATGTAGTCATGGGTGTGGGAAGACTTTCTTATTTCAATGTCAGATCCAAAGCAAGCTGAAGAATAAGAAAAAGAGATCCAAAGATGAGCAGTAGAAACCAGTGCATCCCTGTCTGATCCCAGGAGGAAGAGCTATGGTAGTTTGACCTCAGGAGTAAGAGCTACTCTGTCCTTTTTCACCACTTAGAAACCTCAATCAGGGTGTGATGTGATGGGGAAGAGAAGGCATTTCTGCGTACCATAGAATTAGGTCTTTTATCTTTTCTTGTAAAGTAAAAATCATAACCATTTTTCTTTAATGTGGTCCAGTTGGGATTGTGTATTCATAAAAAGAAAAAAGGTAGCCTGATTAACTGTAGAAGACCAATGTCAGAACACAAGAGGACTTACTCTGGGCTCACTATCAGATTTTGTTCTTTGTCAATCAGAGCTGAAACTGAAAAAAATACCCTGAGAGATTAATATCCTAACGACAAAATATTGGCTATTCTGACATAAAAAGCTAAACCTCAAATCAGCTTTAAGTTTTGCTGAAACAGCAATTTTTTTAAGAAAAATAGAAGTGTCTGCATAACTCTTAAATAGCTCTCCAGTATAAATTTGATATTAAAGCTACACTCATAACTACAGGAAAATTGGATGCTCCCGAATTTTAGGGCAGAGCTGTACAGTTCTTTACCTAAAATGCAAAAGGTTTATCTGTGCTACCCAAAATTCCTGTGTTAGCAAATTCAGAGAATAAATTCTGTAAGAAACCTCTTTTGTCAAGGTTTTTGACACTAGTTGTACTGTTGGTTTTCTTTTTTCCCCTGCCTTGATAAGGAAAACCTTGTGAGGTGGGAATGGAACCAGAACAGATTTATTCATACATTTATAATGATTTGGCTCCACCATATAAGAACTAATATACGTAGGGCTTTTTTCTTTTCACTCTCCAACCTCACAGTCTTTCTATGCTACAAAAGCATGGAATTACATCTAGAGCATTATTACACCTATTAGTACAGATGGACCTCCTTCCTGATCTTTCTCAGCCCTTACTCATAATTGTTAAGGGAATGTGTCTGTTATTCAGCAGGTGGTGTAACACCAGCTAACGTTTTGAACAGTTATACAAATACAGATGGTCAGGTAAGCACTCTGTGAAGCGTCAAATGCAAACTATCAATTAAATTACACTATATTGGTTGCCCCCAGGGTCTATTGATCTAAAATGAGGCAAGCAATTTAGTCACAAGCATTTAATTTCATCAAACTCACGGTGTCTATGTATCTACCCATAAAGGCTTACAAATAAAGAGAACAAGAGGGTATTCTTTTTTTTCACTGGGTATGTTTTAAGATTTTGGAATGAATAATGAAAAGATACCTTGAGAAATCTTTGGTACTTCTGAGCATTTCCAAGTGAATGCCTTCATAGACCTGGAGCAACCTACTGTTGAAAACTACTAGTTCAGTGATGTTACGTTAGGCAATTTATAGGGCAAATAAAAAGCAGCTCAGTCTACACTCCGTACAGACTAAATTCTCTGCCAGATCTAGTGCTCCTTCTGTGTCTTGAAGAGTTCATAATTGTCACATATTCCTAAGCTGCTAACTCTCCACTCTCATTTTGAACTTAACATTTCCTCTGAGCATCCTTAACACCACTCTAGGCATCCTGTTAACATTATCCTTCAAAAAAGAAAAAAAGAAAAAAAGAAAGAAAAAAAAGAAAAGAATGTTCAAAGACAAAGAATCTTGTACAAAGGTTTAAGAAAATTATTTATAGCACTTCAGATTTTCCTCTACTGTTTCTTCAATTTCTCTGTTTCCATAAAGCTGCATATATACATGTATTTCTCAATAACTTGGTTTTTTTGCATTTTTATGATACATTTAAAAAGAACAGAATCCAGAACCACAGAGACAGATTTGTCCTTTGCTTCATGTTTTCCAGCTCTGTGAAACTGGTATTCCCTGTTGCACATTTGCCCAGTTTCAGATAAACAGAGGGGAAGCATTTCTACACAAATTACTTCATAGCTTAGGTACTCCCCTGAGCTATTATAGGTGTCAACCCTGCTTTCCTTGGATTGCAAAGATCTGGGTAAAGTTCAGAATCATCTAAATTATTACATTTTCTAACACTGGTGGCTTTCTGATTTAGAGAAAAGCCCTCATTTTCTTAGTCTTCCAGTATGTCCATGAATGTGGGTGCTTGATGAGCTCCTCCTAGGAATCCCCATCCACCTGACCATGCTGCAACATCCTCTGTAAGACCTGTGCTGGAGCCCAGGAAAGTTCCTGTTCCTTCACAGACTTGTGACTCTCAGTACAAGATCTGGCAGCCTGGCAGAGATGGGTGCTGAAGTGCTGAGACAGGGGAGGTGCTGCTTTGATAAAAGATTCCTGTTCTTTGGGAAAAAAAAAAAAAAAAAAAAAAAAAAAAGAGAGAGAGAGAGAGAAAGAAAAAGAACCATTCATGCATTCATGTTTTGAAACCAGGAGTCCAGGATCTGTAAGATTTAAGAATCACAGAAGTTAATTTAAATGATCCAAGTAGCAACAATACCAAATACCACTGCTTTACTTAGGTAAATATTCTGAAGCCACTTCTGAGCGGATTCCCAATGGGAACGTTTGCTTTACATCAATGTATTTTTTATGCTTGCTTTATTTTGGCCTGTTATTTCTTGTTCCAGCCTATTGTCTTGTGCCAAATAAACACTCAACTTCTTAGTAAGTAAGAATTCTTACTTTTAATGCTCCTGTGCTTCTCTTATGGATATTTTCTTTGTTTATTTTATTTCTTAAAAAAATTATGCTTTCCTTTTTCGTTTTGACATTGATTGACAATGTATTTTTTAAAACTTTTTAAATACCCAAATATACCTGTAGTGTCTTCTTGATATTTTCTACCTTTCATGCTCTCTTTGCAATGAGTTGTGTTCACGGGTGCATGAGCAGCTAATTGCATATTTTTATTCAATTATACTTTTAGGCTTCCTCCTAACATGCACTGAATTCAAATTAAAATAAAGTCCTTCTCTTCAGGTACTATTATCATAGGACACATGTTTTTCATTGTACTAGGGTTTGTTTACAGTTCCTTAATACATTGAATCCTGTGGTTAGATCAATAAAAGGATGTCCTCCTGCACCAGACTATTTCTGTTCTGATAATAGGAACTGTATTTTATTTCTCTGCACTTGAAAAAGCAACGACTCTTTTCATGTTCTTACAGGTATATTTAATAGCTACATGGTAACTTTACAATCTTATGCTAAAATAGAATATTTTCTGTTCTTGAACATAAAAAAAAACTTGTCCTTTATTTTCTGTCATTTTCAATAAGCCACCCATAGTCTGCTGTGTTTCCCAGTGAATAAAAATGTGTGGTTCAATTACAGGAGCTGTTTCTCTGAAGGGTAAATCACTTTACTGAGTCTCTTTTACTCTGTTTAAGGAAAGACTTTGATTAACCAAGCCTTTCACATTAACAGTGATGCTCTAGCTTGAGTATAGCTTCTTGGAATGAAAATGAGAATTTGGATTGCCCCATTTAACCTTTGTGTTGCACTATCTACTGTTAGGGTTTCATATTCTTTACAAACACGTTCATAGCCACAATGATTACTTTGAGAATAACCCTAAGACTACAGCCTTGATTCTTTGAGTTTACAAATGAGTCTTTGAGTTTCCACACTGAGGTATGAAAGTTGGCATTTCTTTAACAGAATTTATTATTCTCATCACTAGTTTTTGAGTGTGAATGAATATTAGCCATTAAAATAATTCTTTCCAGAGATGTTTCTGTATTTTATGAGAAATTTTTGCAAAGGAAGTTCAATAAGCAATTAATAGGTCTACAGCCTTCAGCCCTATTGTAAAAAACTAATTAACTTGTAGTCATTCTAAAAACTT
Source organism: Heliangelus exortis (assembly GCF_036169615.1). Classification (NCBI taxonomy): domain Eukaryota; kingdom Metazoa; phylum Chordata; class Aves; order Apodiformes; family Trochilidae; genus Heliangelus; species Heliangelus exortis. The sequence continues at coordinate 12,109,852 of NC_092423.1, read as the reverse complement.
TTGATATCTCTTTTATTATATTTTCTAATCACCCAGTGCATGACACAAACAAAGCCTATAAGTATAGATGAATGTTTATGCCTTACTGGGTCAATATTCCACAACTATTTCACACCATGTGTGTATTTCCAAAACACAGTTCAAATGTGAAGTAGTGTATGTGAGTAATTAATATGGCAAATTTAAGCAACATGCAAATGTGATCATTGTGAATGTCTGGATTCCATTTTTTGCCTTACTAGGTCTCCATCTATTCAGACTTTTTTTTTTTTGCATAGATAACCTCTAGTTACAATTTCCAGAATTCCCTTCCATTCATCCTTGGCTTTCTATATAAAGTCTCTCCCCCTGTGTAAATTGTTTCTTGTGTGGATATTAGGAATGGAAATAAACCTCTCTTACACAGACTTCATCTTTGTCCCAGCACATCAGAGGCTGTAATGCAGCTCAGTTTTTGAAAGATATTTCAGAAAACAATGTTCTGCCTCACATGTACACCTCACCTGGTGTCATTTCACCTCACCTCAAACAGGTGTCATTTCTTCAGTGTTTCTGTGTCTATTTTTCAAAATTAGTCAGGCCATTTCTTTTTTATCTTCTTCTCTTCTTTCTTATCAAGAGCAAAATAAATACTGGTTTTATTTTTCTACTTTTTTTTTTCATGTTTGTTTGTTTTGTAATTAACATATTTCTTACATATTCCTTCTTTGACTCATTATATTTTTAGCTGCCATTAGCCTGACTCATGGTGAGACCCCTTGAAAAAATTGGTTAGATGTCTTAGTTTCTCGATTTCTTTGAGCACAAGAACACTCTTAATTTCTAAAGGAACTGGAATGTAGACAATGGGATCTACTGTCCCTACCAGCCATTGAATTCTTGGAGCAAAAAATACCTTTAGGATTTCAAAGCTGAGTCATTCAGCAGCCCCCAACAGAAGCAGGGCTTTTGCACACACAGAGGCCACAGTGACTTTGTTTGTCCATATGGCACAGAGGTGAAAACATTTCCCATAGTTTCAGGGTCATCTTCCTGTCCTTTTCTTCCCATGATGCCTGTTTGGCCACTAAAATACATTTGCATGGCTTCACAGCATAAACAGGTGTAAAAGATTTTTTAAACATTGAGGAAATGGCCTTATTGCTGGCTTTTCTCCCTTTCTTTCTGTTCAGAAGGGGCCTTTGGTTTTTCTGTGGCACAGCCTGAGAAGGGAGTGCAGGAACCAGACTTGGAATTTCATAATTACATTCCTAGCATAAATCAGCCAAAGAAAACTGTGTTATTGCCTTACAGAAAGTGAATACTGCAAGATAAATGAAACTGAGTCTGCACAATAGATTCAATGCAGCAGATTTACTATAAATCATGTGCAAAGGTTAAAGAATTTGGCTTGGTTTTTCCTCTTGGAAAAAAATGAGACTTTGAGGTGAACAGAAAACAATTTTGAATCTATCAGAAGGATTGATAAAGCTGCTATCATCACTTCTTTATTAAACTTTTTAAAGAATTCAAACAAAAGCTGGGGGACACAACCTACTAATATGAATTTTTTTAATAAACAGTGTAAATACTTCCACAATATGCGACATAAAAGGAGTTGATAGGAAGATTATAAAAAACTATTATATTCTTTTTTACCTGACTTCTGTGTACTTTGTATCAGCTCCTTAGCTGTCTGGAAGGCAATATCTTTGAAGAGTAGCAGGGAATTATAAAGACATTTCTCACCCTCTTTCAAACATGCCATGTATTTAGATTTCTCATTTTAAGATCATGTTGTAATCTTTCCTGTACCACTAGGACAAGAACATTAAAAAATGGATTAAAAATGGACTGACAGCTTCTTACTCCTTTGTATTTACTTAGGACCATTACAAAATTACCTCAGCTCCAAATTAGCGCATGATCTGGAAGATACCTGAATGGAAAAAACTGCAGAATAGAATACTAAATTCTTAGAAAAATCAGAATGGATTCTAGATTTCCAGATCACTGAATACTTCATCCCATTAGACTGCTGAGGTGTAATCTGAATGAATAAAATGCTCAGTAGCTAGAGGAAATACTGTGCAATTTAATAAGAGGCCAATAGGAGATCGTAAGACAAAGCCTTAATAATAATAAAAAAACAAATTTATATCTCATTTGCCTAATAAGTAGATTAAATGCAACAAACAGATTGATAAAGTCCAGGCACAACCTTTCTTCCCACTACAATAACAAATCACATGAAGAAAGAAAACACCTTTTAAAAAAACCCACTTTTTAGCAGGATCCTTCCCTCAAAAAAGAATCTCTGGGGGTACATTGTATACAACTGAATCAACATTTGAAGCTCTACTCTTATTATTTCATCAGCCAATGAAATGTCTAGAACTTGTCCTTATGGCTGTTGGCACTGCAATATGCAAAACTGAATTTCAAAAATTTGTTATTTATTTGCCTTACGATAATTTCCATAATCTGCAGCAAAGGTCCTAGTGTATGATCTGATCAGATTCAGAGCTTTTCTTGCCAGCCTGCAGTGTAAGAAAGTATAGCTCAGAGGGGAGTTACAGGCCCACAGCTTCAAACTCTGCCAGATATTATTCTATATTTCTATATCTGGCACCACCACTCCTAAGAGAAAATGTTTCTGGGAGGTCATAACATCAGCTTAGTTGCTGATGTCTTGGAGGAAACTGTATCTCCTGATGGGCAGCTGAGTTGTCTGATTCACTAGGCAAGTTTTGTCTGAGCAAAGCCCCATACCCTTGGCTGCAGGGCTGGATGGCAGTGGCTATGGTCAGAGCAGGTTGATCTGCAAGGGAATCAAAGCCTCTAACTCTGCCCATCTGCTGACCATGAGCTCAACGTCAGGAGCTCTGTCAACATAGGAAATAAAACTGTACAACATTTGTTTATTTTCCTAGTATTTTGGAATTTTTAAAATATGGTTTTGTTTGTATTTTTTACAGAAGCTTTTTTTTTGTGGCAGATTGAGGGATATTTGTCTCCCTTGGTGAAAAATTACACAGAAGTAGCTTTAAGGCAATACTGTCGACATTTATGGATATTCTGTAGTTCACATAATATTACCCACCATGATTATAATGTCACTTGTGCAAACTTACTACCCATATGAGTAGGTTTTCAGTAGTGTAAATCAATTTTGGAACTCACTGAGCATTTATGTAAAGTCTAGTCCATTTAGGAAGAGATGTAAACACTGTCTCAGTTGCATCGCAGCACAACAGCTTTGTTCCCTGGGATGCTCATTTTCCTTAGGTCTTTGACATAATACTGAACAAGTGAAAATCTTGTCAGTATGTGGTTGCTTTGCCCTTTCCTGGCAGCTGTCAGATTTGTACTTCAGGAGCAGTCAACAGCATGTTATTGTTTCCAAGTAAAGGGAATGTCACATCGCTTTGACACCAAAAGATTTGACCCGCTTCTTTAATTATCATTTTTTGCAGACTACAATCTGAAATTAAAGCAAATATTCAACAGGTAATTGTTCTCCATTTCAGTTACAAGTATAATTAAAAGTAAGTTTCCAAGCTATCTGAAAATTAACTAAACAATTTTACCTGTATAATGTAGCAGAAATTTGTAAACTCGGGCATGATTGCTTTAACTTGCTCTCTGATTGAAAGCATAAAAATAAGTTTTCTGAAGTGTATAAACTGAATGGAACAAAAAGCATAATATTACATTGATCCTGTCAAGTTATAACCAGAACTCAAAAATATAAATAACTCAGGGAAATCTAATGAGCTTGCAAAATCTTCTGACATTCCACATAAACAAAGTAGGATATAACATGGACATGTTAGCTTGGATGATGTCAATAGGACATCAACAGGACAAGTTCTGGACTAGCAGATATCGTGTCCCACTGAGGTAGCATCAATTAAAAAATTACAAGTTATTTATAATTTTTCATTAAAGCTTTAGTATCTAGTCACCCTGGTTTCTGAGTAAAGATACCAAGTCCTTAAAGAGTGATATCTTTTCTATGTATTTCAAAATATTCGCATAAATATAATTATTCAGAGCAATATTTACCTCTAACAGTTAATTTTTTTCAATCCATTTTGCTGTAAATTTACATAGCTCCAAGTGAAGCTCTGTGTGTCTCTGTGTCAACTAATGACCCAAACATTGTTTATTGTCATTTTTCTAAAGCCACTTCTTGGACCAGGACTATAAAATTGCCAGCAACATACATATATATAAAGTTCATGCATTAAACTTACATGCCTACAAAAAAACAATACTGAAGCTTCTTATTAGGTTTTCTGGATTGATCTACTATCAAATTGACACAGTGGCTGTTTTGGCAGCCACTCTCCCTCTGAGCAAAATGTCACCCTGTATCACGGCAGAGCACACTCAGCACTTCTCCAGAGAGTCAGATGATGAACTGCAAATGCCATTTCAGATAAGCATCCAAAAGTCCCAGATGCAGGATTAGCCTGGGAGCAGGTGACTACATCAATATAACCCAGGACCAGACGTAGGTGACTGCAGGTAGAGGTGAGTGTCAGGGAGCTGCATGAGATGAGGCCCCACAGGAAAAGGAGCCGGGCAGAGCCCCCCCACAACCACAGCTTCATCACACAGCACCTGATCAAAGCAGGCATGGAAGCAACCCTAGAGCCTTGCTCAGAAACATATTTTCCTGGTACTCCTTCACTCACCAATGAGGTTATGGCTAAACATCTTGATAGGATCCCATTTTTCACACCTAAGAAACAAGCCATATAGAGAAGTTGCTAGCCCTGTGAAAACCTATATGGGCAAGACCTGATAAAGGCAGGTAAGGGGAAAATGAAACTATGTTGGAAGTTCTGGCTAGAGAAAGCCATGGAAAGCCAATACTCTGACCATGCAGCCATGTAAATGGATGTTCTGACACTGTTCTATGAAGAAATACCCAAGAGGACAGAGACCTGCCTATCTTTCTTACTGCTAGGATAATGAGTCAGTCAAGCACCATTAAAGCAGCAAAGAGCCTGGGAGTTTCAATGAACAACAGGCTAATTACAAATGAATAGTATAACATGGTCTCAAAAAAAGAGATAAAGCTCGCCCTCAGAAACAGGAGACATAGCTGATAATTATTCTGTACTTCTCAGCAGCTGAAATATCATGCTTGACATTGGGAAGAACACTTGTTAGCAAAGATATAAAAAAAAAATAATTAGGAAATGCAGGATCAGAGAAAAAATTATTAAGAAAGTATGACTTCAAATGCAAGGAACACAGAATACAGGAAAAGAGAGGAGCTTTAAAATGATTCTGAGAAAAACTGAAATTAAGATCCCTTTCAATGTGTAATATTTGTCTTTACAGTTTAGTGGATTTTGATGATTCCTACCAGTAATAAAGACTATACTGTAACCATCAAAAAGAAGGCATTTTTAGTATGCTACATTCATATTAAATTCCAGAAAAGCTAGGACTTTTTAGTAAGGTTTGATCTTTAATAAAGCTTGGGGTTTTTTACATAATTTATACAAATTGCTAATTCCAATTATGAATTACTTATTTCAGATTTTCACTTTATTTAAGTTCTTAATAGGCTATATTTTCAGCTGTGTTTTGAATTTATCAGTTTGCTTGGAAAAGAAACCTTGCTGCATTAACTATATGGGGCAAAAGATCAGAATAAATATTTTTAGAAAATACTATAACTTATATATTGTTAATTGATCATTTAATCTTTTAAATCAAAATTAAGAAAACCTACAGATAATCAATCACATTTGTAAAAAGGCAGCAACTTAAAACATCTGCCTGCTACAATGCCCAAGATTATATTGGTAAACTCTTTTAGTTGATCATTAAAGGCAGCAAAATAAGTATTCAGGGCTCTTTCCATGAGTTCCTGGTGTATGTGCTCTTGCTAAACCTGACCTGGATATTTTGATTGCTTTTAGATTTTCAGGTTTATTTGTGCTTCTCTGCATCTCATTCTAAATATTTTAGTTGAATTCTTTTACAAAAGAGGGATATTCTATGAAGGCAAGTGACCTTTGTAGAATGCAGCTGCTTAAATATAGTATTTAGTGCTATGTAAGCAACCTCAGGTTCTGAGACATTACCAAGGTCTGCTGCACATGCTACAATACTTGCAGAAGACCTGCAGTTCAAAATCTTTCCTTTCTGAGGTGGTGTAACAGCAGAAGAACTCTGCAATTGCAGTCTTGGCTTGGAGCTGACCCAGAAGGAAGGAATCAGCTGAGGATTTATCTGCCAAAGCGTAGCAAGTGCCACTGGAAACTGTGAGATAACCACAGGAGCAGGCATCACTAATATACAAATATGACAGAATTTCATTTTTTTCTAAGACTTTACTTTAGTAAATGATTTTAGAAAATGTAAATAGAACAGTTTTCAGATACTGATTGTGAAGAATTTCTAAATCTTCCTCTAAATCCCCTAATAAGGCTCTCCAAGCAACTTCACTCCAAAGCAAGCACACAGCACACAAAAGTTCAGCCCAGACTTCCATCCAGAAAATAATTGGAATCATGTAAAAATCAATTAAGCCATCTTAACTTCAGGCATTGCTACTAGTTCCCCTAAATTAACAAGAGACATCACTCCTGACCTGCTCTCATATCAAAATTCAGAGTACCAAATCCACAAATTTCTGCATTCAGTAGAATAAGCAGCAGCTGAAAACAGCTATACATTCCACAAGGAGAGGACCAGAACTGATCTGGGGGTAGGCCTGGGAGGAATGGTGAAAGAAACTTCATTATATTTTACTTGCTTTGTTTGTTCACTTTTTTAATACAACAACAAATCCAAATGCTTCCTCTGTACCTTGCTGGAAATCTCAAGCATGCTCTTTTGTCTGAGAATCTCTTATTTGCAGCTTCACTTTCTGGCAATGGGTAAAACAAAAAAAAAGCAATTTGTAGACCACAGACCTTCAGCCAAAATAGATTTTTAATAGTAGATATAGTGCCTACTACAAGTGGTTTCATACAGAAAGCTATTGGTTCTTACTGAAAACAGCAGTCTTGGTTCTGTTATACAATTAAGATCTGAACTGCAATTTCACCACATACATTTTTTTTCCAGACAGGATCAGAGAAAATATTAAAATTGCATAAATTGCAGTGAATAACTTATGTGATATGTCTAGTTGTGTGTATGTCTTATGTGTGTATGTCTACACTTACTGCCTCAAAAGAATTTAGGAATGAATAGTAGATAGTGTTAAATCATGTTACTGGAATACCTGGGTGTCCTGAGCACAACCAGGAACCATTACAGTGAGAAGCACACAACCAAGTATTGTAGCAAGTGGTTTCTGAATAAAAACATTTACATTATGCGTGGACAGGACAAAACAGGTTCAGAAAGGATGGCTTTTCACCAAGGTCATGCTGAAACCTTTACACAACAGGTTTGGATTCTACATATTGAGAAAACTAACCAGGATTACATGATGTTTGGCCACAATTCTGAAAATGCCCATTGTCTTCCTTAATAGCATAATAAAGGCAACTAAAAAGGCTAGAAACTTAAGAATAGTAGTATAAAAATAAATAAAGCTATAATGAATTGCAATGTCAACATATGTTCTCATTTCTCAGCTGTCCATTCTGCACAGTGCTCTTTGCACTGGACAAAATTCCATTAAAATAGAATAAATGCTTGGGGCAGCAACAGAGTCCCCTGATATATTAATGAAAAAAAATTCTATTACTTTTGTACTAAGCAGGAACAGGCATCAGAACATTACAGGTGGATTTCTTGTTCTCCAGGTATAAGCTAACAATGTGTGTTTAGTCACTTGCAGAGAGCAGAAAGGTGTGAAACTCACTGATCTGACAGCGACTGCTTTCCATGTGCCTATATCTTGTTCCCCAGAGCACATCTATCTCCAGAGTCCTTTGATTCTAAGAAAACTATATTTTTCCTTTCCTACTCCAAAATATTAGTAGATACCAAATTAAAACAACTCAGACTGTCCCTTGAGACATTATTCACCAATGTTAACTGGCAAACCACCAAGCACATCTGCCACCCACTCTCTGAAGTGTATTATTTTTGTTAAAATTAAAAAGAATTTTTAAGAAAAAATACAAGCAGACACCTTGCAGTGAATTATCTAGAAAAAATAAGTTTTAATAATTACATGCAACTAGCTCAAGGCCTAATAATGGCAATTTTTTGCCTCTCTGATTAAGTTATTTAATCTATAATAAGTAATAATAAAGACATATAATAAATAAAGATCTTAAGAAGAGATAGAATAAAGCAGAACATTTTCTGGTCTCAATGAAAATACATTTTAATGACAGTTCCCCATCCTTTACCAAATGATTCCTCTGGTCTCACAGTTACTGATAACTTAAAATAAAATTTAAAAATAAAAGAAAAAAATACAGTCAGAAGCTATTATTCTTCAGTATAACAATGCAAAGTTCCATAAATAAATGAAAACATTTGAATTCTGTGCACAGGAGATGTCAGCAGAAAAAGCCATGAAATCTGCATTTTAATTTGTCCCTTCTTTGTCTAGGGAGAACCTTGCAAGGTCGTTTTCAATTAGAAGAGCTTTGAACTCATCTGTTGAGGGACAGAAAAAAAAGAAAAGGATTATCTCAACAGCAGTTTGAAGACGGTGTAATGCATCTGAGTTGAAAGAAGAATGAATCTTGAACCATTACTCCAGATCCACATCTGTGGATCTAGTTACCATTTAACTGATGAGTTTAAAATGTACTTTTCATTATAGCATAAGAAAATACTTTTTCTGCTCTTCAGATGCTTTCAGTCTGATCCTGAAGGAGTCATCCAGGGGAAACATCTGAGTGTGATTTAGGCATCTCAACACCTTTGAAGGCAATAAGACCTGAAGGTTGCATGGGTAAATAATGAATTAGATAGATGCTTTATAAGCATTAAGGAAGACAAGTAGTCCTGCAAAATAGAAACCTCACCAGGTTCCTTTCAGCATTTTTGAGTATCAACAGATTGTTATAACGTTTCATACTATTACCAAAAAGGAATAATATAGCTAAATCATACAGCACTTTGAGAAACAAAAATAATGCTATTCCTTGGCCTTTTTAAAATGTACCTGTCCCTGCCAGTATTTAAAACAATTAATTCACAAGAGGAGCAGATGACTAATTCCAATTGAAAATTATGCTTAAAGTCAGGTATGTATTAAATTGAGGCCTGTGTTGACCAAAACTACAGAAATTACTTAAGTCCCTGATCACAGGCTTGTCCCCAGCCTTACCATGTGCTTCAGGGAAAAGAGAAGAAAGCCCTGATCCTCTGAGCTTTGTCAAACTACAGAGCCACAGTGACATTTGTAGGGCCAAGAGGACCCTCCCACCTGGCATTGGCTGTGCCCACCTTGTGCCATAATGTTTGGGCTGGCCCCTAGGGCAGAGCTGCATTCATTTTTTATTTGGTTATGACTTGTTAGTGATTTCCAGAAGAAATAACATAAACTTACAATTTTATCATATTTACAGTCTTACTAAGTACTGTGCTTACTCTCTAGAATATCTTGTTGCCTCCAGCGTAAAGATCAACATTTTAACTGTATGTTTCTGTTCAAGTTCAAACATGAAGATTTCAGATCATGTACTTTAAAGGAAAACAATAGGAAACTAAGGAAAAAATAAAGCCCTGAACAGGCTGCCAGCTGATGAAGTGAATATGAGAAATATTCTTTCAGTATCTGAAACATGTTACTGGTTATCTGCATAAGGTTTCATGATCAGTCTGCTTTGAGATTTCTTCAACAGATTCTTAGAAAAAGAGGAGTATTCCCAACATTACCAAGTTTTAGTCCACAAATAATTCCATTTATGAACCACATTTTCCAGGTTTCCTAAAGGAAGATCATGTCCATATACATAATTTCTTAAAAAGAGCCTCCAAGAGATCAGGGTCTGAGGACAGCAGCTTCTGACTCCACTAGGAACCGAAAATAATATATTATTAATTCATTGACTTGCAAAAACCTTGTCACTTTTTCAAATAAGTAGATCTTATAAATAAATCTGTGAAGTTCTAAAGTGATTTGCAGTTATTTTTTTTTCTAACCAGAATTTTTCTTTTAGTGTCTGCTTAGATAAATTAAAGGAAAAGAATAAGTAACTAGGTTTGATAAACAATACAGAAAAATTTGATGAAAAAAAATCATCAGATTATAACAAAACAGAAGTTTGGGACTTTTCATAAAGTCCATTTTCAAGCACATTATATCACTTCTACCTGTGTGTATCAATCTTAGATGAAGAAAAGCACTCTGTAGAGAAATGGCTTCTTAGTAGTAAGAAGTGAAAGTACAGCCAGCCTCTAAAATTTATTCAGATATTTTGTCTGTGCAATGGAAAAGTTTATGTTCTGTTACAGGTCCCTCAAGACACATTTTAACCCCATAAAAAAAAAAACCAAACAAAACAACAACTACCATGCAACAAACATCCTAATTTTCTGTGTCACTTCTACCCATCACTTATGCTGTGCCAAATAGAAATAGTCACTTTACTTTTTCTTCATCAGTGTGCAATTAAGGAATGACAAATGGAGGGTAAGGGGTAAGAAAATAAAGTGTGTTCACATAGAGTATATTGCCAAATGTTTGATAGTATTAGCACAAAAGAAAACACTCATTTAAAAATATATTTTAGAAGAATACAATAGTCATTAATAAAATCTCTTTGAAAAGTAATAACTGATCAGTGGTATACATATGTTTTATCCATACCAAATACTGCTTTTGTATAAAGATGTTTTATATAAATATTAGTAAAAACATATCCCTCATTTTGTGTGATAAGGGAAATCACTGTGAAAAATAGTTAGCAATAAGCTATAACCCTCTCAAAATAATTTTTGTCATTGAAACACAAGATTACACAGTCTGTGATGTTTCTAATGTTGTTGTGCCACACTGACATTTCAGTACAAAATTAGAAATATCTTATTTTGAAATAACTTTTCAATTTAAAAATAAAATAGTATTGATGGGTTTTAAAATAAACAGTCACAGGAGGCTCCAGAGAAGCCCAGAACTTTCTTATATATTCAGCTCAGATTTAAGACAGTAGTTAAAATCATAGAAGAGCAAGCAGGAGCATATTCTCTTATCTCCTGTATGCACTTGAAGTCTTTCCAAGATTGTCTTGCTCTTCCTGGTGTATCCATTCAGTGAAAAAATCAAACTAGAGCAGTGAGTTTAAGAGATTTTCAGTCTCTCTTGTGGGGCATTGTGACTCCTGCTTGAATAGCATAGGGAAAAAAATCCATTTAAACAATCAGTGTCCTTTATATCATGTCACCAAACTAATGAAATTACTTTTCTGTTCAAAAGAGGTAATACAATTGACGAGTTACACAAAACAAAATTCTTGGAATCAACCTATAACATTTTAGGTGTGCACCACTTAAGTCCCTGGTTTTAAGTTCTATATCCTTGTCACGTTTCTAAAAGACCATATATTGAATCAATTAGCTGAAGAAAAACAAGTATACTCTAAATAATGCAAAATACCAAATGCATTGTGAATAATTTGCTTCATAAGAAGCAAGATTGATTTTGCCTTTGATTATACTTGCTACACAGAAAGACTTTTTCCGATTAAGGTTAAAAAGTTAATGTTACAGAATCAACAACTTGATAAAATATCACATTAATCAGGAAGTATAAACTCATTAGAATTCTACGTATCATGCTAAAGGAGCTATTTCTGGACTATCGTACAAGTACCAAGATAGAGAGGCATGTTCTGGAACATTGATTAGCAAGGCCTTTTAAACAGTAACATTAATTGTACCAATAGTATATCTTTAAACAAAGTATTAAAATATTCAGTCTCTCACCTGCTTTTTTTCAAAAAAATTAGTAGCCTAAGTGGTTCAAAAGATTTCTAGAAAAAACATTACATTCCACAAAATATTTTGTGCAAAGGTAGCTTAATGTACCTATTGTAACAATACTAACACAGTTCGCTCTTAGTTGTAAAGATGCACTTCCTCTCCTGGCATCAAGTGCTGTGTTAGCTGCTAGAACCATCATCAGCACTTTGACCTTAATGTGGAAGTTAATAAACCTAATAACCTAAAAATAGTTAGATCTGGATAAATAAACCTGTATCTGATTAGCTTGGGCTCTTAGTTTAGCCAAAATGAGTACAGGATCTCACAGCAGTTCCCCTTTCCTAGAAGGGCTCAGAAACAGGCAGCAGGTGGGGAAATAAGAAGGAGAAAGAGGAAGAGGAAGGAAGCAATGCCATCAGTCTTTGAGACTTCTTAAAATGTGTACTTGGCTTGGTGGGTAGTCCCCATTGGAGCTGTTGGTCCTTCATATCTGCAAATCAGATCACAGATGACTTAATGTACTTGTGTATGCTTATAAGCAGGAAGGTCCCCTACTTGTGGTTTTTATATTCCAGACTGGAAGAAAGATACAGTTTTCTAGACAGCAGTACTGTAAACAAATGAGCTATTACAAAAAGTAAACTGCCAAGAAACTTCATTTGGGATTCAATTGTTGGCCTCCATCCAAGTGACAGGCTTTTTCAAAGGACTCTGATAACTTCAGGGTGTTCCAGCTTCTTTGCATTCCTGCACATCAAACTCAAAATAAGATGCTGGAGTAATGTCTGAATAACATGTTGTCAAGTCTATAAGATTAAGATAGTATACTGATGAGTGAGACATAAAAATGTGTGTGGGCAGATAATGTCTATAATGAAGGAGAGTGTAAAAAAAAATATTAAGAAAGGACAGTTTTATAAAAATAAAACAAATGCATGATAATTTTGTTACTGGACAGGGAATAACACTGATGTTGGTTTTATACTGATAACAGTGAAGCAAATGAAAGAAGTAAAATAATAAGACAGTAAAATAACGATAAAACCTGTTTTTCAGGTAAAGTAATAACTCAGAACACTAATAAGGATGTGGTTGCTATTCTTTTTCTAATTTTTCTACACTGCACAATGGATACATATTCTCCCACTGCAAAACCAATCATAAAAAGATAAAACAAAAAGAAAAGCTATGCTCATTATTTTCACTTTGAAAACCTTTTCTCTTTATCCTAGAGTGTAGCTGCACAAGTACAATTCATAATCCGGCCTGTGGCAGTGAGATACTCAAAAGGAATAAACACAAGCATCTAGTGTTGCCTGGAGTAGTAATAGCCTTGCTAAGAATATCTCTGAGAAAGACAGTGATGAGATCACAACTTCATTTATGACAGTGAGAGAGTATTTGAAGTGCTATCTACACCCCTGTCACTCAAATTGCAGATTTCAGCATACATGGCACTCCTATATCAGCTTCTCTAAGAACTGAACTAATCTCTACTCATTTCTGACTAGACAGTTCTTTTAAAATAAATGGGATTCTATAGGTTTAACTAAAACAATTTGGTTAGTACACCAAAGATGAAAAGAACCATTTTGCATTCTATCAATCAGGACCCTGTTTTTTAACCAAAAAAAAAAACAAAAAAAAAACAACCGAAACCCAAACCTGTATCATGTGAGGGAAAGACTCTTAATGCTAAGGAAATTATCTGTAGAGAATTCAGAACAGCTTTTCACAGGCTGAACAATAAAGCCATTAGGTGAGGAAAGCAAGGGACAAGGTAAGGCAAGACAAGGTGGGACAAGGGAAGGAGTAAAGGAAAAGGAAAAGAAAACCTGCGTATCTCTTTGAAGGAGGTAGTAGAACAAAAAAAAGCTGATGTAATCCATCCAGAAGAAGGGAAGAGGAAAATGCACATAAAACCATGATGAACTTTTCACATGAAAAGAAATTTTTGCAATTTGAACAACTGTTGTGTGTCACGTGATCATAAAAGAACAATTTTAAGATAGAGAATAAAAATGCCATCAAAAACATTTGACGAATGACAATTGTTATTTATTTCCTGATGTCTCCTCTGACATTTTCAAAATAAATGGTTTTGAGAGCAAGAAATTGGGTTTCTGTGTTTTCATGGTTTAGAAAAAAACCCACAACAGTAGGGACAGAGAGACAAATAATTTCTAGTAACTTTGGGAAGTCTAGTGAGTACTATTGCAGAATGGGAGGCAGGGAGGAGCTTCCTTCATAGCTAAGCAAGCCCTTATTAGGGCACAATTAATAGTAAATGTTTCAGACATCAACTTAAACAAACTGAATGCCAAAGTATATTTATTTGTGTCTCCTTCATTATCTGTAGAAGGAGCTAGAAGTGACTAGATCAGAATAGATGTCTGTATTTAGTTACCTGAATCCCATGTCAAGAGGGCTGTGGATTCCTTTATGAACAAACCACATTTTACAGAGTTTTTACTGAGATACCATCCTTTGCTTTCAATCAAGAAATAATGTGATTAGTCTGACAGTACTACCAGATTTAGTAGTATCACCCTCTTTCACATCAACCTGTTATTTAGGTCAGCATTGACTTTCATCCAAGACATCAGAACTGAAACCTAGAGAGACATCTGGACAGTGCACTTAAGGATGTAGATATAAGTTCTCTAAATATATATATAACAGTAAATGCTGCAAAGAACTACAAGTTAGATAACATAATTCCAGTAGCAAGGTAGTTTTAAACATCCTGGATGTGTTTAAAACATGGCTAAGTACTGGACTCCGAGAGTTCGGTTAATGGTTTGATTTGATGATCTTAAAGGTCAGAAAAATTCTATGATATAAATGTTATTAAAACAAAAATGTCAGTATAATCACAGACAATTACCATGTTCCAAAGAGAAGTCATGACAAATACTACTATTGTTCATGGTCTGTTTCAAGTGCATGGGGAGGTGAATCCTTTCCTCACACACCATACTTCAAAACATAAGAAATAAGAAATTGAGGACTTGCAATGAAAGACAAACCCAGCAACACTGTAGTTTCTTGTACACAATACAGAAGTTACAATGCTAACTTCTCTGTTTCATACAACAGTTCATGGAATGGAAATAAGGACAGGCAAAAGAGAAAGCACTCACAAGACAAATTAACAGTTATTGTAAACCAACCATATAAGCTTATATGATGATTAATATTAATAGCAAGCTTTTAGAAGTTGTTTTTCTCTCTGTTTGCACAAGATAAAGAATAGAGGGCAAACATCATCACAGGAAAGATGCTTCTTAACTATATTGATTTTATTCTTTAACTATGTAAATAACTTGACTTTATATACTCCTTGAATTAATTCTGCATGCAGTTATGGTTTCTCTGTCTCAGGGTACTGTAGAACTGGAAAAGGTAAAGAAGAAGTCAAGGACAACCAGAGGCATGAGGTGTCATCTACTGTAAAACAGAGTAGGATTCTTTAAGATGGAGAATCTTTATAAAACAAAAAGATAGATGAAATAGGGAAGAATAGTGTTACTTCTCCCAATGCAGTGTGGCAAAATATTGGGCTAAAATATCTTTTGCTAAATTCATGCAGAAACAAGTTATGTGAGATTTTTTTTCCTAAACATGTTACATAAAAACTCAGTACACTCGATATAAAAATACATTTAAAATGAAACTATAAGTATCTTCCAAAACACTTACTGACTTCATTAATATTTACAATGATATTTAATGGTATGGTATCATGATACTTAACTTGTAATTTCAAATTAACTCATACATCCACTATTTAATACAATTTTTACTTCTCATTTCACTAGCAGAAAACTCTTTCTTTTTTTCCACTGAACACTTTTAATATTTATTTGCTCTTATGAAGTTCCAACCCTATATAACAAAATATTTAGCTAGGTCACTCAACAACTTCTTTTGTTTGCTTGTCTGTTATTTTAGGAAATATTGACTATTATATTTTTCTTTTTAAAGGTTTTCTTCATATTGCCCACTGCAAGATAGGTTCTATGCATTAATAATGCAAGAAATAATGAAATGCAAACTCATCACTGATCTTAGATGGGTTTTATGAAAATGTCTAGGATGTCAAAATAATCCAAATATATATTTATAGTGTACTCCATTGCTTGGAACTGGCATTAACAGTCAAGTTGTCATTAGTCTGTACTCATCATGAGGTGAGACAGAATCGTGTCTGCCATGCAGTGTTTGTAAATGAGTTGGTGTAGACCATGCATCATGGATGGTTCCTTGCTCTCTGTAGGGTAAAGTAGCTTTCCACACCACTGTGACTTCTGGTGCCCAGAAGTGCTTATGTCTGGGGACTGCTGCACTGTGCTGCAGTGTAGACAGATGCAGAACAACTTGCCTGTGACTTATGTAGATTTTAGTCGGAAGCAGAAAGCAAGCAACCCTGGCTCCCAGCTACTATCAGACCACTGTTCTGGAGGGATTAAACACTATGTGTTAACACATTTCAGCTCAGCTGCTTTACATTGAATACTCAGGTTTTTTAATTTAAAAAAATTCTAATCCTGGAGTTTCTCCATGTATTCATTTAGATTTGTAAATAGTGAAGAAATGTAAAAGCTGAGCATTCTCCGCTTAGCTGCAAGTGACAGCTGCAAGGAGAAGCTCTTCAGGAAAAAAAAAAAAAAGCTTAAAACAATACTTGAAGCCATTATATCTTCCAATAACCCCCTCAACCACTACCACACCTGCTTTCCATCTATCCTTATTAACAAGTCTAATGCAAGAGATTAAAAACTAGAGACTTTCAGAATCCAAATACGCATTACCAGATGTTATGAGCAGATGTCAAAAATTAGGACTTTCAGGTGGGTTACCTGAACCACAAACAACCTGAAAAGGCCAGGGTCAGGTATTTTATCTCCTTATACAAAAGTCACTGAAGAGACGGCCTGTCAGTTTGGAACAAAAAGATTGTTTTAACAACATGCAGTATCATCGCCATGGATGAAGGAAGTAAAGGGACACTGGAAAAAAGTGGTGAACTTAGTAGGAAAATATGAAATTTCTTTTTCAAAGGTTTTTATCCCTATCCCATTCCAACTAAAGCCATTGTGGCCAATCCTGTGCACTTTGAAAATTAGCAAACAGGTGTTAAATCTGGTATTTGACAGCTATAGCAATGACATTCATTGTCTTCACAGCTGTGGTAACTGGCAGCCATTGTTACCATAACAAGTGCTGGCAACTGAAAGAAAAATTTGCATTATTTTGCAATTGCATAGACATTACTATTGTGCAGCCACTGCAGCCATCAGTCAGCTCTCTGGGCAGAGTATTCAATATCTTTTGTATCAGTGAAGACAGTAGTTAATTTATCTTGCAAACTGACAGGAAGCATCAACTTGTTACTTTGTGGATTAGTTAAATGTGTGTACATAATCTCTGCAGCTTCATGAGTTATGAGATCTGTAGTTAGTGATGGAATAAGACTGGAACATCCACTTCAATCTTTCTCTCCAGCCTTGAAAGAGAAATGTCTCCTTACTGCTTTTCTTGTATAAGGCTCCATGTTTAATTTCTACTTGAAACTGAGATTTTCCAAATTGTCATCCTGAGACTTAAACAGACAGTGAAGCTCAGATCCACATCCAAACATAAAAGGGATGTAATGGTTGTGTCAGGGCAAACTTTTTCCTCTTTACCAGCATAGATTTGCCACTGGGTGCAGGGACTGGGAAATCCCCTCAGCACCTTCTGCTGATTCCTTTTTTCCTTAGTGAGTTGCTGTGTGTTACAAGATGCTACTTTTGGACCACTGTGTCAGCTCCCTTCTTTCAGAGATATCTCACAAAATCTTCATGTACATTTTCAGCTCCAGACTTCCATTCCAGGCCAAAATAAGATTTTCCTCCAAAACAGAAGTATTTTTAACCAGTGCTACCCAAAGTGTTGAAGGTATTTCTGCTCAATTGTTCTTGGAAAGACAAATATTTGCTTTTCATATTGCTTTATCAATATGAATATGAGGCCCACAGAGGAATTTTTTCAGACTTTGATTTTAAATTTACTAATATGGCAGGATAAAAAGTAATTTTCTCATGATTTTTAAGAAATTAATCATCAGAAAGTGTTGCAAATATAGTTATAATTAAAAATGAAGTATTTAAAAGAGGAATTTGTAAATCAATGTTTACTTAAATATATATTTAAATATATCCTAATAAGCAATGCATTTCCGTGGTGAATCTACCATAAATCACTTCCTGAAATTATTTATATTTTTGGAATACAGAGCCTCAATCCATAAATATTATGTTTAGATTTACTTTAGTATTTATACACAGTCTGTTCTTCAAGCTTCTGGGCTTTTAATTAATCTGGATTTGGGGCATAAATTCTTTATGCCTTGATTAATACCAAGCAGGTTTTATCTAATTAAAGAGACAGACTGGTGAGAGACATTTTAATCAAAAATTTCATATGCATACAGTACATCTGTATTTTTTAATACAGGCTCAGGCACATTAAAAAAAGATTTATTCTTTCTCAGTTATTTTCATTTTTTGAATTATGGCATATTTCTGGTTCATGTGACAAGTTACCTTCATGCACTCACTCCATCCCCTACTTCCTCTCTCCTAATAACAGCAGACTGAGAAAATAAAATGAAAAGACTGGAAAAAAAAGAAAAAAACAAGGACAAAAGTAAGATAATCACATACTGAGAATCACATTACATTGTTAAGATACCCCTGACTTTTCTAAAGCAAAAAAAATAATTATTTAAAATACGTTTCTTTAGAAGTAAAGTAATTCTGGGGAAATATAGGAAATTACTTTGGTTCTCTTTGATTCTTACTAGAAAAACAGTAACTTCCAGGGAAGGGTATTATATGGTCATATCCTAAATGCCTTTTCAGCCACCCTGTTGAGAGGCAATATTTATATAGTATGCATTAGCTTTTGTATATAAAATAATTAATTAGCAAGGCAATAATAATTTTTATATATACACAGCTTTGCATCTGTCTACATTGCGTGTATTTGGACATCAGCACAACACATTTTAGCAGCTTTAAATATTTCAGCATATTTTTTAACACTCATCTCAGCATTTCTCTAAAAACCAAGACTTCAAAAATCAATAAGTTCCAAGACATAAGAATCTGTATTTATTTGCCTAGATATTACCTGTCTCCAAAGTAGACATTCTAAACCAGACATATGCTTAAGAATAACAGTCTCTGGAAACATGAAAAAATTCCTTATGTGACTGTACATAAAAAATAAACCTTCTCAAAAAAACTTGGAGTTAATTTTTAACAAAATTAAGAGCAGCCATTAAGGGTATCTAATTTGTTTTTATTTGACTGTTCTGAAAAGGAAATATTTCCAAAATGTATGATTACAAGAAGCAAAATATAACCAGAAGTATCTAACATGCATCCTGGACATTTTTGGTAACTGGCAGCCTGTGCACTCCTAAGATGTCCACAAAAGCTGATTGAGAAAAGCAGTTCACAATACATGGTATTTCAAATGGAAAGGAGTGTCACACATAGAAAAGAAAAAAAAAAAAAAAAAAAAAAAGTTGAAAGCCACTGACCTGGATACAAAAGGTAACAAATTGTGTTATCTAAAGACTAGCATTCCTCTTTTTAATAGCAATAAACCATCATTAGTTAAATTAAAAATAAATGCAGGATTAAAATATCAAGCATCCTATCATTTAAACACAGTTCACATGGGATCTTTAGATCTAAAGAGAGATCAGTAGTTGAAAGATGAGAATTAGCAACGATTTTCAGTCTTTGCTAATGTTGGATGGCTGAAGGGAGATGTACGAAGCTTGGGCTGCCTTTACAAATTTCTTCAGTGGTCACCACATTTTTCAGAATTATGTTCCTAAGCAATATTTGTGCCAAGTTTTTGTGTATTCAAGTTGTGCAGTGGCTGGTTTTAGAGTAAATGTTCACAGAGCTGCATCCTTTTCCTGACATACTCTCAAACATTGATTTATTGTGTTTTGCCATCTGCCTGTCAATATCTTCCTTCTCTTATGTGAAAACTGTTTTGAGGTTTTGTTTCATGTTTTTCAACAGCTTATACATGGGCAGCACTCCTGAATGTCACACTGAAACAAAACAGTGTATTCACATCAGTGAGATAAACCACCAGAACCTTCTAGCACTGCAAATGCATGGAGGATGTTGGCTATCCCTGACATTCTCTTCGGGCTTTCCTCTCCATGTACAAATCTTGCTTTATCTCTGCATCCACCACCTGCAACACCCATACACATCTGTATCTGGCACTGACTTGTAGGAAGGCAAAAGCCAATGCCAGTGAAGATCTGAACAAAATATACATTAGATACTGCATGTAATACATAATGCTCACCTCATCATCATTCAGAAGAGCTTTGGGATGGATATATACCTCCTCTTTTCAGTGGAAGCTAACATTATTTTCTAGAAATAGCTGAACATCTCTCAGCAGGAGAATAGTCCATGCTTTCCTTGATATTGTGAACAATTCACAAAGGTGGCTGTTTGTAGAGAGAACCACAAGTCCTCAGGTGTCGCCGATAATGAACTGGGAGCTTAGGCCCAGCTGTGCCCAATAATTAGGGCCTGTCCCAGCCGGAAATGGGCGGGGCTGAAGGGCAAAATAAAAGGCATGCTCCCAGAATCAGAAGGGGAGAAGAGATGAAGACGCCTTAGGAGAAGGTGACAAGAGAGCTCCAGAGAAGAGCCGTGTCCCCGAGAGAAGGGTTCGCCGCAACAGCTGTTTATATGTTGGACCACATGCTTGCTGCATATTTAGTTTGTGTTAGTTAACAATTAACTTTTTTTGGTTGGTTGTTTGGGGCTCTTTCTTATTATGTGTGGTCAAAAATCATATGACAAGCTTTGACTTTTCAAAAAACATATGAGCCTTAATTTTGAAAACAAAAATATCTTAGGCATCTGAATCTATGCTTTTCTACCTAGCATCATTTAAATTCTGAGTAAGATATATTTTACAAAAATATCCATGTAATATTCAGACAAAGAAATAACTACTGTGACAAATAATTGGAGGAGAAACTATTTTTATGGTTCATGATAAATCTAAAAGCACAACTTAAGAGCTGTCAAATGGAAGTTTTTCTCTCCTCCTACCCCCTTCGCCCCTTTTTTTGTTCTTTCTCACAATTTCACATGTTGGAAAAATCCTCTACAAGGAGGGCTATGAGGATGATTATGGGACTGGAACACCTGCCATATGAAGAAAAGCTGAGATACCTGAGGTCTTTTATTGTCTGGAGAGTAGAATACTGAGGGGATCTAAGTATGTGTATAAATATATGAGTGACGGACATCAAGAAGGAAGGGACAACTTTTTATCACTTCTCCCCATGAGAGGACAAGAGCAATGGATTCAAGATGAAGCACAGAAAGTTCCACCTCAAAATGAGGAAGAAATTCTTACTGTAAATATTACAGAGCCCTGGAGCAGGCTCCTCAGAGAGATAGTGGAGTCTCCTCTGAAGACTTTCAAGACCCACTTGGAAGAATTTCTGAGTGACCTGTCCTAGTTCTGGTCCTGCTCCAGTGGGGAAATTGGTCTCTGATCTTCAGAGGTCCCTTCCAACCCCTGACATTCTGTGATTCTCTGTTATTGATTAAAAATTTATTTATTTTAGGAAAAATTTCTGTACGGATTGATTTTTATGTATATATATCTATACATATATAAGTACAGCTCATGTCATTTGTTGTGATTCATTTGGGGAGGATTAGTTGCCAAATATAAAATAAATACATGCAGTTCTGCTCTGGTACTTCTATTAAGTATGAGAATGAGGATTTATTTCGCTCATAAAATAATATCTTAAACATTCTGTGAAATTAAAATATGCATGGTCAGAAGAAGCTTCTCAGAAAGTTCAGTGCCCGTCTCCACTGAAATTAATAACATTTTCTGTGAAATTAGGCCCAAGTTTTGCTCAAGCTTAATGGAGCTTTGAGCAGAATCTGTTATTATACTCACTTTAAACAGCACAGCTCCCCTTCATTTAGGCTACCATTGCTAGAAAACCCAGGGGTGCCATTGAGATAGTTGAGGTTCAGCAATGAAGATAGCAAGTGTAACTGGTACCCTTAGATTCACACCATCACCATGACCAACACTTTCCCCAGAGCATCCAAAGAAGTAGCTATCAAGCATTGCACTTCTCTGAGAATTATATCTCTGCGATTTCCACTACCTTAGAGATCGTGAGATACTATTACAAGGAGTCATAAAATGGTTGGAGGTTTTTTTGGATGAGAAAAAAAAAAAGGTATTTTTTTCCAATGAGTAGGGAATTGCACATTAATCTCATTTTGATTGCTTCAAACATCTTTTGAATAAGTTTTCTCAGATAAACCAAAATATGAATATAACAGTTCTGAGAAGAACTTTATCACACAAAAATTCTACAAGCTTGTTTCTGCATATGTTCTTTTTCCTCCTTTTAACAGGTTAATATCAGAACTTATTGATCATATGGGCAGAGAAAATGGATGCAATGTTCCAAATATCAGAATTAGGCTTCCCATGTAGAATGAAATTTTGAATTTCATTAATTACTTTATTACCATGAATTGTTGGAAGAAACATGTGTTCTTGGATGTTAATTAATAGCTCATTATTA
The DNA here is from genome assembly GCF_036169615.1 of Heliangelus exortis. Lineage (NCBI taxonomy): Eukaryota > Metazoa > Chordata > Aves > Apodiformes > Trochilidae > Heliangelus > Heliangelus exortis. Next base: position 12,087,333 of record NC_092423.1, on the reverse strand, counting down.
TTATACAAATTAACTTGGCAGCACCATGTACCGTATATTTGCAGAATAATGAATTACATTAAAGGGAAGCCAAGATGGCAAACATTGAAGTGCAAGCATCTATTATCTGTTCCTTATAAATGCATAATCCTTTCCTAAGGCACTAAACAGAAATCCTAATGAGAGGCACACTAGAGTCAAAAGAAAAGGAGAAAAGAGGAGGGAAAAAGATAAAGAGCAATGCATGTGCAGCTTGAAGTACTGAGCATTGCACTGAGAAGCAACAGGAACAGTTTGAGTCCCACAGGCATTTTTTCTTAAATAGGTTGTCATAAAAGCTGAGAAAGCCAACAGCATACTGCACGATCATATGAGCTTTGAATCTGACCAGGGAAACTAACAGTAGCAACAGATACATCTCTACTGCTCTGGCCTGATAGTAACACTGAAATTCAGGGGTTCAAAAGAGAAATCAGAAGTCTTACCTACCCTTGTACAACACAAAGAAGTGCCTCCCCTCCCCATCCATTCCCCTCCCTTTCCCTTCCATTTCCTTCCCTGCCCTGCCCTTTCCATGCCCTGCCCTGCCCACCCCTCCCCTGTAGCAAGAGATTCTTTGAACTGCTCTGGCCTGAAATGTATCCCTTGTAAGTGTTTCCTTTTCCTTTGCAAGGCCAGGTCCAGTTAGTTTCATTTAGTTTCTTCAAAAATTAATTCCAAGAGCTTTGTCTCTAGTTGTTTCCCTGAGCTTTTCACATTCTGCTTTTTTAAACTATCTGTTACTAGTGTTTTATTCTTTACCTGCAATGAAATCTCTGTTATCTCCTGCTTCAAGACTGTTTTTCATTGAGGCTTTTCTCTTATCTTTCCACTTCTTATGAAAACACAGGTTAAATTCTTTCTTGTTTGATTGATAGAGAAATCTAGAAGATTTTACAAACCAAATTGAGAAGGCCTCATCAGTATCAGTAATGATATAACATAATCTATCTGTAAGAAGTTGAAGTATTTCATATAAGAGAATTTCTAGCACTATTGATTTATCTACTTATGCCCTGTGCATAAACAATTGCATCACTCCTTATTGCAAACTCCTATCTCTTTAAAAATTTATTCAATCACATCACAGAACATAAAATGCTATATAAAAATGTGTACAATCATATAGCTATAAAAATTCATTTTGAGTACTGAGAAAGGGGGGATTTTCTTCTATTTGGTCAGATACCTAAGATCTCTTCAAGCATAATGGTGTATCCAGGAGTAAGATTTTTATGCAAAGTTTGCTCTTTCTTGCAGAAGGTTTGGATTTTACTTCAGAGCAGTCTGAAAGAAGGAAAAGAAACATTACAACTTTCCCAAAGCTTATTTAACAGATTAAACATCTCATCAGAGTCAGAAAATCATCTGAGCATTTTTTTTTTTCTAGACACAAGTAACTTTTTTCATCTTTATCTAATTAAAAAATGAATTGTCAGTGTTACAAATTGTTAATGTAAGAGGGCTATAAGAAAATTAAAAAAAAAAAAAATATTACTTGAGCCTCACAGAGTATTTCTTCAAAATTTATTTCTCTCACATTTAGGTAGCAAAGGGAGTTATGATGAGATGTGAGTTGGAGAGATGAAAGGTACAAAAAGTCAACCTTAGAGCAGCCCACAGAATGTACTGAAGGCAGTGAAATTATCTGATAACACTAAAGCTTGGAACTAAAGCAATCCTGATTTTATCAATAAAGGGGTTGATAACAGTTTTACCTGTCAAAGTTGGAGATATTTTCTTTGTTGTCACCTTAATGTGGACCTTTCATTTCAGTTTCTCGTCTCCAAACTCAGATAAATCTACCTAGACAATTTCTATTTTTTTTTTTTTAATTTACATTTTTAATTTTCAGTCTGGTCTAGTTATATTAACCTGGGTGCTTTAATAATTATTTTGTAAAGTTCAAGGATGAATAGCTTGGCAGAAATATTGGGCTGTGGAGTGGAGATAATATAAATTATAACCTGAATTTTAAAACTAAAAAAGCAGTCAATCCAATTCTCTTCTGAGTTAGTCTTACACGATGGGGAAAACCCACTGGAATCCCTCCCCATTCTAAAGAGGATAGGGGAAGAAAAATATGTCAAGTTTTTCAGTCAAAATCAAGACTTACCAATTACCATTCTGGACAAAATATATTCTTATCAAGGATATTAATTTAATTTATTGTCAATTTAACAGAGTTGGCTAATGCCAACTAGCCAACCTAGCTGGCTAAGCCTATACATTGTCAAGAATATGACAGGCAATTTTTTTTCTCTGTTCAAGGTTCAGCTTCTTTCCAAAGAAATATTAAAATGCTTCCAACAATCATTCACTCAGACATGCTTCAGAAAGGAATTTAGCTTCTTGATTGGTTTCAAGACAATATTAGAACTGTGTTAGAAATGTTTGAAATGCAGTAAGTGTATAATAAAAGATTAACTGAACTTTATGTGCCATAATTTGCAGTTGATAAAGATAATACTATTTTTCACATGAATTACCCCTGTCTGACATATACACAGCTAAATACATTACAGTGCAATTTTTCTAAGTCATCATTTGATTTTAAAAGTTTGATAAAACACATTTTTCAGCATGTTTTCTGTGTCTTTCAGCAGAATTTTCAAGTTTGTAAAGATCTCACTTTTCTGACTTGGAATACATCGAAATACAGAGGCTGGTCTTTGCACATATTTAGGTACCATAACCATTTCAGCTAAAAGGTATATTTTCCAGTTATAAGAATTAGTAAAACAGTACTTCCCTAAACATTCCTTTCAATAAAATATTCTTGTATTTGCATCCAAGAGAGTTTCCCACTTTACATCCAATGCAAATGTGAAATCTTTCTATATTAACCATAGGCTACAGTGTTTCAACCGATCTCCATTTGTGCTGTTTCACTATTTCCTTTTGTCCACATACTTTCAAATGGATTTTCACTTGCTATAGAACAAGTAGATGGTGCAACCATTCTGTGACAATAATTTAATGTTGCATTGTACATTACTTTCTCAGTCATTATCTAAAATTACAGCAAAAGTAAAGATATTAACTTTTAACTCAAGGAATCACTGGAAAAGTCAAACCAACATCTGCTTAGTCTACCTTACCCTGACAGAATATACTGATCCATTTCAGTCATCCATTTTCCCTAAGGATCTTTTATGAATATAAATCTTAATTGTATCAAACTTCTGTTGCTTTAGATTTCAAAAGATTTGTTATTGCCTTGACAAAATAGTTACACAGTCCACAGATTTTTATGTGCCATTTCTAACATATTCCTCTTATTATATTAGAATCCAACCAACCAGGTTAGATGCTATATACTGGACATAATTTTATGTGATAAATTGTTGATACCACTTCAGGCAAGGATCCTTTGATTGATCCTTAATCATTTATTTCCTGATAACTGAGGAATAACTAAGGAATTATTTGTAATTTCTCTGAAGCTTCTTGTGGAAATTTATTTTCCCCAGGACAAAGCAGATATCAGGGAATGAAGCAGAAGAACAATATAGTCACTCCATGTTTATCAAAGTGATTGGACTAAAATCTTTACCTTACCTTTTTATTCTCAAAGGAAACAAGAAGTGCAGCTCACCCCCTGAAGTGGAAAGCACTTGTTAGATCATTATGTTGCAGCTACATTTTCATCTGGAAGAGATAATTTCCCAACTCCTAAGTGGGTGAGACTGTTAGGTACTGACAGGGCATAATAGTAGCCCTCCTATATTCTTGAATATATTATGTTGATACTTGAATTATTGCTGAGAAATTGAAGACATTTTTTCTTGAATTCTGAAATAAAAAAATTAAATTACTAAGAAACTAAGAACGTCCACTGTATTTTTTGGCTATTGATTTACTTTTTACTTTCTTTTTAGGCATATATGAAAGTATTACTAAAATAGGGACCAATAAAATAAATGGCTTGTTTTATAGCACCTTTCAAAGCACAGCTCTCTACATTTAATATAGCTTTGCAAGTAGAGTACAGCTCATATATGCTTAAAGCAAATTAGGATCATTCAAGTTGCTAAATCCACATTTAAAACAGCTGATACATTGAAGTATCATCTCTGTAGTTCAGGAAACAAAAATCCTGTGCATTTTACCCATATTGTCAGTGTTTCCCTTAAAGGTGCTCAGTATTGTGTACACTAGGGCATTTGGCAACTTCATCATACAAGTCCACATGGAACATGTAGGTCATGTCTTCATCTACCACTTTTTGCACAAAGCTTTTTTTCAGAACTAATTAATAGGCTTCTCATTTAGCTCCCTTCAACAGGAAGGTGTAGATTTTCCACAAGAGGAGATCTAGAAAGACTTTATAAGATGCTTTAAAGGTCTGACATTCTACCAAAAATGCCCTAAAATGCAAGGGAACACTAAACTGTGGGACAACTCACTTCTACACTCTCAATAATATTTTTGTAGCAATAGTGACATCTTCTTCACCATTCTTATGAAACCTCTAGCTTCTGACTGATGTAAATGCATATGGTCTGAAGAGTAAATTAATCTTGGCTGTTCTAGAATTATATGATTTCTGTAGATAGCAGCTGTAGGCAACAGGTGGCAGGACCTGCCGAGTAATGAGCTCAGTCGGTGCTCAGCCTCACCTGTGCCCAGTTAAGCAGCTACCAGTGTCATCTATTAGATGACTGGGAAAGTGTGAGTTCGTTATTGCTGCATTGTTCTTCAAGGTAAATTATTATTTTTGTAGCATAAACAAGGGTAAACACAGAATCTGCCACTTGAGATCTGGACAGTGTACAACAAAAGGACTTATTCACCCCCTCAGTATACCTGGAGGTGGAAGAAGTTTCTTGGATCTATTAAATATCAGTCCCTATTAAACATAAATGTGCTTTGGGAGAACTGTGGCACAATTAAAAAGGCTCCTTCATGCAATGTTCCCTTGATTTTTAGAGAGCATTACCAACCTTAATCTAACTGGTTGTTTACTTTTTTGTTCTCTAGATTTTCAAAGTGGCAAGCTTAAGTATTGAAGAACTCTTCCTCTGGGCTTTTCCTTCAGACTTCTTTCTTCCCTTGTTTATCACAAGGGACGCAATGATTTCTAAGGCTGGAGGGAGAAAAAAACCAGCATGATTGAGGCAAACAGACTAAATTTCTTTTATGAAAGCTGTACTGAGCCATCTCTAGTTTTGCTATCTGTCAGAAAAATATTCTCAAAATTCCTTATCAATTTTATCTACTCTGCAGGAAGATGTGCTTTATCAGAGCACAGCTGCTTCTATCAAAGCTACTAGAGCTCAAAATACTTTCTTTTTTTCCCATGAACACTCTGACACCCACCAGATTTGCCAATGTTCCCAGCAAAGATTTATCTCCACAGAGTTTCTTTGCTCTCTCATAAAGGGACAATAGTTCTCTCTGAGTTCTGACATCCTAATGGCTACCAGTTGGCCCTTATTTCTACATTTCACAGGAAATTTTCACACCTCCAAGTGTGCCATTTTTCAACTGAATTTGACTTATAGTTCACAGAATGAGAAAGACTCCTGATAAAAACTCCCTTTAGAAGATAGTGCACAAAAACACATTTCTGCATTGTGACAGGTTAATATTCTGCACATTGATTTGTTCGTAGATTTCAGGGTGTGATGCCAAAGACTTTAGTAAATTGAAGTCAACTTCTTAGTAGTATAAAGGAGTATAGTCTTACTGGGAAAAAAGAGAAATACAGAGTTGTTATAATAGAGGCTTCCACCCACATAGAAAGTAGCAATTAACCTTATTACTACATTAGCAACTGAGATCTCAAAGGTTGGTAGTTCACAGCTATTATAAATTATGGGACATTGTGCCTATTTAATTTTTTCAAGAGAATCAGCAAGACACATCTGCCTATTAATTAATCACTACTCACACAAACTGTTCTGTCTATTTGAAAAGCTCCCAGGTATTCAATATTGGTTTCTCACCCCTTACCTTCATAGCATCAACAGGTCAACAGCACAGCTCGAGTCTGTGAAAACTGAATGTTCACTTTACATGATGAAACATTGAAAAGTACATACAAGAAACACAGAGAAGATTCTTTGGAATATTGGAACATGATCCTGAGCAGCAAAACAATACATATAAGCAAAAAATGCACAAAATACCCTTGAGGGAACTTTGTTACCACTTAATTTCATTTGCAATCAGAAGTGAGATTGTTCAAAAAGTGAACTGGATCATACATTACCCATGCAAACCCTTCATTTTCTTCTTCTTTTTTTCTGCCCTATTTTAATTCCTTTTTATAAATTATTTATTTTATAATTATTTTTTTCTTTTCTGTTTTTTGAGGGGATTTCTGTTTGTTTTGTTTGGTTGGTTGGTTGGTTTTTTACCAGCAAGCATCACAACTCTACTCTGTATGTCTCCTGTTTAAAACTATTCTCCTGGCCATCTCAGTTTGTAGCTGCTTCTACTCCTTGCTGATCTAGCAAGCAGATTCAGAGCACTCTTGTTCCCTTAGTGCCTGTGTTCTCACTGATCAGCTTAGCAAGGAAAAAAAATCTTTATCACTTAAGAGCTGATTCTTGCTAATTCATGTCAGACAGTCTCACAAGTGTGGCTGCTATCACTCCTGTCACACCTGCTTAAGTGCATGATAGATGTTGCATCAGTAGGGTCCATATCTGAAATTATACAGATGTTTTCTTTATCAGCTATACCCAAGGGAAAGGAGTGAGAGTCTTTTAAGTATGGAGCTGGGGTTTTGCAATTATGAGGCTGAATTTTGGATTGGAAGAAATTTCTCAAAATCTTTTAGACAACCACTAACTTCAAATTTTCAGAGTAAGCAAAATGATGAGAAGTCCGCCTGTTATTAAAAAAAATTTATGCAAGGGGGAGGGTTTGGGGGATTTTTTAATGGTGAAATTTCCTTTTTCATTACGAGAAGCAAAGGAAAATTGAACTTATTTGAATCACCTATCTTGGTTGCATCTACCCATTCTTCACACACTAGTGAGTGTAGTGTAAGGGAAATAAGGTGATGATTTTCCTATGCCTAAGTGTAAAGTAATTTTCCAGGTTTAAATTTTTACACACGGATAAAACTCTTACATTCTTTCTCAGTAATATTGTTATTTTTATTAGTTCAATAATAGGTATCTAGTCATGTGGAAAATCTCTACTAGTGAATATTTCCAAAAACTAATTTTATTTTTTTGATTTGTTATCCAGATATTTTTCTACTACATCTTTAAATGTAATTTTCCAATTCAATTTTGATAGTTCCTAGGCAGTATTATGGCTTCATTGTTTCAGTGAGCACCAAGTTATTATGAGGCTTAAATTTAATAAAATTTTTATGATAGCTTGCATTGAAATAACCTGTCAAATAAATTTTACTGTCTTTCTGCTTGCCTGTGGGAAATTGCTGCAAAGTAGCTGGGGCTCCTTACTTGTTTTCTGTTTTAAGTAAAACAATTAAAGTTGCTTTCTGTGAAAGCTGGTGTTCTAGACTTATTAGAGAGTACTGGATATGGAAAGTCTAATTAATAGTTTCTGCATTTCATGTACAGGGTTCTTACATGTACAAGCAGATGGCTAACCCAGGAATAAAACACGCTCTTGAACTATAAAACTGGAAGATATTTTAGTGATGATCTGTTTCATTGCCTTACTATGATTTTTCTATGGCCACCTCCAACAGACAGTTTTCTAACATTTTCTGGATCATGCCTTGCTAAAGCTGTTTGCACTTTTCCCATTGTTTCATTAGCTTAGCAGTTAGAAAGATCTTTCTCAAGTTTCTCTTCTTTACCAAAATAACATTCAACTTTTCATCTTTCCCTAACAGGTATAGAGACCATGAAGCATAAGGTTATTCTACAGCAATGTGGATGTTATCAAAGATAACTCTATACATTTCAAAGTTCACTCTATACATTTTTGTAGTTCTTCCAGTTCTTAATAATAATAAATAATAATAATAAATAATAATAATAATAATAATAAACAAGAAGAAGAAGAAGGAGGAGAAGGAGAAGAAGGAGAAGGAGAAGGAGAAGGAGAAGGAGAAAAAGAAGGAGAAAAAGAAGGAGAAAAAGAAGGAGAAAAAGAAGAAAGTTTGAAGTAATGTTTTGTTAATGTAACTTGCTTATTTCACATCATGTTCAAGTATCTCATAGATTCTACATCTTTCCAGGAATCCTGTGGTCATGTTGCTTCTCTCAGAAACAAAAGAGTACAATACTGATTTCAGAGCAGTGCAGTATGTCAAATCTCTGTGTCCCTCTCATTCCTACCCCTCCATCCTTCTCCAAGCAGCACCCAGGAGGAAGGAGGGGGCCAGGTCATTCCCATGAGCTGTGCAGTGCTGGCAGCTTTGCCTGCAATCTAATATCTGATGCACAGGTATTCACCAGATGTAAGTATGTTTCTCTTTAATCACTTGCTCATCATGAAGTTTCACTAATCAAATCCAAGAGCATAAAGAATGGTGAATTTCTGAGGCAAACAGTTGAAATGCACTGCACCTACTTTTCATTTTAATTTGCAGATTGCTATCCAGCAATAATCTTTAAAAGAGAATCATGAGGAGGCCTATCAGTGCAAATGTCCTAAATCAGTAAGTTTGAAATACCCAATTCTAATTCAACTCACTCACACTTAATGAAAGATTTTAACTACTCCATTTGAGATCAGCAGAGTAATTTGCATCAATAACAACAACAAAAAAATGTTTATTAGTCTTAACTATTGGTTTGTTCATCCTCATATAAAAAATGCCACACAAGATTTTATTTTTTTTTAAATTTTGCAGTGACAAAACTTAGTGCAACAGCTTCTGCTTGCTTGGGCTATAATATTTTCTAAGTCCATTAAATGTCCTCTAGATTCACAGAGCTGGAGGTCTGAATTCAAAGTCATTTAATCATTGTCATTTCAATTTACAAAGTTAAAATAAGGCCATGGGGTAAGTTGTTTTTGTCGATCCCTCTCCTCCCCTCCCCTCCTCCCTACCCTCCTTCCCCCCAAATGTTATTTGTATGAGTGTATTATTGTGAAAGTAGTGAGCATTAATAAAGGCTCCTGTTTTTTAAAAGCTTTTAGGATAAATTCAGGAAATGTTTGGAAGATATGATTCTGATGTCTTCCCAAAAGACCTGGAAACCTATCTCTGTGTAAAGCATTAGGGTTGTTATGAAGCTTCCTAGACCTGCAATCTCTGTTATTATTTTTTAGATTATTTTTTAGATCATTATCAAGTGTTATAGGAAAGATTTACTGAGGAGTAAAAGCAAGTCAAAAGGTAAATGTGATTATTGTGTCTAATGTACTAGACTGAAAGTTAAGAACAAAACATATTTTGATATGTTGGACTAAGAATCATGTAATTTCAGAAAGTACCTCCGTGAAGATTAAATGAAATAAAATAAATTAAATATTGCTGTTACAAAGCTGGGAAGCCCAGCTTTGTGAAACCCAATTGTGTGATGACCACATAGTTATACTTCATGCCTCAACACTGGCAGTCTTAAAGCTATCATCCCTCACTGTTCAGGCTCCAGTCCTGCAAAGCAATCAGCTTCCAACAACAGATATTCAGTGAAGCATTAAGGGAAATGCTCAAATCCAACCTTGTTGAACAAAGCACAGAAGCACATGTTAAACTGTCATAGGGACATCAGCATATGACAGAGGAATTCCTTGCTGATTATGGATGTTACAGACTGAGTGACAGCTGCCCACTATAAAAAACTTTAAAGACCACATATAGGTGATCTCTTGTGAGGTGATGGGCACCTCCACATTTCAGTGGAGATCAGGATACTCAGCAAAGTGGCAGTTCAGGTCCCTGGAATATATTTCTCTTGAACAGGCAGGTGATTCTTGGGGTGCCCTATACAGGAACAGAAGTTGGACTTGATGATCCTGATGGGTCCCTTCCAACTCAGCAGATTCTGTGATTCCATGATTCTATGTTTTACAGCCTTGTCTACCTACCACATAATAAGAAATGTGCAAATCATAAGTCTGGGACAAAGTCCTCATTTGAGATTACATTTATTTGTATATATTTCACAGTCTTTATATGCTGAACAAAGAGGTTTTGTGCTGTAGGACTGTTGCACTTTATTAAAAGCTGTTTTGTGTTTTGTAATACTCAGCCCTAAGAAACATAAATTCTTATAATTTCATCTTTTCAACACTGATACAAAATGCCTTTTGGTAACCTATGGCAATGGTCTTACTTCTTTTAAGCAGCAGGTGTCAAGGATATGGCAGATGGTTGCTTATTCTGTTTAGGCCACCTAATGGAGCTTTCAGGGCTAGTCAACATTTTCATTTAAATTACACCAGGTTATTGTACATGCACCTCACACAGTGAACTTTACTGGAAAGCTGCAGGGATTCAATAAACCCTACATTACACAATCTGTCTCTGCAGACAATTTTAATACTGGAAGTCTAGGTTGCTTTTATGTTTGCCCTGTTTAGCTTGGGTTTTTACATAGATGAAACAAGAGAGACAGCATGAGCCAAAGTCATTCCTCCTATAACCCATCAATTTATTTGAGGGGTAAACTGGCTCACTGTGGTCAGCTGGGTTTTTTTCTACAGAAAAGTATATATCTTGATCTTAGAAATATTTTACATATGAACATGGAGTAGACATGACTAATTAAGCAGTCCACTTCAGAATCTCTCTTCACACCTTCTATTTCAGTGTTTAAAACTATATGATCTGTATTATTGATCATAATTCATAAACATGGTTAATTATCAATGTCACTTTCATCAATTATGATGAAAGTGAAAATTTGAGAAATTTTCATATAATATCAAGAATTTGCAGGACCTAAAACTGCTAAGGTCCAGACTAATCACAACAGATTTACTATAGAGAAGTAACTGTTCACTCTCTGATGTATTTGCATCATTTTTAAATCAGAATATGTTGCTACTGTCTTCAGTCATTCATTCATTTATCCCATGATAAATTTTGGTCCCATTGCAAAACAAGACCAAGAGGAAGTCATATGGTTTGTTAAACATACAACATCGGCTAAATATTCTGATAACATCTTATGATCTTAAAGAAAACTTTACAAACAAAAGCTCATTGATTTCCTGCTTTTCATAATAAGCTTTAGAAAATTCAAAGCATCATAATTGTTCCAAAAGAGCAGCCAAAGAATGCATTGTGCATCATGCTGCAGGTCAAGAGGTGGAGACCATAACACTTGTGCAGTACATGTAGTGTAAAAGCAAGCAGGAGAATAAATTTGCCCTCTCCCTTGTTCATATTAAAAGGAGATTTCAGAGTGATAGAAAAGTTCTTATTTTGTTGAACTGCAGGAAATAAGGAAATTTTTTATATTAGCGTGTGGGAACACAAAATCATGTCTTTGACCACTTCTAGAAAAGTGCTTCTCAATGCCAATATGGTATTAAAGGTACACTGTTTCCTTCTTTTTCTGGAAAACATGGAGGTGCCCCGACTGCTTCTTCACTGTTTAGCAGGACTATCCCTTGCAATTATTCCTGCAAAATGACATGACAACCCAAAGAAATTTTCTCATCAACCAGTTTTTCATTAGTAGATGGATTAGTAGTTTAGCTCTGTGTTGTTATTATATACTGGCATACCATTTTATAGATACTTTGAAATATTTCTTAGTTATTTATATCATCATCATCTATATGTGAAGAAAGAGAATGACAGAAGTTTACAATGTTCCACAGTTTTTTCACTAATAATTTCTAATTTAGATAACAGTTCTTGGTCTGGCAAGTTTTTCTTTTACCACAGATTAAGAAATTATTATATATTGTCTGGGCTGCTGTCTTCATTCATTTGCAGACTATGGCAGGACTGAATTATTTTTCCTTCATTCTGTCTTAGAATTGCAATATAAGTCATAGTGCATCATCTTGCACATGCTGTGGCCAGTGAATATATATATGTGTATGTAGCACTGTGCATTAGTGATTACTATAGCTCAACTGAAAAATAGCCATATGTTTCATGTGATCCACTGTCACATCCTGGGTTGTTTTTTCTTTTGCCCAATTACAGGATCAGCATCTTAAATGAAAGCTTTCTCTAACCACCTGCCAGACAGTGCAGTTGTGTAATGTGGCTCCATTCACTGATATTTAGTCATCAGCTGAGACACAGCCAGAACTGGCATGAGGACAGGGGAAAGCCATCTTTCACCAGTCATTTCAGTTCATCTGCTATCCAGGAGAACATACTCTAATTCAGAGCTATGAAGAGTTCCATTTAAAAGCAGTTATCCTATTTTTCTCACTCTATTCCTGTTGGAATTGTTGCTGGGAATGTTTTTACAACTTCCAGCTTACATTCATTGAAACCATCCATACAGGTACTGTATTACATAGTATACTTATACAGGTATTGTCCAAATTGTTGAAAAAATAATTTTATCAAATAATACTTACAGGAGATTAATCCTTCATGTAAAATATAATCCCTTTATCTAGCCGTAGGCAGGATATTCCCTCCAGGTAGTGAGAGTAAGCAAGAAATAGATAGATCTTCTAGTTTCTCCCAAAGTCTGGACTTCTTCCTGGCTGGTCCCCCAGCAGCTCCTTTGCTCTTCGTTCCAGCACTGTGCCAGAAATCCATCAGAGAGATCAGGGCCACTGCCAGGCAATTTCTGCCTTGGACACCCAGATCTGCCCACTACTCTCATCAATGTTTTTTAGGCTTCTAACTACAGAAACATGTCTGAGAGCAGAAGCTCAACCTAGGGTAAAATGCTCTATAAAATGCTACCAAAGGTAAGCCAAGGTAATTCTTTACAAGTCTAAAATACAGTAATACACAATAAAGTATTTGCATTATATACTACTGAGAATCTGTGCTGTTGCAAAAAAATTGCACAGTTTTTGTCAAAAAATTCTTGGTCTGATTCAGATACAAATGATGGCATTAGTATTTTAAGTCTTGATTTAGAGGTATTAAAAAGTTATTGAAAGTTCAGGACAGCTTTGATCAAACTTGTGCTTGCTTCATTAACATTTGTTCTGCTATTGAGCAAAAAGAAGGAGCTCTTTTGAATTATTGTGTAAGTAGAGTTTTATCGAATTGTCTGCCTCTGAATGTGCTGGTTTGGGAGGAGATCTTAACTGCACTATCTATTATGCCAAAGACAGGAACCATTTAGAGTCTCATACTCCATCTGTAAAAGAATTGTCCTCTTTTACACATTTATGATTTAACTGATGTGGTAAAGAAATTTTAATCCGTAAAATAGGCAATATACATGACTCAGTGTGAATGCTAACCTTCTTTCCAGTGAGGCAAGATAGGTTTTGCACTTATCAGAAGCATTTAAATATGTTAAAAATGAGCTATACTCACTCTAACAGCTTTTCTCTTTCTGATCATAGTTTAGTTGTCCTTAATTTTGTTTCATTTTCCTTACAACTCTTAATACATATTGAAATATTACTACATGCATTTTCAAAATTCTTGTGTTACCGGAAACAAAAGTGAATTCTTACAAACAGAAACAATATGGGTATGAGACACTAATTTGTGCTTAAAATCCAGTGTTAATTTAACATGTTTGTATTCCCATTTGGCTAAAGCTATTTTTCACTATTCTGTTACAAAACGCAAGCCTTTGAGCCATATAAAATAAATGAGAATTCAATGCCATGCATAAGTGCTTTGCTGAATCAAGCCTCAATTACTAGATCATTACTGTAATATCGTGATGCTGTATAAAAGCCTTTAACAAACTCATCATAGTTGCTTCCAGACATCTGTTCTAAAATTCCAATTATTACAAGGTTGTATCTTTAAAAAGTTATAAGAAAATAGCTTCTGTTTCAGTCTTGTTAAATTATATAAATTAGTAAAGTAGTAATTAGACTATTAAAACAAATAAAATAGAATTCAAACATATAAGAACATTCTCCATTTTAGAAAGTGATGTCATATTCTTTCTAACACCGTCATGAACTTTAAAATAATGTGAAAATCTGAATGAAGGCACTTCATGTTTTTACAGGTCACACAAAATTTATATTTTAAGCTTGTTCAAGTGCAAGCATGGAGAGTGGACTCATGGAGAGATACTATGGGTCTGTTCAGCAATTCTGTTATGACATAATGTAATGAACACATTTAATTTTATGATTTTCTAAAGTTCTCTGCTATGGACTGATGTAGGAATTTCTCCTCTTATCTGGAAAGACATTTACTGAAAATTACAGAACAAGAGAAAGATGTATGAATGAAAAACAAATACTGTGTACCTGTGAAAAAGGCAGGTGAATATAGGAGACAATATGTTCATCATAAAGATCAGGAATTAATACTGCTATGAAATGAAACTCTGGTAAGGCCCTTATAGGAAAAAACTACCTAGAGAACCAATAGCTTCAAAGACTTGCTTGTGTATGTGAATGAAAGTACATGGAATCATGCACATCCACTCCTACACAGGGAATATTAGATATAAATGAAAGATATTATACTTCTCCTTTTTTGTGTGTGATTTGGTTTGGTTTTTTCTGGGGCTTGCCATGGAAAAAAAAATGAAAAATTTTGATGAATATAGAAATTACATCATTTCTGTGAATTTTTTTCTCTAACAATGAGTACTAACATATTTCCAGAATATTATTTAAGGCATTAAAAAAAATGTTATATGGCTGAAAAGTGTTCTGAATGAAGTTAATGAGTGAAAAGTGTTTTGAACTAAGTTAATTAATTTAAATTTGTATTTTTGAAGCTAGCCTTTTTGAATTGGATTTTTGGCTCTTGATACTATATTGGACAACTTATGTTATGATGAAGTCATGTGAGCATATATACATTCTGTAGTTTTGCTCTGCCAAGATATGAGTTTCTTCTGTGTCTGCCTTTTAATTGCACAAGTCTAACTACTGCAGCCATGTCTCATGAGTCAAGCCTGTTGTAGGAAGGCATGGAAAGGAGCCCAGTTGTCATTGAAAAAGAAAAAACCATACCAAAACCCAAAACCACCTCTGAGCTTCTTTTCCTTCCCTTCTCCAGCGTGGGCTCCATATTGCCATCTGGGAAAAGAATGAGGGGATAAGAGGCTTGTAGGACATCCTCCTTTTTCAGATAATGAACTATTGCATTGTTTCAAGCCACTTTGCCTAATTTCCAGGCTGATAAAAGAGACTGCATGTCTAAAAGGTTTCTTGATCATAATAAAATAAAACAAGAGAATGAAATAGGAATGCTGTTTATGAAAATGAGGCCTGTAGCATTTTCTTGAAGTAAACTGTAGAAGGTGATAGAGTCTCATTAGGCATGTCCTACAGTATCCCCAACAGATTGGCTTCAGTTAATGTCTTCTTGATCAAAGACAGAGACATTTTAAAATAATATAATTTGATAGAAAGTCTGTCTTCTAGAACTAGAAAAGACTTTTGATCATCTTTGCTTTGTCTTCCTTTAAACCCCAAAAGTTTTGGTTTGGGTTTAAATTTATGGTGGAAATACAGGGAGGGGATATACCTGTTTTTATATTGCTGAATCAATAAAAGTAGAAAATATTATTTCTCTGATTAGGGTTTAGCATTCTGTCCCATCAAAATCTCTGTGAGTTTGGACATTGGGTTTTAATTGATTTTAAAACTCCCCTTTGTCAGGAATGCTTTATTTATTGTTCAAAGAAGCCTCATTATATGGGCAGGGGAACACCGTATGTTCTTCATTCCTGACTTCCATCTGCACTTGTCATTCTTGTGGGATTCTAGAAGTTAGAGCAAGTGCTCAAAGACAAAACAACAAAAGAGCTGACTGGAAGAAAAAATTATGTTGTGAAGTATTGCTCAATGTGAATATTGGTGAAATAACTGTTTTCAAAATATTTGCTGAAGCAAGTGTAGGATAAGAAGCCTAATGGCAAGAAAAAGCAATGATGATAGAAGGAATAAGTTGACCTATGGCATGGGGAAAGTTATAAAACAAATTAATAGATCTTCAGTTGCTGAAAATCAATGTAAATCCTGGTAAGTGGGAGAGCTTACACAGTAATTAAAAGGAAGCAAAGTGTTTCCATGTATATAACTTAAATTGCAGGGAACTCCCTGCCCTTTAAAAGTGCACTGCTTGAAAAAAAATATTCCAGACTACCTGCACTATTCAAAATCCTCCACAAAATGGCAGCAGTCTAAGGGTCAATATGTCAGAGAAAGGGGAACTTTCAAAAACATCAAGCAGTGACATGTTGGGGAAAAAGGACTTTAGAGAATGATATTCTCAAATAATCTTCTCTCCAAACCAAATTCATGTCCATATAACCTGTACTGCTTCACAATCCCAGAGCTAATTTGTTTACCTGAGACAACCTTCTGGATATGGACCTGATATTTTACGAAATTCAGTTCAGTGGATTTCATTGGAACCATTCATATGGTTGGAGTGACCCTTTATTTCATGCTGGTGTTAGTTTGTAAAGACAAAAAAAAACATTTTCCTCAAACTCCACTTTCTGACAATCATTTTATTCAGGAAATTATAAGAGGGAAAAAGCTATACCATCTGTCTTGATCAAATAATGCCAATGATAATATGTAATTTTTGAAAAATGAATTAAATTCACTTTCAAATTGCATCTCTTTTGGAAAAGATCTGCTGCTTGTTCTAGATAATTTTCTTACTTTTTTTGTGGGATGAGATGAGAAAAAGAAAAGTAGTTCTTCACTGTTCAACATGCAATTTGTAAACAGGCTAAATTTCCTGTATTTTGTCCTTCATGTTTCATAACTCACATGCATTTGTATTCAAAGACAACTCTTCAATGTCTTACCAGGGGTAAGATTTTGTCTTGAAATATTAATAAGGGAAAAACACATATTCAAAAGGAAGGTGCTGGTAACTTTACATCACTTCTTATACAAGGGTAATATGAAACCATTTGTTAATAATATTACAATGAGAGCAATCAAACCAAATGATGGCTGAAAATGGCCTCAAGCAGACCTCAAATATTGATTCAGTGGGAAGTTATACGCTCTTCATTATTAAGGCTCTCAAAAGCAGCTGAAAACACTGCTTTGGTAAATTAACCAGGGCAGGATGAGCATGACCAAAAAAAAAAAACTAAAAAAAGAACCAAACAAAAACCAAACAAAATAACAATAACAAAACAAACAAACAAACAAGAACCTGAAAAAAATACTTACTTTCTTCCTATAATGAATTATAATTTAAAGAAAAGATTTATCCTTTTACATTTTATTGTATTGAGAATACATTCTTCTGACTAGGAGAAAGAGAGGTCTAAATCAAAAATTCTAACCTTTAAAGGTCCTTTTCCTAAAGGCAACCTTAGATTCTCAGCTGATCCACACTACAGCAGGCTTGGCAGAAGATCTGCTTGTACTGGCAGAAGAACTAGTGGTGTGTTTTGCTAACTTTTGTTTGAGCTATGTCAGAACAATTGCTTCCTTGCTGGCATACCACTGTCAACACAGGACTTTTGCACAAAGGTGATTCTTCTTTTAAATTAATACATTTGTACTAAGACTTTTATATTAAGTGTAAACTGGACTTGCAGTGTAATTTTTTTTTTACCCCAAAGGATATCTGAGGGAGACCAAATGCAAACATTCAGAACATAAGTAGTGTATAAGAGATTCATAAATTAATGTCTTTGTTACAAGTTAAATTATGTCTGGATAGTATTTCTTATCCTGTTACTTTGGTTAGTTTTGGGGTTTTTTTTCTTGTTTTGTTTTTCATTTTAAATGTCCATCTTCTGTTGAACCCTTTTAAAGTCTTGGCTTGTGTGAATCTCTTGGAACAAGGAGTGGAACAAGGAAAATTTAATATGGAGTAAAATTGAATTTATTTTTTCATTACTTTCTATTTCAATGAATGCTGTTTTCTATTGTTGTTATAATAAAAGACCACACCGTTTCCAATTCTTTATTATCTATACTAGTGATTACTGTGTATATTTTCATCCAACACTTACTAGTGTTCAGCTCAAATTACACAAGGCAGATTAGGGAGTTTTTCTTTACATCAGCTTTTCCAAAGCACCCATGGGAAATTATTGTTGGTCATTTCCAACTGCAGTCATTTGTGTCCGTCTTTACTGAATATTGCTGTTCAAAATTTCTACAGACAGAAATAAACAACCCTGTTTCTATCAGTTCTTGAATTAAAATTAACTCTATAGTCCTTTTCATTTATTATAGGTTGTTCATGCTTTAATGTTGTGCTATAGCATATCCATTGAGTAACTTTCTTGAGAAACCAAAAAAAACATGAACATAAAGTGTCTATTTACACACTGTGCATTAAATATTGAACACACTCTTATTTACTTTGTCAGATTGATTAAACTCTGTCTGTCATCTGTCTGCTAGACAAAAAACCCTAGTATCCTAACTTGAAAAATATGCTCATCATAAGTGGACAAATAGTGTATCTCTCTAAATCATTTAGAGTCAGACTCTTACAGAGCCCAGAGCTGATGGAGTGAATGTTTGCAATTATCCTCAGATGTCTGTTCTTTTTTTGGGGGGGAAAGATGTTGTTTAAATAAAAAAGCATTGTGCTGAAGAAATAAAATTGATGGGTTCTCCAGCATGCTGTATCTGAAGAATTGAAGAAATAGAGACAGCAGCAGCAGAGTGATTTCAAAATGTATGTTAAATACTAATCTGTGTCAGGATATTTTATCTCTTCCTTCTCCTGCTCCCCATAATCTTTTTTTCACAGCATGCTCACACAGCAGAAGATAATAATTAAGCTACTGTGCATTGTCTGTCACTGGCACACATTAGAAAATTACAAAAAAAAAAAGACTGAAGAATAGCCAAAATTAACTTTTACGAACTGGTTTTGCATTAATTTTTGTGAATTTAGGTCATTTAAAAGGTGGCATTTTATTAAGGCTGGTCAGAAAACAGTAATTTTTTTTTTTTTTTTTCACAAAGGACTCAGAAGTTTTGAAACTTGTTTTCTTCTCAGCTTGAAACAGATTTTTTTTTCCTGTGAAAAGGAAATCTAATATTCAAAATATAATTTCTAAATTGACCCATTCTTATAATGCGAAAATAAACTGTGAAACAGAGCTTGAGCCCTTAAAGGAGCCCCTCAATGGAGAAATTTACCAGTTTGTATCCTCATAACTTCTCAACTCAAGCACATTGCTTGAGAGAGACAGATGCTATCTATCTAGCTGAGATTTTCAGCTGAGCAAGGTTCTAGCTCAGGCTTTCTGTAAAAATATCGCAGAATAATAAATCCAGGAAGGAAAAACACAGTCTATTTGAGAAAAGGTGAGATAGGCTAAACAGGCTTGCTGATTATTTACCAAAAAGGGTCTTGTCAACCTTTCCTTCACTGTTGCAAAGTGGGAGTTTGATGGAATGCTCACCACTATCTGGGGAAGAAGAGCAGCACCCTTCCTACTAGGCTGTGGGCAAGCTAAAATTTTCAGTGCTACTTCTGCTGGTAGTCAGAGTGATGACTTTCCCCAGGGTGTATCCCAGTTTTTCGAGTCCATAGGCAAGGTTCTGCAGAGATCCAACATGTTCATGTTTGTTTCAAATTTGCGTTGAAATTCAGCATATTTCAAGAAATTAAAACTTGTTCAACAAACGTAATTTTGTACAGCATCTGCAAATTCTCTTTTTTCCATCTTTTCATACCCTGTAAGCCACACCAATATTGCCTCCTTAAAAGTATGTTCAGATATTTTTCACTGTACATCATATGCACATGCAGTCAGCAAAGCCTTCACTACTGGAATAGTTAATCCAACATCTGAGCATCTTCATGAATATATTTAAAGAAAATCTGTAAGAAAGGAACCCGCTTTTGGGTTCACAGACAACAAACAAAAACCCATGCTCAAATTCATGTAAATCTTACTGAAAATTAAATCTAACTAAGAATTAATCTTAATTTTCTATTGCTTAACTAACAATCTGATCTGTAAGCCATCCTCATTTTGTATGGATGAAGCAAATTCTAGGATTAAATTAAATCATGCTCAGAGCAGTCAGAAACTCTGGGCTAGGCTGTCAAGTAGGTTTTGGAGTTTTGGGTTTGTTTCCCAGTTCTGAACAAAGAGAACTGGCTTTATAGTCACTCAAAGACATCATACAGTATTCTGTACAGTTATTTTATGATCCCTCAATATCAGAAGGAAGGGTTAACATCTAGGTTTTCAAAATGAAAGCTACTTTGAAAAGTAATGTTTGAATCATGGAAATGACAGCAATTGTAGATGCAGGGTGATAGACATCTGCTTGTATATGCTTGTATTTGATGCTTAGTTTAGGAGAAGACACAGTGAAGGTCAAGGGTGAGTAGTTTAGTCTGCCTGGGGCAAACACTATGCTTGTACTGTTTGCTAAAGAAACAAAACATGCTGTGCTGTCAGAACCTAAAATACAAGCAGCTTCACCTTGTATGTAGCAGTGGGTATTGACAACAGTTTGAGCTGTTATAATACTGTGATGTTAAAGATTTATCTGGGCCATGATTCCAGTGTATGAGCACAGAAGAATCCTCTTTTGTTTCTCTTATTCTCTTAGTATCTCATTTGTAAGTATTATAGATAATCACTAAACAAGATGCCAGACTCCTAGCTCATTGTCTGTGTTCATTGTTTCATAATTATATATGAAAGCTAAACTCATGGTTAGAGACTGCAGTACTCTGTTATCAGCACAACAAAACGCAGGAGGAAGATTTGCAGCATGCATGGTGTTACAAATTACCCACACATAAGAGGAGGTAGAAACAGCTTAGAATACAACCAGTTATTAAGAATACAGCTATTCTTTCTCACCTAGATTTTAGTACAGGGCTATCCACCATAGTTCAAAGCCATCAAACACCAGCCCCTTAGTTACTTCCACATTTGTCACATGTTCATGTTCTCTCTCCTGATAAAAGTATGAGCAGTACATGTTTTGTTTCAGTGTTTTAAGTGCCTTAGGGAAAGAATCTGCCATAGATACAAAAACATTTGATTTCATCATTCTCCAACTGTTCTTGGAAAAGAAACTATCATGTTTATACAATACAGGACAGACTTGGCAACTGTTATATGGATGGTGCCTTCCCACAGATCACACAATGCCTCAGTCTATTAATGACCTAAACTCCATGCAGCAGTGCCCTTGGAAAACTTCTGTTGCTAGCAAACGTTAAATCAGAAATACTCCCAAAACAAATCTGTTGTAGATTAATTTAATTATCTAAAGCTTTTAAGAGCTTGCAGATTTGCAATGAGGTATTTACAAAAGCTAAAAAATAAGAACTAAGTAAAAAATGAACACATCTTATTATATGAGCAACGAAAAGTCTTGGTCATCCAAGTCTAAGGCGTGCATGGCTAGCAAGGTCATTAAGATGATGCATATTACAGGCTGACATAGAGTGATTGCCTTTTTACCATAGATGATAAAAAGTCCCAGGCTAAAATCCTGGGTCCCTTAAGTCTAGAAAAGTTTTCTCTATTTAATTTAGGGGTCATGAGCATTCCATTGCAGTCTTCTGAGCCATCATTTATAACCTTCCATTCAATGGCTATCCAAATTCCATTAATTTCAACAATAGGGCTTTTTCTGTTTTCGTAATAAATTAAAGCACGTACCAATATCAAAAAGCTCCCTCAGTATCTATGCTGCATGTTTATTATGTCTAAGTCTGCATTTCTGCTGTAACCCATTGCCTCTCTCTATACAGCTGGAAGTGACTGGAGACCCAGCAGCCTGAAACAAATTGGAGTCCATTTTACACCCAACACGTACAGAGTGTAGAATATTTTCCAGGATAAAATCAGTGCCACGAATGGGGATCACAACTGCCACAGAGAAAGTAAATAAAAACTTATATTTCCCTTATTTCTCCTATAATGAGAAGTAGTATAATGACTTACAGAAGAGAAGACTCTGATGAGCTTTTTCAGTTGAGCAGGAACCCATCACATGATGTGATATAAACAAGGTGCATTTTTTCCCTTGTGAGAACATTAGAGTTGCCATGCTTTCACATGTATAATTTTTGCCTCAATACGTACTGTGCCTCAAAAGTTTAACTTCTGAAAATAATAAAAAAAAATCCTACAAGATCTGGTTATCCCACTCTCATAACCTCTACCAAATTATGGGTAAATATCTCCAAATAAAAAGAGCAAGAAAAAAGAAATTATTTAGAGGTATTTTGAGTAAAACTTCTTTTGTAATGATTCACTCCACAGCTTACATTTAAGTAACATTATGGGACAGAAACAGGTAAACCTAATGGAAAATAAAAATAACTGGTGGTTTGGGGAACATTGTTTTGGTCCTGTTGGACCATTTGGAGATTTTCTGCATTTAGGGGGGAAGTAATGAGGTGGTTTTCTTTTTAGCTGAAAAATATTTCATGGAAATAAAACATGGTGTAGATATATGTTAATTTTATGAATTGCCCTCTATCATATACATCAGTTCTCACTGTATTTCTCTCACATTCATGCCCTATCTTTGTAAATGACAAAAGCCATTAGTTGAACAACCATAACAATTCATTACCATAATTAAGGAGACTTTTTAATATGTCAAAGTCTACATTTCCTAATAGATCTAATTACCATAATATTTTGCATTTCTTGAAAATTCACATTATCACTCCAGCATGAGGTAGCTGATCTGACCAAAAGATGCAGAAGGATTTCCTGATGTTAATTTTTGAATAGCCACAAAAATGACCTTAATAACCCATTCCTTCTCTCACTACCCATCCATTAGTACTGCTTTTATTATCTCTGTTTTATATCACCTTCTTTTGGAACAATGGGGGAGGAAGAAATCAATACTTTACTCTGGAGAGCAAAATATTTCTTCTTATTCACTAGAATGTGTACATTTCATGGATAACTATTGCATTTTTCCTTCTCCTAAAAAGCAAGTGTCACAGAGTTAGCCTGATCATTATGAATTTTTCATATGTCAAGTTCATATGCATGTGTCTAGCACATTTTTTGACCCAGCCCTTAGTTATCATGAAGATCCTCCATGAACCTTTTGCTCTTATAATCAGGATTCTACTTCTGTGAATAAATATCCTGTGAATATTTATACAAAAATATACATGCATTATATTTGTGCATTTGTATAGTTTATGGCACAGCTGAGGTTGAAGAGAGCTTAAAAACAGACACCATAAAAAATCTTCTGGGCTGAAACATCACAAGTCAAAATATATTTATTTATTTTAAATAAATGAGGTATTTTAAGCAGGCTCCTGGTTTTTGACATTGAAATACTCTGAGTGAAGAATATTGTGCTCCCCAATCATGTCTGCACTGCCCTTCTTTTCAAGTGGGATCAGAAAACATAAAAAATCCTTTGTACTACAAAAAAACTTGGCCAGAACCTACCTCACTCCTTTGTACAAACACCTTCTATATTTTTATTTCACTCTGAACTGCCACTCAGACTGAAGGTATTTATAATGAAAAAGCCTATCTGGTGATCTCAAAATACATCAAAATATTAATTAAGACTCAAAATTTCTTGAAGGATAATGAAGCTAAATATATTTGCTTAGTAATAAACGTTTCCTTTATTTCACACTCAGATGTGGATAGGTATACTTAAGATAATATTTTAGGACTTTTTTTCCTGCATTCGATTCTTGGACATGTTCCTTTCTGTCTAACATAGAATGCATCATTTAGCATCAAACTGCATAAGAGAAGCATTATCAACAGAGGAGAAGTCTATTTTCTTTCTTAAAGAAAGGGGACTTCCCAACCACCTCTTTCACAACCCCAGCTTTTTTACTTACATCTGTCTTTTTAACTTTTCTACACTGGTTAGAATCACATTTGCCCTTCATTTTTGGCATCTACCGAAAGAAAAGATTTTATTCACAGCACCAAAAAAGAAAATGAGAAAGCAACAATCCTTACACAGACACAGACTAGCACACATTCAGGCAGAAGATTTATGCCAGGAGCTGCCCATCCAAAGCAGTCTCATGCACATGTTAGTTTGCAATCTGTTAAAAGTTGAGTTCTCTTTTCTTTGGAACTGAAAATGGAGCTCTTTGAGAATATTACTTAAATGACATAGAAATGATTCAGTGAGTGTAAAAGGGTAACTAATTAAGTTCTGATATGGAGCTCCCAGCAAAAGACATAGTTCAGTTGTCCAATCCAAAGAGGAAGAAACAAGAACAAAATACCTGGAACTGTTCAATTCTCAAACAAACACAGGCTTTGGCCAGTAGACATGATCTTCTCAAGAGCAGGGTTTTAAATATCTTCACCCATATGTATTTGCAACCATTTCCAAGTTCCATACCCAGTTTTGGGGAAGCTAATTCTGGTTTGTTCTGTTATGTTGTTAGGGGTTTTTTTGTTATTTGTTTTGTTGTTGTTGCTGTTGTTTCAGGATTTTTTGTGTTGTTCTGTTGTGGGTTTTGTTTGGTTGGCATTTTGGGTTTTTGGTTTTTGTGTTTTTTTGTTGTTGTTTTATTTTGTTAATCTTTAAATTTAAGACAAGTTTTCTCAGTCTGAGCCAAAAATTTGTCTGAAATTCCACACAAAGGTCTTGAAAGGACATTACGTTTATCAATATCAAAGTTGTTAAAGGTCACCTCTACATTGTTAATTTATGCCAATTCACTGAGAAACACTGTACAAAACAGTGCCTTGTTTGTTCTTCTCAGTCAGTTAGGAGATAAGAGATTGGCTGGGATACTGAAGGTGATCCTTGGGCTGATTGATAGAGATCACACAGGCTTAGTTCAGGGACTTCAGCCAGATTTCAGTGACAGAAATGCTCTCAATATTATCTATTCAACACAATCCTTTAAAGGACTGTAATTATTTTGCTCTATAAACAATAGGAGAACTTCTGTAGAAAGCTGTGTGGATCTTCCTATTGTCTGTGATGAATACATTGCAATTTAGAACATAAGCAACAAAAATTAGTTCAGTTTTTAAAAGGATACACCTGATATCCTGGATGACAATCCTAAAAAGATCCTAAAAGAACACAAAAAGCAGTTAACCATGGGTCTCAATTATTCTGTTTTAATAAGGATCACCAGTATGGTAATGTGTAAAATTTAAAACAGAGAGAGACAAAAGCAGGGTTATTTCACTGGCATACTACAGACAACAGGACAAATTAAACAGTTGGTTATTGCTTTTCTTTTTATATGCTTGAGGCTTAAAAGGACTGGGGAAGGGGGAAATGAAAAGTTGTTATGGGGAGCAATCACATGATCAGTACTAGGAAACAAAGGGATGGCACATTCGAAGACGAGCTTTTTGCAAGCCTCACTTCCTTTGTGTGGATAATGTGAATGTTGAGTTGCCCTTAACACTAATCCACTTATTACTTTACCCTGCTTTAGAATTCTCTTTTTTTTTTTTACTTTTATGGTCATAAATGGTATATATAATTTATATACAAGAAAGGCAAATAGAAGGAGGGCACATTTTTTTAAGCAGTTGATAAAAATGATCTGAGGAAAAATGGGGATGGGGTATGAATCAGTGTCACACCACTGGAAATTTCACTGTGTAAACAGAAGGATCTACCTGAAACCCAGGACCTATCATCAATGCCTGTATGTAATGACACAGTGTGTGTCCATGATATGCTTCATAGCTTTTTGATTCCCTCAGATATGTAATGACAATTCACCCTTAAGATCTTAGCTTAGATGAGTCAGCCAGCTCTTTCTCTTCATTTTCATGTACAGAGCAAGGTGTGTTCTCTCTTCATTCCATTGCCCTCTGGATTTGCTCTGTAAACATGCATCATGCACACTGGCAATGTTCTTTATGCCTATATCTAAAGCCTGTGCTCAGCATATCTGAGCTTATTGCAGGGAAAAGAGAAGGCTTTGTATTGGCTGATCACCAAATCTACTGAATCACAGATTTTCTTCTTCCTGTGGGTCCTTATCTCTATCCTGCTCCTCCCATAGGCCTGATGGCTGCTCTACTTTCCAGCAACCCATCTTCATCCAAAGTCACCACACCTTTTCCAAATATGTCCTAGCCCAGTGGAAGAGAGGTTTGCTATAGGCCTGTTGTTCCCTCATGTTCCTGGGCACAGAGTACAAGTAAGTTGTGATGAAACGTCTGAACCTGGATCATCCTCTGAGATCTTCATTTATTCAGGAAACTGGAGCAGGTCTGTGTCGTGTCAGCTCCACAGGCCAGCAGAGAGGACAACTTTCCCTAAAGTTTGGTGAATTGGCTCTGTGAGAAGAACAGGGATGAATCTCAGTGAGGAACAAATTTCTATCAGCAGTGTCAGAGGTTTGAGATGTGTCAGTATTTATGCAGAAAACCAGCAAAACCTCACAACTTTTGACATAAGATGAATAAAGGCTTGAGACTGCCCTTTCCTTATGACTGGAGAGGATATTCTCTATGAGCTAGAGTGGACTATTTGCTCTGCCAAATCCTACAGAGGTCCCCATTGATTCTTCTCATCTTTAAAGTCCCACATTTGTAATCAGGGATAACTGGAAGTCACAGTGAAGGTACAGAGTTCTGGAATTATCAAGTGAACAGTTTTAGTGTACAGGAACAGTTTTACAAATGCTTAGAGTTTGCTTTATAAAACACAACAAACACACAAATAAACAAAAAAACTCAAACCAAAGCAAAACCAACAAAATTGCAGGCTATTATTTTTTTTTAACTTCTCCATACAAAGGCAAATTCTGGGGTGTGATACTGTCATGAGTCAGAAAACACAGAAGGCTTAAAAAGGGGAAAAAAAACCAATTTAGATAAAATTTAGAGATCTCTGCCCTTGCTGCTGAATCCTTCCTGCCAAGCATAAAAAAATGTAATTTGAAGATTGATGAGTATCACCTACTGATAACAATGTTATTTTAGCCCACTAAAGGAGATTTTACTAGGTCTGACTGAGATTAGAATACTCTCATTTGTGTGAAAAGCTCCCTCTTAGTGCTTGGTCCTCTCAGTTGTTTCTCTGTAGTCCCATATGGTCATATTACAGAATACTGGCTTGGGAGAGCTGCCCAGGGAATGTTACACTATTCTCTCTCTAGGGCAGGGTTATAAAATCCCAAAGATTATGCATATAAAAGCCTAGTTGAGATTATGACAATTCACAATAATCAAGGAAAGGGCAAAAGAAAGTCAGTCCATGGAGAAATGGATGAAGGAAGGAAAGATGTTTTAAGGTTTTGTCTCATTCTGTTCTCTCTTTTTGCCTTTGTTGTTGGTGAAACTCGTCTGTAGTTTCTTAGTTTGAAAATTTTGAAAAACTCAGAAAATCAAATATAAGATCTTTAGAAACCAATCCAGACCTCTATAATTAACATCTCTTTTGCAATATTCTGTTTACTTCTGTTAAGTTGTAAACTATCAGATCAAATTAATGTAGTATCTATTTTAAAAAGTCTTTATTTCATCATTAGTCTATGGAAAATGAAATGTTATTCATTAAATTGTGAATTTACATATGCATAAAGTTCAAATTTGTTACATAGCAGCTTGACTATCCACAAAATAGACAACAGATCTGTTCAATTTAACTTAAAGTTTGAACATCTGTTGGAGGAATCCATGAACAAAATTAAACACAAAATCCAGGATTTTTTCCGCTCTAGTAAAAATGGAAAAGCATTTCACTTTCCACTACACATTACATCAGCAAACACCTGGTTTTTATTTTATAGATTACATTGCTATAGGTAACTGTTAAGCAGGCAGGAATAAGATATAAAGAACTTTTTCTTTTCTAATGAAAGTTCACTACTTGATTATGCTGAAATATTTTAGAATTAGTAGTTATTATCCTTTTCATTTCCACCTCACAGCGAAATTCACACACTGCTTAAGTTTTTCCTTTTTGTTGTAGCATAATTTTAGAAGACCATACGATTTGGCATCATCATATTGTCTAATTGCTGCAACTAATTTTTTCAGTCTGCTTGTGCTTTCCTGTCAAGAAGACAAGCTGTTTTATTTCTTTCCTCTTTGAGGATATCATAACATGAGGAGAAAAACACATAAAACACATGGCATAATGAGACAGAATTATGTTATAAATCCTCATAGGAAAATTTATTTTCTCAAGATTCTTGGCACACAACTTTGCAGAGTGACCTAGTTGATAAGTAGCAAGAGACAAAAAGTTAAGTAGCATAGTTAAAACAAAATCCTACCCTAAGGAACAGCAAACTGAAAAAAAAAAAAATTGTACTGATTGCTTAGGCATTATCCCCTTCACAATATTTATCCCGTCTTTCATGCAGATATATTTAAATTATGGAATGTTTAATTTCAATTTCCAGTGTCCAGTATAGAATTACAATACACCATTTCTTTTTGTCTTATTTCATGTTTGTATACTCCCCAGCACAGGAGAGTCCTGATGTAGAAAATACATATATTGTTAGAAAGCATTGTAAAAATATGATCTTTCAAAATCTGCAAAAAGGTACTTCTCAGAGAGTAATTTAAATAACTCCAGTCATATAGCAATGTATAATGATCATGTTTTCATTATAGCCATTGCCACAAATATATTGCTGAACAGTAATTTGACTTCTGCAATGAGACTGTGCATAAAATGATCTCCCACAAATATTATGAAGGCTGCTTAAAATGCATTTTTAAAATATCTTTTAAAATAAAATTGTATTTGGGTTAATTATTCTGCAGGCAATAGAACAATAACAGAAATGCAGGTGTTTGCCATATTTGTCTTTTAAATACCTTTTTAAAATGAGAAATATCAGGGCTTCATTCTCCAATATCTGTAAAAGTCAGTTCGAAAAAGAAAATCAAGAGCAAATGGATGATAAAGTGAAGAAAATAAAGCCTACGGACTTATGGGAAGCACTCAGAAAAAGCTCAGAAACACAGCTTTTTTCTATTGTTTCTGGAGGTCCTCTTTCTGCAAAACTAATGATTTGCACAACAATAGGGCATGGCTACAAGTTTAGAAGAAACCTTTGTAACAAGGATGGACAAGAAAAACAGATTTCCAGAGATCAAAAAGACATGGAGACACATGTCTCCTAGTGACTCCCAGTGAGAATTTTGCACATAGAAAAATTTTGGAAATCTATCCTTTTTTTTTTTTTTTTTTTTTTTTTTTTTTTTTTTAACTTTGAGCACAGTCTGAATGTTCTTCTGGCTATTGCACTCTACAAAACAGTATCCATCTTCAGAGATTAATTTATGCCACCACAGTCATCTCATCTTCAGAGATTAATTTATGCCACCACAGTCATCTTCCAGTCCTGTAAAATACCACTTTGGCATTATAGCAGTACAAATTTTATTTCAAAGCATATAAAATCTTGGCAACTTGAATAACCATGCTTGTACAGTCATTTTGAGATGAAGTCTGTGGGAAAGAGTGTACATGGGCTTAGTCAACCACTGTTTGCTTCTTTTTTTGGTTAGAGTTCACATGCTCCTTTTATAAGGGTGAAAGAGAAATGAGGTGGAATTCCTTGGCTGCAGAAGGAGTTTGTTCTTTCCTGAAGCAAGAGGTTAATTGGAGGGGTAGGAATCAAATCTGATGTGGACAGAAACTTCCATATACAAAGCTATGGCATAGAAGCAAAGGAAAGCAGAAACTCTCCTTCAGGACCTTTTACAGCTTGCCAGAAAATAGGGCAGCAAAAATATAGACAGGTCTCGGTCTCAGAGGTGATACGAAAAAAAATGTTCCATTAGAACACACCATGTAGAACTGGCTGCAACACAGAAGCCACTGTGTTGTCTAAAAAGAAACCCTCTTGGGCTCACTGAGCAGGGGAAGATTGATTTATAAGCAATTTTTAAATTTTTATTCTGCCTTTTCCATTAACTGATAATGCTAAAATTTTCTAGATTGTGGCATAATAAAAAGTGATATTAATCTCTCTGTATACTCTGGTGAAGTCACTGTAAAGAAAAGACTGAGGCAAATGTTTACCACTTTTCAAATCTTTCCAATAATTATATGAGACTTCTGGAAGAAGCAATTTGTTAATCACTCATTAGCTACAATAAGCTTTAAAAACTTCTCTTGATTTGAGAATAGTTCAGTTGAGGACAGTTATACCTGCTGTCAGTGTAAACTTCAGCATGTATCTCTCTTTTGCAAAATGGAAAATATCTGTAACTTTCCTAATGGTGAAGCTAGAGAGGCACTAGAAAAGATAAGCAAAGGCATTTGCAGAACCTCTGTCATATTAGTTCTTATAAACTTACTACACAAGATCATGCCTGTTAATAATATTTTTGGTATAAATGACCCTGCTTTAGGCTTTGCCTAGAGACCAGATGATATCCCAGAGTGCTGTTTCCTCCCATTTCATCTTGCCAGTCATTCTGAAAGATCAACACATAATGAATACAAGACCTTCTTCAGAACACTTTTTCTCAGTATGATTTATGTAGAAAAAGACACTCTAAAACAGCAGAAATAAGGAAGTTGCACATAATGTTAATCATTTAGCTTCCGTAAGCCTCCAAGATACAAATCGGATAAAAGACCCACAGATAATTGACTTCCAGAAAGCATTAAAAAAGGCCAAGGACAATATCACTGAAAAAGTTCAAGATTCTTAATTCCTCCAGGTCAATATGTATCATTCTACAGCTCTCTCAAGCTTCATTAAGAGCATGAAATACATGATGCAATATTTAGAGGAGTCCTGATTCTGTGAAATACTCATTGTCTCTCTAGCTTAGTCTTATCACCTCATATTAAAAATTAAAAATCCCATGGGTGAACTCCCCCCCTCTCCCATATGCATATTGTTTTCACAAAGCTTTTCCATAATCTCTGAACTCTTTTGGTATCAGCCTCATGACAGATAACCAGCTTCCACAGAGATTTCTTCTTAGCTAAGATCATGGAGCTTAAGTTTGTCATATCCTACATAACTAAGCCTTCTAGCTAAAGCATATTTATAAAGCTTGAGGCAAACTAGATCTATTCTTGTATTGTCAACAGACTCATTAAACAGGATCTTCTTTTTTTAGAAGTCACATGTGATGAGTTTGTCCTTAAAAATAATCACAGTATCTTTTTTAGCATTGGCAGAGTACAAAGGAAAACTTTTATTTTATTTATAGCTTTAAAGAAGGATTGCGATAAAACTTCTTAGTAAATAGCAATAATTAAAGGAAGAGAGTCCAGGAGGAGGCTACAGAACAAAGGGCAACATGAAAGGACAACTTCAGGAAGAATACAAACGGGGGAATTTTTGTAAAGAAGTCTCTGGCTTGGAGGCATGAGATCTTAGTTCTATTTCTGTCTATTGCTGACCAGCTCTGTGTGTTAGAAATCTCAGCTGGCTCTTTCCTCTTCTCAGCACAGATCTCAGCATCACATCGCCCTCCTCCTGGGTGAATAATGGTCATTCTCTGCTAAGTGGAATATGAAATTTCTCGCTATCAAGGCACCAGAATTCACCAGGGCATAACCCAGGAGAAAAATCCAAGGTTGGCTTGTCCTACAGCATTCCTGTAATAATATTTCTGTGTCTCTTTAAGCTTCTGGCAATTCTCAGTTCATGCTGTCCTACATGGGCTATAAACAGGGCTCCTTGGAAATTTGTCATCTGGGCTTTTTGTTTTCTGTGACTCAGAAAACCTGCAGCTAAGGATATCTATATAGGGATATTCACAGTGAGAGATTCATGTGAGCTAAGTACATGTTCACATTTCATTCACAAGAGAGTTAGTCAACACAGTCTGAAGAACAACTCACTTCATTGTCAAGTTGGTATCTGCCCTTGGTTAGTCATATCTGATCACAGATTCACAGACCAGAGGAAAAAAATCTCATTGCTTCCATAGCCTCTGAATGAGTCTCTATCCAACTCACCACCAGCAGTAGACAGTTAGGTCATATATTTCCAGAATATTCTCCATCATATCTAAAACAAACCCAGCATGCTACACGCAGCACTTTTTTCTTCTCAAACTCCTCAACCACTTTAAAGCATAATAATATTTTTACAATAAATGGTTGGCATTTACTTATTATCTGTTTGGAATAATTTCTTCCCTTTATCAGGTTTATGAAGAGACAGAAAATCCAACCAGCCTGCATGTGTCTTGAACTGTACAACAGCAGGAAGATAGCATTTTTCTTATTTCCAATGCTATTTTCTCTGAAGCCCTGACTAAACCTATTTACATATGCCCATAAATGTCCATCAACTTCTTTATAATACAACCCTGTTAAACCTTGCAATTTTCTCCTTTGTCTGTGAGCATTCTTCCTCTTTCAAATATAATTCCAACATATCAAACACCATCTTCTTATAAACTTTCTAAATCACTAACCCAGAACTGTCTGCTCTTTTTACATGGGGAACATAATGAGCAGATTGGCTTTAGGAAATGTGTATATTTTTTTTAAAGCAACCTTAGACAAATAATATTATATAAATTATTTTCCCTGATTACTCCTGCATAACCCTAATAATTCCTTCCTCTTTTAACACCTTCTACAATCTGACAAATAGACCTTCTAAAAATGGCATATTTCCCTTAGGTGAAAAATGTGCTTTTCCTTCCTCTGAGATCCTAAATAAGAATGTGAAAAAGGCTAATTTAAAATTATTTTTTGTCCTTACAAATGTAAAGTTCATCTTGTTCAAATGTTGAAACAAATTGAACTGAGAAGTGAGAACAGACAAAATAAAAGACAACTATTTTACCATATGAGAAAATTTATCTTATGGCCACAGCCTTTACATAATTTAGGGTAGTCTGCCCCACTGTCAGATAATAATACAGGTCAAATAATTTCAGTAACACCGCAGGTATCAAGCTGATTAATCTCACTTAAGTTATAATTTTTAGGAAGACATACATTATTGCCCATTGCACAATACTCCAGCTGCAAGTTCTTTAAGGCAAATTCAAGTAAATCTTGGCTAGTTGTCTAATTTTTGTCTAATTTTGTCTTGTCTAATTTTCCTAGTTGACAGGACACAGATCACTACTGGTTTTTACCTGGATAAGAATTAGGTTTTGTTGTCTATCAGGTTTTTCTAATTCTGACTTCTTACTGAGAATTTACTACGGTGTATATGAAGAAAGGAACAGTCTTCGGCCTGGAAACCCAAAACAACCTTTGGTTTGCTGAACTCTTGGGTAATCTGCCATGCCAGTAAGCTGGGAAAACAGTATATCATTGATTGTCCAGAAGCCCACTCTTTTCCAGCAACTTGAAAGAGTGACTGTATGAAAATTTAACTGGACTCTGCCATGATACATTTCTGCCTTTTCCTTATGAAGAACATCATCAGCCAGGTTTTTCCCCAGAGTCTGGGATATTACTGCAGGATAACTTTTATAATTACTTCAACATTCACTGAGCTCTCTCTCGTTTTCAGTAATCTCAACCTGATATGAAAAGAAACTCTGCCTACTTCTGGATAACATATGTTCCTAGATCCCTCAGGATGGCTGCCTAAACCAAACAGGCTCTGTTGTTTGGCACACTGCTATTAAACAGTGATATGGGATTTTCCAAAATGAGAGAGAGAGAGAGAGATCATGTCCTGTGAACTCGATGAATTTTCACATTCTCAAGCCATTTTCTTCTTATATGGAAAAATTAAGAATAGTTATTTTAATCTGCATCTGAATAAAAGATAAATGCTGCATAAGGGGTAATTAAGATGTATGGAATCTAACTGAAAAGGAAAAGAAAAAAAATTAAAAGAAGGAATAAAAGAGAAAAATCTCTCTGGCATGGTGGACAATGTTTTAAAAATAAGACCTGTATTTATAAACATGTCAGCAAGTGTTGGTAACATTTATTACACCTATGTGAAAGTAGTTTTTAAGTTTGACTAAATCAGAGGGGGCTTTTTACCCAAAACACTACTTCAAGCTGAAGAAACTCGTTACCAACTTTGCTGAATCCAACAAGCAGCCAACACGGTCCAAAAATAAGGTATGAAATGTACTGTCCTTAATGTTTCATTTAAACATAATCAGAATAATAGTTTGCTTTCCATTTGGAAATACTTTGTTACAAGACTTGCCTAGATTTAATTTTTTTAATTTATGTTCTAGATATTGGGCCAGCAGTTTGTATCAGGTTTTATTTGCTGAGACAGGTAAAATTTGGGGTTTCTTTGGATCAGCTCATTTTTCAGCTGGGTCAGTGAATTGAATCTTCCAAAATTTTTGTGGTGCTAGCTAAATGATGTTTATATTTATAAAAAAGGCATATAAGTTTCTCTGTGTTGCAAGAGTAACTGGAAACTTTGATGTACTTGTCAAAATGCCTTTTTTATGTAGTTCATAGGAACGTAATCCACCTTCTGCATGAAACAGGTGGCTCCCATCAATTTTTGGGAACCTGCTGTGTAAGAATTGTACACAGTGATTTCACTTGCAATTGTTTCCCACAACAGAAGTATAAGTCCATAGGAGCTGTAAAATCCATGTCCTGCAGAATTATTTACCTTACAGAAGCTTTTGGTAACTCAGAGGAAATCATTCTGCAGAGGTGTATTTTTAAGTCCAGAGGTCTGTTTTTGCAGGTTAAGGTTGGATAATTAGGATCTGTGATGTTGATAGTTTTCATACTGAGCAAATACCTTCTTAAGTCTTATAGTAACATTAAAGCACAGGTTAGAATTTTCTTACACTGAAATAATATAGTCTTCACAAATTAAGACTTAGTATTATACAATTAAAAGCAAAGCATAATAATCTAAAATTCTATCCCATTCAATGAGTCTTTAAAGTGATTACAGGTTTCTTAGCTAAAGCCTTGACCATGCCCAATGCATGACATTAACATATTAGCCAAAGAACATTTATTATAGCTTTTTACAAACCCATGCAACTTTGATTTAAAGTCATGCATTCTAATATGTTTTGACAAGTAAATTGCTTGCCTTTTTTCCTTGATAGCTAACCATATAAATAATGCATGCATAGTAATAGCTGGAGCAATAATGTAAAAGTCAAGTAAGGAGACACATACAGCATGTTAATGAAAAAGGTGCACTAACCATTTAAACAGGAAGAAAAATTAAACAACTGTAAAATACATGAAAGAGAAGAACCAAGTTCTTAAAGAATAGTTTTTAAATGACTGTGGTCACTGCCAGTGAACAATGGAAGGCTATTTATTAAAGTCTATCACAAACAAAGATCTTTCTGTCATCATGAAATTCTTTATCTTTTCAAGTGAGAAGTGGCTCAGCATGCAGAAGCTGAAGCATGAGACGTAATAAATTTGAAGTCTGGAATGACCCTCTAATTGCTTAGTTGGACCCTTTTTGCTTCAACATTAGTTCTTCCCCCATCATCGTCTCCATAAGAAGCCCTATAGCTTGACTAGGCATGGGGCCCAGCAGGAAGGCCCACAGCCTCCATCTGAAGACCTCAAGAGAATGAGACATCAGCAATTTTCCAAAAGAGGCGCTTATTGGACCAATTAATTTGGGTAGCCAAGTAATTGGTAATTCTTCCTTACCCTGAATACAGCTGGGTCATACAGGAGTATAACCATCAGGGAGAAAGACAGCACGTTTCTCTGTTATCAGAAACACAAGCTGGAATACAAATCAGACAATGGTTTCTAGTTTTCCGTTTTTTTGGTCTCACTGGATCCATTTACAATAATTCAGTTGCCATCAAATTGTACTCGAACCATGGGAATCCAATTCAGTTTGAAAAGGTACATTTTCTGCAGACTTTTCAAAGATATTTGATATTTTTTTCCTTACTTTAAGTAAACACTTAGACTGAGTAATATATACCAAAACAAATATCATACACACTGTAAAGTGTATTTTTTATTATAGGAATTTTGATGTAAATTCTTTCCATAATTGATTCTTTTCATAAAGAAATATAAACAAAAGTAGTTTTAAAAGTAATTATTACTTAGATAACACTACAGATGTGGACACATCATCTTTTGTTCTGTATTTTTGGTAGCTGCCAGCATTCGTTTCTGATCAGTTTATCAGCATGTAATTTAAATTCTCATATCTTCCCAGACAAACTGTATGATTAGCCACGTAAATACCCTCATTTTATTCTTTTAAACAATTGCCATAAAGAGCAATTATTTGCTATATCAACAAATGATTTGAACATGAATTATGCAATATGTGTGCTGCACTTAAAAAAAAAATCAGAAAGAACTGATAGGAATGTTTAAATAGATCGTTTTATTGGAATCGTGTTGAAACAAATATAATGTATGCTATTAATAATAATGTTATTTTAGCAGAAAGAATGTCTGTGCATTGCAAACAGATATCAGTGGACAAGGAGCAGGTTGGAAGTTCAAAAACACTCTTAATAGAAATAGCCACACATGCACCTAACTCATGGTACCAATGTGAAAAAACACAAGACCATATGATTGTTGTCAGAAGAATTAAATGTCAGAGTTTTATAAATATCACAAATATACTTTTTCTGTTAATTTACATAATGAGAAGTTTTGTGAGTGTGTATGTTTTCATGCTTTCCAGCTCTGGATTCTCCTAAAATGTTGGTTTTGATTAAAATGACATATGGAAGGTCAAAGATTTTTTAACATAGTGAAGACATTTGAAAGTTTGTGATGCAACCTTTGAGCTCCTCAAAGCAAAATATTTTCAGATAGTATTCCTAAAAATAGAAGACCTGGAAGTGAGATGAGGACCAGTTGCTGAATTTTCTTAGGACTAAGAACCACAGTAGGATTAGACACTAGTGAGAATCACTAAGACATCAGAGGTATTGGGCTCTGAAACAATGGAGAAGTTTGGGTTTTAGAAGAATTAAAATACCCACAGACCAAATCTGTTTTCTATCAAAGTTCACCAAATGCTTTTTTTCTTGCCATCAGTCATAGCATAGCTGAGATCAACTGAATTACATTTAAATTATTTTTCTGATAACAATTATTTAACATTCTAAAGGTCTGAGAACATATGTGAAACCAATTGGCCAGAAAATGAAAATTGCAGCATGGCCAAAAGGTTTTATTGCAATTACAAACCAGTGAACACACAACGCTTTTTTGTAAAGTAGCAAAGCCTTTAGGAAGTGTTTAAGAAACCTCCAGTTACTTGGCAAATTAGAGAAAAAGTGAACAAAAGAAAGGAAAAATAGAGCAGGCATGAGAAGAAAAAAAAATTCGTATCAATCTGCTGAAGCAATGAAGGGGATGGAAAACCTCATGAGATCAAACTGAGCTTACTGTACCAAGGAAGAGAAAAACAGTACATTTTGTTTAACATCTGTGGTGGAAGAAAAAGAATGTTAAAAAGCATCTTTTCCTACAGAATGCACTGAGTTTGCTGAAACAGACATTTTCACATCCATGGTGTCTGTGTTTTAGAAATGGGCAGAAACTGTGCTAGGGCCTGTTCAGTGCCTAAAATTTTTACAGAAGTTTGTCATTGCATGTAAGTTGATAAATCCTGCTAGATCACTTTATGCCCAAATTACTTTCTCAATACAGATTTGTGACTTTTTGGAGAATTTCTGATTACAGACTGCAAAAAGCTGTTAACTTTATTGCATTGCCATGTTATGGTTTTCATTTCCATTAAGTCTTTTAGTGTAAGGGATTGAGAGGCCCTTCAGGATAGTAGCTGAGGCACAGCTCTGAAAAAAGCAGCATTATAAAATTCATAGCTGAGTTTAGATGACAAAACAAGCATAAATGAAAGTAACATGAATTACTAATTTCATGAGAGAAGATCAGAGAGGAAATGGAATTTGTGTGGACAGTTTGGCCTTTTCTTGAAAGAGGTAGTCTGTGAATTTGCAGTGTTCGTTTAGAGCAGGCAGCAAACCCTAAAAAATACTGCATGGGGATGTCTATTTTGACAGAAACAGAATGGCTTAATTTCATATCATTTTTCTGGGGGATATTAAGGGCATGGGTCAAGCCCAGAAGGAACTGAGTCACTGCAGCTGAGAACTCTGGGGTTTTCTGTGGTAGAGCTTAGACTACTGTGTTACTCATCTTGACTGAACTTTGTAGACCAGCTGGCTGACAAAAGTCACCCTAGAATGCAATAAATTTCTCTGAAGGAAGCTGCTTGCCTTATGAGGAGACCTGTTAGAAAGCTATCTTTAAAGTTAACACAAAATCCTAGAAAAGCTTTAACCAAGCTTTTCCTTATTAGCTCGCAAAATATTAAAATTCACACATCTAATAACCTCCTTATTTTAACCCATAGTAATGTATTCAACTTAAGTATTACCATGCATGCTATCACAAAAGCCTGCCCCTGTCCTAAGGCAAATTCAGATCGCAAGGATTTGAATAGGAAAAGTATTACCAAAATACTTAGCTTTACTATGAAAATCTGGCAGCAGGTGAAAAGCTTTTGATGTTTTCAAAGCTGTTAAACTATACCACAGCTTAAACTAGCACATTCTTTTGGGGGTGGTAACGTATAATTGTGCTATTGATTGCTTACTGTCCCAGTCAGCAAACTAAGAGTGCTCAACTAGTATGGTCCATTGAACAACTTATAAAAGGAATTTTTTCACTGAAACAACACTGAAACACTGAAACAACAAGGACACAGCAATCATAGTCAAAAATATCATTATTATTAATATTATCAGAAAAAAACCCAAAAAACATAAAAAAACCCCACAAAAAATCAGCAACCAGACAGCAAAAAAGGCAGCCTGAAAATATAGCTGTGTGAAAGAGAGGAGAAGGTTCATTGCCTCTAACTCTTCTAAACCCAAAAGGAATGCTTTTAAAGAAAAAATAACAAGCCAGGTGGCATTCTATGCACTTGTACACTTTGATTGAATATCAGAGCCTTTGTGTTTAATTTCTTATTATTTGTCTTTCAGAGGCAATGTAATCTTTGCTGGCATCTGTTTCATTTGACAACTTAATGTAGTCTCCATAGAGTTACTTCAAGAATTCTTTGTAGTGATTTGACAGTGTGGGTGTCATCCCCAATGACACTCACA
Source organism: Heliangelus exortis (assembly GCF_036169615.1). Classification (NCBI taxonomy): domain Eukaryota; kingdom Metazoa; phylum Chordata; class Aves; order Apodiformes; family Trochilidae; genus Heliangelus; species Heliangelus exortis. The sequence goes on along the minus strand of NC_092423.1, from coordinate 12,048,376 downwards.
GCCACTGCTGAGTCTGCATTTTGACATTTAACTGTGCTCGGCTGTGAATAGATATCTAAGGTGTTTATTTGCATTCACATTCTATTTTGACATCGTATCATTTTATTATTTCCAAATTCTTCTCTAAGTAGGTTATTCCCAACCAGGGAGAAAAGAGTTCTTTGGGGGTTGCTGTAAAGCTTGATCTATATTGGAGAAAATACACCTGCTTTAGGATTTATAAAATACTGAGCTTTAGTATGAGAAGAAAATTATTAGTGGCATTATTGGAATTAAAAATGTTGGAATTAAGTACTGTGATGCTAAACAAAAGAATTATTATTACACAGATAACTATTATACTGTTATCTACTCATACATATCTTTTAAAATATATGGTATAAATATCTTTAAAAGTATACAAGACCATCTATCTGTACAGGTTCACAAAGGACTTCCTTAAGAATAACTGTGAATTCTAAATTCTTCTGCTATCTGAGCAATTAAAGAAACTATAAATATTCCATCTAGAAAGAGTCTATAGAAGCCTCATTCAAAAAATATGCATGTGCATATGTTAAAAGTGATAGTCAAAGTTTCAAGCAGGAGGTCCACCAGCTTCAGAGTCTAGACCTCAGAATGCACCTGTGTATGTTAATTTCCACCATGCAGTTCCTTTTTCTCATCTTCCAGCATATAGTCCAAGCTGGGTTTTTTTGAGGTACAGAAATAATCTCATGAAATTATGGTTTGTAACTGTAAGGGAAGCTAGATACCTTGATTCAATCTTCTATGGAAGAGCAAAGAATTTTAACATAACCAATATAAAGCATAATATATTTTTATCTATCAACATAGGCATATTTGTATGAGTGACATATAATTGGAAATTAAATTTATATTTTACTTATGTTTTTGTATGTTCTTTATGCCTGTCTAAAAATCTTAAGTTTATATTTTTTAGTCCTCAGTGCTCTCCCAAATACTGAAACATTTGGGGCTAGAGGGGAAGAAAGAGAGAAAGATAATATAAAAATGAGAGTAATTATCTCAAGAAGAAAATCTACCACACTCTGTTATTATCACCAATTTAATTTGGATTTACTCAGCAAAAGTTGACAGTTCAAATCACTGAAAGAAGTGGTGAGAACTGAGGTAATAATTCTTTAACAGTACGCATATTGATATCTGTTTCTCCTGCCAGCAATTATCTTTCAGCAGAGGAAAATAATCAACACTGTAATTTAACTTACGTATGGTTTAGTGAAAGCTATTTGACCCCCCTTCAAATTCTATCAGCTGAAAGTCCATGCACACCAGTGAGCAATCTTTCAGGCATGTGCTCAATGTAAATGAAACCTATTAGATCTCTGTGAGGCATTAACATTACAACAATAATATCTACTGTAAGTATCAAGTATCTATTGCTTCAGAAGACTGAGACCAGGGGAACTTCTGATTTTCTGTGCTACTCTGTTGACAGAAAGAGGAAAGATGCCAGCAAGAGTCCCAAATCAACAGAGGAATTTTAGCTACATGTAGAAATTATATTCCTAGTAGTAGGAAGAAAAGATAACTATTTTTCTCATCACCTTCTGTGCTTTCGGTCCCTAACACCTGTTGTCTGGAATTGCAACCAGAAGTCTTCTATGGTTTGGAGAATATTTCAGAGAGAGGTTGAAGCAATGTCTGATCAGCACCAAATATTTAATAAATTGGTTCTGACTGCGTCATTGAATTGTGGTCCCTACCTTTATAGGAGAAAAACAAACAAACAAACAAAACCCACAAAACCACAAAAAACCTCAACAAAAGTCTAAACTTTCAGTGTTGATTTCAAATTTATCTTCTGGGTGTTGAAGTACCTTAATGTGAAATACTAACAATATCATGCTAAAAAGACAAAAAAGGAAAAAAAAAAAAAAAAAGAAGATCCTATTTATTAAGTCTATTGATGTACTGACACTGATACATGATAAGCTTTATTACTTTCAAGAGGCAGTTGCTAGAAAACTCATTACTCATTTTGGGATACATGTGCAGAATACCTGCAATTTTTGTTGCAGCTTGTGTGGGCTCTGCAGGGAAAAGGACTAGTGGATCATTCCAGGAGGAACCTATCTGGCCATGGCTCCACCACCAGCAGCTCTGTAAACCACTCTTAAAAAGTGGAACCTGTGCAGGTAATACCTGCAACATGCAGAATAAGAAACAGGAAAGAGCTCCCAAACAGACCATGCTGTTATCTGAGGGAAAGTCCAAGAGTAGAGCAAGAGTTTTCTCATCTTTCCCAAAGATTGATAACAGGCAGTGTCCCTCACTCACAGAGCATTGCAGCACCTCTGGTTTACTAAGGAAAAATTAAAAGACCAACCAAAAGTGGTGGGAGAAGAAAAATACCAACCCACTGGGAAAATTATATTGTCTTTACTAAGAACTTTTAGTATGGAAAATACTTAGAAGTTTGCACTCACCACTATCAAAAGCTGTAGAGTCAAGAACCCATTATCTGAAGAGTTTGTTGAGAACATCTCACAGCAGCACTACAGAGTTTCCTGAAGGAGAGAGGGGATGAGTTTCTCTTTCAGACAGAAGAGGCTCTTCATGGGCAATGAACTGTTTTCAAAAAAGCAGCATCAAAACCTGAAAGTATTAGTTTCTAAAGGAAACAGCTCTTAACTCTTGACTCTAGAGGCAAACCAGCAAGATATTTCCAAAATTTTAATATCCTTTCAACCACTTGCCTCTGTGGTTCTAACAGCCTGTTGGTAGAAAGGCGAAATTCTACCTGAGATACATGCACCTAAGAAACACCATATTAAATACAATGAAAATGAAATCCCAAGCCACAAGAAGCCAGTGAAGATAATGTCAGTAGGGCCAGGATTTCACAGTTCCCACCAACCACTTCATCTGTGACCTTTACAGATATGAGCACCACGTACCCACACATACTGTGTGACTGCTGCTCACAGACATTTTAAGACTAGATATTGAAAGAAATTAAACTAATCACAGTAAGATTTAGTATATTTCAACTATTTTGTTTTTTATATAGGAAGATAAAAGGAGATGATGTAGAAAAACAGACATTCTGAAAATACCATAATGTCTCCAAAATTGGTAAACATATAGCAAGTTTTCCCTTAGATATCCCATTCCTGTGTGACTCTTCAGGTGCAAAACTAGTCAACAAACATTTTATAAGTTATAATATTTTACAATACTGGAGTATATACAATTTTCAAGCAATTTTCCATTGCCATTCAGCAGCCATTTAAGAGAAAGTCTTTTTCCTACCTCTTCAATGGATTACATATAAATTTTGACACCAGCTAGTTCTCTGTTCCCTCCACTCCATGTCAGTTCTTGCCCTGCTTTTTGAGTAGCAGCAGGGGACCACTGTTGCTATTTCACATGAATCACAGTGTCCAATTCATTGCTCCAGAAAACATCCATGTCACTGCCCACCTTGGCCCTTCTGACGACAGAAGCAGGACCATCCCTGACAGCATTCAGAATTAAAGGTTTGGTTTCCTGTCCTGCCCCACCTTGATGGTGGAGCACAGGTCTGACCCACAAGCACCCCTCAAAAGTGCTGCTCACCTGATGAACATCCCTTATTGCTTTGGCATTTCTTAGATCTTCTTTTGGTATGGCACATCAACCCTGTGCATACCTCTCTTTCTTCATCCCAATTACTTTCCAAAAACAGCCCATTCTGTATTAACTTTACCAGTTTGCTCAACCCCTACAAAAATTTGTGTTTCTGATACTATGGTAAACTGGGCCTTATGGGAAGTTAATGTCACAGTTACCTACGTGCAATTTATGGCACCTATGTATATCTGGTTATGCATGATAAGCAGCAAGGGCCCCAGCTGTCCCCTCTTGATGTTTGTGGAGGCTGAATATTTCTTATCCTGCTCCCTTTTGCTGCCTGTGAGATACAACCCTTCTTGACACTTTCTGTAACTTTTATTAGCCACCCACGTTATCTGTCAGCTAATTAACATAGGGAAAAAAATCTTGATTCCGTTTAGTCACACTACACATGTCTATCAAAAATCATGGTTTGTTTATCTTATTTTCCATCTTGAAATATTATGGTTGATGATGTTGTCCAAATACATGCCAACATTTCAATGCCATCCTTCAGTGCTTTGAATCACATTTTTCAAGAATGTTTCTAACTGTCTCTGTTGTCTAATTCAGAGGTGATGATCTCTGCTGTTGCTATTGTCCCAAATCTTAACCTTCTTTGAACTCTATTCTTGCACTGTAGCTGTGCTGGGAGATACCTGCCTCGTAGCTTTTGCCAATTTGTAGCATAATGAGTCTGTGAATCCTGTTCATCGTACACAGGAATATTCTCTTACCAGTTAAAATGTTTCTATTATAAAGGTATTCCAACAAAACATTTCTTCAGGTAACACCAACAGGAAAATCCATTTGATTTCAATGGCATAATATTTCTTTCAGATCTGGTGGCTTATCACAATTCCATCCCAGGAAAGAATGCCAAACACATTTTTCAGGAACATTATAAATATTATCAGTATTCCTGGAAAAAAGGAAGAGATATATTATTGAGAAAATGAGATATTTTATTACTTGCAGATTGTTGAAGTGCAGCAATGGAATAGTATGGAAGCTTCCAGTAGTTTTATGCCTATTTTTAGGAATTCAGATTCTGTTGTTACTAATCTGAAAGTCATTTGAGGTAAATGAAACTTGAGATATTTTTAGTTTGAGTTGCCTGATGTGGTTGTCTTAAAGTAAGAAATGTTTACTGCATTACCTTTCAATCCTGTACCTTATTTTCCTATGTTAATAAATCACTTGAAATCTGGAGTGCAAATATTAACATTGGTTTACATATATTTTACGCAGCAACACCTTATTCCCTCAATACACTTTGTGATAATTCCTTTCATCATCCCTTGCAACTCTTGATAACTCACAGTTGTTTCTGCAAGAAACTGATGAAGGTGTGAAATGTATAAGAAAATGGAAAGTTCTGACCTAGCATTTCCCAGAGATGAGGGAGGACATTCTTCCTCTAATTAAATGTATTCTCATCCATAAGATGTAAACAAATTAATTTTTTTTTTCTCATTCACCAACTCCATCTTTTTGCACCTTAAGGAGGCTTTGACGTCCCCAACTAATTAATTTTTCTGGTTTTCCCCAAAAGCTCATTTTTATTTCAACTTGCTATTGACCTCCACTTCTGATCATCATGACCCTGGTCTCTTTTTTTCAACATTTGGACTGAAAAAAAGAGGACATAGCAGGAAAAAGAGCTCATCAAGAAGATTAATTATTTATTATAACTGCACAGTATCAAAACATATTATACAAGTGAAATGTATTAATTAAATTCTTCAGCAAATGAAGAACTCAACTGTGTTAGGTCCAGCACTTCTGTTATAGAATCTGAAGGTACAAAATACAATCAAATGTAATTGAAATACTGATTCCAGTAGAATGTGTGTACCCAGCATTTAGAGCAAACTTGACTTAGAAATCATGACTAGTATAAACCAATATAAATTATGACAGTAAAACTACATCCAGTTGCAACTTGTCTGAATACACACTCATTTTCTCTAGAATGGTTACTTATGAAAAAATGTAAATTATTTAAACTGGAAAATAAGTTTTCTGATGTGCTAAACACTCAGTTAAAACATGGGTTGTTGCTACATTTCCCGATACATATAAACAGAGATAATGCTTGTTTGTTTCTCCAATGGGATTTAGAAGCACATATAAAAAAGAAGAGTTATCCTGGCTATGGGTCGATCTGAAATTTATCAGCATCTCCATGCTTTCTCTTTGTGTGTTTTTTTTTTCCCCTGCTGCATGGCCTTCTGCTGGTGGATCACACTATTTTACCTATTGGTTTATTTATCACATGTGACTGGATCTGGCACTGGGGCTTCTTTCCTCTGAGAGTCAGTAACTGCAGATATTCAGCAGCTGTTGAAAACTGCCTTCTCTGATCCAAAGCACTGTTTATTTAAACACTGAGAACAAAGTATAAGCTGGAAAAAAAGAGGCATTTCAAAATAACCAACAGTGTAAACATATGTCTGTTTTACATAAACACCTCAAGAAGATGCTACAGTCTGCTCACCAGGCCTTTTTTGTTTGGACACCCTCAGGAGATCACTGAACATGAGTTTGGTTTTCTATTACTGAGGAATCATTACTGAACTCATGAGACTGTGCCCTTTTTAAAACTGCCACAGCCCCGTAGACTTCAAGAGTTTCCAGTTCTGTTTTGTACAAACATTTACTCTCAGCAGCCCTAAATCATTTGGAAAAAAAGTAGCTTTGACTGAATTTTCAGCCTCTCTGTTTTGTTCTTATTTTTATTGCCTTGTTTGCTCCTGTTACCCACTTATGAAATAATTAAGACACAGATAATCATGGGTATAATAGTGACTTAGTCAAGGTTAGTCCTAAACATAGTCCAAGCTCTAAATCTGTCTCTTTTATATATATGCTTTTTAAAAAACTGGAAAGATATCTTGTAGGCAGCAGGTGCCAGGATGGTGCTCGCCCCGCCTGTGCCCAGTTGGGGCTGGCCCAGGTGCGCATGCCCGGATTCGGCAGGGTGTGGTTCCAGAGGTTCCAGAGCCAGGCGGATCGAAGTTAGCTCTCTGATACTAGCCCGAACCAACACTAGCTCAATCGACTCTGTTCGCGAACTGAGCTCGCGCCCACGGTGAGATTCGTCTCACGCAACATTTGGTGGAGAATGCGGGCATGCGCACCTGGGCCAGCCCCAACTGGGCACAGGCAGGGCGAGCACCGTCCTGGCACCTGCTGCCTACAATATCTGCCACTGATTAAAAAAAATAGAATTCCAATAGTTTATTATTGAGAGCTGCATAAAGTAACTCATATGCTTCCCTGCTACTTCAGGTGCCCAAGTCTAGCATCCAGGGTGTCCTGACATCCTTCAAGTGACATGTAGTTTTCCAAAATTTTAGTGCTTTGGTGTTTATGCTTCTCTGGAAAACAAACCAATGTTTTCTACAGGTTCTAGAGAATTATTTACCTGCTTTTTGCATATGTGGGCCCAACTCTCCCCTTGGGGATGATGGAATTCAGCCCCACCAGAATGTGATAGTCCTTAGGAAAACCTTTTTGAGTCTCATTTCCCAGGTGCAAAGCGCAGGCATAACACATATTCCAGCACTGAGCCCAGCAGCACAACACATGGGATCAGGGTAGAAACACACAAATCCACAGCTGGCACTACCAGTCTTTGGTGGGAATGGCTGTCCCAGCCTTGTGGAGACACGGATGTGACACGGGCTGCACATAAAAAGCAACATATAGGAGAAAGCAAGAAGGCCAGGGCACTGCAGTTGGCCTGTGATCTCATTCTGAGATAAGTGATGAGGGTTTTCTGTATGGTGCTGGGTGGCACAACCCTCCTGTTTGCACCAATTGTTTTGTGATGCACAGCACGTTCAGTGACAAATGAAAAAAAACCCTGCACAGAAACCCAGAGAGGATTTCCATGGCTACTCCCAAACTCATTAAGACGGGCACACTGGCAGGCAGGTCTTAATTCCAAAAGGAGTGCATGGCATGGTCATTGTCTATTTCAAACATTCAGCATTTAAATATTATTATCTCGTTAAGTTTAATTTGGTAATGACTCACCTATTCTTTTCTAGAATGGCACAATATCTATTCCACTCTATGTGCATGTATGCACATGCACGCAGGTGCTCCCAGGTCTAACCCAAAATTTTCTATTGTGATCCATACAAGATAAAAATTATTATAGACCACATAAACCAGGTATATCAGACACCATCAGGTATATGTAGCAGAACAATGTACCTGTGTTAAGTAAACTGACACATCTCTATTTTCAACTTGAGGAATAATTTCTTAGACCTTGCTGACTCCATCAACCATATTCATAAATGAGCACTGCTAGCACAGATGTAGGTATGAGTAGTGTGGAAAGCTATAGGAAAAGAAAGTGAAAATTCTACTAGAAATGAACTTAGAAACTTATTACACTAAAATCCTCTAAACTTTGTCATTGAGTGACCATTTGTAAGACCACTTGCATTTTTCACTCCGTGTTGCTCCTGAAAATATTTTTCACCCACAATTTTATCACTTGTAGTTTTATATCTTCCACACTGAAGAAAAAGTTATTAATTAGATCTCAGAGTAACTGTTTTGAAAATGACAAGACTTTTCTCCATTACATAATTGCATGATAAATCTAACAGATAGCCAGTCCATAAATAGATATGTATTGGATTTCAGACATTTTTTGTTGTATAGAACTAACAAAGGTGTAATAGCTTAGGAGGAAGAGCTTAATTAAAAGTCTTATAGCTTTAACAACTAGTTTTTTGACATGACCTTTTTCATAAATTTATGTTGAATTATAGTAATTAAATCAACATTCTGCTATTGTTTATGGAATCTTCTATAAATGTTCACCTTTCGTTTGATGTGACATTTAGGTCAAATAAGCCAGCCTCCAATCACTCAGCTCAAGTCTTTAGCCTTGTTTTTTGTTAGCACAAAGTTGATATCCTTTCATTTTCAGAAATTTCTCAGTACTTCAAGAATTATTAGCAATTATGATAGAAGACTATAGTTCCTCTGTTAACTCTATTTTTTTGTAGAACAAAACACTATCCTGGTTGAAAAATACTCGTGTTCTTAGCAGATGTCAATTTATGCATCCTTTGGTTACTAATAGAGCAGAAAGTAGTTCATCTTCTGGCAATGCACAATGCATTACATCTATGCAAACAGAAAATGGAAAAAACATCTTACATTTTTGTTCTTTTATATCACTAATGGTCTTATATTTCCATCTGGAAATGAACATTCTGTATTTCTTGGCCAATTTTAATTCCTGAAGGACTTCAAATTCCATGTTGCTGGCTCAAGATACACCTAATAATGATTTTCTAGTTGTGGGGTTTTCCCTTTTTTTGTTGTTTTGTTTTGGGTTTTTTTCTTCTTTTTTAAACACTTCAAGTGTCTTTAGCTTTTGCCTACCAAAAAAATGGCTTGAGTATTACTTTCCTGAAGGCCACTCAGTAAACATATTTTCATTTCCATTTCATTCAGTCTTTACCATTGAGCTGTGTGGTGCTGGTACACCTTCTTGGGACTGCAGTTAACCATGCCTCTTCAATCAGGTTTTGGGGCATCTTCACCACAAGCTCAATGTCAAGATTCATTCTGGTCATTCAGCTTTGTGGATGCAAATTAAGAAACTACACCATGAGATATGCATAACAGACAAGAGTGACCATACATGAAAATGACACCTGAGTTGTAATGTCTGTGTCACCATAGCTCTTCTAGCAAAGTACAGTTAAGGTCAAACAGGCATCAAGTGGCATTGATGTAATAAATATTCTGGTTTTATATATCCAACCTGTTATGACTGATTTATTTCTAATACAATATGAGAGAAATGTAGAATTTTGTAAGAAGTATGTTTTTCTTCCAAATCAAATAAAATGCAGCACAAGACTCAGGATCTAAAATTTCATCTTTTCTAGGTTATTTCATATTCCCTTTTTAACAATCTGAAATTCTGTGTAGTTCAAGTAATAGCAGGGTATTTTGCATTCCTGCCTTAGGTAAGGTGATGCATTGGTGAATTAAGACTAAGCAGTCAGGCAACAATAACTGTTGAGCTCATGAAATTCCCATATAACTATAATTTATGTGGGTTCAGTGACTCTTTGCAGAATAACTTTCAAGCCTACCTCTGACTCCTATTAGCTGCTATTCTCAGAATGTGTCAATATTTAAAATGTAAGATCACTAAGAGTTAGACTTGGTAGCCCAGTTTTTATGCACATCTCATTTAGTTCCTTCTTACTGCTGTGTTACAACATAATCTGAGCGAATTGTTTTCCAGTGACCTTCATCATCTTGTTCTGGCTGACAATGTGCCTTCTGGGAGTGACCAACCATATCAGTGAGTGCCCCCCAGTCACTCTGAAAAAAGAGCTATTTGATAAGTGCTGAAACCACTTCCCTTCCATGCCTCTAAGGCCAACAATGGAAGAGATTAAAAAAAAAAAAAAAAATAGAGAGAAGAGAGAGAGAGCAAAAGAACCTAATACAAAATTAGCAGCAATGTATCATTCCCATCAAGCTGGGGAAAGAAAGACATTGATTGAAATATGCCTCCGGTTCATTAGCATTGTTTGTCTTCAAGAAAGTTCTTGTGAGTCTCACAGATGAAAGGACACTGCTAAAGGAAGACAATATGAAGATAACTGCAATAAAAATAGGTAAAATAACGAAGGGCATGCTGTTAAAACTAATTACATTAAGATGGATATCACTTAGCAGAATAATGTTACCTCATCCCCCAAAAATGCGTGATTGCTCATACACCATGAGCTTCTTGCATTTTACAGGCATTAAAAATATTGCACAAATCTTTGTCACTATTCCATTTTTTAGTAATCTAAATAGATTAGCAATTTCTGTGTTGGAGAACTTGTTTTCTACAGGAGTGATACTATGCAGCCTCTAAAGCAAGTTTAAGAAGATCCATTTTCAGTGAATCTGCATTTTTGCTGTTGAACTTTTACAGAACTAAGCCTAGGTAATAAGGAGAAATGAATATTCTGTCTTTAATTTTATTGGTCTCCAGGGAGTCTGGCTACATAACCAATACATAATGAATAAACAAGACCAATAGTAGTGCCCATTAAAAACCTGTCCATAGTTACAGCCTGTTTACTTTGGCTTATTGCTTATCCAAATTTCAATTTGCTAGGCTGTAATTCCACATGTGAGGTGAAATAAGATTATTATCTATTTCTTATTCTTGAAAGAAGCCTCTATTTCACAATTATTTCCAAGATCGTGTGTCCTTGACAGACAATATTTTGACTTGTTCAAAAATAAGATCACTGGGTAGTCCAGTTACCTGAAACAGGACCTTGACCTGTGGCAGACATTTGTCAGGCATGTAAAGCCTATTGTGGTTCTCAGATATACATGTCCAAACTAGGTCTATGATAAAAAGGTCTGAGAAATCACTACCCTGAGAAATGAGTTCTGCTCCAGATTCTGCTGTCTCATTTACACCAAAGTCTTCACTTTTAAGTATGAATGTACTCACTCAACTTGGTTATATATTATTCAAATGTTAGTGATGCTGGCCTTAGGAGGTCTTGCCTGCCCTACTACACCCATAAATGGAAACTTTCCTTCATTTCTTGTGGCCACACCATCAGCTGTATAAATTGGATGTCTAAAATAACTCAAGTTTAAAAAGAAAGAGAGGGAATCTAGTAAACAAGGAATAGGATCTATAAGTATATAAGTAACTATTATAAAACACTGCACATGTGCAAGAGAAAAGTAATCCAGCTTAATTTTTTTTTGTTTCTTTTTCTTAATCACTGCTGGATTGGTACTGTGAGTGCAGAGTATGATATCCATCATAATTCATATTGAGGTTGTAAAAATGTCAAGGGTTACTAGCACTTCTCTGTTAAATATTCATACCCAGAGGTGTACCAAGCAAAACCTGTCCTGAAAGCTGTGCCATGCATAATCATATAAATCAATACAATATATGTCCATGCACATGTACTTGTAGATGTGTCCATATGTCTTGATGACTATAGTGTGCTATTTGTTCGTGTTATGATAGCCCATAGGCTTGTCTCATTATCTGCTATCCAGACCCCTGACAGCAGCAAAAGTTCATGGCCTGAGTTTTATGGCTGATATTTATCCAAACAAATGATAAATATACTATTCTTCCCTGGCAGCATGAAAAAATATCTAACTGTAATTGCCTCTGAGGCATCATCAAGATACATTTTCAAAAGAATAAATCATAAATTTATAAATCATTTGTTGGTAAATGAACAGCATATGCAGACACTTCTACTCAAGAAATAAGTGAAATCTGCCAGTTAGATACAGATTTCCAAGTCTATTAATAAAAAAATACTATTATTCTCTTGACAATCTAAAGCATAACAAAGCTAATCAATGTTTAAAACAGTATCTAGTGCTCAAAGAATGCAAGAAGGAAATCTGAAAGTATCATTCTCCTATCACTTTGCCTACACTACAAATTAGAAATGCATACACTTCCTGAAGCCAGGAAACAGTTTAATTATGAGAGCTGAACACAAAATCTCCCATTGGCACAGATTGGCTTTGAAGTGTTATCACATAAGTGAGGATTTTCAGAATACCCTTGACCAGTTTTGTTGAAAATATATCACACTTCTATTTGTGTCAGCCTGAACCATGTATCATGTCACTCCTTTTCATAGCATTAGAGAACCTGATCACAGTTCCAGAGTATTAAACTAATCATGCATATTTTATGCAAACATTAACCTTTAGTGTTAATCCAACAACATTAAACCAAACCTATAATGAACCATCAAGGTGGTTTATAACACACCGTGGTAGCCTTTTACGAGTATTTTAATTTCTCTCACTAAAGTGTTTTAAACCTGAAAAAGAAATAGCATTCACATTTTTACAGTGGAATTGTATGTAGATAATACTTGGCCCTATTTCTGAAACAACTATTGTACCTTTAAGCAAATTAAATGAGCTTTCAAAATAATCAATTCAAAAACCTTTAGTATCTCCTAAAAATCTAACAGTGTTAAGCTCCTTCCTGTGAGCTTTTTAAATAGGCAAATTTGTTGTTTAATTGAATGTTTAATCTGTCTTGCAATTCATTCTAATAAGAAAACAGTTGTTCCTGTGAAGAACCTTTCATGCTGCACGTCCCAAAGAACTTCACAATATATGCATATCTTGTGTCAATTATGAGAGAAATCAGATGCATAAAACTGAACCATGAAACTAAACTAAAATTGTTATGAAATGCTGCAAGAATACAAGGCTGATAAAACTGTGAGAACTGTAGTTATCTAAAAAGCAAAATAATACTACAGTTTTGTATGTGTCCAGCACCTAAACCTCTGCATCATTTGATATATAGATTTATATATAGCTAACAGACTAAACAATATTCCTGTTATGATTACACTGAAATCTGCACAATAATTTTAAACAATGATATAAATTGAAAGAGAACCATAATATTGATATTTCAACTCATTCTGCTCAGCCAGTATCAAGGCTTTCAATACCACAAAGTTGTGAAGAGCTCACGATCATTTGCAAAAATTTCCATGCTCTTGAAGAGAACAATTCCTAATTTACAGATGGGAAAAGGAGGAAGATGTGCAACTCCATTTTTTCTCAGGGTGAGAAAGAAAGTCTATAAGCTAAAAATTGCATGTAAGTCCCAGGATAAGCTAGCTTTTATTTATTTATTGTCTTTCCACACTGAAATTCATAGGAAGTAGGACTTTTTACAAGGGTATGTAGTGATAGGGGTAATGGCTTCAGACTGGAAAAAGGTAGTTGTAGGCTAGACAGGAAGGCATTTCTTCTTTAGGAAGAAATTCTTCACTATGATGGTGCTAAGATATTGGCACAGGTTTACAAGAGAAGTTGTGGATTCCTCCTCCATTGCAGTATTCAAGGTCAGGCTGGATATGGTCTGAGCAACCTGGTCTAGTGGAGGGTGTCTCTGCCCACAGCAGCAGGGTTTGGACCTAAATGATCTTTAAGGTGCCTTCCAACCCAAACTGTTCTCTGAATCTATGATTTCAAACAGATAAGCACCTTATTTCTGTAGCTGACCAACATATAGATAAAAATCCTGTCTCTAGAATAAGAAGACCTAAAAAACCAAACAAATACCCAAACAAACCAACAAAAAAAAAAAAAAGTCCAAACTAATTTTTAAAAGAGAGCATCAACTGAATTAAATATCTTTATGCAAGACTGCAGCAAACAGCAGACACGAAATGTTAATTTCTGATGAGGATTTTTCTCTTTTTATTGCATGCTTTTTTACTCCATGAAGAAAATACAAGTTGTTACCATGCTTAGTACCTTGATAAATGAAAATGAAAATGCATCCTATGACAGCAAGGGCAGAGAAAAAAACACGCTGACATGCATTAAAAAAAAAAAAATTCATACAGTCATCTGCTATCACCTTGCTAAAAAAATTAAAAATGCTCAAGCAACCAAGTGATCACCTCATAAAAAAAACAGTAGTAGAATGCATGGTAAGTTATTGTTAAATGGTATCAAATTGAAAATGATATCCAATTCTCCCAAAAAGGAGATTGAAGAGAAAGGCATGTCTGATGTCCAACGCCATGGAGAAATTTTCTTAAATCCTGCCTTCCTGGAGAATCTCAGATTGGCTGTTTCTGAAGTTCAGTCGAACCCTTATGCAGCTGAAATTAAGTCTTCAGAGTATTCGTGCACAAGGAGCTTTCATGGCTAATCAGGAACTAGAGCCACTGAGTAGCTTCAGGGAAAGGTGTTTTTTCTCTGCAGTGACTTCTAAATGCTTTGTTTGTGACTTCTAAGTGCTTTATTTCAGCTGTGTTTTTAGCAGTTCAAGTTCTTCTGTAGGCCTCCACCAGTTCTTTTGGTGTTTCCTTCAGTTTACTTCACCCCTTTACCTAAATCCTCCTCTGCCTTCTTTACATGCCTTCAGGAATGTCAGTTCTTCTGCACGGCTCCTCACCCCCTTTGAAATATCCTTATCCTGATGTAAGCTGCTTTCCTGAACTCACTGTTAAATCCTAAAATTATAGAAAGTTGAGTAGAGGGGTGAGCTACTGGTTTGAAATAAGGACAGGTTCAGTATGAGATTGTAAAAAGATTTTTAATAATGTTAGATATTGTTTGATGTCTGGCTGACATCTTATATTAGCAGTTTGGAATATCCACAATGTAAATCAGTTAAAGTGCTTTAACTTTAGTTAAAGTGACCAGGATGGATAAGGCTTTGAGCAACCTGATGTAGTGGAAGGTGTCTCTGCTATGCAGGGGGTTTGAACTAGATGATCTTGAAGGTCCCTTCCAACCCTATATTCTATGGTTCTTTCATTTTTTATTGAATTCACTCAAATTTTGTGTTTCTCAAAAGTGAGATGCAATAAGGCAATATGGAATGAGACTGTATGAAGACTGAAACTGAAAATTCATATCTGAACCAGTGGTACTGAATTTCTCATATCTTGAAAGAGCTCAAAAGACAAGATCTTAAGGTAAAGTAAGCTTCTGGTGCAAAATTTATGATAAACTTATTTAAAATTCATTAGCAGATATTAGAATATTTCCTGTGAAATACACTTATTTATTCTAATAATTACTTAGATTGATATTCTTTCATGTTTCCTACTCATTAATTTATAAAGACAGTAACAGTTAATCTGATGGTCTAGAAAGCCACAAACAGCAATCAAGAATTGGGTGAATGTGTTTGATTAAGTAAATTAATAAGAGACATCATAGCACATTCTGTCTTTGGATTGCTGTGCACATGATATTTGGGCCACTAAAGACAAAACAAATAATAATAGTAATAACATCCTCTCCATAGGAGACCATGAAGGTCTAAGTCAGGGCTTTTGACAGTATCAAAAAGGCATGGAATCAAGGTGCAATCATATTCTCAAGAAGAAAATAATTGTATAGTCCAAAAGATGGTCACCCTGTGTCCTTTTCACACAAATACAAAATTCTTGTTCTTTCTGTGAAATTAACATTTTTTATCTCTATGCTTAGAGCACTGCACCAAATGAAGAACATTTAAAAATATGGAAGCCCATAAAAGGAAAGAGATTGAATTTAATAAAACTTGTCAAAGTTTTGATCAGAGGATGAAGAAGGATTTCCTTTAGCTGTAAATGTCCGGGTTCCTCTTACATTCATTGAAAATTAAAAGTGAGTTACTTTATATGAAAGTTCAAAAAATCAGTATTTCATATTTATTTGTACCCAAGGAAATTCCTGTGCTGATTGACTAGATATTTTCACTGTAAATCTCAAAAGACTGGCAAAATGAGAACCTCTCATAGCTTTCTTTTACACACATACGTATGGAAACTAAAGAATCTGACATAAAATAAATGATTTAAGGTTGTAAGGTCAAAGCAAATATAGCTTCATTAACATTTATACATACATTGTTCTGTATTGAATAATCTGTCTTGTTCTCGTTAGGAGGTTTGTATGTGGGTGAGATGGCAAAAAGTTAAAATCTGAGAATTTATATATTCATTGCAAACACTGGTCTTTGTGAACACAGCATGTTATTTTTCAAGCTTTAGCATTTGAACATTTGAAAGGCAATTACAATTGGGAAACTGGGGATTTCTACAGCACATCAGACTACTAATCAACTCTTCCTTTGAGATCTGAATCCTTTTCCTAGGTGGTTTTATTTCATTCAGAAATCACAGGACCAGACAGATCTGTCATCACTTTTTAAATTATTTCTTGATGTTGTCATCTGCTGACTGACTCACTTAGTTTTCCACTTTGCTTTTCAGGGGTCTACAATCCTCTTAAATTTATCTAATTGACAAAGTAGTAGCAATTAAAGTTTCGCTTTCTCCTCTTGCAAACCACTTACAATTATATTTTAAAACAGCTTTTCTTTTGTGTTAGTAAATTTTATTTTTTTCCCATCTGTATCACTCCAAGGATGCAGTCCTGAGCTGGGGATTTCTTGTGGTCGAAGTCGTATGAATGAGAACAAATAGGTTCCTCTTGCTCCTGGAATTTGAAGTCTGAATATAAGACAAAGAAATTGAGTATTGGTAAGAGAGAAGAATGGGATAGAATATGAATCAAATTGTTGGTAATGGTCACAACATACATGTTAAGAATGGTCTTGCAGGATGATAAAGACTCAGTTTCATAGGTAGTAAAGGGAAACCCTGTAGATTTAGGAGAGAACAACTTTGAACAACACAAGAAGATGGAGAAGATTGTTTCAAAGATTTATAACAGCTGTTGGAGGCAGCTGGCACTATAGTCCATCCAAATGTCTGAGAAATCATAGGTGGAGTAGAAGCAGGCTGTGAATGGCCTGTGCAGAATGAGACAGAAAGTTGAGCCAGCGGAAGAAGGAAAAGGAACAGGCTACAGAAACAATGCTCAGAGCAAAACTCTGAACTGATATTACTGGGCAAGTAGTATCAGAAGAATCTCAGAAGAAAAAGGTTTTACAGCAAGATAAGTGAGAATAAAAGCCTGATGGGATTTTTTTACCATGAGTTTACTTCAGACACTATGAAGAAGAAATTGGCAATTTTTAGACAGAACATGAGAAACTACACAAGCCAGGATGAATTACACAAGCCAAGAGCAAGTGATGTGCATGTGGGTCACCATTGGGGTGGTGATGCTGCCATCTGAGATTGAAACATTTCACAAAAGAAGCCTGAGGGAATATTTAGATAGGGACTGTAACACCTACACTTAGGTATACAGAATGGGAGCCAAGGACAAGATATTCCTATGGCTGGTCAGAGGCAGAGGACAGTTTAACCATAAGAAAAGAGGACTGAAAGAGAGATGTAGGTCTGTGGATCTTATCCTAGAGATGGCAGATAAATATTAATACTTTCTATGTTTCTATCTTCTAATCAGTCTTTAGCTCACAAGAAAACTTTACCTTTCATCTGTTCATGGCTCTAGCTCTTTAAAGCTTTCAGTCTGGATTTCATTTGAATATCAAATAAATTAATCTTCTTCATGTGCTGGGAGGTCCTTGTTATACAGGAGGAACAGTCTTAAAGTATGAGAAACACTGGTTCAGCTCAGCTTATGATACAGTGTCACTTGCATTTCCCATAATAATTAGTTGAAGCATCCTGAATGCTTAACAGAAATTGCTATCCAACTGCTCATGAATGATATGCAGATCAGGAATTAACTGCAGAAATTATTCAGCAAATAATTTTGAATATTACTAAATGAAAGAAAAGGGTAAACTGTTTGCAGGCAATTTGCAAAAAGAAATGCGAGGAAAATTTGAAGAATAAATTATTCATCCCATTCTGAGAGATGGGGTCTACATTAATCCCCTTCCACCCCTTTGTGCCTTTCATTATACTGAGTGATTTTCTATGGGTTTAAAAATGGAAAAGTCTGATTGTATTTCTGTGATTCACACATACAGAGGAAACTTGAATCAATAAGCAGTTCATGGTTCTTCCCTGTAGCATCAGACCACTCTGACATACAGATAAATCACTTTCCCAGCTCAGGTAGAAATGAACTGAGCTTCAGGGTCCTTGTTGTGGTGGCATTTCCCTCCTCACCCCACAGCTGAGTGGATGGATGTGCAGACAGGGGGACAGATGTTGCTTTCTGGAAGGAAAATGGATTTTTAAAGAAAAAGGCAGACAAGAAGCCTCAATTTTTACTTTCAGACTCACCTCAGGTAATTAGGCTTCAATTTGTTTTGTTTTGTTTTGTTTTGTTTTTTTACAGAGGTTACAGTGTTTGGATCACGTGCCCAGTAAATGAAGCTGCCGTTATATCTTGTCTTGGTATTTATTGCCCTAAAATTTTCCTTAACATGGCTTTATTTTATTGAACATAGGAAAAGATGGTGACACAGAGCATAAAACTCAGCTTTTGAGATACTATAGAATAATTGTCAACTAGTCTTTCCTTCCAAGAAGTATTTTGTGCCTCTGCTATCATAATCAAGGCACACTTTTTAGCAATCTAATAATGAGCTAAATTCTACACCAGAGATTCTGAACTGCTGATAAACTCTGTGGCACCATTTACCTTGAAGGCTTACTGTGGTTAAGCCTGAAGTGATAGCACCTTATTTTCATTGATTATTTTCTCACATTAGCTGACAATCAGCAGAAAGATGATCACTTTCTTGATTTTTTAATTCAAATTATATTTGAATTCTAGTTCTTTTTTCCACACAAATAAAACTATCTAAAACTTTACCTGGATACATTTAATTGCCAAGCAACCTTACCAATACTTTCCATACAATTAAAATAACAATTTTCTTCTTTTTCTTTTAGTATCATTATATTAATTACTTCTTTATCTGAATAAATATGAAAGCAGAGGACTACACTGTTAGTGACATGAATAGATCTACCTAAACTTCTAGTCTCAGAATGCTCTAGTCTTAATAGTGTTTTACTGACCACTATGTAAATGAAAGTCAAACCATCAGAAAGATTATTTTCTCCACTATTTCCTGTACAGGAAAATAAGTTGATTACAATTCATGTGGTTCACTCTCTGGGATTTAGGCTGAAAGGACATGTAAAAATATGGCAAATGCAAAAACATTGAAAAAATAAAAATTCAGTTACAAAATATTATTGTATTGAAGAAAAAGAAAGGTAAAAGAGTTTGGAGAAACTGTTGCCCCTACATCAGATGTGATACTAACCTAGGTCACTGTGTCTGCTTGATCTAGAACAAAACAGTATGGTTCTATTTACTCAGGCACAGAAGTATCACATCTGCCTCCAAGAAAAATTACACTGGGATTTATAAACTCTGTACCTCATCTTCTTAATTGAAGAGCAGCACCACATAAAAGAAGCTCGTATGTCTCTGAGATAGTTCTGGTGACACTATGGATTCCAAAGCACTATACAGGAGAGCAGATGAAGGTTCTCTACATTAGCAGTTCAAGTTAATCTGCAGCTGAGTTAATCTCTCCGTGAATAATGTCAGTCAACTCCATCCGGATTTGAGGTTACAATATGAAACAGTAGCATGTTTTATATTCAAAGCACAAATCAGACACTAAATTTTGCACAGCCTTTATACAAGTGCTCTGCATTCTTGTACATGTGTAGGTTAATGGACAACCACAGAAAAAATTACTTGCCTTTGCTTTCAAAACAGACAGAGGGGCCTTGCAAAGAGTAAACTTTGATGAGCTGCCCTGCAGTGTTGTGTCTTTGCTAAATACACAATGCTCGGTCTGAAAAAAATAGGATCTTTGACAAAGGGATTTTACAAACAATTACTCTTCTTTAGTTACCTACATTCCAAAACACAGTGCTCAGGGCAAAGAAATTTGTCTAGTGGGTCGCCTCTACTCCTGATTCAACTCCTGCAGAGACCACGGAGGTATGTCCGTGGTCCCACTGCTTCATCACAGGCTTTCGTTTCACACTTGTGGAAGAGTTGCTTGCGTCAGCCTAGAAGTCATCCCCCCAACAGCTGCTTATTTCTTCCCCCTTCCCAAACCTCTGCCCCGTGTTAACAAAACTGATTGAGCAGTAAAATTTCTAAACTAAGAAAAAAAGGGGTATTTTTCATCTGTTAAACTCTAGCCATGTGGCCACACAAGCACTTATGCCACCCCAGATGGTGATGCAGTTTAGAATCTTTAAAACTGACTTGAGATAACCAGGGGAAAAGGCTCAGCTGCCTTAAGCTGGCACTGACACAGAAAAATTTTACATGGCCGTAGCCTTGGAGGGGATTATTCTTTACCAAATAACCAGTCACCATTGGGTTTGTGAAAGAACTGATCTTTTCTTGGTGAGCACATCCTGATAGCACTCAAAGTTTCCTCTCAATTATTAGAAAAGTGACTATTTACACTATTAGGGATATCTTAAAATCAAAATCAGACCCTTATTGTTTTTATGATAATGTGGCAGACACATTCTGAGAACACAATTAACAACATGGTGATGTTGTGTAACATAGTAACAGTTTTACCATTCAAGCACCAAAAAGTTGAAATGTTTTATATGTGTAAAGAGGAAATACTTCTGTTAAGTTCAGAATTTTCTTGACATCAGATTTTTCTTATATATACATATATATATAAAAGACAAACAAAAAAACCCACAATACATAAACATTTCTTTGACTGTAAACCCAGTTCTCTCAATTACCTGTTCTTCTCAAATTCATACCAAAAATCATTCTCTGGCTGTGGTTGGAGTCTCTTTAGTTTCCATGTGTATTTCTTCCCTCAAACCATGTTCACACACAGCAGCACTTTGCCACTGTACATGGAGTCAGACCCCAGTAAAGCTGACAGAGTGCTCATCAGCCTGAGCAGTCTCATGGTTTAGGACACTCTGTTGTACTGGTTCAGCTACTTCAAAAGAGAGGCTCAATTATTTGCTCTTTCATTTAGCCTGAATGGACTAAAATGTTATGCCCTCCACTTATAAGGAGCTTTGTTGAAGCTCCCAGCATAATAATATTAATTGCCTACTACAACTCTTATGTAAATGAGTAAATCACATGCTGCAAAAGCCATAATATGGAAGGATAACATCCTGTTTTGCCGGTTCATTTTAGAGCTGCCAAAATCATGCATACATATTTTACAGTTGTAGTAAATTGTATGTACAGATCCAATTATTTAAATGACTAAGTATCTAACTGTGAACATAAATCACATATTTTAGGGTTTCTACCTACCAGTGAACTTCAGACAGAGAGAGATGTGTGCAATTTCAAAAGCTATGAGTTTCATTTGTTCTGAAAGAAAGCTGGGTAAAGCTGTTTCAGTAGGTTTTTAGTAATTCGTATTCTCTATAATATACTATAAAATCCTATGGGTCTGATCCAATGGCATTGGCAAAATTCCCATTGATTCAAAAGACTGGCTAAGTCATTCTGATAGAAGTAATAAGTGAAGAGCAGGAGTGTTAGCATAATTTGCTTAGTAAGAACGTCTCATCCTTTTTATTTACATAAAAGGTTAACATTTCCATTTCCATACATAGTTTAGATGCCAACAAAACAGCCATGGATTGCACAGCAGCCTCCAGCCATATCTCTGTATGTGAACTTGCTCCTCTATGGGGAGAATATTAACCTCATTTTCCAAGGAAATGTTTCCCCTGACTCTCTTTACTGAAATGAATTGGTCTTGCCGTTTTAGCAGTGACCAAAAATGATAGCATCTGTCAGTCTTCATGAAAATCTCTGTGTTTTGGATCCCACTAACAGTAAACAATTTTCTGAGAAAAGTCGCTGAGGGATTCACAGCAGGGTTTGACAGCCACTGTCTTTTAAGAGTTTTCCTACCACTGAAGTTAACAGAGTCAATGCCCACAGAACATAAACTTCTATCTCCCATTAAGAAGTGACAAACATCAGGGTTTATTTCATCAGAAGGGCTTCCAGACTGAACTTTATTTACAAGACCTTGGCTGCTTTTAAAAAAGTATGTTATATCTCCTGATTATTCTCTTCATGTGCCATTTGCTTCTAAATTATTCAATAACTCAAATGCATACTTGCTTTCTATTGATTTTATCTCCAAATTATTTTAAAGTATGAATTATAGCATTATTATCTTCTAAATAAAAAAGTACTAGCTAGCTATTAATTACTTACTACAACTCAATGCATTATCAAACTGATCCATTTAAATGACATGATACAGAGCAATTATTATTTTGTTACTATTATTATATAAGCCTACATTAGAACTCTGGATCCAAATAAACTTTAAATCACTCCATTCATATTAGAATGTTCACTCAGTTTTAAATTTCTCACCCTTCTTTGCCTATTGAGACAGAATGGTTATGTTGTTACATTTTTTGCAGGTTCTATACAGTATCTGCACAGACTAGTGTGCCAAGTCCCGTGTTTGATCCATTTCCAAGTGATTTACAAGATGATGAGCAGTTCTCATCAGATGCATGAGATCTTAGAGCTTAATTATTTGACACAACTTCAAGAATTTCAAGCATGGTAAATGACACTGTTATCTAGTTTTCATTCTTCTTCTAGACATCTAGACATTCAGAAAATTTATAGTTTGTTGTCATCACATTGGATAATGCTTAGTTAGATCATCATAGCATCATTGAACAGCAAATAAAGACCTTCCTCAGAAACAGTGAGAGATCAGAACTATGCAAAACACCAGCTTAGGAACGATCAGACTTGAAAACAAAATGAGCCAAGAAAACACAAGATGCTGAGAGCATAGATAGTAACTAATGGATGAAGCAGAGCAAAAGGAAACCAGCATTTGTCCACATTTGACCAAATTTGTCACTTCTATTGAAAAAAAAAGAATGACACATCACAGTGTTTGTATGTCCAGAGTGGGATTTAGCGAGAGAAAAAGAAACAGAGCCTGAATCAGGCGATGCTCACTGGATCAGGGGCACTCCCTGAGTGAGGCCTCTGTGTCCAGGCCAGACAAACTCTGCCTGCAAAACCCAGCAGTGGAAATGGAACCATTGCAACAGGGGAGACTGAAAGAGAGAGGGCATGTGCCTGACCATAGGTATTCACATCCCAACAGCATGAGTAGGTACTTGTATCTCGTGGGATTGGCTCTTTCATTCATTCTACTGTGGATTTTGTCCTAGGGAAAAAAAGAAAAAACATGACAAGCCTCATCTTTGGTTTTCTTCTAAGTGGATAGTTTTGTTCAGCAAACCATAGTAAGTTATATGCAGAAACCTGAAACAGGTGAACATTCATAAAGGCAAGGGCATATCACATTTCCTAATCTTTTTCTAAACTTTCCTGGCAACAGTGAGTTATCTTTTAAAGTACCCTCAGTTTAATGAGGTAATGCTGCTCAAAGTATGCAGAAATATACATAAAATAGAGTTCAAATACTTGATCATTGACAAAGATTGAAACAATATATTAATAACGGGTTCATTCAGTAATTTACCAATGAATATCTAGACCATCCTCTTCCATTTGAATATACTACCACACTGGCAAAGAAGTTGGCAGGAGACACTAGATTTTAACTGAGTTTTCCAAAGGGAAATATTTATTTCAATTGAAGCAGTTGTTATTACATTTAACATAAGAGGTTTCTGCCCCATCTCTGTTTTAAACTAGGCAGCTTTGCAACTTCTCATCAATTCAAACCCCATTTTATCTGAGATCCCACTGAATTAGGTAACGTGGGGTTTTTTTAGCCAGCATAAGGGAAATAAAAGAGCCAGTCAAGGGACTACAGAGATTTACAGTGATTAGAGGGACAACTTAAACTCAAAGACATGGGGAAAACATCTCTGTGCAGATTAATTTTAAGGAAGAAGACTCTTCATGTTTTACACTGCACTAAATGCAGTCCTACTGCAATGAAGAATATAGATTTTCTATATAAAGTATCATACAGGGTATAGAAATAAGTTTTTCATATAAATTAAAGATTGCAACTTTAATATTAGCCTCCCACAAAACAATGAGGGAAAAAACCCAAAACCAAACAACTGATAGTTTTTTTTAATTGTAATTGTATCCACAAATCCACAAAGAACACTTTTAAAACAAGGATCTAAAATTTTTAGCTTAAAGGTATCACACATATGATAAATGACAGATATGTATTTCAGCCTTTCCAGGATTTTCCCTTAGTGGAAAGAGTGCACCAAGAACAAAATAAAAAGTGTTAGATGTACATTTCAATGACATCACCAAATTAAACTAGAAGTGGAAATCACCCAAGCCTCTCTCCAGTTTGCAGATTAACAGCATAGGCAAGTTTAAGCTATACACTTGCATTAGTTTACCAATGCCATTGATATTTTCAAATCTGAGAAGACAAAGTTGGTTTGACTGGTTGTCTCAGAGCTGCTGTTTCCTGAGGTTGTTACAATTTAGCTGGCTTTACATGTACTTGTTCCTACAGCCTCTTACATGTCTCCTCCAAATGATCTTTAGGACAACGTCTATAAGACAAGGAAGGAAGTTCAACAAGTGGGGAAGTGGCTATAGGACAGGTTGTTCTGCTGGCTAGCAATCACACCCAATGCAAGGCTGGGGACAGCATAAAGCAAACAGACTACGTTTTAGTCTCAGGGCAAAATACAAACCAAAAACAGTGAAAAGACTTCATACACTCTCACTGAATAGATTGTAAAATCTTTTTCTTATCTACCAGACAGAATACTGCTTTTATGCCTGATAGAGATTCAGGCATTAATGCACAGCAATCATCAGTCATCACCATCGATCAATCATTTAAATGGTATACAAGACTTAGGTTAATACTTTTGTGCTTGAGTGATTTTATTCATACACAAGTGCCCTTGCAATCAAATCTGAGGCATCTTTTGTGATGGCAAGTATGATACTTCTTTTCTGACAGATGTTCTGTATTTTGAATAGAAGAAGTGGATTTTAGTCTGAGAAGCAAGAAAAAACATCTAATGGCTGCTGGAAAATCAAATATCAAATCATTACATGGTGCTGTCATACCTTCATGGGGCTCAGGGGAGCAGCTGGAACCAAGAGGAAGACTGCTTTTAGCATTGGAGGAGATAGACTGTATGATTTGAGCCAATTGGAAGGTTTTCTTTCCCCTCTTGGGTAAAGGACAGCATCAAGTACAAGCAAGATAATTTTCTTATATTTTGTACTTTCTATTGTTTACCTGGGAGAAGGCACAATTGGAAAGAAAGCCCCTTTCCACTCTGAAGACTTTATTTTAAAAGTGATGCAGAGTGTGGAACCTCTTTGCCAAGATAAAAAAATATCTGCAATGAGCATGTAGAAACATTTTGCAACAGCCAAAAATCATCATCCTAATGTGAACTGTAGAAATTATCACAATCCCTACTTACTCAACCATGCCAAATTTAGCCTCTGAGTCCTACATCTGCTTACTTTTCCAGCAAGGGACATCACAGGACCTCATCACACAGGACAGTTCCTGCAGATGCCGTGAGAAGGTGAGATCTCTACCTGGAGGCTGGAGTCAAACAGAAGAACCATCACAACAGCTATCTATAAATACAGAGAAAAGATTTGGAACTTGCTGACTTTGAGTTTATTCTCAGGGCTATTATCTTGCACAAAGATAAGAGTTTAGGCTGTACAATTGTACACTTCTGGCTGTGCCAAATGGAGAGAAGTGCTGATCTAGCCTTCTGCATAAAGAAAGCAGCTTCAGGCTAGGCCAGATGAGATGGAGGCTTGGGCACTGTAACCTTCCTTCTCAAATCAGTAAGGATGACAGGAATACAACACATAGAAATAGCTTAATTACATAATATTCTACCCTACTGCAAAACTACTGGACGTTCACATTCATTTATGACTTTGAACTGATCCTCAATGCAGTTAAAGCTTCTGTTCTTTTTAACCTGGTATTTTCCCTCAGATACGAAAATCTGCGAAGATGAAAATGCAGAATCAAAATTAGGACTTGAAGACAAAATTAATTTCTGTGGACCCAGGGTATTAGCAATGTTCTAGGAAATACAGAAGAGGAAGGACTGAAGGCATTAAATAGATCTTGGCTGACCAGCAAGCAGCAGGATTTTCTGTCCAGCTCCATAGTTAAAATTCTTGTGTTGCACCATGCACACATCTTACCTCCTGTCTGAGAAGGTAGAGGAAGAAGGGATCACAGCCACCATGTTCTCTATGCCTTAAAACTAATCATTCTGAGAGTGCTCTTTGTAATTCAGAATTACAGTTTTTAGATAGCTGAGATCAGAAAAATACAAACCCCAATGTTTCAGAATATTGCTAAATCATCTGAAAAAAAAAGTTGCTCATTTTTTTCCCAACCTATATCAAGTAAAGTAACTCAGTCTGCTGAACTGCTTTAGGTAGAAATTACAAAAAAGCAAGTACAGGTATGGTTCCAAGACCAAGCTACCATGCCATGTTTTCAACTAGTGTTTAAAGATTGACAAAACCATTAGCTATTAAACAGAAGGTTACTGAGCTACCAGCTTTACTATAGTATTTTTAGGTTATATATGTAAACATACACTTACACATCATCTGGGTGTGTAAGTATAGCTGCAACATATAGATAAAGACAGATACAGGGACAGATATGGATGCAGATACACGAAATTATAAAGGGAGACAACAAATACTTGAAAAATCAGCTAAGAAGAATTCTGTAAAACTGATATTATCCACTTTACAGGTAAGTGCACTTACCTGCAAGGGACGAAAATTTGAGTGATGAGAGACTTCTTCAACAAATAAACAAATAAATAAATAAAGAGAGAGAGAAAATATTGTCTCTAACTATGAAAATTTCCTCTGTAGGATTTTTCAAAGAAGGCCAAAATACATAACTTGTCTTTGTTAAACAGGGAAATTAGAGAAGTTTGAGAATTTTTCTAAGTAACATGCAATTTGAAAACCACAATTTTACATCATCTGAAGCTATATTTTGGGTGTTCTCAAAAGAGCTAAAGAGATGTAAGTGGAATGCATAGCAACACATGAATTTTGCTTTTAAATACACATTTATTGTATATTATTAAACCTAAAGACTTAAGTACAGAATCTATTATTTTATTCTACTCAACATTACTTTACATATATATAGCATACACACCTAACTATCCTTTTATCTTTCTTACCTATCAAGATAGATCTTTAATTTTATAGAATTATCATACAGCACCAAGTCATATCCTGTATTTTACAGTTTCTGGCCAAGTAGAAACACATACTGGAACAAAAGTAATTTTTTCCCGTTTTAATGTTATCTATCCATCTATCTGTCTTTCTATCTGTTATTTTTGCAAATATTGTTGAACAGTCAGTTTTACCCATAGCCATGATTCTTCGTATTATTAACATTAGATTATTAACGTAACGTAACGTAACATTAACATATTATTAACGTAATTATAGCTTCTTCGTATTATTAACTAGAGACCTGACATAAATTTGAAACTAAAACTAAACTTGTTATTTTGTTACTATTATGCATACATTAGTTGTGCTCATTTTCTAAGTTTGACAAGTTAAAGGGCATCCTCATTTGATAACAATAAGTGAAGATCTGACTATCAGATAATACAAATTGATTTTTGTTTATCTCTAGAAATGACAGTAAAATCTGCCATAATAAATGGCATACGTATAGGACCTGATATTTTTAACTTCAAATGATTATACGATTTTAATCACCATCAAGATATCTTCTAAGTATTTTACACTAATTAGAATTACTGTTACAAGGAAAAAGAAGATGAAAATTAGTTCAAAATAGCCCTCCAGCAACATAATGACAACGATAGAACAGGTCCCAAAGATACCTACAGAAAATAATTTATGCAAAAAAAAATTATGAATTATACTTTCTCAAATAATGGCTAAATATATTTAAGGATTCTTCTTTACACCAGAAAAGAGTTAGCAAAAGACAGATGGAAATGTACAGATCATGACTTAAGGAAAAAATAATAAAAGATGTAGATTAAGGAGTAGCTGTTGAGGAAGCAACTGGAATGTTGTCACAGCAGTTTGAATTTCACATGCAGTGGGAGTAACACCTCTCCACTGGGAAAGCTCCAGGACAGACAGAATTTCAGAGACCTCTTGGCCCAATCCTGCCCCCTCTGGCAGCAGTGGATGCAGAGGAAGGATTCAGGCAAGAGGTACCTGTTTGGCACCACAGCCAGGGCTACTCTGGGAACTGTGAATGGGAACAGCTCCTGAAGCCTGGTGTAGAGCAGCAGCTTTAAGGTATCCGGATGTGGCCACACTCAGAAGAGATCCAGAAGCACTAGAAGGTAGGGCACTTTGCTTCATTAAAATGTTGATGAACTTTCTGCAGTTATGTTCAGCAAGGAGAGACTCAGGGACTCAGGGCTGAACAGACAAAAGCAGCCTGTTCAGCTTCGCTGCCTGACTCTTACACAGTATGCTGGGGCAATGAGTACAGGGCAAAAGCCTTGCAGAGGTTGAAAGGGAATTGCCTCAGAAAACACCCACCAGGAAGAATAAAGCTCACAATATCCTGGGAAAAGAGGTCCTCTTTGATCTGAAGGAAAGTGAAGAGTCAGTGAACAAATCACTGCACCTCACACTGGAGTAGACTTGGTAGTCATTGTCTTGACACAGTTAATTATTAAAAAATTAACCAATAAACTATGTGTTTAGACTGTCCTTTCATTTGTTCCTTGCCCTACTATCAGTAAAAGCATTTGCTCCTTTTTCCATGTTGTTCTGAGAGAAACATGATGTACTACAAACAACTTGAAAAACTCTCTGGAGATGATTCATGCCCCACTCCTTCTGCAGCACCGGGGGAAGCATGCCCACTCCTTTTCTTTTTTTTCCCAGATGGAAAGTAATTCCAAAAAAAGATGTGGAAGAGAGGAGGAGAAATTTCAGGATGAAAATGTTGTCTGGGTATAAGGGCAGACTTCTGGTGTTTTGAAAATGAGCAATAATATTACATTTATGATAAATATGTTTCATTTCAATTTTCTGCACCGAGATTAAAACAAAAGTGAAAGAAGTGTTGAGATCAATTCATAGATTCATGGAACTGATATGGTTGGAAAAGATCTTTAAGATCATCACATCCAACTGTTAGCCTAAGACTCCAAAGTCCAGCATTAAAGCAGATCCCTAAGCACCACATGTACATGTCTTCTAAATACCTCCAGGTCTGGTTACTCTACTACTTCCTTGGGCAGCCTGCTCCAGTGCCTGGAAAGCCTTTCAGTATCCAAGTATCAATGTCCAAGATGAAGTAATAGGGTCAATTTTTATTGGAAAAGACCCTTAATATTATCAACTCCAATTGTTAACTTAGTACAAAAAATTCACAGCTGTCACAAGGAAAGTATGTCCTATATGAATTAGCAGGAGGCACAAGATGGATCATGTAAAAAATTATTCTGAGCTTTATGAATACAGATAGCATGTTGCACAAAACAAAACTAGGAAAATGTTTCTGTTACAAAAAAAAAATCTCCATCAAAAAACCCAAAACCCACAAGGCTGAACTCAGAACTAGCCACTGGAGAACAGCCTCAGGAATTAAATTTCTTCCTCAATTTTTTTTGCTCTCCATTTGCTTGCTTTTTCGTCAACATTTCTGTTATAGTCACTGCTTAAGCACTGGCTTTTTTCTGTATTTGTCTCAGGCTTAATCTTCATAAGATAATTTATTTCCTGAAATATTTTTTTTAATATGAACACAATTCTAAGTCCCCTGCATCTGTCCTCACAGTTCTCTACATAGACACATACATCCTTTCCTAACATCTAATTTAAAATATTTTCTCACTAGCAAAACCTGCTTTTCATGCTCACATAAAACAGTTGCCTCAGATTATGCAGCTTTGCACTTACTTCTGAGTTCACACTATATTTTCACTGAATTAGATAAAAAACATCCAGTGTATACTGGATATTAACATATGAATATCCATATTAACATATTCATATTAATATATGAATGTTTAAAAGTCAGTATATTTTTAAAAGTTTGAAAGATGATCAGGTGTACTTAGTTAAGAAAAATTAAGGAATATCTTATGCAGTTAAGGTGGCACCAGAGCAAAAACCCTACATATGTATTTAGTTTTAAATCTGTCTGGAAGTCCTATCATGATCATAAGGTATGATATCATGCTTGTATACTTCAACTTGACATATTTGACTTAAATGGGTACATCCTTGAAGTCTGAAGACATATTAAGTTATGATTTTGAGCTGATTTTCAAATATCTTGGAAAACTAAACTTATGCACCTAAGTTCGCAGTTGAATCAGCCTTAAGATCAACTCAAACTGACGTCCAACTTTAAACTGATTTGTAGGCTTTGTATGAGGAAGGTAAAAATTTCAAACTAGAGGTGAAGGTCTCACAGAGGCCCATCCTGTATAAATTTAAGTCATGTCATCATGCTGTCATCCTTATGGTTCATGGAACTTTTCTTTTCCTACTTGAGCAGATCTAGCATACAAAGATGTATCCTAAAGTGAAAAGGTAGCTGCTGAGGAACACATTTTCCTGATGTGTTCACACATTATATGTAGGAACAGGCTAAGGAATGGGTCAGGGCTGCTGTAGTACATGTCCTGGAGACGGTCATATGTAGTGACAGTTGTATTTGGAAAACCTGGGAACCAAACACGTACCATCCTTGCAATGTAGAATATAATGGACAGTGCATTGGCTGTTTCTGTCCAGAGGGAGGTCCATGTGCTCCAGTACCCTGCTTCTGACAGTGTGCCAAAAGAATGCTGAGAGAGGAATATAAAAACGAGATAGGCATGTGGTGATATTTCACCAGAATGTTCAGCTGTTGGGTAAGATTAACCTCACAACTCCATACCTGAGGTTTTCACCCTAAGTTGTCTTTGCACCCTGGGGTTCTGACCTATTTCAGACATTTATTTTAGGATGAGATGAACTGAGCCATAAGTGGCCTATTTCTCTCCATCAGTTGTGAAGAGTATTTAGATGACTGGCTCAGATGTCATTCGATAAGATGCTACAATCCACTGTGCTTAATAACCCACAGGTATTAAGGTTATGTCTTTGTCAATAGAGGCAAAACTATAGTTTCCACAATTTGCACAGCAAAGAATTTCACACTTTAATGGAAGGCTGTGTAATAAGGGACTTCCTTTTACTTGTTTATCAGGTAGAGGAGCACAAAAAGAAAATGAGATGATAATGATTTCATCATACCAATAATCAGCTCAGCAAAGGTTGCACTCATCCTAGAAAAAGAAGTTTGAAACTTCTTGGAACAGAACAGTGACATATAAACTGAAGAGGCATAGGAGAGATGAAACTGAAAGATAAATGTTAATACTAATATTAATTATCAACAATGATTTTGTTCTATACATTACAAATTATTATCATGCAACCACTTTCTTTCCTTGCTTCAATGAGTTCATCCTCAAAATATATATTTTTTCTTTTAATCAGTGCATTTCTTGTTTCTTGAGCCTCCTATATTCATTTATGGAAGGCAAAACTATTTTCTAATACCTGTAAAAAACTCATAAACAAACTCCCAAAATAAATAGTGGATATAAAGAAAAGAGAGTGGCAGAGAAAGAGAAAGAAATATATATACAGTATGCTTCCAGGTCATCTTTATTAGGTAACCAGACTACATATCTGAATAGCTGTATACATAAGAATGAAATATGTGAGTTTAAGTATTGTAAATGACTATAGGCAGCTTGTACTGTGGTGAGGGAGTCGTTTAAAAGCTAGCATGTGAGGAGCTGAAATTGAAATCTAGAAGAATTTAGCTCTTTGTGAGGTTTTTTCCCCTCTAGATGGAAGAGAGAGTTGTTATTGCACTGTTTTCTTTCTTATCACATATCCTATTCAGTGAGATTTATTTAGTTTGAATGTGTTAGTTGTCATATCGACCTACACAGCTTCACAGTTGTTTGAGACATGGGCTGTTGCTGTATGAGTTCATATTGATATAGATTTGGGCCTGTGGCATAGCTGATGTTTCCAATAAAAATTTCATTTAAAATTCGACAATGATCAGTTTTGTTCTACTTTGCATTGAAAATACAAATCAGTTTTTATTATAGTAGCATAGCTTTTTTCCATTTGTGTCATCGTAGACTAATTTGTTTACTAGGTAACCAAAATGTAGAGTGATAATAATAACCTTGTTTTGCAACACACTGCCAATCCTTTTATATACATTAAATCTTACCTGCAAAAAAAAAAAAAAAAAACCAAAACCAAAAAGCAAAAACAAAAAAACAAAAACCTAGGGTTTGTTTTGCTCTTTGGAGTAGCTTTCACATCTTGAGCTATGACATGGGTCTTCTTTAACCAGCCTGCCAGCTCCAGTTCACCCACTTCACTAGAAACAGGCAAGTCACAATTGTCTGGAGACAATGGGAATTGCCTGTGTGGTTTGTTCTTTTGTTTATACTTTAATGTCTTTGTATCTGACAGAACATTCCTGGGCCTGTTACTAACATACCTGGAAGGAAATGCCTTCAAGAAAAGCTTCTAAAGGGAGTAGGGTAGACTGTTTTCATGTAGAATTGCTGAGCTCAGAGAATGTCTTGCCTAAATATATCAAGTATCATCTTAAATCTTATGTTCCAGGAATTTCAATGAGGTTTTTCCAGGCCCTATTACCTGGGGAAAAAAAAAAAAAAAAAAAAAAGCAAGCAAAAACAAACAAACAAAAAAAGCTTCCCATTTTCAGGTCAATGTTAAACAAGTCAATGAGCACCTGTTTGTTCTGCTACACTTTCTGTTACTTTAAATCATCACAACTCCTCCTGGCAGAATTCTGATTTTTTGGTTTGGTTTGGTTTTTGTTCTATTTTGCTCTGAGATTAATGTCTTTGAATCAAGAAGAAGACTGTCTGTGATAAATACACTGAACTCATTTCTGTGAGTACAAAATTACCTGAAAATCACTGAATGTACAGAACAGATGCTTCTGCAGTGGTGATGCACTGATAAACAGTGATGGGCCCCATTACTGAGTAGAAGTGCAGACTCAGATTGCAATTAAGACACAGATTAAACTGTGCAGTGTCTCGATTCCTTAATTCAGTTGCTGACTAGACATAGATTTTTGGTGGCATCTGAGATACCCCAGGGAGATGGGGATGGGAGGAACCATTGCGGATTTCTGCAGTGTGACATTGGATGAGATACATGAGGACATCTCACATGACACCAGGCAGTTCCAAGGTCCTAATTAGTACAAAGTTTAGAGTTATTTGGTAAGCAGATAAAAGTATATATGTTAGGATGAGCTAATTGCTTTATAATTATTAAAAATTTCAATAATTTGTGGCTTGACAGCTATATACAAGCTTACAGACAGATGCCTAATCTTTAAGCTTAAAGCTTCCTCTAATTCAATGTGACTCTATGTGATTTGGACCAGCCTCTATAAGCTATCAAAAAAGCCAAGCAAGTGAGAAATTTTCTAAGCTTAGTCCTATTTTTTAATCATATCTACACTGAATTTTACTAGTTGCTGATCAGTTTTCTGATTGTAAGATTAATTACACCATCTTTTCACAACAGGGTACTTTTCCTATCAGAAGACCTTGGAGAGGCCACAGAGATACAAACATGAGTCCTAAGGGATGAAAGCAATCTGGGAAGCATCACCCATTCTACAGTACATTACCTCCAACACAAGATGCCATTTCTCTGTTTTCCTCTGCAGGCCCCAATTTTTGAAGATCTGGCAAGGTATATGTATGTATGAAATGGGAGAAGATTGAGTGGTTCAGTAATCAAACAGATGTACATGTCTAGGACCATGTGGAAAGCAAAGCAGAAGTCTGACAGCTAGGAAGAACATACGACTGGGAAATCCAGGGTGGGAGTGGAAGGGATTCAGTAACAAGACCTGGGATGAGAAGGGTATTAGCATACTGTGGATAATCTTGGTACATCATTTCAAGGATAACATTTTTTAATCCATTTTTAAAGTCAAAATTAACAATTTTCATCTGAGTTACATAACTCAAAGTAAAACTGTAGCAAAGAAATAATACTAATTTCTCACAAGACTTCAAGTGTGTAAGTTAATAAAAATTTTAGATAACATTAAATTATACATTAAATTATAGATCTGAGTCTTTCTATTTTTAATGAATTTAAAGACTAAGGACTCAGTGTCAGTCGCTACCTGATTGCAACCAACCAACATCACTCTCTTCCTTGAGGTTTACTCTCCCTACTCCATGTACTCTTCTGGTCCCCGCTGCTCTGTAAAACATCTCTGTTCACGTATGACCTGCTTACACTCATAAATGCAATCTTCAGAACTCAGTAAGTTTTTGATGAGTGCTATGTAGTAGTGCTTAGATATTTATTCCACATCCAAATCAGCAGGCAGTTCCAGATCTGATTGCCACACTCCACATTCTTCTCGCAACAGCCATTCATACTATTTTTTCTAAAGCATAGTCATGTAAGTCTGTAATAAAACTTGAGATGCTGCATATTTATTCTTATTTTTCATGGTTTCTTATCCTGACATTTCAAATTGCTCTGCTTTAACTTTGTAAGCGCTATATGATAGAGAAATCAAACTTTTACATAAGAAATTGCTTCAATTAAATGTCAAAATAGCCATAAAAATAATTTTAAAACCATCTATGCTTCTTTCTAAATACCATGTGCAAGGGCTGATTTGGGAAGGAAACTCTCCTTATATTTTAATATCCTCTCCTTACATTTTAGCCTTATTTTCTAACATGGATCTTCACTACAGTATTTCAGCATTTACTGTATATTGAACTTGATTTGGAAGACCTAAAAAATATCATTGCCCTTTTTTCCAGTGTCAAAGTCTATTTAAATACATAATGGAGTGTGTATAATGAAGTCTTGCAGAGTGTCATCTGTAAACATAAAAACTGTATTTTTTCCCTTTGCATTACCTGCATTGTGTCCATAATTAAGTTGTCTTTATTCCAGCATAAACATCCTAAATATTTACTACCTGTGTAGTCTTTTTTGTTCCTGTGTCTTTTTTGATTCTGCATACTTGAACTATTAATATAATTATTACTGCTACAACTGTAGTTGTCCCCTTACCGTGGATGGTATTTTTCTTTTTTGGTTTTTTTGTTTTGGTTTGGTTTGGATATTTTCCCTATCAAATTGCTTTGGTCTCCTTTCTTCTCATACATCTTTTTTCCTAAGCTTGTCTCCTCAGACTAGTGGCTTCTTCCCTCACAACACAGTACTATTCTATCTTATTTCTTTCCCCTCAAGCCCATTACCAGGATTTTTCTCCCATACAAACGCCTTTGTTCCTAGTCCCTACTGATCTCTTGATCCCCTGCTTGCACACACCACCACATATTATTCACTTCCTTGCTGTTTTACCACATCCCCTTCAGCAAACTGATAATGCAATTTTAAATGAAACTAAAAAACTTTAATATCACTCTGATTCTTCTTGGATTTAGGCTTGTGGATAGAGCCAGAAGCAAGATGGGAAGGGGAGCAAAGGCAGCAAGGGATGGGAGGGGAACAGCTGAGGAGAGACAGAAATGTCAACTTGATAGCACTTCACAGTCTGTTTATTTCCCAAAGAGTGTCCTCTCAGCTGGGGAGCAGAGCAATGTGAGACACCAGATGTGCAGTTCTAACACTGGTGTCAGCATGAGCTGCTCATGCAGGTTTTGGCCAGCACATGATGTGGGATGTCATTGCCTTTCTCTGCTGCAGCCAAGACACACCCCAGCAACATGACAATGCAAGGAATTAGAAAACAGGCAAGCATAAGTAAACAAAGACTAGAGCTCTCTTTTATGAGGACAAAAGCATCAAGAAAAAAACCACCAAAATCAGTATTAAAGTAACAGTAAGGTGGTCATCCAGCTTGCTTAAGGGAAAACATGAATTTATTGACAAGTAAAGGCAGTTCCATACTGCAAAGAGATGGTCCCTCCTGGCAAAAACCTTAACAAGAAGGTCCAATACTGCCATGCTGATCTCACAGAACAGAATACAAAAAAACCCAAACAGGCAGCTCAGGGCCAGGACCCCAAACTTCTGCCCTTCTAGACTTGGTTTTACCATGGACAGAGTATCACTCCAGGTATCCCTTAGTCATGTTTTACAACAAGCATGGCATTGATCTGAGTTTCTCGATCTTTTGATACAGACATTGTCAGGAATTCATATGATGAAAAATAAGTTTGTTGTTGTATAAAGTGCTATTGG
This sequence comes from Heliangelus exortis, assembly GCF_036169615.1. NCBI lineage: Eukaryota > Metazoa > Chordata > Aves > Apodiformes > Trochilidae > Heliangelus > Heliangelus exortis. The sequence continues at coordinate 12,012,055 of NC_092423.1, read as the reverse complement.
TGGGAAAATTAGTCTCCCTGAAAATAAAATGCATGGCAAGAAAAGAAGGATATATCCTTTCACAGAATCACAGAATCACAGAATGTTTAAGTTGGAAGAGACCTCCAAGATGATCCAGTCCAACCTTTGACTAACACCACAGTCAACTACTAAACCACGTCCTTAAGGACAAGGTCCAAACGCTTTTTAAATGCCTCCAGAGATGGTGACTCCACTGTCCTGGGCAATGCCTGACAGCCCTTTCAGTGAAAAAATATTTCCTAATATCCAGCCTAAACCTCTCCTGGTGCAGCTTCCATCCATTCCCTCTGGTCCTATCACAGTTTGCTAAGAAGAGGCTGTTTCTCTTCTCACTCCAACCTCCCTTGAAGTAGCTGAAGAGAGCTCTAAGGTCTCCTCTCAGCCTCCTCTTCTCCAGACTAAACACCCCCAGCTCCCTCAGCTGCTCTTTATAGGACTTGTGCTCCAGGTCCTTCTTGAGCTTTGTGGCCCTTCTCTGGACACACTCCAGCACTTCTATGTCCTTCTTATAGTGAGGTGCCCAGAACAGAACACAGAACTCAAGATGTGGCTTCACCAGAGCTGCGTACAGAGGGACAATCACCTCCCTATTCCTGCTGGCCACTGAGTTCTTAATACAAGCCAGGATGCCATTGGCCTTCTTGGCCATTTGCTGACTCATATTAAGTCAACTGTCAACCAATACCCCCAGGTATTTCTCACTTTGTCCAAGATGACCACCAGCCTTTACATCTCCCACTACTCCTTCCCTGTTCACAAGCAGTAAATCTAGCATTGAGCTTTCCCTAGATGGCTCAGTCACCAGCTGTGTTACCTGGTTATCTTCCACTCACTCCAAGAATCTCCAGGACTGCTTCCTGTCTGCAGTATTATATTTCCAGCAGACATCTGATAAGTTTAAGTCTCCCAAAAGAACAATGGGAAACGAATCTGAAACCTTACCCTGCTACTTACAGAACACTTCATCAACCTGGTTGGGTGGTCTCTAATAGACCCCTACTATGATATCTGCCTTGTTGCTTTCCTCCTTCTTTCTTACCCATTTTTAATTCCACTTATACTAGTGAAGAGCATAGGTCAGAGTGTGTCCCAGAAAAGATCTTAACTCCTGTGCAAGCACTAATAAGATTAGATGTTATATTTATTTAGCAGAATTCAGACAGGAAGATTATTCACCTGTTGTTCCATTCAAAAATTTGGCCTGCTGTGTCATATGTGACATAATTAACAAAACATTACAGAGTGTTTTGAAGAACCAAGCAATGTGCAATTTTCTCCAAAGTGTGGCTAAAGAAATGATTGGAGGGCAAATGGAACAGCTTTTACTGAGACAGCTAACAATAAGACCCATTGGACTCTTATTATCTGCTATTATCTGCTTTTCAGGTAGGAGAAAAATACATTTCAGGAATCATTCAGTGTCCTATTTTAATAATTCCTGAAACATGCCAGTTAATGAGAAATTTGACTATGTGTTTTATTTTACTTAATATTTTCACAAAAATATGGAGCCTGTGGAAACTGCTACACAAAAAAAGGTTTAAAAGGCCAGCAGATGAAATCTCTGCATATTCCACAAAAGAGCAGAGACATTAGCAATACAGGGAGCTGGATTTAATGCTCCAGTTTAGGGATTGAAAGCTGGGTTCTGTTTTTTAACAGTAGAGTGGGACACGTGTAAAACTTTTGGCAAGTCCTCTACAGCTTCCATAATTCCTTGCAGCTAGGCACCTACTTACTTAGTAGTTCTGGGCTTCTGTGTCTTTCTGCCTCAGTTTTCAATGTCCATTTTGGACGAAGTGTGAGTTTATCATTGTGCTGAGACTTCTAATGGTCCAACTAACATTGCCCACTGCAAAATAGGTGTCTTGGTCAGGTGTGTCAGTGTGCCTTGTATTTTAAGGTAACCAGAAAACAATTACTATTTCCAGGTGGTATGCAAGGCTATGTATTTCTTTCTTGAATAAGAACCTGAGGCTGTTGGGAGGCAGCATTGAGAACAAAGTGCTTCTTTCTCTTAACAAGGCAAACCTCTGTCAAGTAGACACCCCTAACTTTTGCCAAACTAGGGCCTTGAAAAGGAAATGAGACCAGGTCTCCCTGGTCTTTCACAAGAGCTAATGTCCTCTAGCTCCCAGCCCTCGGCTGACACAGCCTCACACCATTAAAAACGCACCAGCCTGTGGCACTGCACACCAGAGATCATCTATTCCTGCTCTAGATACAGTCACAACACACATAAGGATAAATGTGCTGTGCAAGCTGTAGTGTGATCCCTCTTTGGAGTGCTAAAAGCATTTTGCTTCTCCCCATTAGTCCTGGAGGTGAGGATGCCCAAAGTACTATGCTAGACAATTGACTCTCAATTGCACTTCTCTTTTGTGAGGACACTTATTCATTCCTCCTTTCTGCTTTCAAATTTCAGCTTTCTGTTTTTCCTTCCACTTACTGACTGTATAATACTCTCTGCTTAACTGAAAGCTTTTCTAGCTGAGTAAAGCTCTGTATCAGTGACAGGCCTGGAGGGTAAAGATCATTTTCCTCATGGAAGAACTGGATATTGTTTCCTACTTCAAGAGAACTTGAAATTGTCTTTAGGAAATTAAAACACTTTAATGTGGGGCACTGCCAAATGTGTCGGGTGAGGACAGCCATGTGTCACAAAAAGAACCACTTGCCTGTATCTAACATCTCAGGCCTTCTGGAATACAACTTAATCCTCTCATTCCCCTGATCTGCTAAGGAGCATGACCTTATTGAGGACAGTGTGTGCAAGATTAGGCCCAGGAGTGCTTTTTGCTCTGTGTTGGCTTCTTCTTAGCCACTGTTTGGTATGTCACTGCAGATTTCAGTATAAAAAATAGTGCAGAGGTTTCCCATAGAAATTCAGAGTGTTTTGGCAAAATGCTCCAACAAAATTGAGACTCAACTTCCACGGAGTGTGTGTCAGCTTTCACCTGCTGAGTCTAACAGCTATTGATGGTCATTAAGGTCTTGCTTAGAAGGAAAAGTCCACAGCAGATAATACGTCAGTTCCAGACAGGCTTAGGAGAGGAAGATTACTGATGCAAGCATTTACAGAGAAGGATGGCGTTTTGGTTTCACAGTAGCTAATTTCCCCACACTGTGCATCTGTGGGTCACATTCATGCCTGCTGGTATTTAGGATTTTAATTTCAATACCATTATTCTCACCATTTGTCCACAGTTGGAGATCCCTAATAAATGTGGGAAAAATGAAGACTGGAAAAAAGCACCGTCTTACAGGTCAAACCAATTGCCCAGATCCTGGGTCAGAAAATACGTCTTCTGTGTGGATGGTTCACTACCATGTATCCTGCTATTTCAATGCCTACTGGTAGTTTTTAAGACTGCCCACTTTTCATTGAAATAGCCAGCAGTGGTAGAGCCAATGGGCTTTGCTTTCCCCTTGCAGGGAAGGCTCAGGTCTCAGTTGCTACGTTTGATTTTTCCTGTAGTACTATTGACTACCGCAGAGCTCCTCTCTGTGGGAGCTATGACACAGAGAACCATTTTACTACTGTGAGACACATTTAGCTGAGTTCCTTGACTATATGTATCACTAAAAGACAAGGCTCAGATGAAGCAAAGCATAAAGAAAACATTTTCTCCTAACCTGTGTAAGAAAAATATATCTGAAGAAAATACAGGTGTCAGGAAAAAAAGGACCAGGACACACTGAATGCACCAGCCCACTATCAGGAGAGCCATTAACTGCTGCAGAGCTACTAAGACTTATCCATAAATTAAAACAAATGAAGATACGTATTATAACATCTAGTCTCATCACATAAAATCTCATAACATCTAGACTCATGTTCAAAAGGATCAGTTATAAAAGTGTTTCTGAAAAACTTCCTTTTACATAGGTAATCTCAATAGTTACTAAATTTTTTTAATCTCTCATTGATGAAAAAAATTTAGACTGGAAAAATATAGAAGAAAAAACATCCAGTGACTCCAGGCAGGAGCATATATATTTTTAAATGCATGACAAGTCCAAATGTTTTATTTTCTGACACACCTTTCACCATCACCAAATATTTTTTCAGTATCAGAATGGAATTAAAGTTGCTGAATAGCCACAAATCAGCAAGAACCAGACATTCCTTTCACAAGCTTTTGGAGCTGGATTTAGGTGCCCAGTTGTAGACTCATGTGACAGCTTTAACCACAACTTCTTCACCCCACTTATTTTAGACCTCTCATCTCTTTTGGATACTGTAGACCATGTGATTCTGTAGACACATTGTGAGAATGTTCTTGCAATAGATAGATACACTCTTAAATCATTATTTTGCTTTCACTCTATATGGACTGGGTACCCTTGACATAATTTAAAAATACAGTGCAGCAGCACAATTTAAGATAAACCACTACCAATAAGCCAAGCAATTTAAAATCTCATATCCCCTTCACCTTCGAACAAATCCCCCCAATTTACAATTCCTCTCAACCTTTCTGGAGAAAAAAAAAAGGTATGAACTCAGCAATATGCCTTAAAAAAATCATTTGAAATTATACTGCCATTCAGTAGTAAAACAGCTGGCTGAGATATTTGATGTATAACATAACTGCATCATAGAAAACAAGTTGCAGAGACCACAACCTTTCAAATGCAGACAATAAATTTAAGATATGATCTTGAATAAATGCACAGTGGTGCCATTCTGGAGGGCTCTCTGTTCCTTCTGCCTCACAGTATCCCTCTTTGGTTTCCTCTGCAATGGACCTATATATAGAACTTCTTAAATCCCAGAATTGTCCCCATATGAGGTTCTCTAAGAGGCTACTTTGTCATTTTTTTTAGATCTTCGGTTTTACATGAGTTGTGTCCTTATCAAAAGTCACTGGAGCAGTTAAAAGCCTGTTCATACGACGGGCTCAAATCAAGCCCTTCATGGAAAGTTAGACACTGCAGTGCCTGTATCCTTTAGACAGCAGCTTTATATCACTGTTCCAAATGATCCAGCCATAGCAGTCAATCTGTTAGCATTTTATACTTACTTTTCCTAGGTGCAAACAGTCAAGAATTGGGTTTTCCATCACTTCCAGATTTTATAAGGCTTCAACAAACTGGGCAACATTTTGCCCCTTGTTTCACCCCTGAAACTACATCCCTGTACAGGTTCACAGCAGTGTAACTGAGCACAGCATCTGGCAGAAAGCCCAGAATTTGACCTGGCAGGTTTATGGTGTATGGAGATGGTATTAACACACATCATGAGCCAAATCTGCACTCTGGATGCTTAATAAAAACACTACCACCTCCATAATTACATTTAACCTCTTGTATTAATAATAAAGTAGGCTGAACTCTTAGCTCACAAAATTTACTATTTATCAGCCACAAGGAATTTGCAATTTGTAAATTTTTTACAGTTAATAACTTTTGAGTAACAGGAACTGAACAGGAACATGTGAATCAGCAACATTTCACCACATGTTTAGAATATTTATTAAATTTACCATGAGGCCACAGATACACTTGAAAAATATAATCAGAATGCAATTTTCACTTAAAGCTAATACAAAGGATTTATTTAATTATAGACATCATAATAAAGAACTGGTTTTCAGTGTCATGACTAACCCACATTTTTTGCAGAGAAGTCTGTGAAGATCAGTGAACTGATCTTTTTTTCCTCACTTAAGGGACTAATTTTTAAAATTTTTTTTTAAAGTTAACCAGAGTTTTGAGTTTTGATTGAAAGAAAATATTTCATTTTGCCTGAGATTTAATTGTTCCTGTCATTAAGAAGACTAAGAATTTTAATAAGGAATGCCAAGATATTTTGACACATGGAAGGATTTCAGGGAATGTAAAAGATGAAAAATATTATCCATCAGATGCATGGTCAGCATGCAGTGGCAGAATGGTCACAATTAATTTTCTTTTTTGTGTTCAGCTAATTCTAATTACCCAGAAGATGTAATAGTACCTGAAGTGAAACAAACATATCCCATGCACTGAATTACTCCCTGGCTTTAGTAAAACTGTCCTCCCAAGCCTCTTACTACTAATCCTTCAGCCAGGTTACTGTATTTGACTAACAGCTGAACACAACAGCACTAGTGTTGAGTTGAATTAACATCAATTAGCATTTAAATTGCACATTTAAATGAGTGCATTAATGGGTGCATGCAATTTATAACCGTCTCCCCTCCACTTCCAGCCTTATCTAGTGCTAGAGATTTGTCAGACAGCCAGTATCAATCTGCCTAATCTCAGAATGACTACTTGCCTGCATACATTTAGTTAACACACACTGATTAAAGGAAAATTCTTATAAGTTAGCTTTAAATTTACAATGCAGCTTGACATGCATTTTATCAACTGCATCTGATTTTACAGCTACCTTCCAGGGGCCAAATATTATCTGATTTGCAACTAATTCCCAGTGCCTTCAGATGAGCTGCACTTTATGTTAGGCTGGAACAATTCTGGCTCTGTGTTTCACTGTCCATCCATATGAACTGCAAAAAATTACTGCCTGTGCCATGACATCCCTCCCTTCCTCTGAGATGGAGCTCTGAATATCCAAACATGATCCTTGAACAGAGGTAGAATAAAGTACAAGTGAATCACCAATCACCACAGCCATGAATAAGTTAATTATAATATGTACACCAAAACATTTAGTGAGGCAGATTCTGGAGGTCTTAAGTGTGCAGTTTCTGTTACCTGAAATGAATTTGTAATATCACTGTATTATGAGAAATATCTACTGTCACTCATGGTATTGTCATCATTATTACTGATGTTCTTGATGTTGTTACTGGGTTTTTTTATTATTGTTTTATGGAAAAGAATCTGTAAAACCTCAGGTAATAAGCTGAAATAGGTGCTGAAGTAAAAAAAAAAAAAATCACTTCAGCAGCTTTATCTGTCACATCTGTTACTTCTGACAAAGCCAAAACCACAGCAGTCTCACCACAAAGACTGTGAGCATGGGAACCTTACCCCAGTCTCACCTTCAGTGCCCATAACCTGCCCCATACACCCACACATTGCTGGGGTAGCACCAAGGCAGTTGTCTGAGTGCCCAAAATGCCCAGGGACAGATAGAGGGTGTCTGTAGCATTTCTGCAAGGCAGCTCTGAGAACAGAAGGCTACATACACATAAATAGGACTATTTCCAAATTATTCTATCAGTAGTAGATGTAAAGGTCAATTGTGTAAAGACATGGATGCAGCTCTGGAGCATACCAATACAAGGAATGCAACAAATTTCAAAGGAAACTTTATATATCCACATTGACATAAATCATCAGAGGCAGTAAAAAACATTTCAGAAAGATTTGATGGGAGTCATCTAAACTACAATTAGCCATGAAACGCTAGTTATTAAAAGAAAATTGCAGCATGCAGAGACTTGCAGATTATGTCCAGCAGCAGTTACAATTTTGTGATAATTTCATTTTATTCTGATATCTGGCCTCACAGATGTAATGTTATTTTTTAAATATTCCATGTCCATTCACTGTCCTGAGGTTTATTATTTATACACTAGATGAAAGCTCCTAAGTCTCTTCTTGAATAACAAACTACTATGGCAAACCGACTCATCAAGGTTAACCATTCTTCTTCCCTGCTACCTTCAAAAATTACATCCTCGAGAGGAATTGCACAACTAAGTCAGATAGTGTGGGTAAATTTAATTAACTAAATGTCAGAGTCCACAGTTGTTACAGATGACATAAAGAGAAAAAGAGATAGGGCATAACCTTGAGGTACTTATTATTGCTGCCAAAAGCTTTAAGGAATTGTTCACCTGGATGTGAATCTTTCAGTCTGTGGCACAATTAATATGTGTGTGTATCACAGCACATCCCTCAAACTAGAATTTCAATGTGATGTTTCTTATTCTCATTGAAGATATTCCAGTGTGTAAGGGAATATAATACAACGGGGTTTGCCAGGGCAGCTCTGGCACCCACACACTCATCAGACAGGAGAGGTCTGGACCTAGTGATGCTCTTTAATTTCAGCCACAGCAGGGAAGCCCCAGCTTTGCCCAGCTAAGGCTTACGCTGGCAAACAGCCAGTGACCTTGGACTGGCCACATGTTCAAATGGTGAATCTGCAGCTCTCCTTTGCTTTACAGTGCCAACAGGCCTACTACTTGGTAGACTCTGGGTTGGTAGGACCTAGATGCCCCAGCTAAGAGAAACTGGGAAGTAGGGCATCAGGCATTGACCTGAAACTCTTTTTTTATATCATGGCATACACTACCTTTGCAAAATCAGCTGTTTGCTCTAAATACTGGTCAAATGGCTTGGGGGGAGAGAATACAATATTTGTGCAGATTTTTGTAACCCCCAACAAAGTAACTAAAAAGCACTGATTGAGCTCTAATATCCTATTGTTCTGGGCCAGTGAAAACTTGATGTGTGAACATCACGTTTAGTGCCTTGCTTAAGGGAAAATTTTTTAAAAGAGAGAGTTCACTTCAGGCTTTTCTAATTTCATCAAGAGAGGTCCCTCATGAGTTCCTTGGTGCCTGTCCACTGGCATCCCATTGAAAGGGACAAGACCACTGTAGTACTAGAATAACAGCAATGCACACTCAGAAGGCACAAACCTTACAGAGGACCACCAGAGGGCTGATGACCTGCTCTCTCTGAGACATCACTAAAAGGTGACCCAATGAACTGGCATTGTGAAGACCAGCTGTAAAGAAATATCTATACATTTCCCAAAAAATATGTTACAGTTATTCATTGTCCTAACTAGCTTGGGTGTGGTAGATGGAAGCAGTAGAAGATATAAAGGGTTAATTACGTTTCAGAAGCAGAATAGGAAATTAACTACGAGTCACAGTGAGAAAGAAATAATGAGTTCATGACAAACCCAAGAATAATATGGAGGAAGGAAGGGGAGAACTGAACACAATGACTTATAGGAAAGATTCTGCCCTAGTAAAATTACTTTAATGCTCACAACTGACACAAAAATATATATACTCTAGTTTGAATTATCATAAATAAATAGAAAGACATCAGACAATTATATTCTGGAACCACAGCATAAAATGGTTTGACTTTTTTTTTAATAAATATTTGATGGGTTTAGGGGAACATAATGATTGGTGGCAGCAAGATAATAATTATTAAGGTATAGCAGACAGTACTCTGTATTTGATATACCTATGAGATGGAATGAGGTGAAGGTTTTTATTATTATTTACTGAGACATCCACAGAGTCATCTCTAAGGATTTGTGGGAAATTTAGTTGTCATGCCTAGGCAAAAAAAAAATTAAAAATTTTTCCAGACGGCCTCACAATGAGAGAAGTTTTCCCATATATAAACATATTTTTAGTCATTCTTTCTTAGGTTCTATTCTGATAGGAATGAGCTAAAATAAACCCATAAGAAGTGAATATGCACAGAACATTTCTTGCTTCATTCACATTCCCCAAAGAGTATTAATGCCTTCAGAGATGTCAAATCATCATAAAGGGTATACTGCACAGAAGCACTCTGTGAAATAAGAGATGAACATCATTAAAATTCAAAAATGATGAAATAATATGGTTGACTCATACAAGTGATGCTGATTTACACCACCTAAGTGCCTCTCTTAGTTGATGCTTTCAATATATATCTTGAAACATGCGCTGCTTATGCAGCCTTTTAAAACAATTGCAGTGTACACATACGGTCTTAAAAGTATTGAGTTTTCATAACTTGACCTATGGGTTATCTGCAAAAATTCTGTTCAAGAACCATGTGTCCTATATATTAATGAGGGAGAATCTAGGAGAGGTTTACTACAAAGCTTGTTCTCTGCTAATAGGCCTTGCTTCTGCTCCCCAAAGTTTTTTCTCCACAGCAGCTTCACTGCTTCCCTTGCCTTTGTTGTTCCCTGCCCACCCTAACCCAGAAAGACATAAATGAGGAAGAGAGGGGGGATCATTACCCCTGTCTGCCTCATGTGGGTGTAATGCATAAAGCACCCTGTAGCAGCATGAGGAGGCTTCTGGGAGCAGCAGGCTCTACTGCACAGAAATACCAATTTGTTACTGTTACTTTGCCTTTGTGAAATATTCCTAAATCTAATTATGAAGGATTAGAAAATTGTGCCTGTTCCTGCGTGGAAATCTTATTGTTTGTTATCAAGCTGAGGTGAAAGTCATCGCACGATGAGGGCTGCAGGGAAGTGGCACCTCAGTACTGGCATGCAGGGAAATGCCTCTTGCAGGTTGCTGAAGTGGTTATGGACAGGGACACAACACAGCCCAAGCACACAGCAGAGGGGCTGAACATGCAGAAGACAGGAAGGTTCCACATGGGCCAGTAAGGACACATGCCTGGGAGTCCCCACAGGACCTCAGCCAGCCACCCCTGGAGACCTGGGTCCATGATATTAAATGAGGAGACCACATCCAGACTGCACACTGGAAACCAGCCCATGCCAGCTCCCAAACCTGACCCAGAATTAGTTACACAAAGTTCCTTATCCTGGACAAAAATCATACCAGTATCATGGCAAAATTTAATGTAGAAAATCAGTTCTAGGTGTCCAGGAGCACCACAGGGCACCTTCTAGCCTACTACACATCTGAGGTCAGGTTCCTTGAGTAGATAGCATAATTTTATTACTGATACTGTGTCCAAGCTCCAATATTTTGAGAGGTTTTACCTTGTCACCAGCTAGGTAGAACAGCTTCAGTTGGGATTACAGCATGGCAGGGTCACTCCACTCTTAGCTTGCTGGGAGTACAGGTGGGGAGAGATCACTGCTGTGTCAAACACTCCATCAGCCTGGGGTAAGCAAAGAGAAGATGCCAGGTAAGCTTGGCTCTGGACTGCACTCAGTAAACCTAGGTGCAGCTAACATGAACATTCCAAGTGAGGTTATGCACCTGTCTGCTCCACAGGATAAAAGAAAATAGCTTTATCCTTCCTGTTTGCCACAGAACCCTTCATCCTCACCATGCTGGGTTACAGGGAGTAAGCCTGGTGAAGAGCATTGCAGGTGAATTTCAAAACTTCATTTTGAATGCAGCAAAAATTTAGGATAGAACTTCAGGTCTGAAAGAGCTGAGTGCTGAAGACCTTCATTACCCACAAAGTGATATAAAACAGAATAGTCAATTAACCTGCAGTCACTGACAGGCCCTGACAAAGTGCCTAAGTCCTCTCACAAACATTGTCCATCTGCTTTTTGAGGCAAAAATGAGAAGCAAACCATTGAAACAAGATGAACATGTTGCATTTAACATGAAAAATCAGCCTTCATTCATCCTGGATACAGCAATCCCATTTCTGACAATGGTCCTCTGTAACAAGGTAGAATAATTCACTACTGTATCATGAATCCCAAAAGTATAATGTTGATAAGAAAAACTAGAAAAAAATCCTATTACTGTATATTGGTGATAAAAAAAGGATAAAAATCCTGAAAGATAGCAGTCGGAGGAGAGGAAAGAGGAAAAAGGAAAAGGAAAACCAAGGAAATAGACTATAATTTTTACTCATTAAGACAGATATTATTTCTATTAATGTTTTTCTGTGGATTTCAGTAGCTGAAAAGGAATGATCTCTTTTTTTTTTTTTTTTTTTTTTTTTTTTTAATGCATCTCTGCTGTTGGAATTAACCTTCAAGGAGAAGAGGCTGATGGAGATTCTTGCATGTACTCAAAGCCAGTTGTGCTACCTCCCTCTTTTAGATCAATTTCACATCACATTGTAACAGGAAAGCAATTGTTCACTCCTAGGTGCTTATATGGTTCTCTTCATGTTTAGATCTTGTGAAACTGCTAAAGCAGTCACTACAGTCTCCCCGGTAAGAGCTATGCCAAATTATTTTGTAACAATTTTTGTTCTTAAATATCTATTTTTTTACCACTTAAGCAGACTTAAGTTCAGTGGTTTTGCTGCTGAACTGAGATAGTTTGGCAGGAGAGAGAGGTAGAGAAAATGTTATGAGTGAACAGTGCCACCACACTAGTTAAATAATCCTGCTGGTTATCTCTGTGCTTGGACAAGTCTTCCACAACAGATATTATTCTCAGTGTGCTTTGCAGTTTTGATGTATGCCACTTCAATTATTTTTTCCTATTAATCCTTTGACTATATATCATTCCTTTTCCAACATATTCCTTCTCTATTTTTGATTGGCTGTCCTGTAATACTTTTAAGGGACAAGTAATGCATTTACAAGAGCAAAAACTTGAGCCCTTTGCTGCTTTCCATTTTCCTGAAAGGACACTGAGGTGTCTTTTGCTGTACAAGTTAGAGGTAGAATCAAATTATGCAGTCCCCTCAGCATCTGCCCAGTATAAGGCTTTCCTTCACTGTAGTCCAGTTCATTTTTAGATATCGCAAAAGATGGGGCTTCCCCCTTCACTTCTGGCATACCTTAATCTCCTGTTTATGTCCAAACCTATTCTTCTTCAGGTTAAAAACCATTTCCCCTTGTCCTATCAGAATGGATGTTGTCACAAACAGCCGGTCAGACCCTTAATCTGAATTATTATAAAAGATATCCACTACAGCTGTGCATAGCCTCAGGGTAGTGTTAGAGCAATCAGTGTCCATTACATATAAACACCACTTTGTTAGAAGCTCTGCATGTCCTGTTAAAGCACATAATTGGTGCCCTGCAATGCCTTTGCCTTGCACCACTGTACATTGCTGCATATGCTGTAATAAGGCATTTCAGGAGGTGTTCACAACATCTAACTTCAGTTGGCCTGTTTAGTCAATGGCAAAAGGAAGGCATTTGATTCAGGTGCTTCAGATTGCTCTCCAGAGCAGACTACATTTTTCCATTTAGTATGCAGGATGTTTAGGTTGCTTATTTCAGTGCTTCAATTAGATGCTTAAAGTCTGAAAATGTGAGTACCCTACTTCTTGACTTTACTATCTTAGATTTCCATTGGCTGCACTATATATCATATTACTTGACAAATTTGGGCTTACAAGATGGTAATTACCAAGATTTCCTCCTTTCTCTTCAGACTAGCTCACCTAAATTGTACTTTTATAGCAAAGAGCTGGCACTTATTTCTTGTGAACTGAATTGCCCTTCCCTATTGCTTCATTTCTGTTCTTTATACTTCTGCTGAATTTCTCAGCTTATAGTAACTGTTTCTCTTTCCACTCAGTCTGATGTTTGCACAATTTGCATAATAACTTTTCTTCATTCCCAACCTGAAACCAAAGGTGTTATGATCTATGAGATTTGAGGAAAGTCAAAAAGACAAATATTTCTTCAGCTGCTGGAATATTAATATTATGTCTCAAGAATATCACATATCATAAAACAATTCTTTTTTTCCAGATCATGTAATTGTCATAAGAAGGCAATATTCTATGCTTAAACAGATTTATTGTCTCTGTTACTTTCCCTTCACTACTAAATATTTTTATTATATTTTCTAACTAAAAACTATGATTTTCTGCAGATCTTCCAGAGCTGCTGACAGAGCTAATTGCTAAATTGCCACTGATCTGTGCTCCAGGTAACTTTATTATCAGCCTTGATGTCACCTCCAATCCTATTGCACAGAAGCTTTACAAGACTTTAACATTCATTGAATCTGACCAAACAAATTGACCGTCCTGTTACATGTGAGAACAAGATTTAGTAATTTGACTGTATCCTTTACCTGGGAAATTTCAAGCCAGTACATCAATTTTCTAAGGTCACTCACTTGCTGTACTTCATTTCCCTTCCCTTTCTTCAATCTGTTTGCTTTCCAGTAAGTCATTCTTGTTGCTTTTCAGGATATTCTGGGGTGACAGAGCTCATTACTTCTCTAGGACTAAAGAGAAGAATACACTGCATGACTGGTGTCATGTAGTGATCCACAATCACTAAAGAGCTTCACCTACACTTGCACTTACAATAGGGGATCCTGACCAAACAAAACATTCCTGAAGACCACCCACCTTCTTTGTTACTCCTATCATGTGGTCAGAAAGAATGTTTGTGATGCAGACACAGATACAAACCTGACACAGCAAAGGATGTGGCTCCAAACAACTGTTTAGCTCCAGCTGAAAGAACATACTGCAAATTAATATGGCTGTAGACACACACACACAAAAAATATTCATTTTTAAAGGCTGAGTTACACCCTGGTTTTTCTCTTCAGTAAAGTTACTTTTATCTGGCTTATTCCCCTACCTTCTGCTTTTTCCTAAGCTCTTCAGCTGATACTAAGTTTGTTATGTCAGCATGTTAGTCAATCCTATTGCAGCTTTTATCAAACTGGCAGACTGTAGCTCTGTGGGTTTTTTTATGACATGGTTGCTCTGACAGATTGCTCCCACATGGCACTGGACAATGCAGTGACTCAGAGGAGCAGGTGGGAGCATCCCCTTGCAAGCAGCCAATTTGATGGATGAAAAATCTCACAGAAGCCTATAGCAGTAAGAGGTTAAAATGCTGTCTTCCAAAAACATTCACTTTCACCACACCTGTACTGATAGACTACGCAGTCATATTAATTTTAGAGATAATTAAGAAGAGCAGAAACCCCAAGTTTCTCTCTGGTTTTGTCTCACATACATGCACATATAGGAAATTTCTTGATCAGACTGGTAGTTTCTGCAGTTGTTGCCTTGTCTTCTGACAATGGCCACTATCAGATGTTTTATAAGATGTGGACAAAAAAATAACAAAATAGCGGATGTTTAAAGCTACTAGATTAAGTTTGTTTGAAGCCTTCACTGCATAAAGGCAGGTTATGACTTCAAGTATGTGAGATTGAAATCAATGACAAACTATTTTAAAGTTTACCTTTCTTGCTATTCTAGCTTGTGGTCATTTTGTTAGCTATAGAGAAGTCATATTTAAGAGTCCTGTTGAAATCTGAAGTGTCAATAGTAGAATTTAGCTATTAGATCAGTAGACTAATGGCTTCTTGAGTGAAAGAAATGTTTCCTTCTGGCCATTTTGACCTTGCCATTTTCCAGGCTCACTGTCTGCTTTTCTGTCCTTGATTTACAAGCTTGGGTGAAAACAAACTTACATTTACCTCCTCTAGACTTCTCATTACAATTCTACATTTTTCAATATGCATTTTTTCAATTTTTCAATTATGCATTTTTCAAGATTCTTAATTCCTTCCTTCCAAATCAGTTTCAAAATTCCTTCCTCATAACTCCTCTTTTTGACACTTTGTTTTGGTTGTTTCCTATCTCTTGCTTTGACATTTCTTGTTTGCTGCCAATGATTTTTATAACCTTTGGCCACAAATCACACTCATATGTACAGATTATAAATTTCCATATGTAAAACATATTTACATAGTGTCCACACAAGAACCATTTGTATTACTTCTTTGAAACAGATGTGGCAGAATGGGGAAGTGCTAGTAGGCAAGAGAATGAAATCAAGAGGGCTTCTGCAGTGATCAGGGAAGAGCAACAGAGATTTTCCTGGCCTTCCTAGATCTTCCTGGAAGCTCAGGTACCTCCTTACTTCTTTCACAACCATGCTATTTTTTATGTAGGTATTTGGTGTCTTATAACGTGAACATACACGGACATTTACTCTTTGCATTTCATGTAGCTATTAAGAGCAATAATATATTTGTAGATGTCACAGTTCAATCAACCTTACCAGAAAAAAAAAAAAATATAATTTCTATTGTTTTGACTTCAAAACACATATCTTTTGGACTAATTGACTCAGTCAGAGTAATAAAAAGCATATTGTATATTTCTGCAGAAATAGCAATCCATTAGCAAGTTAGTGGTTCAAGGTTAGTTAATGTATCTCACACCTTGCTGCATTTATTTGCTATAATTTAAACAAGAATAATGAATAATTTCAAAATGTTACATTGATACATTCCATGCCATCTAGTACGAGTTTTCTATCATATTTTGGAAGTTGAAACATTTGGTATGATACCTGAGCCAAAATTTTGTGCACTTCCCTTTCTTAAGTCAGGTTGGTTACATTAAATGGATTTTATCCAAAATACTGTTACTAAATGCACACCAGGAAATGTCAAACACTTATTTCTAAGTATTTGTACAAAACAGTTTATTAACTCTTTCAAAGATAAAATCGTGCAAATTTTGGTGACCACTTTAAAATATTTAAACTGCCCTAGCTGTAACCCAAAAATGTGGCTGGAGGTTTTTTTGTTGTTTCCTTCTTCTTCCTCCCTCTTCAGTGTCTATCTCGGCAAATGCTAGAAAAAGAGATTAAAAAAAGCAGGTTTCCCATTACAGGACTTATGGCTTTGGAACTGCAAGGTGCACCAAGAGATAAGAATTCAGAATTAAAAAAGAGCATGATAAGACTCTCTAAGACCATTTCACTCTCTGAAACTACCTGTTCTAGGAGACCTTTTCTGGGTGTGCATTTTATTTATCAGAGAGCTGTGGACAGTGAAACACTAGCAAATGGCTACTGCAAGTAGACTGGAACCAGCAAATAATACATATGCAAAGAGCTGTTCTCTGGGAGTCAGACTCTGGCAAAGAAACTGTTATAGGTATGTAGACTGTGAGGGGAGGAAGAGAAAGAAAAGCTTTTTTACATAGCAATGATTTTTCAGAATCAGAAATATGCTGTGAAAGTTCAGTGGTACACAAAATTACACATATGCTAAGTGTGGGCTAATGTTACTACAACACACCATTTTGTAAAATGTTTAAATATGGATCAGAATATGAATGTAAAAGCCATGAACAATCTCGTCTGTTCCCCACACATACGCCAGAGCAAATAATGATGTGATTTGAGAGGCATAATGACCTATAATGCATTTGCCCAAAGGTGCAATTGGGCATATGTTTTCTATTCATTTTTGTTCTCTATTGCACATTTCCCTCAACTTAATTATTCCATTGATTGTAATTAAACTCCCTCTAAGCCTGTGAGTGTGGAGTACATTTTCCAAATAACTATGAGCAAGCTGACTCGTTTCTGAAGCTCTTCTAAACTCTCAGAGCTCTCTAAAATGCCTAACAGGCACTTTATCTGCGAATACAAATGCATTTTACTTTAGAGTGTTTCTATGACTTTATCCATATTGAAAAGAGAGAGGAAAAATCTGCTAATTTTCAAACTATGGAAATCAAACCTATGGCAAATTGTTTAATCCATTATTCTTAATATTTTTATTACATTAGCACCCATTAAAATGCAGGCATCCTTACAGCGATCAGTATTCCTTTTTGGCTGAACAAACATACATGAAGGGACACTCCCTTCCCAGAAAAAAAGGCTAATATACATATACCTTGGAGAGAAAACATGATAGTAACTAGGTAGTAACAGAACTACCTGTGTAACTAGAAATATTTTTTGCATAAAACTGTAGTCTCAGTTTGCCACCTGTCTAACCATCTCAACATTGCAACCTATTTTCACAGTTTGAAAAAAGTCTTTTGATGCTCATATGTTCATGTTCCTCAACTGCAAGGTAGCACCTGGTGGCTATTTTGTTTTCTCTCCCTCTCTCCACTTCCCAAAAGCCACAAGCTGTCCCCTGAAAAAAAAAAAAAAGTGGTCTTGCAGTAGCTTTATAATACAAAAAACAAATGATATGCCATGAAGTGTGATATGCTTCTGAGAGGACAGTGCTGCAAGAAGCTTGTGTGAAGTTAATTTTCATGCTTACTGAATGACCAATAAGGTTGCTTCATACCTCAGAATTACCATGTTTATCAATACTGCATTAATATTATGTGGCTGTACTATGTTCTAAAACAGGATAATTTGAAATCTATTTGTATCTAAAGATTTTTGGTGACAGATGATGCCAGATCTGAATGAAAACAAAGTGGAAAGCACCTTGTTGAAACAGCTAGCAAAATCTCATGTAAATGATAGGTTATAGATTTTGGAGACATAACACTTACACAGTTACCCTGCAGAATATATCAGTTTGCATTTTTAAATCCCCTCAATATGGACTACATCAATTTTGTCCAGTACTGATTTTAACCTTGTTTAATTAAATATTTTAGAGCAGTAAATTTGTTATGTCAATAAGTTACATTCATCAGTGGTACATATAATCTCAACAAAAGCAATATGAAATTTATTCAACATAGCCTAATTTAATTAAAACTGATGTTAAATACAGTAAGGTACTTCAATTCTTTATTTTTTTTATTAATATCAGCTCCTCTGTGATTCTTCCAATAGTAATTTCATGCTGGACATTTTAAATCTTCCCAGTAAATCCTGTTTAATATGTTTTTTGATTGTTGATGAGTTTTGATTTGTGTCCTGGAATATTCTGTCTTCCAATACTTATCACAAATCAGTTGAGACTTCAAGAACTCCACTGATCTTTTTCAAAGAAATTCAGGTCCTAAGAGCATTGTCTGCATATTAAATATGATAATTGCAGTCTGATACTGTTCTTAATCATTGGCAGAAGAAAAAAATATTTTATAGTTATAAGCATGAGATGGATAAGTCTCTTATAAGTCTGCTATGACAGAAAAGTCTATTTTATCATGCCATTTCTAAATTTTTCTAGTAGGCATCTTATCTTATTTCCTAAAAAAAAAAATGGTAGGGAAATAGCTGGTGAATATTTCAGGCTTTCTTCCATTTTGACACGTAATTTAACATATTTTTCATGGACTCACACCTGTATAAGGAATTTCATGCTGTCCCAACATATTTAAAAAATTCTTCTTAATGTATTTGTGAAGAAGACAGTGAGAAGGGTGCAAACATATGAAGTCCTCAGAATATTTAAAGACCTTAAGGCCAGCTGACGGTATCTTGTTATTATGAGCCCTGTACATGCCACAGCTCCTTCCTCTGCTTCTTCATCAGATCACATCTTTTGCCATTTATGTCATAAGGTTTTTGCACTGACCTGTTCTTCTTGTCATCCATGGTCTTTGTTCTTAGCTTCTGATTTATTTTTACTGTCTTCACAAAATCTCTTATTTCCTTTTAAAAACAATTCACTTATTGCTTTCACCTTCTTTGTTAGGCTTGATTATTTTTAGCCAAAGGTAGCTTTTGTGACAGCCAAATTGTGTTCTGGGGCAAAGGTTCATAATTTACTGGAATGGCCAATTAGCATTCACCTGAGTATTTCTTGTTTTCTCCCTTTTCTGATTTTCCATACTCCTTGAATTTTGTAAAAGTGACTTTGTAAAAGAATAAAGTATGAGTATTACTGACCAAAACTAATATTCTGTATAACTGTAGTAAAAAAACATGGATCTTGATTGACCATATGATTCATCATATTTTAAAGCAAGGAATAAGTCCTCCTCATAGGTCTACAGTAAAATTACATAGAGCTTGTTTCAATACTTGTCTGTCAGAAAGTTACGGAGTTCATCGCTTGGAAATTCAAATGCAAAAAAGCTGTCCTGGATCAAATTATAGTCTTCTGGGCCAAACTCTTCTATGATCAAGAAACTTTTCTCCACAGATGTACTATAAAAAATGCTGAAGAGGTGTTTAACCCCTCTAACTTATAAATTTGTTTTCTAAAGCTAATTTTAATCAATATGCCCTTTAGTCTGAACCCTAATTAATGGTTTTTGATTCCTGTCCTTTCAAACTTTCAGTTACTTTGACATAAAGAATATTTTTGGTGCTGAGTTTCTTCTCACATTTCCTCTGTTTTCCAAGATGTCACAAGAAATGTTAACATTCAAGTCATATGAAACACCCTTCCACATTTCAGTAATACCCAGTCAATCAGATATTGTTTCATAAATGATTACTTCTAATCCATCTTGTTTATTACCAGGGCCTCTACCCAGTACCAATATAGAGACCACTGAAAAATATCTTCTTTCTACATATCCTGACAACAAAATTCTTTATAACCACTTATTTTATAGATCCATGAACAAAAGACTGTATATTATTTCACAGTTCTTTGAAAGTCACAAAGTCACTGTAATTTGTGTTGAAATGAATTTTGATTTGAGACAAATTGCATTAAAATTTTCAATATTGTCAGATAAAAAAAAAAAAAAAAAAAAAAAAAAGGTGAAAGTGACAAAATTAATTCCTTTTCTACAAGAAAAAGGCATGCTGGTCATAATATTAATAATTTAAATGACTAATGCATTACAGTTAAAGCAATCAAACTGCCAGTCTGGAATAGCTATTACATTTTCAGCATTCATGAACAATGATGTAGATGTTGGTTCCCTAATTATTAGCTCTGCAGTAAGATTAACCTCTCTCAGGAATCTGGTGTATTTCTTTCAGCTGCAAATTAAGGAAGAAAACAACATAGCAACAACAGTTTTTTACATTATAGTATTTAAATATTTGAATACTCTAGTAGAAAGAAGTGACCAAAGCAAAACTTAAGTGAACACGTTACTGTGACAGCTCCATATACATCTCCCAGTGAATCACTAACATATTTTTTTTACTGGATTGTTATATTACAAATGTGTTTGAAAACATTTTAAAGGTTTTGCATGCTAGGTCTTCACAAGACTGAGAGTCTGGACAGGTCCAAGTGTAATCAACCTATCTGAATATCAGCCAGTGGATTATTTAAATACACAGTTTCAATAGTACATCTTTCAGTAGTTTATCTCCTCCTGAACTAGAGAAACAAAATCCTACAATCTGACAGGGTATTATTATTAGAAGTGTTTTGTTTATCAGTTTCAATCTTACTGTGTGTCAGTATTAAAGGTGTGTGCATGTGTGGGGGGGATTGTCAAGGAAAATGTTGACCTAAATGCTAAAACAAAAAAGCTGAATAAATACAGGAGCTGAATAAAAAATTGCAGAGGAGGTGAACATTTAGGGTAACTCTTCCTCTTAAATGTCATCTCAAAAGAGCCTAAGATGGTAAGTAAGGTATATTTCATAGCAAAATAAAATTAAGAAGTCATTAAGAAGAGCACATCCCACTTAACTTTATGATCAGCAAAAAAAATTAAGGAGTGTCTAAATGACTACAAGTACAGCTTTCCAAAAAACAGAATTTCATGGCCTGCACTCAGCACTGAATTTCCAGATTATATGACTTATATTCACCCAACTTGCTGCATAGCCAGAGACATTCATGTCTGTCCACATCCATCTGTTTGCACATCTTCCCTCTACAGATGGGAAGACAGAAAACTCTCAGGCTCTATGACGATACACAAACAATTGCCCTATTGCGGGAACACAAACTCTGGCACTTCCTCTGTGTCTCATCCTAAAGAAACATCTCACAGAGCTCTGAAGGAGGTAATGGATGTTATGGCAGTCATCTGTTGCAGTCTCTCTCAGTTCTAACAATGTGGGATATCACTTTCTACAAAATTAAGCCCAAAACCTCTTCCACAGGCATTGCAAAACGTTCTTATGATGTGTGGGAAGTACAATGGTGTGTCTTTTTAGAACTCTCGTTCTAAATCACTTTCTAAATCACTCTCATTGTAATCACATTTATTTAAGGACTACAGCTTGTACAGCTCCTCCCAGGTGTCCCAAGACTGCTGTGAATCCTCCACTTCCAGGAAGGGAAAGCAGCTTGTGCAGTGGTGAGCACCTCACACAGTGTTGTGAATAAGTACTTCATCAAGAAATTCTTCTGCTTCTAGGCAGAACAGGAAAAAAAAGAACAAAATGTGAAAGATTATGATACTGTGATTAATGTCAACATTTCAAAATGATCGAGAGCTGCACTATTGCATTCCTCACCCTGCTGAACTCCTGGTAAACTCAGTATTCATACTTCATAAGGAGGAATACTTTTCATTAATTGCATTTCAAATGTAAGTAAGTTTGATCTAAAAGAACAGAGATTCTTACTCCTTTCTGTTTCACTTTTTATTCTTTAGCTGATGTTCTTAATAATGAAGGTAAAACCCATCCGTGTGCATGGGCAAAGATGTATTTATTTTCAGCCTGTTTAAATTTAGACCTCCAACAAGCATTCAGACAGCTGTAAAGATGCATCCTCTTATCATTTGGACATTTTTATACAAATGTAATTTGGCTGACTATGCAGGAGTTATTACCTACTTACATATGCATAAATGAGATAAAAGGCAGGGCCGTTATTTTCCTACAATGGCATGCAATGCTCTTTGCTTTTGAACTGAAAAAAACACAGCAAACATTCTTCATTTTAGAGCATGCTGACTCATATGCTTTTTACATGCTAAGGTATATTTACAAAGACAAATGTACATTCAGGTAACATGTTGTACCAGTCACAGAATAGCTGTTATAAAATCAGGTACTGAATTCTATCTCTCCCTATATATAGATTTTAATCATAGTGGATTTTTTTATAGTATACATATATATCATATATATACACACATTTATATTGTATGTTTATACGTATAAACATTTAAATATATATTTATTTATATATATATTATATATATGTATAAATGCTTTTCTTATATCAGATGTGTGTAAAGTTGAACATGAATCATACTGATTTAAAGAAAAACAAGTATCCATATCTAGTTGTTATTAATTCAAATTAATTACTATGATGAGATGGTTTATATACAGGTTTAGAAGCAGAGCAGTTTGCATCAAAGTTCTCTTTTTAGTACTTTATTCTCAAAACCAGATGAAGCAAACAAATAAAAAAAGATAAAAGTCTTCTTTTCTGGAGAAGTTTTATTGTTTAAGGGATTCAGAGTAAAGAAGTGGGGATACAATTGCTGGTTCAGCTGCTCTCCTCCTGATATTTTGGTATTTAGTTTTCTGACTTATTTTTTATAAGCTAAAACCTTCACTGCCATATCTGTAAAATTTTAAATTTTACTTAGTAGGGCTTGCTGGCCTATCATTGACCTCAGCTCAGCTGCTGTACTGACTGTAGTAACTGTAATAGCAACAGCAGTGGTAGCCTAGTTATGTTACTCTAATACAATTCCAGTGTTTCAGTCTACTTCAGTGCAGTCAACATCATCTGTCCAAACAAATGAATCTTCAGGTTTGAAGCATTTCTCATTATTCATGCACACTGCCATTAATTTGTTCTGCAGGAGATTCAGAATGAGGGAATGAGCTGTGTTGTTGCTTTTTATATGATTTGACTTTTATTACAGCAACAGTGACTGATAGAATTATCCCCTTATCTACAAAAACAGGAGGAGACTTAAGCAATTTTATTATCTACAGTTAAAGTCCAGGCAGATAGTTCAACAGAATTGTTCAAACATTCTCATGCAGCTCCAGTTATCCAGAGGTTTAAAATATCCCTTCACTGTCAACAGCAACCATTAAGGTAACATATAATGTTTAAATTATGTTTAAACACTTCCAAACAAGAAGAACCAGCTTTCTGAACAATATATACTGCAATAAACTACAGTATACCATATACATATATATATATATACACTAAATATATAAGGTAATAC
Organism: Heliangelus exortis; assembly: GCF_036169615.1. Classification (NCBI taxonomy): domain Eukaryota; kingdom Metazoa; phylum Chordata; class Aves; order Apodiformes; family Trochilidae; genus Heliangelus; species Heliangelus exortis. The sequence continues at coordinate 11,988,700 of NC_092423.1, read as the reverse complement.
ACTGCTCAAAATTTAATCTAGGCTCTTGTTTCCACTCTTGCTGCTTTGTATTATCCTTGCACTGTAAAGTAGCCAGACAACCTGCTAGCCCAAGCTTATTCTCTATCTTGGACTCCTCCTCACTCCCCCTCAGGTTTCATCAAGTCTCAGAACTCCTTGGCAAGAAGTCATCTGCAATTGTGCTCTCCATAGAGTAGTGTCATCAAGGTACTTTTCCAGTTATATATGAAAAAAATCTGGAAAGCCCTCAGTACGCTTTCCTGAGCTCATCCCCTGCTTTTGATTTCCCATCTTTCCTTAGTCCTAAATTTGTTTTCCTTAACTTCTTCCTTCTACCACCCTCTTACTTCCCACTCTGTGGCATAAAGTCAGTTCTCTAACTGATTACATGATGTCTCCAATAGCTCCTTTTGCTCAAGCTCCAGAAAATGGCATTAATGTATCAACATTTACATAATTGTAGCTTACACATTGCACAAACAAGTATTACATGAACTATATTTTAAATAATTATGGGCATATAGCATGGAGACACTTCTAGCTTAAAATAACATGGAGAAAGAGATCATGCCACATTTTGAAATAGGGGGGAAATACATCCAAACCAAGTAAAACAAACTAAAATTCCACATAAACTCACTTCTCATTGTGTCTGTAGCCAAGGAAGGGATCAGAAGAGATCTGAAAAACAAGATGTTTTAAAAAAAAAGCTTTGCTTGACTGATCTTTTTAAATAATTTCTGAAACATCTGATATTCAGTGCTGTTTGCATATGTTACTGAATTTTGTTGTTTGGTCTTCCTAATGAAGCGAGACATCAGTAAACCACACCTTTGGATCTTTCAGAGCATTGTGGCTGTCACACTATCTTATGCAGAAAGGATAAAACGGATCTACTTCCCTGTTGGCCCTGATGAAGATAGAAAATCTGTCTTCATAAATAAAGTATGCCAATATCTGAAATTATAACACAGTTCTGTCAACTGACAGGAACAGCAATTTTTGAAGTGTAATCTGCATATCTGTTACCATCCTGTAAAATAAATGTTGGCGTCTATTAGCAAGAGAAAGAAAGTGCTCAAATAAAAAGATAAAGAAAGTGTGAGTGGGAGAATAAGTGAAAACTAGATTCTCAATTTTCTGGCTGCATTTGGTAATATTCACACTTCTTTTGGGGGTAGGATCTAGGAAGACTGATAAGAATTATAACCTTATGTTATAAGCTCAAGATGAAGAAGGAGAGAGACAGATACCAAACTGACCACTATGATATGCAATGAAGATTTCTCCTAGGTCATAATTAATGGTATTTATATTTTTACTGTGATTTTATTAAAACTAAATGGAATTTTAATCATGAAATATTTCATCATAATCATCATCATCATCATCATCATCATCTTTTAACTCTACATGTCCATGGAACAGTCAAGACATTTAACTTTGTAATTTTGCTATCAAAAATCTCCTATAACCTCCATGGAAACTATTTGAAATGTCATTTTTCAAAATAGTCCTTCTAAGGACATTCAAAGAATTTGTAGATTTTTGTAGAAGATAGACTAGTTTTTTTAGGCTGGGATGACACAGATATAACTCTGGGAGGTTTGCTCCAGAACTGTAAAATACCACTCCATACTTGTACAATTTTGCATGTTCTTTCCTCACATTCTGCCAACACTGGCACACACACTGCCACTGGAGAAAGGATACTGACATTCTGTCTGACCTAAGATTGTTGTCCTCATCTTTTCAGGTGATAGTTACTCTTTAATAGAAAAATGGGAATTATAATATTTTTTCCAAAGAGCCCAGTGTTAAGGGACAGATAAATTTTCTAACAGTGTATAGGTATTCTTCAGAAGATTCAAAAATGAATTTATAAAACATTTCACTTCTAGATAAAATACGAAGAAAAATGATTCACCAGTATATTAATGGACTTTCACCTACTAATCTAAATTCTTTACAACCTTTCCTTAACTAGCATACAACATAAATTTGATTTTTTTTCCCTGTTTTATATGAAAGCTTGAACACAAGCAGAAAATTTCTTACGAATATTGGTTTGTTCCAAGAAGACAGTTCCATCAACACAGATTTAATGTTGACCTACACTCATCAGCCACAAAGAGCTGTGTTAAACCCATTCAAAATAATTGGTGCAAGGAAACTGTTTAGTAAGGTTCCTCAATTTATTAACAAAATCCAAGAAGATAAATGCAATGAAATTCTGGAACTTGAATATGGTTTTTTTCACCATGTATAGTCACTGGAGGTCTGAGTTTTGGTCCTTTGAAGTCACAGAAAAAGTGAGTTTGAAGAAGAATAACTGAAGGGAGCATGCACAGAAACATGTTCTGCATGTGTGATGCAAGAGACAAAACCTAAAACCAGTCAAAGAATACAAAAATTTTTGACAAATATGAAGTCAACTTTTTTGAATATAACTGATTTTTCAAGAGTGTGAGAATGGAGGACAAAAACTGAAGATTTTTTCTGAGCAAAATTCAAGGCAGCTAGTCCAAACACCTTCAGTGGCAGACAGTGAGAAGTGTAAATGAGACACTGTCAGTTGTGATATACTGTAAGTCACATAAATACAGAATGTGAAATTTATATCACCTAATTTAGATATCGTAAAATTACTTACCAAGTGCTGTAGGAAGAATGACTTTCTCTAGCTGGGTGTCTCTAAAGACTGCAGTAGTTTACACTCTGAGACAGGCCCAGCACACTCTGTAGTTTTTAGAGCCTAGACTCAGCATTTTACTTCTAATATAGAGTTAGGTGAGGAGCTAAAGAGTGATGCAGTGAAAGAAGACACAATAATCAGATAAGGAGCCAGGTATTGCTACTTACTTCGTGGTCAGCAACTGCTGGTCTGTCCCACTGTGAAAATTGTCATTTCCAAGACCATTCAGCTGTTTCAATACTAACCAGATTTCTAACCAGGCAGACCACTCCAGAGCCCGCTTCTTAAGGAAGAATCCTAAGTATCTCAGTCCCTTATTAACATTGGCTTATCTCAAGATTGGATTTGCAATGTAAGGTTCCTTTATTCAAGGCTGAGTAAGAAACAAGCAAAAGAAGTTTTCAGTGAACTCTCAATTGCATCAACGTGTTCAGTAGCCTGGATCCAGAGATCCCAAAAGAAACTGACTTCCAATTTTAACTCAGTAGTGTTATTAGTTATTATCTACCTTTTAGTTATCACCCAGTTACTGTGCTCTTAATTAACAATTAACATTATGCATCATTGCTATATACCTGTTCACCTGCAAGGGATTTTTTTTGGCTTTCACATTTGCATCATAAAATGGCACGAGCCCAGCTTCAGACTTTGACTATCTTTGCAGTGTACTGCAGTCATCCTGCTTATTAGGTTTTTGTCCAGCTGTTTAGCAGTCACACTTTAAGCAACCCAGCACTCCATTTGCACAGTCACAGTAAGGCAGTTTTCTGCTTTTCTTATATGTGTAGTGCTGCTTCAGCAATTATTTATAACAAAGATATCTGAGTGCATTGAAGTGTGCAGTAAAAAACAAATCAAGGGAACAGTTCTTTCGGTGAAAGGTGAAGACAAATCAATAAATCAAGTAAAAAACAATTCAGAAAAAGAAACGTAAGATTTGCATCAGCAAATTGTCATTAGCATCAGTGCTGAAGTCAACACATAGGAAAAGAAACTGTAGAGCAACTATAAAAAAAAAAGGGGGGGTAGATAGAGAGAAAATACTTCTGGAAGATCACAGCCTTAGCAGAGTTGGAGACATGTCAAAGGTATATCAGTGTACAAATCATGAAAAAGAATAAGTAGGAAGAGAAGAGAGAGTCTGATGCAGATTAGGGAGATTTGATGCTGATATTCAGTATATATGTGTGTTTAAAAGTTGTTTTGAAGACAAGTGAAAATACCTACTTTTATACTTCATTGTTTCCAGGGCATTCAATTTGAAAGACATTTTATTAACTGTAGGTTTGGGGAACAAATATTTTTCTATATATTGAGGCTTCTTTGAGCTTCATGTCATAACAGAAACACTCAACATACTGCTTCCTTTAAGCTATTGCATACAGAAAAAATTAATTGTGATAATTGTTCCTTTTAAGCATTTAAGCCAAAATAAGGCTTGTTCTAGACAACAGCTAGTAGCATAAGTGCACTGCTAAAATGGGGGACAGAAACATTAAGGTCAGCTTCCTTACATTTTACCTAAAGGCAAAATTCATTATGGTATTCATAAGATCCAAACACTCTTAAATCACAGCTTGACTGAATTGACAGCATCATGATCCAGCAACAACGTGGAGGCAGAATCTGGATATTCCTCAGCCAAGGCCCACAAATTAATTGTGAAAGGAGATTCCTTCAAGTCCCTAAAAGTAGCTGTAGAGTCTTCAGATTTTCTATTAGCTGTGTTAAAGTGAGCACTTTCAAACTCTGTGAGTACAGATATTCATACTATAATTTGCTGTAGGTATGATTATAGACTCACTTTATGCAGTGATGGAGAATTAATCATTTGGAGCCTCAAAACTCAGTAAAATTAGGGAAAAAATGATTCAGAAGAAAGGCATACTGAAATCTTCCTAGTGAAAAATGTGTGTGGCAATAAAATAAAATGTTTTGCTGCAAACCCCCACAGATTAACACCCTTTAACTTTAAAAACAGTGTACAGAAAAATAAAGGGTGTAAAAATCATATTCTAATTTTCATTTTTTTTAAATCAAGCACTTTTATTTCAATTTTTCATCTTTTAGTCACTGAATATATAAACTAAGTTACTTCTTGTTGATTTCCTCCCTTTTGTCACACTTATATTTATATTGTTCCACAGTAAATTCTCAGCCTTTTTTATCTTTTGCCAAAATCTAAGTGGAAATAGTGTCTTCCAAACATCACAGGTTCTGGATCTACTGATAATAAGGAAAAAGGCATTTTCCTGAAAGTGAACAAAATTTTTTTTTTTTCTTATAAACATTAAAAATTATTGTAAAAACTTAAAGAGGAAAGAAGTATGACATGAAAATTGCAATTATTTTCAAAATTAATATTCTTTCCCAGCTTTTTCAATAAGCTGTTAATTATTCTTTTCAGTCTGAAAGCCACACACTTTTCTAAATGTTTAAGTGTGAAAAAGCACATATAAATCAGCAGGTGCCTCTTCACATTTCTAATAATATAAATAACTTCAGAAATCCTACTATGTATCCCAGGGACAATATTCAGAACAAATCAGTTTTGACGTATGTTTGAGTAACGGGCAAAGGTTAGGGCTTGTTCCTATTTCATCTGAGTTAGTTTGGCCATGATGATTTGGAAGAAACTCATTCGTTCCCATGGCAATGCAGTGAATTCTGTATGACTGCTTCTGTCATTGCAAATGAAGCAATTTTTTTTTTGGTGAAAATATACCAGAAAATAGCAGGCAACAGACAAACCTAAGGTCCTGTAAGATAAATAATTAATTTCAAAGGGATTTTCAAGTAATTCATAAACCCAAAATAGGTCAATAGAAATTTCAGAGCACTCAAGTATGAGAAAGTGCTGAGGAACTTATAGTAGGAATTCTTAATAAAATTAGAAGTCAAAAAGTTTTCTTTTGTGACAGATTATAACATGTGGCTTCCTTCTGGGTATCAGAAAGGGTTCCTAAAGCCAAACCCAAATAGATAATGAAGAAAGAGCAAGTAAATTCTTTGCTCCTCAGACTCCACAAAGGAGGGAGATTATTTCCTGTAAAATCTCCTTGATAGGGCTTTGGAGACAGGAGGATGCATCCCTGGGAGATGAGGTGTGTCTCAGCCTGTCAGGTCAAAGAAGGCAGCAATAGCCATTTTGGTAGAAGGGTCAGGGTGGGCATTTCTCACCACAGGGCATTAACCAGGACAATACACCAGGAATTAAAATAAGCCTAATCCAACCCCAAAAAGATGTTTTCAGAAAGGTATGAGCCATTCCTTACAACTCTCCTTTTCACTTCAGTTACAATCTTCAAAATATTAGAAAAGTAATGAATGTTGTTTGTTGTCTTCTTACTCATCCCCCACAGGCAAAAAAAAATTTTATTTATATATATATTTATTTACATATATATATATGTTAATAAAAGGAAAAAACAAATTCTTAGTTACTACAAATCATACAAAACAAAAGCTCAACATTTAACCACGAGGATCAGTAAATCTACCACCTGACACCAGTTTATGTTAGTTATCATCTCATGGGAATAAAGTGAATTTTCATTTTATGAAGTGTGGATTTACTAGCATAATCTAAAACAAATGGAAATAATTGTATTAATTATGACAAAAGTTGCCAAATAATCTTTCTTCCAATAAAATAATAGCATCTTAGAGGAAAAGAAAAGCATAGAAGGTTGTGTTGAGATAGGAAGTCTTTTCCCAATAAAGCAGAAACAACTGTTTATTGCACTGAAAGTGATTTAAGATGGAAGTTAATACATCATCTGCTTTGTTCGTTTGCATAGTAATGGGGTCACTATACACACAGAATATGGCTTCACTTTCTTAGGAAATAAGAATTGGCACAATTAAAACAGTTACTATTTTTTTCAGTTGTTTTATATTAGTATATGTATTTTATTCACTACTGCTTGATTTTATGTTTCTATTTCAAGTGTGTGAGCATTAATCACGTTCAGGTCAGCTTCTTGAAAGTGAATAGTCTGTTTTTCACGATTGATGTCATGCTTAAAAGAAAATTTCTACCATTTTCAGTCCATATGCATTAACTCAAATTTTCCCCTGAAAGTCTGGGAACAGACCAGTTAAATAGAAACCAAAGATTGCTGTTGCCATTTTTCAGTTCTTTTTTTGGATCTTAATTGAATGTTCCATCTATTCTCAACTATTTCTTTGTGTTCTAGTCAGACTTAAGAGTCACCATTAGATGATCAGGAATTTAGTATGCTGAACATAGACAGGTACTTGATGGGAAGACAGCCTCCAAGTCAAATAAACTACAATCTAAATAATTCCTGCTCTCAGACCCACACTGCTTTTGATTTTGGTGATGGAAATGAGCAAAAATAGGCAAATTTACTTTTCCATTTAACTTTTAGGTTGGGATATGAACTGTCAGTGAGTTCTCTGTAGTTCAAAAGAGAAGTGAAATAATCTAGAAAGTCTCTTGAACCCTCAGCTGTACTCCTGTAGATTCCTAATATGCATTTATGTGACTGGGACAAAATAATTCTCATTAGCATGTGTAATTTCCTTCTCCACCTTTATAGTCAGTGGATTGTTATGACGGAGACTTTATTTAGTACAAACCTATAGATTGTGTTTAGAATAACAAAAGGAAAATCTACTTGTTTGTATTGTCCCAAGCATTGTTATACTCTCGGAGCTCTGGAATAAGAGTTTGAGTTTTCTGTCTTTGCAAGGTGGGGGAGTTTTTATCACTGCAGGCAGGCAAAAATGGTAACAAACAGCTCTGAGGATGCGTGACTTCATTTCTGGATCACCTTGTCATGAGGACCTTTCCAGCCCCAGGTCTCCCCTGCTGTCAAAGGTTGTTGCATCTTTTGGAAAGCAGAGGAATTTTGTTCCTGTAGCTCATCTGCCTCAGCTCATCTTCTAGTGTATTGGATTCAACTGTTAAAGAAAATGGATTTCTCCTACTGCTCCAGGCTGTGATTTCTGGTCTCTGTAGAACCACAAGTTTATTTTGCTGTATCTGTTTTGGGGGCAAACAGATAGACAAGCACCTGGTGTCAGTTGCATGTGAACCATGTCAATAAGGTAGGTGAAGTCTCAAAATTTCACTTTAGAACCACTTCAGCAAGTTACAGTGTTTTAAGCCTTAACTCTGAGAGTGAAGCTGTCTCTGAGGAACCCACTGCAGAAATCCTTAGGCAGATAGAGGGGAGCTTTGCTTTACCAGCCTATGGAGTTGACATAGCTTTGTAGATACATCAAGCTGCAGATCATTTCACCCTCCAATGTTAAGACTCTACATGAACCCTAGAACTAAAACCACAGCCAAAGGGAATTAAGATCCTTAATAATGACAGAGGAGATCAACACTTATTTTCAGCAGGAAACAAGTGGGAACAAATTCTATATGCCATGTGTACAACTGGCACATTTACCTATTATTAAAAAATGTTTGTTCCTACAATGACACATATAAACCAAAAAGATTGGAGAGGTTATTGAGACAAATACTGAGTGAAGGTGCAAAAGGCATGCAGGATCACCACTGTTCCTTAACTTCATTAGTGAGATTGAGAGCTTCCATAATCTGGTGATTATTTTGACTTCACCATGATCTCTGGTGTTGGCCTTCTCTCCAGAGGCAAGAGATATAAACCACAAAATTCCTAAAACTTGCTTGGAGTAAACAAAAAAGTTACATTCAAATAAATTTATGGATCCTATATTTTTCTGTCAGTGGCTCATGAATAACGTCAGAGATAGCAGTCCAGTTAATGGACACAGCTAGCAGAGCTGTTTGAGATTGTTCCCACAAAGTGTAAGAGAGTATAACTCTTGAACTAATATCCCATCAGGAGATTTATTTCCTTAAGCTTGACAGTGACAACACTGAACCATTGTACTGACTTGTGCCAACACAAGAAACAGGATGCTTGGATCCACCACCATCCTGAGTCCCTTGCCCCTCCTTATAGCAACACTGCTCCATGGCACTGCTACAGCAAGAATGGGGAAACCAAGCTGGAAGGTGGACAAAGCCTACGTGATTGTAGCTGAAATAAAAACCTTTTATGACACTATTTCCATTTTGTTGCAGTGTCCTCTGCCTTTAATAGTTTTTCCTGTATAGACCCTGCATAAATTTATATGCTATGGCAGTAGACCAAGTTAGTATTGTACTATCCAACTGTTAGGAGCTAATTGGGTATGGAAATGAAATAAATCTTAACAAATAGCAATACCTGCTTGAGAGAACATGATTTTGCTTGTAAAGGGAGTTTGGAAAGCTTTCTGAAAAAAGGATTTTAAACAGTTATGCCAATATAACTCTTACCATGGGAAACCGCTTCCCATGAAATTTTCATGTTGAGTATAAAAGCATCTTATACCAGTACAGAATATCTCCCTTCTGAGACAAAAAAAAAAAAAAAAAAAAAAAAAAAAAAAAAATTTGTGCTACAGAAACTGCTTTCATACCAAATATAATTATAATCATTTGGAAGTGATTTGTATTGGTTTTTCATCATTAGATTAGCTTAAATTGTGGGCTTTTAACATGCAGATAAACTTTATATTATTTCTTTTAATAATTGGTATGAAGAAAGGGTCAACATATTTTATAATGATTTTGCAAAGTTAATATTAAGTTGCACTTGAATTTGAAGAAACAGCTCGTCACCTCTGCTTCAATCTGTAATGATTGAAAACCTGGCAGACCACAGTTCCAGGCTGTCCCATACCAAGACCAACAATGTCAAAACATCACCCTGTAACATATCATGTAACATGAATTAGTGTTTTGCAATTAAGACATTGCATCAGTGTATTCCTCAACAGCTCTATCTCTAAGTGCTAAAAAAAAGAAAAATTAAAAAAAATAAAACAAAATAAAGAGAGAGAGCTGGAAGCGTTTATTGATTTCAGCTCAGATCTAAATCAAAAGTAAAAACCTTACAAAGTCGGGTTGCTGGTAGGAATGTAATGATTCATACTGCTTCTATTATAGCTATGGAAAAATGAACCTATCTGGATATGAAACAGAAATTAAACTTACAGAAAGATGTGGGTTGTACCAGTGATCTATTAAACTAGACTGAAGTCAAAAAAGTAAATGGAAATCTGAGATTGTTAGATCTGTAGTCTGATTTTGAAAGAAGAAAAAAATGAGAGAGAGGGGTGGGAAATTGAAGGAGGAAAGAAAGAAAGACATTTTAGCTGAACCATCTTAAATCCATCTGCATTTAACCACATGGAACCTCAAAACCTTTTGATGCCCATTAATTGTTACTCTGTCTTCTCTAGTTTCCCTGTGTCATCCAGTGGAGATTTTTAACTTTAAAAAGGATAGGATAATGAGTGCTTATCTGACAAAAAGGAACCACAGAGCACACAAAAAATAATGATTCTGTCAGTTACAAAAAAAGTATTTAGTACCATAGAGTGATTTTTCCAGTGTACAGTAGACTGCCTTCGATGTCTGTTGTCTCCAAGGCTGAGTGAATCACCTTTTAAATATATATAAAGATCTCCTGTGAAACCACTTTGTCAGTAACTCAGCAGCACAAGGTAGAGATAATCTATATCAAAAATTCCTGACAGGGACTGTGCTTCCTTAGCAGGTCTTTGAAACCTTCCTACTCAGTGACCTCAAGCTTCAATGAGTCACTGTGAAAAAGTCAAGCTGCTGTATGTAGGTAATGAATGCACAGATTCATACTGCCACTACTGCAGATATGAAAAAAATGAAACTTACTGGAAATGAAAATCTGTCAAGTTTATATTTGGAAAAAGAACTGTAACAAAATCTCACTGATTTCAGAGTGTGCATTGGTACTGTCAGATGGGTTCAGTGCCTCTTTCACTCCATGACACGTACCTCCAAGTCATCAACGCTGCATATATGCAGCGAACCAGGTTCTCTCCTTAGCAAAAAGAGTCAGAAGACATTTTTGCTCAGAAGGTTGTGTCTTAAGAGCAGCACAGACATATCTGGCTTGCTGCATAAAGCCCTACACTTGGATGGTACAGACATAAGCTTCCTTATCTGGAGCAACAAAGGGTTGCAATTGTACTCGTGCTGTAATGCAGCATTAAGAAGGAAGCTGGTTTTTTTCCCACTCTAGTCACTTCTTATGGCATTGTTCCATTAGGACAGATATATGGAATGACTCTTTCTACCAAAGCCCCTTGCCAGGTAGTCCCCTAATTCCTTCCTTTTTTTTCTTTTTTTTCTTATATAATAACTTCAGAGCTTAGATCGTAGACTTAGTGTGGTCTCAGGGGCCGAACAGCACCTAGCATTCAGTGCAATTCATGTGACAACATAAAAATTGAGCTTTCTATAGTCCTTCATTGCAAAAACCAGATGAACCAGTAAAAAATTGTATTATAATTTCTCTCTTTCATATTAATGCTTTTTATAGGTTTACAAAAAGAGAAAAACAATGGCACACATATTTCTTAAAAATCAGCTATGACCAAATTTTGGGACTTCATAAGCAAGAGCTGAATGAGTCCTCCATCTTATTAAAATATTTGAGCCTTCATTCGTCTAACTCAATATAACTAAAAAACCGAAAGTCAAGAGCACACCATCCATAATTTTCTCTTTATTCAGTCTAGAAAGACAACTCCAGAAAATTATTCACTCCCTGTGATTCCCTATAACTGACGAGGTTTGGAATCACCTGTCTGAATTCAACAGGTTTGTACAAAGGTCCTGGTCCATGGATCATCAGCAATGCTGCCTGGAGGTGGTTTCGATCACTTACAAGTGTTTTAATTGGCTGCTTCTCCTAGAATTAGGTCTGAGGACACACATCCATGTTGCTCCCTCACACTACCTTTGAGCAGATGCTCTCATCTAGACCTGGTGTGCTGGAAACCTTTGCTGTTCCACCGTGCCTATCAATGACTCCTGGAAACACACACCTCAGGGAGGGCTGGGCAAATTCACTCCAGAAGAAGGTAAACCAAACTCATGTTCCTTGTGTAATTAATACCCTACATGGTTTCTGAAGAAGGGAATAAGAAATCATGAGAGATGTTTTTTTATAACAGCTCTATGGAACTTAAGAAATTGCCCCACCTTTTACTAAAATCATTATTGCTTGTATACTTTCAGACAGGCACATACACACACACATAAATGTGTATAAGCACTTACACCTTGGAAATGCATGAATATAAGCATTTCCAATTAATTACAGGTCCATCTGGTCTCTGTGGGTTCTTAGCAGGGTAGCTAGTTCTATAGTTACCAACTCAGGATCTCAAATTCAAATTGAGCTTGTAAACCGTGGATTGCACTCCAGACTGCAGTCATTAACTGCTCTCAGCCTGAGGGCCACACTCTACCTCCAGGGGTATTTTTGAAGAATAACTCTCCAGTCTTGGGGTGCAGTTTTCCTACATTTCATTTTTCCAGCCATGTGTGTAGGATTTATTATGCTTTCACATCTGTTTAATACACAAACTGCATACAACACACAACGACATACAGTGTATGTCTTAGCATATTTTATGACAGAATTTGTATTAAACCAGCTAAAGTGAAGGTCATAAAAAGTAGTACTAAAATATATATTGGGTATATATGGTACACATCACTGTGAGGAGAACCAGCCAAATAGGAGAAAGACTGTTTTGGCTATCTGTAACTTCTGTCAGAACATGATTTTTTATATAGAATGGATATTGTCATAATTGCATGGATACCTGAAGGCTTTTCCTAATGAATTTGACTGTGTGGTCACATATTTTGACAGATCAGTTGCTGTCGAACAGTAACATTCAAACCTGAAAATTGTATCAAAATAATTCCTAAAGGGAGTTTCACTGGCATTCCAACCTTTACAACAAACAAGAAAAAAAATGACAGATCAATTCGAGAGAATGCATTCTCTAAGATTCATGATTTCTTGAGAGTTTTAGCAGCTGGGAAGATGCTTCACAGAAGCAGCAGGGCAGGGCTTCTGGACAGAAACAAAAGGGAATACTCTTCATTCCTTATTCTCATTTATTTAGTTTCTGATTTTTTCCCTTCCTCTTACTAATACATAGCAAACCCATTTACTCCACCTATTTTTATCATGAGTTTCTAATACTGGAGATAAATGTTGTTTTTCTGATGTGCAGAGAACTCAGCAGGGTACAGCCCATACTTCCCTCCTACTGGTTTTTAAATTGACAGATCAGAGTGTGACCTAACTGGTTTTTAAGAAAAACTTAAAGTGGTTTCAACACATCTCTGTACCAGCCTCTAGAGTTCTGGACAATGAATGCAAGTGGCAAAAGATCTAAACCCATAATTTCCTTGCGAACTGTTTACACTCATCTTTGTCATCCCACTGACATTGCTATGCCAGATTATCACATCTATTGAAGAATATTGATATGCATGAACAAAGCAATTTAAGTTCAAGGAAGAAAGTCCTGGGAATGTGAAAGTAACAGGCAAGAGCTTATTTGCTTATGTGTTTTCTCCTGTGCAATGTAAACAGTTCTGCTTGCTTTGTACTGATACGTTTTTCTGTTCTTCTCACCTTGTATTTTTGTTTAATTTGACCAATGTGTTTTGCCAAACAATGAGGTCTAATTTTTGTCTTCAAAGCTGTAATTCACTTGAGTTACCCATAAAGTACTTCTGGTGCTTTCCTTAAATTTACTAATCCTTACATGATCCATATATTTTTCCTGTAAACATTTATGGAGTGACTTTTTTTGACATCCTTTACAAAATGTCCTGCATAATATTGAGATACATTTCAGACTAAAAATCAGTCCTCAAAACATCTTGTGTCCACACTACCATGTTAATAGATCCATTCCCTGTGTAAGATGTTGTCCTCAGCAGTCTAAGTTCACTTTTCAGCTGAGAAAGATGAACATTTTCCTTTCTTGACAAGGCGAGTACATATTTCAACTCTAGAAATGATGGTACCATGCTTTAGCCAAATGATACAGAGTGTATATTTTAAAAGAAAAAAGATCTGTCTAATTTATCTTAAATTAAGGAAACATCTATAAGCTTAATAGTTATCCCTGTGCGGTTGTGGAAGGCACAGAGATTCACTTCTGGCAGTAAAATTAGTAGTATGTGATTTGCTTGTGATGTGATTAGTAGCATGTGATAGTTGTGAAGTCACAGAAGTAAATTAACATTTCTCTGACTGGCATGCAGCCTCATTCAGTGTTAGAAGGCAGGAGATATAAGTAGAGAAAAAAAATTTGGTTTCAATCATCATTCAAAAATTCCTGTCCGTGCTGATAGTAAGGCACATTACCATTGTGCATATTTTAATTCTTAAGGTCTGCTTGTAACATGTTCCACCTTTTTTCTGCAATGACCAATGTGGTTTTTAGTTCCGTTTTTTTTTTTTTCTACTTATTCTATAAAATGCAGAAAAATATGTGCATTGGCTTAAAGATTCAGATTTGGCTTCTGAAGGTGTATTGATAGTTTTCCTATGACCAGAAGGCATCTTCTAATCTTCTTTAATGATTCTGGATCTGTGCTCTTTTATTCAGTTCACCATCTGAGCCCTGCCTATTTCTCATCTGCACTGGGTTTTCTTTTCATAGTAGCAAAGTAGAAAGTAAATATACCTTTTCCAGTCTATTGTTTACACGTTTCTTTGGACTCAGATTTATTTCATGTCATTCCACTTCGAAAACTTGAAAGAAAGACCTGTGTCAAGAACCTAGTCACCTGAGGTTGCCTTCACAGTCAGAGGATGTGTGACAAAGGGAGAGATCCTCACAGATTGACCTGATGTGATTGTCTGCAGGTGATTTTCTCTCTCTGCTCACTACAGACTAGGAAAACCCTTTGCAGAGAGAAGGCACCTCTAGTCCCCATGTCTACACTGAATATTTATCTAAAAGTAGAAATAATAAACCAGAGCCTCATTCACCACTAAGCACTGAACTGCATCTATTTACATTCAAGTGCTTTGTTTCACTGTATTACCACAGCTCAGGGGCTTCAGCAGACAATTTCTTTGGCCTGTAAAAAATTAATTTCTCAGTAGTGAGTTCTGAATCTTCTAGTAGCCTCTTTTCAAGTGCATTTCTCTAGAGGGTCTCATAATTTAGTCTGATTATAAGGACTGAGGTAACTCTAAAAGTGGAAGATAGCTTTGCACAACTTGAAATTGTACGATTTTCTCCACAAATTCTTGCAAACCTTTTTTCTGAGTCTAAAAATCATTCACATGCTTCGTTTTTATGTGAAGTGTGAAGTACTGGAATTCTGTACTGCACTTTCAGAGCTAGCCTCTCTGCTTCAGCTACTGACAGCCATTAAAACATCAAGTAGTTCAAAACCACCTACTGTCAGAAACAAGGCTGCCTTCTGCCTTCCTTTTTGCTGCTGCCCATTGCTTGTAGTTCCTTTTAAACTTCCTACGGTTGTCCTCCACATTTCCCTAGAGGTTTAACTCTGCTGAAGCCTTGAACAACTCCTTTCTTCTATTTAGGGTGTAGCTCAGTTGAATATGTTTCTGTTCCAGTGTTTGGCTCAGCAGCAGGAAGAGCAGAAAGACTGCAGGCACCAGCTCTGCTTCATGAAGGCATTCTTCAAGTGTAGAAAAATTTAAGTCATCCTTCCTTCACAGCCTATCATTTTCTTCCAACGATCACAGGCAAAAACATCCTAAAGGGGGAGTTGAGCATAAAGTGAAGGTTAGCAAGAGAGATGACAGAGAAGATGGAAAAGGAACATCTGAGGAGAACCCAGAAGTGGCTGCAGCCTACTGAAAAATGTCAGACTTGTTCGAAAGAGCATCAAACATAGCTGCTAATGAGCCTAAACAACAAGCACCATCTTTTCCCTTCTTGTGATCTTCCTCTATGTCTTCCCAGCTATCTGGGCAATAAATATCCTATGAGGCAAATGAAAGCAATTGCATCCAAGTGGAAATGACAACCTGAGCTGGAGCTGTTGCTCTATTGAGGTTTGTTCTGCCATCCCATGAGACCAGCAGCAGAGGAAATGGACATATCAAAAGGAAGATATGGTATAATTTTTAAAAAACGCATACAAGTTATTGATCTTGTTCTCAGCTTCACCTTTTCATTCTTCTGAGAGTTCAGAAATAGCTTCATTATCTATAGAAAAACAACTCCACTCAACTGAAATGTTTTTTGTTGTTGACATTTGGTTTTGCACAATATTGGAGTGGAACCAAAATAGTTTGAAGATTTTCAATGAGGAAAAAAAAGAAAAATAAAAAAAAAACATTGAAATGTGTTTCAATGGCCTAGCTACCTTTGAGTAGGGATATGAACTCCTTTTGCATGTTTCATGTTCTATAATTTTTTTACATTTATTGCATTAGAAGATTAACCATCCATGGGCTCATATTAAAGGGTCATGGCTAGGCTGCAAGACGTTTATGGAAAAGCCCCTTTTCTTAATTATATAAATCAATCAGCTAGATCTATCTGTCAGATCCAACTGAATCTTCCAGTTGCCTTCATATTGTCTGTTATGAAGGTTATCCTTCTTATCTCCCCTGAAATTCTTCCCTGATGTCAAATAAATTCATATGCATTACCCAGAAGGTGGTCCATTTTGAAAACATTATTTTTTTCTAAAAGTTTTAATGGCAAGCCTCTTTATTGAAAAATTTCTAACCACTTTCGGAAAAAAATTGTATTTATATAAAGTTAACCGGAGAAAACAAGTGTTTTGTTAGAGGACTTTTTTCTGCAATGCTAATATTTTCTTCAAATGTAGCCGAAGTTATTCACTTTCAACAAAAATAGAAAAGTAAAGATTATTTTAATTAAACAGATTTCTTTTTTTTTTTTTAATTAGGATTGATGGAAATGTATTTGTAATTTTTCACTTAAGAAATATTTCTTCCATTATCTTAACAACCTTTACAGCTAATTTTCTATTTACAAACATTCCAGGGTAATTCTTCATTCATGAAAGGTTACTAGTTTTGCTCTGTAGTGGCAACAGAGTTACTTCACCACTACAATATTTCCACTGTGTGCTCTTGTGGTAGGATGGAAATAACACTATGCAATGGTAAAACTGGAGCTAGCAGGAATAATCAACCTCCCATAAATAGAGGAACTCTGTTTGCATACAAGGAAGTTTTTTAAAGCCGTGTGAAGGGATGTTAGACTTGCTTGTAAGGAACTAGTACATAAAATCACCATGAAGGGTTCAGTGCTCACTCCTCATTACAGTGCAGGGCTGTGCAAACACCAGAGCAGCTCACTTTGGATTCCAGGTCATCACAGTATCCTGCTGTTGTTTGATGGGAAAGAAGGAGTGATGAAACAAACTGGGCATTTCAGTCTCTGCTCTAACTCAACTTAAAACATAAGATTCTGTGAGTGTTGCTCTGTTGCATACTGATCAATGTGATTGTAGCTTTGAAGCTGACTCTACATCATGCAGCAGATATCTTTGATTAATCCCCTCCTGGTTAGTTTAAGTGATAGAAGGCCCCCTGAGGACTTAGGCTTGCTCTCCTTCTTAGCAGAGATCAGAGATAAGTAATTTCTTCCTATGTTATTCTTGCCGTCTGTAAAGAGGATTTGTACAAGGAAGTCCCTGGTGTAAACAGTATTGAAAAAATGTTCTAAAGGAATGTTCTAAAGGATTAAATTTTCTCTAATGATCTGACCCTGGGAGCATGTCTTCTAGAAGCCTGTACTGAGGTACCAAGGTTTGACTTCAAGAAATGAGGCAGTGCAATAGATACAATGTTTTGAGATGTGAAAGTCAGAGGCCTTACCTTTCAGTATATCTATTAGAAGAAATATTAGTGATAGTCCTAGTTTTTTAAATGGAGGCAATTTCATCCAATAAATTCTAATAACAAGAGCACACTGGTGTAGCATCTACTCATTTGTCTTGAGAATAAAAGCAGAGGAGTATTAGGGAAATAGGATGAGTGTGAAATGCAGCAGATCCACTGAGTGTTCAGACTGTTCTTGTACTGTAATTTTAAGGCTGAAAGGGACAAGTTTTTTTCCTATTACAGTATTTGCCCAATGCCACTTCTAATTCAATTAGCAGAATGTATGATTATAAAAAAATTTTCTACAGCTCATCCACCTTTCACCAACTGTATGAAATATGATTTTTTACCATTTTAGACACTGACAAAAAGACCAACTTTTTCACCTCAAGAACTTCATTGAGTTCATGCGTAGAGAACCTTTCACATTCATTGTCTGTCTCTTACCAAACATGCATTTACTATATTTCCTGTTACCCAAGAGCCTAAGGAAAAGGTAGAGTAATTCTTACTTTTCATGAAAAAAAATGTACATGTGAAATATTGACATTGATATGGATCAAAACTGATGTAGTTTTTAAATTTACCACCCAACATGTGTCATAAAAATCAGTGGAGGAATAGATAACATCAATTATCTTTGTAGCCTGGATTAGTTTGCAAGAAATAAAGATCTTTGGGTATACATCTTCCCCAGCTCCTGGAAGCTTGGTTTCTTCTGGCATCATTCCCTGCCTGTCTCCATGATTCTGAATATGTGCTACCCTCACCTCTTCCAACATCTCTTTGCTCTTGCATTGTCTTAGCTCTCCGGCCCCTCAGCCTCCATTCATTTCTCAGGGGACACTAACTCACTAACTCATGGACATTCTATTTGAACTCTATAGTAAACTGATAAACTCTTAAAGCTTGCACTGATAGAAATATTTCCACCTTTCTACAATGCCCCCACACACACCCCACTAAGCTTATTCCAGTCTAATATCTTGTCAGATTTATAGCCTGAGTCTCCCTCAAAGCAGTCTGTTCACAGTCTGCCCATGGATCCCTTGAGAGACCTCCAGCACTTGCACTCCTTGTTCAGGTCCTTTACCTTCATCTCACCAATATCCTTACCACAGCCCAGTTATTGTTTCCCAACTTTTCCCCACCCATTCACATCTCTTGTTCTCCCTACTGACCACATTGTCTCTCTTTGCTTCCTCTGCCTTGCTTTCACTTCTGGATGGGTAGAAGAGTAAATGACTTCTTGCTGGCCTCCTGCTGCTTTTACACCAAATTCCTACTGAGACATGAGCAGCAAGATATGCCCACCACAATGAAGCAGAGGTGGCTGCAGTACACTTAAAATGATGATTTTTTTAAAAAAAGGTCTTTGACAGATGCAGAGGTGAAACGTACCAGATTAGACAGGATCTTCAGTTAATAAAAATCTGCTCAGTTCCATTATTTTGTATTTGCAAACTTCCCACCCTTGTGTAAGAAATAAGAACTTTGCCAGCACAGCCTGCATTTCATCAGGGCACTTAAGCATATATTAATCATCTATATTTATTCAGCAGATGTTTTACTCTAATTCTCATAGAGGTCAGCATAAAAGAATATATTTCAATGTTTACCCTAAGAGAATTGGGATGAAGCAGAAGAAGAAGCTAAGAAGAATAAGCCTGCTACACAAAAATGAAAGAATTATGAAGAGATAAAAAGGGCAAAATTGATATTTATAACACAACACCTCATAACTGAATATTAGAATATTTGGCACAGAATCTAATTTGGGTGTATTCTTGCAAATTTGGTGTCTTCTGTAATGTTATGTTCTTCAACGCATTTCTTGGTCATTTTAATTGGTCCCTATAAAGATCACAGTTACCTTTTCCCATCTGTACTTTTCCTTTTTTGACACATTTAATATATGATCAAGGAAGAGAAAACCAAGAACATAGAAGCACACAGGAAACCAATCACAGATTCTCTAGATACTGTTGAAATAAATCCCTGAAGATGATGTGTTATGCTTCCTTTCCATTTTTACTTGGCAATCCTCAAAAGCACATTAGATGGGTGACCTCTTGTCCTATCCTTGTCCTCAAACATTAATTAGTTTATGCTTTGTGACTGACTCCTGCTGACTAGTATCTCTAAAGTTAATCACGTCACTAGGGACATTTGGGTAAGCTTAGGGGCTATGTAATAGCACTAATTATAAAAGGAGATGAAAGGTTATTTGGCTACAGAAGTTTCATGAGGTTGCAGAAAAACAAGATAGGTTTTCAGGTGCAGCTGTTGAGTGGAACAAGTGAGATGTGAACTGGCTTTGTGCTGCTCACAGTTCCTTAGCACCTCCCTTTGTCTGTCTTGTTCCCTTTCCTTCACCCATGGCAATCTCCTATGGCAAAGGTATTTGCTCTTCCTGGGGGGCAAGGAGTAAAGCTTTGGTGAAAATTCCTTCAGAAAAGCTTAGTGTGAAGAAGAAATGCAGAAGGATGCATTCCCTGAGATTATTTTTATAGGAATAGAGGAATATATCTCCGGTGTTTTGCGTTGTCCTGTATCAGCGCCATCACTTCACTAAAGAGGTGCTTTGTATCTTATTTCCATGAAGTGAAATTGTACGCTGATCAGCTCCCAAAGATTAATTTTTCTACTTGGATCTTACTTTGGAACAGACAATTTCCATTGCCCTGACCCTGAAAGTCATAGCAAGATCAATATTTGGCCAAAATCTATTGTTTGGGCCAGTAAAACCAATAGGAGTTTTAAAGCTAACATTGGTTGTTCCAGCAGTAAAAAACAAAGTTGTTCCCTCCTATGTGTCTCCGAATTTATCTTCAGCTAGAACAAATATAGATGAGGTATGAGTGGTAAAAATATAGATGAACTGAGAAGCCAGTTGAAATTTTGCCTGTGAAGCTCGTTTCTTCCTTTTCACTTTGCATTTACACCAGGAAGTTGAATAACAAAACCACTAGAAAGCAGAAGAACAAACTACTGATTTGAAAAGATAAATGGCATGAAATTTTAGCAAGCTCCCAGAGGATTTTAAATAAGAAAGGATGATATTTCTAGTTAAGTAAAGGAGAAAAGAGTTAACTAATGTCGAGGATGAAATTATGTCTAAAATCATGATTCTTTCGTATTTCAGACAGGATATCTGCATTTTGTAACTTATATAATAAGCCACTGGAAGCATGTTAAGTGCCAGAAAACATTCCCTGACTGTGAAAGTGATTGCCAAGAAAGATAAAGGCACATGATGAAACCAGACTAATTCCAACCCTGGTAGCACACCTCCAGCAATACGTGTGGATAACACAACAGCTGTTTCAATAGCTAACACTCCCTAGAACGATGGCATGAAGACGTCAGTCATTTCTCCTGATGCTATAACATTCTTCCTGATGCTAGATCTTAAGCACACAAGAGATAACCTTACTTATGCTCCCCTACCAGGTACAGGAAACCAAGATGTCTTCATTTGCTAAATTACGGTGGTGTGATCCAAGCTCGGCAGAGACCCACTGGCAGTACTGCAGCCAGCAGCAGGTTGTGAGACTGAGGTGTTCTTCAAAGGCTCATTCATTCATTCAATGTGTGAAATGACAGCGTTGCATCCATATGTTCTCATTGCATACATTTTAAAGGGACAGTTAAGCAATTTAAATCCAGGACAGTACTGATCACATAATTATGCCTAAATATTTTCTGAATATGTGCAGTGAAAATGTGATTTCTGTCTAGGAGACTGGTTGGCTTAACACTTCCTTCAGCAAACTTGTTTAAATCCAAAGCAGACTGAATTTCTTTGAAACTGCCATGCTTCAATATGCTGTTATTCAGTTTAAGTAAAATACATCAAAACCCTCATTCCAGCATAGTCCAAAACTACCATCACAACTAGGACGTGTGCATGCACTTTTTCTCACTGTTAAGAAGGATAAAAAGAATCTCCCATCCTTCACATGGTATAAAGGTCAAGCAGATTATGTTCCTCAACTTTAGCAGTGCAAAGGCTACGCTTCTCCATTAGTTGTGGTGAGCACTGGCAATGGACAACCAAAGACAAATGTGTCTGAAAGTTTCTTCATCAGCTATTGGAGATGCCAGTGGACAGCCTTGGCCCAGATACCAATTTTGTTTTCCTGAACTTTGGAGGAATTAAATCTACCCTGGTCCATCATAATGAGTGTCACGATAATCTTTAACTATTACCATAAATCTTTCAGCACAGGAAAGATCACAGTGGGTCAGTTTTGCTGCATTTGGTCAATGGTTCTTTCTTCAGTATTGTGCCATACCTAGAGCACTGAGTAGTCTCTAGAAATACAAATCAATGTAAAACTTCCAGTGCACCTCTGTATAAGAAACTCTAGTACTGAAACCTTATATGAGATATAATATCCCTTTGAGAAGCAAACTTCTCCTGCAAGGGCAGGATTCAAGGGCTCTGATTCAAATAGAAATGTCCAGGAAAAAAAGAGTGGCATTAGGTAACTAAAAAGGTTAAATAGAAAGTTGGACTTAAAATACTCGTGATACTAATCTAATAGCAACGACTAACATCATGTTCTTCATTCACAAGCAAGCTCAGTTCACAAATATCTTACACCGAACATCATTCATAGTAATGTAATGGCAAAGTAATTCTCACCTTAAGGTAGGAAGGTAACAATCCGTAGGGATATTAGGGCAGTTTCATCTGTGTGTTTTCTGTGTGTTTTTAATTTGGTTGAAAAATTATTGACTCTTCCTATCATAACAAGGAAAGCATGAAGGGTCTATGTCTTCTGCAATAAATGCTTGCTCCTGATAAAAGATTGTGGTATAGACCAACAAGCTGGAAGAACAGCAGTGCTGTCTCTTCTAAATATTGGTGTTGGATCCATTAGATTCTTTGGAAGAATTATAGTGTAGAAACTTGTAGATTTGCCATAGAACAGTTTAGCTACCAGCTGCATCCTTTTTACAAGTCCCCATGCATTTATTGTTGTCAAATAGCCAGGAGTCAGGAAGGATAACATGAGTTTCTCTGTCTACTATAAGAAAACAGCGACACGTTGGAGGCTGAATCTTATTTCCTTTATACATATTGATCCTGAACCAAGAATGTACTTCAGCAAATTGCTAGCTTTAAGCACTCAAAATCTACCCTAGGGTAGATCTCCAAACTGGGTCCCGAGATAAATGTTCTGTCATGACTGCATTGAAGTACATGATCTTACTGCATCCTCTAGTTTCCCTGGCAGGCAGAGAGCTGCTCCACACTCTGTAACTTAGGTGATCAGAGGGCTTACACAGTGAACATACTGACAGTATTTGTCACACAGGATAGAAGCACCCAATTTGAGCTGTAAATGGGGCTTAGAGTTAGACCTAAGCTAAAAAAACTTGCAAAAATGTGGCCACTTGATCCTGTCCCTCACAAAACCCATCCAGTTCTGAGGGATTATACTTAAGAAAAATCTTATGAGACTCCTGCTTTGTACATGTAATAGAGTTTAATATAAATTGAAGAGATTCTAAAGGAACTATCCCACTTCCTACTCACTCCAGTGGAATAGGTCCATGTGTTACAATAGCAAGAAAAAGTCTTAAAAAAGGCAAGTACCTAGAGGTAAATGCTGCTACTGAGACTTCATCCCCATTTACAGGATTTATTAAAATGATATAAAAAGGAATTAATAAGAACATCATTTTAGCAAGGTGACCTTTCAGAAAGGACATTTGAAAAAAAAAACCTGCAGTTCTTTGCACACAATACATAATGTGTACAGTCTATAGCCATGTAACTGTACAGAGTGCACTTAGAGCTTTCAGTATGTTGGTGAAAGGAGTGGGAATGTTAATTGCATAATTGCAGCTTTATATAATGGTATTTATGTTAGATGAATTTATAATTTACTATTACAATATGTTGTAACAGATTAATATCCACTTATCAGTCCAAGAACAGCCCTGTATCCATTACGCTGAAACTCACTTGAAGGTAGAATAATCACACTAATAGAATAAATGTACTGTTCACAGGGCAGTCCTTTCATTTAAGAGAACATGTGACACATCAGCAAGGACAGAAAGTCCTTGAAAGGGGCATCTGCCCAGTATTAGCCTACAAGATATATCTGAAGAAGTTCTAGGTTTCTGTTGAAAGTCAAATTTAGAATAGTCTGCATCAATAAGGAAAAAAACAGCTTAAATAACAAAAAAGTCCTTCCCATTTCTGAACATCAGGAGTAACTCCTTGCAGTTTCACAGTCCATCTGTATAATAAATAGTATGAATGATTAAATTGATAAGGATTTGGAACATCAGTATATTTATAGCAATTAAATGTAATGTAATTAACTCTTGCATAGCCCTGTTCATGGCAGCATGCTGCCGTTTGGATCACCACTCTCTGAAAAGAGGGAAGAATGTTATGCAGGGATGTGCATCTCACAGACACTCTTCCTATGCCATCTCCTCTTCAACGGTGTTTGACACAAAGATGATCCCAGGGATGGAGCTATGAGGAGCCAGGCTGAGAGTTGGGGGTGTTCAGCCTGGAGAAGAGAAGTCTGCAATGGGGAGACCTTAGAGCACCTTCCAGTGCCCGAAGGGGCTCCAGGAAAGCTGGGAAGGGACTTTGGACAAGGGCCTGGAGGGATGGGATGAGTGGGAAGGGTTTCCAGCTGCAAAAGGGGAGATGGAGAGAAGATGGGAGGGAGAAATTCTTTGGTGTGAGCGTGCTGAGCCCCTGGCACAGGTTGCCCATGAAAGCTGTGGCTGCCCCATCCCTGGCAGTGTTGAAGGTTGGATGGGGCTTGGAGCAACCTGGGCTGCTGGGAGGTGTCCCTGCCCATGCAGGAGTGCTGGAACTAGATGATCTTTGAGGTCCCTTCTAACTCAAACCATTCTATGAGACTTCCAGGACACTCACCGCACCACCTTTGTTTGACCTTAATCAGTCAAAACACTGAGCACTGAGTTCTTCCGCTCCGCTGAGTGGAAGGGACCACCCAGTACCAAGTGCTGGTTTCAGCCCACAGGCAGTGAACACCTGCTGGACAGGTACAGCTGCTCTTCCTCCCCTCATGCTCACCCACACACCCCATCCCCTCATGCTCACTCACACACCCCACACTCTCCTCTCCTCTGCCAAGGCTTGGCCACGTTTAAACTTCCCTATTGCCAGGTCTTTTTGGATCTCTCTAGTCTCTGGTGGGTGTCCCTGGCTCCAGTAACTCCCTGTTCATTTCAGTCTAGTGCAATTTTAAAAGCAAGGCACTGCACTTGAACTTGCACTTGCACTTGCACGTTCCGGTGTCACTGTCTTGCTCCTCATGGTGCAACTGAAGCCTCTGCTATCGCAGAGTTTAAATTCCCCACAGTTGGCCCAACACAGTCCCACACAGCAGCCTCTCAGCTCTCTCATGATAGCTGCGGATTCCCAACCCCTTTTGGGTCTCCTTCCCGCAGGCTTCCTTGTCTGTCTCAATCCAGTGGAGTTTTAAAGGCAGAGCATTTCCCGGTACCGTTGCCTCGCTTGTCGCGGTCCGAATAAGGACCACGAAGGAAGGGGCAGGGGACGATGTAAAGCCTTCATTTTTCCTTTTGCCAACAAGCAATAAAAGCATTACATTACATTTTAGGGTGCACATGAGTATTTGGCTAGCAAATAACAAGTAAATGCTTAGCAGAGCTCACATGAGTCCTAGAGGGAGTATAGCACAGACAGGATTGTGCCTAAACCTTCATATTGTGCAGAAATCTGTAGTGTGCACCAATCCTCACCTTGCAGATCAGAAACCCAACCAAACAATTTTAATATTTTCTTCAAATTTGGGGTCACAATGCAAGGCCTCCCAGAACAGTTAAGCAAATAAACTTAGAAAAGAGGACACATTTAACCTGTTCACTCGGCATTTAAATATGTACATTGAGGGGAAAAATATAAGTGGGAATAGTGCGAAGAACATATTGTTTCTTTCAGATAAGGAATGTTTTATGACTTCCTATGAAGTGTAGGAAAATGCATAATGAAAAATTATGCCATCCACAATGCAAAATGGAAGGAGAGAAATGGAATAAGTTGGGCCTGCAGCATTTTATTTATGTAAAAGAGCTCTTCCATAACCTTGTCCTGATAAACAAACAAAGGTTTAAATTTTTATTTTTTTTTAATAAATCTTTACAGTTTTACTCTAGCAGTGAAATAAAACAGGCAACAATTAATAAAAGATACTGAATTCAGCATCATGACTTTAAAATCACAGGATGTGAAAGGTTTACTTTGAAAGTATTTAAGGTGCAGAAAGCTGAAAAAAAACACAATTTATTGCTCATTGCATTATAATGCTTCCTGTTGGTAGAAACACAGTGGGAGACATTTACCCTAACTTATTTCAGGAGGTAATGTTGTTTGCACAGGTGACAGAACAATTTTTATGCTCAAAGGCACACTCATCAGTGATACAAATAATTGTCTCAGTTCTATGTATGAACCTGCCTGTGAAAATTGTACTCTATAAATTTAGAGAAAAAAAAAAAAAGGATAAAGTAAATATACGACATGGTAGACTTTTCCAGAGTGAATATATTCTGGTTTAGTTATTAGGACATTAACCCATAACGAAGTTTTGCCAGGGCATGCCACATTCACCTATGAGATGGTAGGCAGTCCCCATGTGTCAGAGCTGTGTCCCTTTTAAAGTGGGATCTGTTGAAAGAAAGGACAAACTTGATATGATGTCATCAGCACAGAAGGGATGAACAGAGCTTCACCAGTTTGTCATAGCAGAGGATCAAGTTAGAGGGAACCCCAATTATCTACCATGGGTCCGTTTGTGCAATGTCAAGCTACAATAAAATGAGGATAAAGATAAACAGGCAGAAATGTTCAGAGGAGGCAAGATATTTTACAAAGTAAAAAAGTGCTGGTCTTTTAAATTTTTTAGGATTCCCCCATTTTAAGAGGACTAAATGCTAAAGCATGAATTGAAGTTAATAATAATATAATAAACCTGATGGTAAATGCAGGATCTGACAGCAAAGATTGGCTCTTTCTTGACTTTTCTTAAAGTTAAGAGTGAAGAAAATGCCAATAGTTCAGATCTCTGTTGTTATTTATATATTGCACTTTGGATGTTACTTTCTGTCTGCAGGAGCAGGGAGTGAGGCAGCCTGTGCTGTAGGTTGGCCTCTAGACATCTGTGGCTGGAGGCCACAGAAGTGTGTAAAAAGTGTTTGGTTCCTGGTTGTTTGTTTTTTTTCTTTCTGTACAACATGGGAGTGATCTCTCTGATCCTAGGGAGATGGTTTGTATATTTCAGCATTGCTAGGCTAAGGTTAGGGGTTATGTCTAACACTGCTAATGAGGTCTCTGTGCTGGAGCCCCTCAGAGGAAACAAAAGGCATTTTTAAGTTCAGTGGAGAAACATTTTATGAATGTAACTTCTTCAGAAATAAATAGACTAGATTTCAAGTATTGCCTGAAAAGGTACATGAATGGAAAGGTGCCTCTGTATTGACTTGATTGCTGTCAGTTTAGATATGAGAAGAAAACACTGTTGCTGGGAACTGTGATGTTGCTATTCCAAAATGGTCACTCTGAGTATGACCTGCAGCTAAGTGCCCAAGGACAAGAAAACTTTATCAGGATTCTGATGCTAATGTTTAATGCGAAACCATATCTTTGGCTGGAAAAAAGGTTTTGTCTGACACAGAGCATGGAGATTTTGTTTATGATGTTTGTTAGGTCTTAGAAGGAAAGGTGACTAATGTAGAGTGATAAGAGCATTACTAATTATCTTTGACAAATGGCTCTCAAATATTGTCCATTGTCAATTGTACATGAAACTGCAAATTCTTTAATGAATTTTCTTTTCTTACAGCCATGCAATACTGATTCCACAACTATCATATGGCAATTCCAATGCTCACCCACAATGAAGTAGTAAAAAGGGTGCTAAGAAAACACGATTATACTTAATAAACATCAGGCTAAACATTTTTGCAGTCATGCTTGTTCAAATAAGCCATAGTAATATGAAAACCAAAGTAATTAGAAAAACATGGTAAATCCAGATACATAATTGACTTCTTTTACCAGAATACTTTTTGGTTTTCCCTGATTTAAGAGCTATCAATATTACAGATTCCTCTTTCTCTTACCATCCCAGCCCCTATTACTGGACAAGACACTCCCAGTGGTTTCTGCTGCTGCCATGGCTGAAAAACTGCTTTGGGCTCGTGTTTCCTGGAAAAAAAGCCAAGTTCAGATCCAAGTAAATTTTTACTACCATAGTAAAGGCAGCTTCCAAGGATCCAGGGCAGTGTAAGGGAGTCTTTGCATGGGAAATTTTGCTGAGGTTGTGTAATACTTAGTAACTAAAGCCAATTAAACTGCCACCAACAGAAAGAAATGGGAATTATCTTCCAGGGACTCTATTCATTTCTGTCTACACATTTGTCATCTGTCACTGTCAGTGAGTCTGTGGGGTTTTTTTCATCAAACTGAGACATTTTTGTACAACTTGAGTAGATTTTTTCAATGCAAGATTCAGAACCTTTTAGTAACCAATACAGTAGCCCATATTTCCTGAACATTTAACCCCTACAATGCTTTCATGTCCCAGGTAACTTTTTTGACAAGTGTGCAATGAAATTCCTACAAGACACTCTCCCAGCACCAGCTTACAAAACCTAGCTAAAAGGCATTGGGGTTCTTTTTAATCGATTTTTTTCTTTCTTGAAGTTTTCTCTCCATTTTTTAGGCAATTTTTCCTTTAGTGTTTAACACAACCATAACAAAGACAAATTGGATTATGAGCTCCATCCTCAGGGGGGGGATTAATAGCAGAGATAGAGTTGTGGTAATCCCAATCTAGTCAGCATTGTCAGGTCATACCTGGGGTTCTGTGTCCAGTTCTGTTCCCCACAATCCAATAATGGTGTAGACAGACTGGAGAGAGTTCAAAGGAAGGCTGCAGTTACAACCAAAGGGCCAACCAAAGAATGAAAGAGTTAGGTCTTTTCTCCCTGCAGAAGGAAGGCTCAGGGGTCACCTAATCACAGTATTCCAGTATTTAAATGGTGTCTACAAAGATGATGTAGGCTCTCTATTCACCCACATGAAGGAGTCAAGTTGCACAGGGAGATTTCATCTTAATATAAAAAAGCTATTTTTTACAGTGAGAACAATCATTCACTGGAACATCCTCCCCAGGGAGGTTGTAGGGTCCCTATCTCTGAAGGTTTTCAAGATGCAGGGTGCCAAATAAACTCAGAGAGACTTCCCTTACTACAAAATATTGGACCAGGTGATATCCTTTCCAATATGGCTGATTTTATTATATTGTATAGCAATGACTCCATGGTTTTACTACACACTATGAAAAAGTGCTTCTTTAAACTTTCCACCTGATCATTGCATTTGACACCCCTTTAGCTCTTTCATGAAACAATGACTAAATGTTTTCTGTTTAGTTACAACTAATACATGATTTTATAGATCTGTTTTAATAATCTTTTTTCCTATACAGAGAGCTCTAATCAACATGAGGCATCCCTTACCTTTGATTTCACAGTTGCCTTTCCTTCTACTCTTTATAATTTCCTATGGTTTTTAGTTATAAGAGACACCAAAACTCCACTCAAATACTCAGACCAGGAAAATCATTGAGCTGCAGCATAGCATAACAATTTTTTTCTTGTTGTGTGGTGGTCATGATTGTTTCATGTTTCTTAATGATTCCTAAATTTTTTTTACTCTTTATACACTGTTCAGTGTGGAGTTATTATTTTCATGAAACTAGAACTCTGACATCTTTTTCCCACGTTGTAATCTGCAATATAGACACTATCTGCGTTTATTTACAAATACACTACTTTGCATTAATGAGCACAGAATTTCACCTGACATTTTGATGGGTTTTTTTACATATTTATATTTACATATTTGCTCAGTAATAATCAAATTCCTTTCACCCAATCTTACTTTACAAACTTTACCTATCACCATTGAATGTTACTGGCATGAGAAAGATACAATTTATAAAGTATGAATCATCTGACCTTCCTGTAAGTATATTTACCAGATCTTCAGTGACCATAAGGGGATCTGGTGTAATCAGTTTAGCTACAGCCCACCCCAGCTTGAAATGGGATGAAATGAAGCCAGTACTCTGCAGCAGCTCTTCTGTGCTGTAAGGCATATTAAAATCCATTCAAAAAGATCATATTTTCCAGCCAAATAAATGAGATACTTAAGAAAGTATGAAGGTAATGGTCACTGAAGCAAGAAGCAAAGATGTCAAATAATTAAGCACTTTAAGAATGTCACTCCCTTTTGCATTCAGGCAGAAATATGAAATACTGGCAGTCATGGGCTGGAGTTTAAGACATACTCTCTTCTTAATTGTTTTAATCTGCTTGTCTTCCTGCTCAGCAGGAAAGACATCAGTGAAAAAATTGTCAGATGCGGTCTCACTGGAGAATTAGTCAAATTAATTTATACAAAGATTCAATAATTGTGAGGGAGTAACAATGGCAAAGCCACTACTGGAATAAAATTCTCTTTGCTAGGCTGTGTAAATTTTCAGAGTGATCTTTATTTCTGACACAGAGATTCCAAAACTTTGATTTTATCTTACACTTTATTTCTTTGAATTTTCTGTTAGGCTGATTTTGTTTTAAGCCAGATTTTTTGAGGAATCAAAGACTACTTGATTCTGTTGACAGTTTGTCTGCTTTTTACTTCCATATTTTTTACTCAGCCGTGACAGAATATACCAAAAAATTGGTGAAGCAAAGCTCCTAAAGTCTCTGAAATCCAGGAGAGAAGAGAGAGACCCTCAGTGCTTGAAAGACTGTTGTAAGAATGCAATTTTTTACAGATACTAAAGAATTTATGCAAATACTCAAGTATGACAAAGTCTCATGTCTCTTTTTTTGTGTTAACACTCGTGTTTTTTAAGTATTTTGTTGAATATATTACTAATACATTTATCAAAGTTAGTATGAAATGTTTGTGGATTTTCTGTCACAAAAGTAAAATTTTAAAAAAATTCATAAAAATACTTGATGTCATGGGTATTTTCCATATTGTAAAAAAATATCTAGTTTCCATCTGGAACATTTTACTAGAATATACATGAATGCAAAGGCAGTCTAACATACCGGTTGAAATGACAGGAATGATGAGTTGACAGCACTTCTCACACTTCCTTAGAAAATAAATTATGCACATATATGCATAAAACAAACAAGTGCCCTGCCCATTCTAATACGACTAATATATATTTTATCGCTGAAAGTAATACAAAAGGAAAAATAGAGAAAAATTAGACAACTGAGAATTCCATAAATTCCTCCACAGTAATTTTTTTTTTTTTTTGGTTAGTTGGTTTGGTGGGTTTTTTGGTATTTGTTTGTTTGATTGTTTTTGTTTTAGTTTTTGTCTTTCAAATGCTGCTGAAGTGCTGCCAAGATTACATTTTTCTGTATTTGCAAAAATCTATTCTAACTCTTTGGATGTACTTCAGTGTCTCTTGTCAGATTAAAAATCTTGTGTTCCTAAACCATGGAAACCATGAAATAAAACTGAATGGTTCTGTCACCCTGAGGACTTCCTACAGTCAGTAACACCAGTCTTGATCTGACAAAACCTCAGACAAGCAAGGACACTGAAATATTCCCAGATGTTAAGTTTCAGTCATTAAAAAATGACTAAATGGTTTAAATTTTTAATTTTTATTTTTGTAAGTGTAACATGGCAAAACATAACATCCAGAAACATGGAAGAGGCCTCTTGAATTCTAACATATATTTTAAGTAGGGAGACACTTAAACCAGCTCAACAAGAAGTACTTTCCCAGACTGCAGTACATCCATTCACATCTCCCAGTGCCTTGTGACATGCACAGGACTACATCAGTGTGTGGTATCGTCAGCACAACTCAAGTATCTGAACATATCTTAACTACATCCCCGTCCTCTAAAGAAGAAGGATTTGCATGGACTGAGATGCAGAAACAGAATTGCAAGATTTTATGAAGATTTTCCATGCTAATAGAAATTTTCCATTGTAGGTATGTTCATAGTGAACCTGCAAAGTAGCAAACTCTTAAGATTCCATCATAAGGTCACTGTATGGTTGTGGTCTATTGAAATCTTCAGTGAAAGGCTTTTAAAATAGAAATAATTTGTTTATTTCTGTATCTTCTTTTTTCCAGGTGAGGACAACATCCAAAAAATATAATTAGTAGTTCAGTAACAATTGATGAAATTCCTCCAATAACTTCATGGCAGATAGAGCAACTTCCAGTAACTGAAGATGTGAAATTATGTCAGATGACATAAGGAGAGTAGTAGGGCAGTTGAAGGCAACTGAGTCTGACCCAAGCACTGTCATTGCAGAAGATTTTTGTCATGTAGGCTCTATATTTTGTTGAAACCAACCTCACCATGTTCTTGAGCATTTGAATTTGTGCCAATCCAGGCTTACGTGCTTGCTTAGCTTTTAGCTTGCCTCCTGCTTTAGTATTTTACATTTCAGTCAAAGTGCTTGCAGGATTGATACCTTCTTCTGTGGTAAATATAAACTTCATGCTAAGGACAAACTCAAAGAGGTCACTGCAACTGACAGAAAGACAAAACCACAAGCTATATAACAATGAGTGGCAGGATATTTCTGGTGTTGACCCATCACAAAAAGGCTTGTAAAGCTTTCAGGCTTTAACAGTGAGCACCATCATCTGATGCCAGCAAGATTCCTGCAACTGGTCTTCCTTTTTCAGGTGTAATTTAGAGACAAGTTGGGCATTGCTCAAAGGACTCCAGTTTTCTCTCTTATTAATTGCCTTTCTCTAGTCAACTTCAATTCATTGAAGGGCCGCTTAACAATGTTGCATATTTTATCCTCTCAGATTTTTTAACAAATCCCTTATTCTGTCCTAAGTTTTTAATTCCCCCCCCCCCTGACATTTTGCAAACTATATTATGGGTATCATCTGAGGATTTAAATCCAAAAGCTGTTACTGTGGCTCCAAAGCTTCAAATCAAAATTGAAAGATGTAATTCAGCTGTTCTTCTATAAATATGCAACAATTATAAAGAAATAGGGGTCAATATGGAATCTCAGAGGGCTTTGCAATAACCTGTGCTCACTATATTTAACTAGAGACATGAAAGCTACTTATTTTCAAGGAAGCATTTAAGAATTACAAATGATGAATTTACAAATTCATGAATTATTGATGAAATAGAAACCTCGCCGGAATTTGAGCAACTTTGATTTGAACATATTTCCTATATTTATGTACAGGCATCTTAACAGCATTTTTCAATTTGAGTTTTGGATTTTGAATTCACAGCATAAGTCTTTCATTTTATAAGCATTTGCTGAATTTGCATTACAAGTATGGTTTGCACCAAGGCTTGAGTTTATTGTCACCACAGTCCAAAATCCTCCAGCTCACAACCACATCCAGTTTTCCTCTACCTTTCCTGCTCTGCTCAGGAGGGTGGCATCTGGGGCACTGAGGAGTCCCAGGGGTGTGCCAGTATGGGGCTCAGGCAGGTGGGACAAGCATCATTTGAGAATATGTGGCTATTGTTGGTTTGATTCACAGCCCTTTCTGTAGCTCCAGAAAATGCTTCTGTTACAATTCCCATTTACAGGGCTCAGACTGAAGCAATTAATGCACTTCAGAAATTGCTGGTGCAATTGACAAAGTAGCAGCTCTAATTAGCAAATATCAGCAACCACTGAGAGCTTTACACACGAAAATTAGCCACTTTCCAGCACCTATGAAAGTACATTGTGTACTCAGTTCTTTCAGAAAAAGGAAGATACTCTGTGTCTGCAGTTCCCATGCCAGTGGAAAAAAAAAAAAAAAAAAAAAAAAGAAGAAAAGAAAAGAAAAGAAAAGAAAAGAAAAGAAAAGAAAAGAAAAGAAAAGAAAAAAGACAAGACCCTTATTCAATTATGAAAAATCCTGGGTTAAGTATTCTCCTGTGGGAAAATAACAAGATTCCAGTGTGGAATACTCAGAGAGGCTGGGGGACAAAATTTTTTCTGGAATTACTTCATGTTGATGCAATTTCATGCAGGTACATGGTAAAGTCACTTAGGCATCAGAAACATTTTTTGCATCTCAGTAAGAGGGCCATGAAAGCTGGACTAAAAGAAGGGCCCATGAGGAAATTGTGGTTCCTACAAACCAGTCATGTTCAGGACCAGCACACAGCGATTTGTGCTTGGTACCCTGTCAGCCTTCCTTGCTGAATTTCTGTGAAAGAGTTTTTTTTGGAGAACATTCTAACCCTTCCTTCTTC
Source organism: Heliangelus exortis (assembly GCF_036169615.1). Classification (NCBI taxonomy): domain Eukaryota; kingdom Metazoa; phylum Chordata; class Aves; order Apodiformes; family Trochilidae; genus Heliangelus; species Heliangelus exortis. The sequence goes on along the minus strand of NC_092423.1, from coordinate 11,954,932 downwards.
TAATGGGGAAAGTGACGAGTGAAGAAAAATGTGTGAAAGCAACTGTTTTCAAGTCCTTGTTTGGACACAAGGAAATGTATCTTTGATGGGCAAAAATAAAATATCATGGAAGTGGGAAAACATTTCTTATTCTTCTTTTGTCTGGAAATTTTCTCTGAAAATTACAAAAAACTATGAGCTACCCATCAGCTTTATTACTGTTCCCATCACAAAAAGCCTATCAGGGCAATATGCAGACAAACAAAAAATTCTCAAGTCATGTACAGTTCTTGCTTTCCCAATTTTGATTTGGAACTCTAGTCTTTAAAATGGAAGACATATTCTGTTCTTAACAATGAATATGTGTCACTGCAGACTTTTACTCACGACTGATATTTCTTTCTAGTGTTTTTACTGCTGGCTTTCCAGGCTGGGTTCCTTCCCCAAAAGAGAAAAAATCTGAGACAAGGAAATCCAGGCCTACCAGCCCAGGCATTACTGGTATGACACCCTTTCACCCTTATAATAATATAATTATTATTATTACCCTTTGACCCTCATAATAATAATAAATGCCAAACAGAAGGGACTTGACTGCCCAAAGTTGTAAGGACTCCCAAGGCTACAGATGAGTTGTGCACACCAATGGGTGAAATCACTCCTTCCATCCCAGTGCTGGTGACACTAAGAAATTAGTTTACTAAGAGCAGGTGCTCTGCTAGGCAGTAAAATCCAATCCAGCACAAAACAATGTCTACTCACATGTCCTGCCTGTTGTTTATGGTCCCTTTCACTCCCCATAATCAAACTCTTCTGAAATGGGGGATGTGGAGAAAGCTTTTCATGTACAGAGAAATGCTGTAATAATACAACCTGAATGACTGTGCCAAGGGACTTCTGCTTCAACACAAAGAAAAAAGAGAAGTCAGTTTTGTGGTTGGTTTCACAGTTTTAACTTGAGATTAATTAGGAGATTCTAGGAATTCTCGCTGTAAAGTGTGGACAACTTTTGTATTAAATCCAAAAGAACTTTTTCTCTTGGGTCTTTTCATCCTCACTGGTGAATGACTTGGTAAAATTTCACATTTTTCTCTTGCGTTGTATGTTGCACCTGCCATGTGATATATTTCTGTCCTTCTGGGGAAGCCTGAGAATTTGACGGCTTCTTAAGCCATGAAGGAAGACCAAGATTTCTCACCATTCCTTCTGTGGCCCCTCAGCCTGTCCTTCCAGCCACTGGTAGCAAAAATCATGCTGTTCTTTTGGTGAGTGGATTAATAAAGGATGGGAAAAAAACCAACAGGAGTCCTTTTAGAGCACAGTTGCTGTTATAGGGCAAGATGAAGAAAACAGAAAGAGAAGGTCACTGCTGCAAGGAGAAGAGCAAAACATTAATTTAATTTTTCATTTCTGTGGTCCAAGAACTAGAGCAGCTGTTTACCTTTTTCCATTCCATGACTGCCTGAACCAACTACAAACCTCAGTGGCTTTAGGGCTCGCTGTAAGGCTGACTGCGAGCTTTAGAGCATATGTAGGACAGTGGTGACAGGCACAGTCACCGGAAGAATACATAAAAAGTGAGTCCCTTCAAATGTGCCTGTTCCATTCCATGGTTTTGGATTATTTACTGTCACGGTTTAATGCTGGTCTGGCAATTAACCGAATGACAGATGCTCTCTATTAATCCCCCTCCCCTCCCTGATAAAGAAAGGAGAGAGAATAAGAGAGAGATTCTTATGGGTTGGAAACTAAACTACACAGCTTTAATGAAACAGTAATGATGAAAATGAAAAATTACTAAATATAGACAAATATACAGGAAAATGATACCATGTTCCTACCTCCTTCCCCCCAATAACTCTCACGTCACCACCGAGGCTGCAGGGCAGCTCTGGGAAAGTCCAGGTTGGAATCCTGGAATGAGCAGCAGTCGGGAGCTGGAGGCAGGAACACACAGGTTCAGGCTGGTATGGATCAGGACCACAGGCAGAGGAACGGACGGAATCCTTCCAGGATGCCGAGGCAGACAGGGAGAGATGAAGGCAAAAATATGAAGGAAGGGACCAGAGGAAGGGGTTTGACTCTCAAATTTATACCGAGTCTGACGTGTATGGGATGGAATACTGTGGTCAATTTTGGTCATTTCTCTTGTCTGCTCCTCCCCAAAGGAGGGCTGCAGGTGTGACCTCTTTACTCCTTTTCTCTTTCCGGAGCACAAGGTGGTTCTCAGAACTGAGCAGTGGCCTTGGTTCTGCACACCAGTCTCCAGGTGTAACTATAAACACTGAGAGTTATCAGTCCTAGAATCAGACACTGACAGAAACTTGCTGTTAATTTCAGCAAGTACAGCTACTTACAAGAGACTTAGCTGAAAGCAAAATTACAAGACAGAAATATCAGCTCTATCCTGTCCCAAACCAGAACATTTACTCTTCTTTTAACAGCATAGGTACTAAACCTGGTAAGTCAATGACCTTTTCTTCAAGTAGGTGGGAATCAATGAAGGAAGAAAATGGAGGAAGGAAACAACCTGTGTAACAGAGGTTACTTCCTAAGCAAAAAATGTGATGACTACTGTATCCCATCCATTCTTTGGTCCAACACTCTCTAATTTATCTTTTTGTCCTTCATCCATTTACCAGTTGATTCCCATGCTGTATTTCTAGAGGGAAACAAAATTACATGTCAGCACTCAGTCTAGAATGACAAATTTCCAGGCATTCAACTTTAAGACCCTTTTTATTAAATGAAAACTTTGCACTGAGAAACTACTATTTATTCCATAATGTTTTCTTAATTTCTGTTTTTATCATATGAAAAGGAATTCTGTATTTCTGTTTATGGTATCAAATGCTCTGATTTTTCGTAATTAAGAGCTTTGTTTGTCAAATTGTTGATGTTTGCACATCACAGCAATGGAGAGAACAGTGTTGTGTACACATGGAGGATATTCATAGAGAATGCAACTGCAGTCTGTTGATGCTTTTACAAGCTTCAACAAAATCTGGAATCATGTACTGGGACATCATTGTATAACATACTCATCCTAAACTTTCTCCTTGCATTAGGGAAATCTTTCATTTGAACAACCTCAGACCTATAAACTCATTTCCTGCTTGACTTAACACTGTGGTTTTGTTAATCTGGTCTCTAGGATTATCCAATTTGCATGTGAAGCAGGAATGTTTTCTTCCTGGGACCTGGATGAGCAGTTTTGCCCATGAAGTGAAAATGACCTTTCCAAAGAAAAAAAAAAAAAAAAATCAAATAAACAAACAAACAGAGAAAAATGTTTTTAGTCTGCTACCACTTTACAGTCAGGAGATTAGTTTCTTAAAAGAAACATGGGAAGGGTGGTCCATGCCTTTCTACTTTGTGCAGTTAGAGGGAGAAGATGGTCACCATGAAACGTTTGTTTCAGGCTTCTGAAATTAACTCCTACTGCTTCCTACATATACAGAGCTGTGTCTATACATATATATGTATATATATATAAACATACAGTCAGTGAACAACACATGGTTTTCTTGAACTATGGAAAAAGTCTGCTTAAAACTTTGCCTAATTAATGGAAATTAGTGTTCCCTCCTTTTACTACAGAAGACATGTACTGAAAAGTGGTGGATGACAGGCTCCCACGCATGTGTGGCTGTCTTCAGAACTGTCCATAACAAAATTCTGACTTTTTGTCACTTTTTTTGATGCCTCATCTCTTCCAGATTCTGTTCTGACAGCCACCCTTTTACAAAATTAAACAGCTTTGATCATTTTCTTTATTCTCTGACGTCTTTGTGATTCTTGCCGCTGCTTATTGTGAAGATGGTATTCTGAATATTGAAGTCAAAACTGAACAATCTCATCCACCCCATATTTTCCATGCTAACAAAAAGGTTTGGTTTTGGATTTTTTTTCCTTGCATATTTTTTTAATATATTTTTTAAATGGATTGGTGCACAGAGCTTTGATTTCTCATAGGAGACACCTCTGTGGTCTAATAGGCCTCATTATTAAGCATTCCTTTAATAGCCAAAATTTACTTAATTTCTGTTTTTATAGTTATGACTCAGTGAACAAGCCTTAAAGTTCCTTATCCTTCACTGGAGTATTAAAATTCTGATCATGTACTTTGTCTGATGAGAACTTTACACAGTATAAATTGAATTTCCTCTTATAAAAATAAGACTGTAGTTAGAATGAAGTAAGTTTATTGCTTTATAAAGTCTTCGTGTGAGTGACCTGTCCTTTCTTTGTTTTGTGTGTAGTTTCTTACACTATGAAATGTTTGTGTTTATACATAGTGCTATTCAGTTTTACAGCTGAGGACTGAGAGGTCCACATGTGAGAGAAACATTAACTGTCCCGGAGATGACACACAAAGGCTTTGCAGAAAAGGAAATCAAAACTGTCTTTACATATTCCAGGTTAATATTAGTAATATTGCAGTGTTTTAGGTGAGCATATAATTTCACATTACAGTCCTGAAATAGAGATCTTTCATTTAAAATAATTATCTGTAATAATGGGTGGTAGTTTGTAAGTGATTTTGGCAGCAGTGCCTGTCTTTGTCCAGATGTTTATCCACAGGAAATTGTGGGAGACATTCTAATAAGAGTCTGACACCCTGCCTCGTGACACCCTGTCCCTTGACCTGTATCAGCAGTACAGACTGACAGCACCCTGATACAGGCTGTACAGACTGTACACCCTGTACAGACTGACATCTACATATGTATATATGATATGATTCTTTCAAATCATACTGCCATCGGTGGAGCCAAAGGGCATCACAGCTCCTACCTGCATTCAGAGGGCATTTTTCACTACCAGAAGGTGATGTCTGGTGACCCAGATCCAAGTGTCCCTGGATCCACTAGAGCCACGGTATTGCTTATGATCCCATGTTTGCTATCAGTGGGTGAGTGAGCCCATATGGGCACATTCTTTTCATTTGTTGTACTGCCTCAATAAAGTTTTGGTTTATAACGTAGTCAGACTCCATTACTCTTCAGACAACAGAGTATCAATTGGAATAACCAAAATGAGTTTATGGTGCCTTTACATGGGACATGTTCCCTGGGTTGAACAGTTCCCGCTCTGCAGTGAGAAGCTACTGTGTCCCTGAGTGACTACACCAAATGCTCACCCACTGCTATATATACAAGAATATGATTTAGAATATGATTTATTATTCTGATATTATAGCATAAAATTAAATAATTTAATAGCAAAGTTCTAGAGTATAGGTTATTTGGGAAAATTGCAAAACTAGACTTTTTTTTTAAATGAAGTTTTGAATCATTGTCAGTCTCAGATTTAAGAACAACTACCAATTACAGGATTTTAAATGGTACTTTTTAAAAACCATTCTTGAAGTTCATTCTACTGGAACTTTATGTTTCCAGCCTGAGCTACATATATGATTCTTCATAAACATAGAATCATAGTATTGTTTGCACTGGAAGAGACCTTAAAGATCACTTTGCTCCAATTCCCCTGCAAGGGCAGGGAGATCTCTAAATCAGGTTGTTCAAAGTCCCCTCCAATATTGCCTTGGACACTTCCAGGTACAGGGTGCCCCCAGCTTCTCCAGGAAACTTGTTACAGTGTCTCACCACTCTCATAGTGAATTTCTTCCTAATGTCTAACCTAAATTTACCCTCTTCCAGTTTAAATCCATTACCCCTTGTCCTGTCTCTGCATGCTCTTATAGAAGTCCCTCCCCAGCTTTCCTTTAGGCCCAGGTAGTGGAAGGACAGTATAAGGCCTTCCTGGAGCTTTCTCTTCTCCAGGCTGAACAATCCCAACTTCATAGTCTGTCTTCATATCAGATGTGCTCCAGCACTCTGATCATCTTCATGGCCCTCCTCTGGACTAGTTCCAAGAGCTCCATGTCCTTCTTTTGTTAGGGGTTCCAGAACTGGGCGTAGTCTCACAAAAGCAGAGGGGGAGAATCATCTCCCTACCTGCTGGCCACCATACCAGAGGTGGTCCTCTATATAGAGTCACTCTATATAGAATCACCAGTTTTACAAAACATTGCATACCTCTGTTTTGAATTGTGTCAAATCCTGTTACTATCCTTTCTCCATTCTGGAAGAACTTGTTGAGTTAGTTTGAGTAATTCTTGATATAGGTCTAGGTTTTTAACAGGGAATTGCCTTCTGTTTAGCAGTAGAACAGCAAAACAACCTTTCTTCAATCAGTAGTAGCTAATCTGTAGAGCATGTTAATTTTTGGTGTCAGATTGAGTCAAATAGACATGAAAAATATGTGTCCCAGTTCTTGGAAAGCTTTTCATTCCATTAATGTCTTTTGTGATGTTTCCTGAAAACGTATGTGCTCTGTCATATTTTTACATTAAACGTCCTTCAGCTAGAGCTAAGTCACAGCAGTAAAGATGTCAGCTGGGGTATGCTTCATTCTCATATTCTTCTATTTTCTCCTCTAACTTGATCATTTTATGCAACTCTTCTTCAATAACTAACTCAGAGTTTGGCTTGTTAACATGTATTTGGGAGTCTTTGAGGTAGCCTAATAACTACCTTTCTTGTCATTTTAATATTTCTTAAGAACTTCCAGCAAGTATGTTTATTATGCTAAACTACTAGAGAAGTTTGTTTCTTGGAGATGTAATTCTGAACTGACAGTATGTGTAGGTGGTACAGCAGATATGTTTAATTTACAGTAAAGATTTTCTGATAAAATTATCCTGCTATTTTATTCATACTATCATTTTCTATCAAAATACATTCTCAAAATTAAAAAAACCATCTTCTCTCATTCCCCTTTTCTGATTTTACATTCTTCATTCTATTTTTAATCTGTGAAAATGGGATAAATTTTATAATAAAACTTTGAATCAGTTCTATAATTGTAATATTTATATGAAGTTGTTTTATATTGGACTATTATAAAATGCATATTTCTGTATTAAAAAGGTCAGAGCTGCCTTGGAAAACACTTTGACTTTTTCTTTTTCTCTGTAATTCCTCTCTGTTTCTGTTTCTGTAATCAGCTGTTGGAACAATACTTTAAAGAGTTGTTTTTATCTTTGATGATCCATAAAGCATCACACTTCAGCAAATTATTGTTTAATAAGCTTGTCACAAGGACCTAAGTGCCAGGAAGTTTCATTAGTCATTATATAATGGATTGATATCCAGTGATGCAGAAATCACAGTTCAGAATTTTACCTTCATATATCAGAATTTAAGGTTGATGGTTTTGAAAAATATGATACAGTGCTGTTCTGCCTGAAATGGGAAAGACACTTGTTATAAGAAACTTTTTCTTTAAATTTCTTTTCTTCATAAACTAATTCTTTACTTCATCACTGTTTTCTCATTATGTGTTACACAATTGAGTACTTGACTGAAACCTGAGTTATTTGAGCCATTTCTAAAGTGGATGTCACAGTTGTCCTACTTTGTTCATCGTGAGTTATCAAAGACAATAACAGAACAGGTTGTTCAGTCTCAGGGGAGGATTTTGCTTAGTGAATGCTCATTCTCTGGGTGTATTGTAATAACTGCTGCCTTTTGCATTCCTCTGTAAAGTGAACCCTAATTAATTCAGCACTGCAAAACATGCTTCATCTTCTGAAACTTGCTTTCATTCCGAAAGGTTTAAACATCTCTGTCCAAGATTCTAACTTCTGCTCTACTGATGCTTGTTATCTGATTTACTTAGGTTTTTTTTATTTTTTATAATAAATACATATTTTCTATTTTTTCATATTTTCATATATTTCTTTTTTAAAAAAATATATTTTTGTTCCCTTGCCATATTTAGCATTCAGATAGGTTTTTCAAAATAACCTGTGTTAAATTAAATGGCCATTTTAATACTTTTTTTTCAACTGTCATCTGTGCAGGACTCTCCAAAATTAGTACTTTCCTACAGGGCCATCATTGTCTTCTCATGGGCATGCAGTGTGGCAAGGAGCTGGCAGCTCCCAGGGGCAGGAACCAACAGCCTCAGAGAAAACTCAGAGAGCAATTTTTAATTTTGTTTTTTGACATCCTTATATTAAGGCAGCTTCCTAATAGGAACCATATATGGGAATAAACTTTAATGGGATCAGTACTAACTTATCCTTGATGCTTCCAAATTCCCTGAGAACACAGAAGACATGTCAACAGACTTAAAGTGATTAGGAAGTGGAGATTTTTTACCCTTTTTTCCTGTAAAGCACTGAGAACACAAGTTATTTAGCAGTGGAAGTCAGGATACTCCATCCTTTGATATACATTTGCTGGATCCCTTTTCCACCCTGCAAAATAAAACTATCCTACTGCCCAGCTACATAGAAAAAACCTCATGTATAGAAGTCTTGGGACATGTATAAGCTCTTTTTTCAGAGGAAAAGAGTCCATTCTCTGGGTTTTTCATTCATTTCATGGCTACTCATGGGTAAGAAACAAAAAATAAGGGGAAGGAAAAGGACACTGGAGAAAAGAAAACACAGGTGGGAGAAGGGAAGAGGAAGCACAGGTGAAATCAGTTCCTGCCTCTAGCATCAGCACTTACCAGGGCTTTCCACTCAAGCTTGGCCACTTTTTTCTTCTGCCCTTTAGAATCAGATCAGCTTTCATCTTCTTCCTCCTTCTTTCACCTCTTCTGAAGCTTCCAGATCCCTAGAATATGAAGGAGCTCATTTCAGAGTGTTGCCAGTCAGATGCTGTATGTAGATCATTTTGATGTCTGTTTAGCCGAATCTCATTAGAGAAGCATGTTTTGTTTAAGTAGAGATGAGGTTATTTGTAAGTAATTCAATGCCACTGAGAGACAAATCGATTGTAGGAATATTAAATTTTCATTAAACACGTTAAATATAACCTGACAGTCAAATGGTTTCCATTCATATGGATTTTCCTGAAGTATTACTTTAAGTAACTGAGGAAAGTGGGATTAGGTGACAAAGAATACTTAGCATGGCTTAAGATGAAAGATAAAAGTGGGGTATTTTTTCATTAGCATTCACTCTGCAGGGATCCTCAATTACTTACAGGGCCATCTGTACTGGAGATACTGTGAGTCTGAAGTGAGTACTAAGTGCAAGACAAGAGCAGATTGGAGCTGTCTGGGCCAAGAAAAATCAGAAACACTTGCTTTTGTGGGATATGACATATTTTGCAGCTCCTGTAGCCCTGAGAACATCACTTGCCACAACTTCTTGCACTCTGTTCTTCATAACCTGACAAGGATTTCCTCACCTTTCTTTGATGATTTTGACATGATCTCCATGTCTTCTGGTCCCATAACATTAAAACCATCCTGGTCTTAACACAAATATTTCTAGGTGCTGTCCTTCCCAACCTTATTCTCATCTTCACACTAGTGTTCTACCACCCCATACCTATTCTCTATGACTCTAGCTCACTGCCAACACACCCAATCAACCAGTTCATGGTCTATGATTCCTTCATAGCCCTTACAGAGTCCTCAGTCTTGTTAGATTGCCAATCTTGGCCCTTGATTTATTGAACCCCTTACCAATAGGCCACCCTGCAAGTACCCTGTGTCCCAGCTTGCTCTCGTCCCAGACACTTCATCCCTCCCATGTAAGTACCCTTTCCTACCCCTTCCTGCTGCTACTCCTGACTCACATTTGTGCCTGCACCCAGGAAATTGCTCCAGTCACTCTGTGACTCCTCTAGTCCCTTCCCTCCTTGTTCTTAGTCATCAACTTAGGTAAGTCTTTTATTTCTTACAGAGAGCAAGCTGGAGACAATGTCTTGCTGCTGGTGGTTGTACATTCCTTGGCTATAGCACAAACTTCTTCTCACCCTCTAGCATGAGTTGTGACTGTCTTCCAAACAGCTTTTCAGGTAGACCACCATCATCACTAAGCTTGTGCTTATGATGTTCATCACATATCCAGAATCTCAGAGCTGGACTTTCCAGTTTTAGCTTGTCACAACAGCATAGCATGATCCTGTTAATTTGAGTGTAAGGTTTCATTCAGCTCTTGCCTGTGTTTTATTCCTGTTTATCAAAACAAACTGACTGCTTTTCAGAAGGGGGTGTATATATGTGACACATCCTTCTCTGTTTCCTCTGATAAGTCAGTGTGTAGCAGTCAATCAGGTGCAATTATGAAAAGAATCTGAATTTTATTTTACTGTTGCTGCCTGTGTCTTTTGTTCTAATACTAATGCCTAAGTACAGAAAATCATGATGTAGAAGTACAGAAAATCTAATTAGATGTACTACTGCTCTTTCTGCCATCACAGATAACTACAGCAGTGCAGATAAACCATACGATAGTATCATGGTTTTTATGTGGTTCCAGCCTTTGGAAAACATCAGCAACTGCTCTTCAGAACAAGTTGCTGGAGTTTGCTCTTAAATTCTATAGAAGACAAAGGAAATGCACAAATCCTGCTCTTAGTAGCTTGACAGATACTTCTGCCTGGTTAGATTCTAGTAAAATATTTGATCTTGACTTTAGTTCACCAAAATTAAACAGGAATTGCAACTGTCTTGCAAAATAAGGTCTCTGCTGTTTTATATAAGACTGGGATATAATAACAATAAACTTTGATCCAGAAGTCTGTCTTTTTAACATCACTGTCTCTTTAAAATAAAGATGGCAAAATGACAAAATGTTAGATTCACTTGTAAAAATCTCTTGAATTAAATTGAAAATATAGAAAGTGTATTTCAAATGCAGCAACAATGTAATAAAATCTACTGTCCAATAATATGTACTGTCCAAGGTTTCACCTTCAAAAAGCTGAAAGCTGCTGAAAACTGTTGAAACCAGTTTTCAAAAAATGGTATCTTGCACTCTTATATAAAACTTCTATGAAACTAAAACCTCCTGTTTGCATATGAAAAACAAACTGAGAGATGAACTACCAACTGAGATATTATCAAGTTAAATGGTCTGAAGAATTCAAACCAGACTGTTGTCCTTCTGAAGTTGTTTTACATGTATCTACCAAGCTGCTTTTTTTTTTTTTTTTTTTTTTTTTTTGAGAAATTCAGTGTCCTTGTGAATGCTACATATTTTTCCTTGTGTTTCTAAGAATTAGCTCCCTCTATTGAGTGGCAAAGCTTTGCATTTCAGAGGATGACTTAGAGTCTGCAAGCAGCTGACCTCAGTGCCACGTATTGCCCTGCAAACTTCCTGCTCAGTGACCATGGGGAAGATGGTGAACTTAAATCCTTTGCCTACTAAATACACTTCCAAGTGACCAACTGAATAACACCATTAATATACTATTGCTAGTAATAATTGCTTTTACACACTGAAAATAAGGATTTTATGCATATGCTGGTTTGAAAAGATTTTTCAGTTTGAGAATATGCTACTTTGGCTCCTTCCAGCCTGTTTTAATGCTGACATCCCTGGAGAGTTTCTAAATAGTTACAGGATTGTCAGTTTGGGAAAGCAGCATAATTTCTGGCACCCTAGAGGCAATGAGGATGTCACAGCAGGTTTGATCATTTCTGCTTCATAAAATGTTACAAACTTTTGATGGATGACATCTCAGAACATGGGGTCATGTTGCTTACTTAATTTGCTGTTGAGGACAAATAAAGGTGGGCTTGGTTTTTGTATTTTTCTGTTATTGTTGAAGAAATATACTTTGGTCACATGTGCTAGCTTTCAGCATTTTCATCTGCATTGGTTAAGTGATGTACAGGTAAAAGACAGTTTCTGCTTTGTATCCAGGAAAACAATTCAGTACTTGGAGTCCCCAGCAGAAAAGTGCATCTCATAAGAAAGGAGAGGACTACCCAGCAGTTCCCTTCAGTGCCCTCCAGTCATCAGAGCATTGTAAAGGTATCACTTTATCTGCTACAAATTAGTCTCGTAGATAAGTTTGATATAAGCCAAGGCTACTTGTTTCTGTATGAATAGAGAATAAGAAGAACAGAAATGTGCATTGCATCCATCTACTGATAACAGTAGATGTCTGTTAGTAGTCAAATCTTCTGAACATTTTCTTTTTCTATGTACTTGAAAAGCTTTTACAGAATTCCTAATTTAGAAATTATTTTCCCAGCATTTCTATGGTCAATGAGTGAAAACTGATTGGAAGTTATCAGAATCTGGCCTACTGTGAACAATTTGATACTCCAGTTTAAAATAAACATGTAAACTTTGTTTATCTTAGAATGAGAGAAGTTGTTTTGATAATGACAATGTTGGTATTTTTATGCAAAGCTTAGGCAGGCATGAAGAGAGGCATTTTAGGCCATTTGCTACATCAGTCAAAATAACTGCATTAGAGCTGAGTGAGGCAAACAGAACACAGAACATTATTTTAGAACACAAAAAATATGCTGGAAAAAAATAAGTTTCTGTGTTAGAATGACAGCGAACAAAAGTAAAGTAATGTTATTAGAGGTCAGTTTATAATTTTAATAAATCCTAATCCATAAAATCATAAACTGTACCCGGATCTTTTGAACTAAGGTTATTGTCAATAGCTTTATCTTAAATGAAATTGAAACATGATTTAATTGTTTCCTTGCTAATTACTGAACCATTTCAAATTTCAGAGCAAAAAATATTTTTAAAATAATATCTGTGGCATATTTTCTACATAATGCTTACAGCAAAGCCACCATATGAAAAAACATAGTTGCAGGAGCACGAGGCCAAATTTTCACATTAAAGAGCAGTCTCAAGGAAAATAAATTATTACCCCCAGCCGCATATTTACACAGTGAGGCTGAAGCTGTTTTGCATCTTATGTGCTGTGAAGCCTGTTGTGGGATGCTACTGCAAACTTAAACTGTGCAGACACAGGGAAGACCCATTGTAACATTGCCACTAAGTAACTCATGCTAACAGGATTTGGATGTAGTCTATGTCTTTGTATTTCCCCGCTTTATGGATTTATAATTCATCCTTACCATATGTTTCAGTTGGATTCATTGTGAACACAGTTTAATTTATATACTAAATTGCTATCAATTCCTATGGAAAAAAATTAAATGAGGATTCAGAGAGATGTTTTTTGTTTAAGAGTCTGAAAGTTCTTATGATGGCTATTTTAAAAAGTTGATATCCTAAGCTTAAAAATTCAATGAGAAGTTAAATTTGAGAGTTGCTCTCTTATGGGGAAATAGGCAAATTTTGTTCTGTCCCTTATTATTTCAAGTTGTGTCAGGGGAGATTTAGTAGGCTGGATATCAGGAGAAACTTCTTTACAGAAAGGGTTCTTAAGCACTGGAACAGGCTCCCCAGGGAGGTGGTTGAGTGTCCAACCCTGAATGTGTTTAAAAATTGTCTGGATGTGCTGCATGGGGACATGGTTTAGTGGTGGGTCACCGGGTGTAGGGTAGTAGGGTTAGGACAAGGCTGGACTAGATGATCTTGAATTTCTTTTCCAGCCTGAGCAATTCTATGATTGATTTATTGATTGCATGTAGTTATTAATATATTAGCATCTCAGATCTTACATTAGCAACATCTTACATCTTATGGTGCATTTTTATGCTAATTTTTGTATGCAAAACACCAAATTGTTTGGGATCTAAGCTCCAGTGTTCCAGAAATGCCCTTATAATATCTGGAGATATATGAACTGGAATAGTGCTCATGAGAAGGATGGAGGCTGGAGTAAAGAGTAACGTCACTCTTGGGAGGGTCTTCTGGTTCCCCTTACTTTCCTTCCATTATGTCATTCTTCTTACATTTCAAAACTGATTTTTCCTTTGAAGACACCTGAGAATGAAGCTGTCTTGACTGAGTGGGTGAGAACTCAACAGGGTACGTTTGTGGTTGTTGTTACTCTAAACCCAGCAGGTGAAGGGCTGGGATTCAGCCCCATCTCATTCACTGCCCAGGAAGCTGCCTTTACTCTTCACTCTGAGCTGTCTTACTGAAACCAGGGTGCTGTGGGAAACTCAGGAAGGACCCTTAAGAAGAAGAGAAATCTTCGTCCCAGCGGTTAAGGTAGTGCTGAGAGAGCTCTCTGTTCCATTTTCTGTTTCTAGCAGTATTTACTCTTTGCTAAAAACATCTGTCCATAAGGGAGATCATGTACCCCAGTCTTTGGAAGCTGTGTATCTCATGTCTTCTGGTGAAGACTATCTAGTAGGTCTATATTTTTGTCTTCTGGCTATATTTTCAAGAGTAGTGATGATGATATTGGATTCTGTTTGTTTGTGCCAGACTGAGTCTGAAAGCATGTAGGTTCCACACAAAAAACTCTTTCTGCAGCTGGGGGCCCAGAACTGAACACAGCGTTTGAGGTGCAGCCTCACCAGTGCTGAGTACAGGGGGACGACCACTTCCCTTCTCCTCGTGGCCGCACTCTTTCTGATACAATATAGCAGAGCAAAGCAGAAACTGAATAGCCAGAAAGTAACTTTTGGGGAGTGAGAAGCTGTCAGAAGCTGAAACAACTACTTTTTTCCCCTTAATTGCACTACATTAAAGTGTAATTACTGGCAATTTCTCAGTTTACCTTATTTCTCCATCTTTTTCTTCACACTGGACAGAACTGGTCTGACATTACAGACTGGCTTCAATACACAAAATCTTCCTAATAAAGTTCAGTCTTGCTTCAGATGTTGCCAGTGTGCTGGAACTGTTCTTGTGGGGGTTTGTAAAGAGGATCTGTTGCTTCAAGCTGAGAAGCTCCTTCTTTCATTGTCTAGATTTATCAGCACCCTTTGATGCTGTTGACCATCCCATTACATTGCCTTCAGCACCTCTTGGGTTGAAAAGGCTCCACACTGGCCTGTTTCACATCTTACTTAATGGAGCACTCTCTCTATGGTTATACACTGCAGTTCCCTCCTCATTCTGATGCCTAAAGCTGTATTTTGCAATTGGATTTTCATGGTGCAATTTGCCATGACAGCACTGCAGCATAGTAAAATTCTCACTTCTGTTTGTTAATTTTTTATATATAACATTCACACCAGGTGTACAGGGATGATAATTGTGTGAGAAATTATGCAGCTGTTTGTTTACGGATCTGTATGGTAATGTGATCTCTAACAATACTTGACACTTGCATGTAACTGATTTAAGTTCTAAGACCATATGGTGTTAAACTTGCAGATTTTGCATTGAGAAAAAAGCTATTTTAAAACAATTTTAAAAGGTGGATTATATTACCACCTGTATTCTTTCCTTCTCATTACCATGCAGTGAAAGAAAGATGCTCTTCCTCTTAACAAGCACTGACTGTTATGTACAGCCTTTTTACTATTTCCATCATTCATTAATATTAATGTGGAGACAGTACCTTGGCAGATGAGCTTGGACATCAGAAAGGTAAATGTGGAAAACATCGTGGATTAAAGTTTGTTCTCCATTTCTGCTTCTTACATCTGTAGGCCAGACACCTTTCTTTCTACTCTGGATCTCCTGCCATTCATCAAATTCATGGTATCCTGTGCAGAAGGCTTTAGCAGATGAGGTGTCAGCATCCCTCCAGGCACGACTGAAACTATCACCCTGCCTGTGTGTGTGTGTGCACATGGGATCTCCTTTAAAATTATCTGAAATGTGTGAATCAAGTTTGATGTATTTGCTGGGAAACCGTCTGAGCATCATTACCAAGAAAGAGGACTGACTGGTTTTACTATTTCATATCTCATGAGCTTCTGAGATCAGTACTCCCCATGCTGGTAATTCTAGAGCTTTACACAGCTGGGGATGTGAATCTGAGATTTGTATCCAGTCATTCAAAATTAAGTCAGTCTGCACTAGGTTGACTGGTACTTACACCAAAAGGTAGTAATGAGCTTAAAAGGGCTTTGGCGGTTTGCTTTTTTGGGTTGTTTTTTTTTTTTTTGGGGGGGGAGGGGGGGGTTGGTTGTTTTTTGGGGGATTTTTTGGTTTTGTTTTTTTTGGGGGTTTTTTTTTGTTTGTTTGTTTGTTGGAATGAAGCAAATTAAAATATTTCCAATGAGCAATTTAAAGACCATTGCTCACTTCCATCTTAAGACCTTTGATACGCAGAAGACTTTTATAGTAGGACCAGGAAAGTTAAGTTTTATCCACATAACCCCTTGCATTGCCAAGTTGTTTTTCTTTATTATTTTCCTCTTTCCTTCCAGTTTATCTTTTCTCTCATGTACAGCCATGCCAGGTACAATGATGTATGAGAAATGGTTGTTTTCCATCCTTGATTTTGCAGCCACACCCCAACACCACGCTTTTGCCAACCAACCCTCCATCATTCTTATAATTAAGATTGTGGAAAGAACCTATAGCATTGTATACGTTTATGTTGTGTTCAAATTCATGGACATGATATCTTGTGATTAAAATGCTACTTCCCCAACCCGTACTGAATATCTGGGCCAGTTCCCACCTTCTTCCTGTGTGAATCTGTTCATTACACCAAAATGCATATGAAATACTTGTCGTGCTTAATATAGAAGTTTCTTCAGAGTGTGAAGAATCGATTTCATTTATAATGCCAGTTTCAGACCTTCTTTACACTTTGTTTTTTTCATATAAACTGTAGTCTCTAACTTAATATTATGCCCAGTAAGCAGGACACCTGCCTGTAACAGTATGATAAAATTTCCTTTTGCACATTTTCTGATGGATTTCTGCATTTCTTCTTCACTAGTTTAAGAGCCTGTGTCATGGCTGTGGAGGGCTGCTTTCAGGACTGCTAAATAAAAGCATCAGGGAATAAGCCTGAGCTCTGAGTCCCAGACCTCTTATTGCTTAAGTGTTGAGTATTAGCATTTCTGAGTTTCGTCCTCCAGCTCCAGGCAGCCAAGGAGGACAGTGTGCCCAAAGGACAGAGGGCAATGAAGGGACAGACCCAGGTGCTATAGAGTGCAGACTCAACCAGCCAGTGCTAGCTGGTGTCAAGGTCAACAAATGGTTATTGCTTCTGTTTTACTCACCTTAGACACTAGCTAGTGAATCTGCATCTTATGGGGGAAAAGCCCTGAGGTGAGAGCTAGTAGATATTAATAAAGAAAGCCAAGGTAATTTGGGGTTAAAATGGGAAACTTGCTGGATCACAGCCATGCCCCCATTTAAAAATCCCCAGATATATCAGTGTGTATTTCTGTACCACTGGCAAGTTTGGCTTTCTCTGAACTGACAGCAAAAGGGGAAAAGGTGTAAATAAATGACACCTACCAGTCTTCCCTGTAATGACTCCCACAGTCCTGTAGGCAGAGTTTCCACAACAGATCCTCACCTTCAGCTGAGCTAACCCAGCAACTGTGATGTTAACTCAGCACAAATTAGATGAAATTTCTGATTTTGTGAGATCCTTCTGGTAGCATCCTGACCTTGAGCATGCTAGGACATTATCTGCATCAGTTTTTTTTCCATCTTAGAGATGGGATTACAGGATAAAATTCAGTGAGATTTGTTAAGGTATTTAGCTCCGGTGTTTTGGTTCAGCCTCATTTCTGCTGCATTATACTTCATAACTTCCACTAGGTGAAGTATAATTTTAAAATGTGGGAAGAAGCCCCCTTTAGAAAGTACTTGCTATCATCTTTGCACGGCCCTCACTTCCAAATGTAGCAAAAAAAAAGTAATGTGGAATCCATTCATTATATGACACATTAAGCAGACAGTGCCTTTTTTTCTATATTGCCTACAATAAAATATATTCAAAGCACTTCATATTTCATTAAAATTATCAGTGAAATGATTTTCATCTAATGTTATTTCTGCTTTTAATAAAAAGGCCCTGCAGAATGAATAACTGAACATTTTTGCTTCCTTTCTTTCTCTTTTCACAATTATGATATTGAAAATATCCCACAAGTGAGGGAATGACCCATAAATTAAGTTATGAAGGTCATATTCTATGAAGAGAACAGATATTTTCCATATATATTCTAAAGGCAGAATCAGCCCTATTGGGTATAAGTTATTTTAGTTCACAGTGAATCTTAAAACTATGCTCTGAGCATGGTATAAGACTGTTTACAGTAATCCATACTGACTTTGAAGTGCATGTTTCCAATACCTGTATGTACACAATCATTTTTCTTTTTGTAGGTATTAACACTTTAACAATAGGTTTTACCTAAATTGTCAACTTTAAAGTAGTTTTGAAAGCTATTTTTGAAAATCAGAACTGTGACAATCAGATTTTTTCACTGTGACGTTGCTCATTGTTTACTGATTAGGGAGACACTTTGAGATAAGAGAAATTATTAAATCTGAAATGGTCATTTAGAAAAAAAAGAAGACTTTGTATACAGAATAATTATGTTTCTTCTGATCTTGAGCTTATTGTGAACATAGATAAATATAAGCTTTGCTTCAGGTATCTCAGATGGGTGCCAGATACCCTGGAAAGCTCAAACAGAGGAGTAGAGCTCACCCAGAAGTTACAAAGAAGAATAATTCTAAGGGGTTCATCAATTTAATCCATATTTATAGAAATAAAGATGATTCATAGAACTATGTCTAAAATAATTATACAATTGATAAAAATACTGGTTTCCATTTAAACATTTAAGAGATATTTATATTATTACAAAAGTGATACAGTGGAAGTTCTGTGGCTTTCAGTAAGGCAGTTAGTCAGAATTCTCTCTTAATTTTTGGTAATAGGAACAGGTCATATCATAGAAAAGAAGTTAAGAGAAAGTGTTTGCCCTGAAACAGACCAGTGTGGATTAATATAAAGTGTTTAGGTTTAACACATTATAATGTGCTCTTTTTTAACTGCTTTAATATGATCTGTATTACAAATATCCTGTCTGCAAAATTAGGAAAGACTACTGAGATAAAAAGGGGAAAAAATTAAATTTGGGTCAAGAAATTAAAAAAGAAAAAACAAACAACAGGTAATTATTTCTTGGCACTACAATTTGGAAAGTCACAGTCTTATTCCACTCTAGTGCCCTGTGAAGACACACAGACCACAAAATACAAAGCTGCAGTAGCAGAGATCAATTCATGCACTGGAGGAAATAATACAATCAGACAATTTTTTTGTTGTTGTTGGCTACTTCTTTTAATGGCCAGAAACTAAATGTTATATCCTGAGTGGTCTCCCCAAGCTAAAAGGTGATTATCTCCACGTGTCAGGGTTTAGAACAGCAGAGCTTCAGGAGCTGTGAGGCTGTTGAGCCCCACACTTTAGGTACCCAGTCAGGCCTGTTTCAATGCTGTTTACCAGAGTTTTTTTACCAGCCACCTTAATTCCTTTCTCTTAGATCAGCCTGCTAAGCTTCTGCACCTCAGAGGCTGCAGGTGTCCCCTTAGAGATACCAAGTCTCTGGCCTCATCAGTACCATGCCGAGACCCTTATCAGTTGCAGACAGAGAGTTTTCTGATTGGATTAAAGACTGATTATACACTAATCACACCATCTAGACAGGCAGACAGGCAGCTTGTGGTCAATGGGATCTTGTAATCAGTGCTGGGATAATAACATGCATGCAGCTGGGATTGTTGAACAGCAGGTTTCAATGCACAACCTCCGTACTTTAAAAAAGACCATTTACATCTTAGACATCTTTGAGAAGAAATGGATAGTCAATTTGCCAGCAGGAGCATTAGTTGAAAGTATTTCCCAAAGCATTAAGACTGCTATTCTAATGCCAGTAAGAGCTTTCATTTCCAAAAAGATATCTGCAAAGGTCTTCACAAAAGGTCAACAAAAATAGCTGCAGCCTACTGACTGCATGTTTGTAACAGCCTCAGAAATATTAAAAAATTGTCAGTTTCCAACTATATCAGCCAAACACTACAATAAAGTTTTACTTACTTTGGATCAGCCTAGTCTTCACTGTTGAAAGCAGGAAATCTCCTTGAGGTGAATTTGCCCCTGATGCCTCAGCTCATTGTGGAATGAAGCCCTTGCATAAGTGTATAGGTGAGATAAACAGAATGCAGAATATATCATCTCTGCTGTTGATTAAAGTAGACGTATGTTCATATGCCTCTGAAAAAAAAAAATTGCCACACACACAAGCACATCCCTCCAGAAAATAGATGGCTCTGCAGCTGAGGAGTATTTTAGCAGCTTACTGTATTAAAATGTTTCTGTTGGGAACAATGATGGATCTGTAGCCCTTGGAACTGTCACTTCTCAGCATTAACATCCAAGGTCTAAATGTGTTTTGACATTACTGATTCTTACTTCTTACACTGTTTTTCTGTTTTGGGGGAATCCAAATTTCCTTACTTTTGGGGGGGACTAGTGTGGGGTGGGAAGGGAAGGGGAAGAAGGAAGGAAGGGAGGGAGGGAGGGAGGGAGGGAGGGAGGGAGGAAGGAAGGAAGGGAGGGAGGGAGGAAGGAAGGAAGGAAGGAAGGGAGGGAGGAAGGAAGGAAGGAAGGGAGGGAGGGAGGAAGGAAGGAAGGGAGGGAGGGAGGGAGGGAGGGAGGGAGGGAGGGAGGGAGGGAGGGAGGAAGGAAGGAAGGAAGGAAGGAAGGAAGGGAGGAAGGGAGGAAGGGAGGAAGGAAGGAAGGAAGGAAGGAAGGAAGGAAGGAAGGAAGGAAGGAAGGAAGGAAGGAAGGAAGGAAGGAAGGAAGGAAGGAAGGAAGGAAGGAAGGAAGGAAGGAAGGAAGGAAGGAAGGAAGGAAGGAAGGAAGGAAGGAAGGAAGGAAGGAAGGAAGGAAGGAAGGAAGGAAGGAAGGAAGGAAGGAAGGAAGGAAGGAAGGAAGGAAGGAAGGAAGGAAGGAAGGAAGGAAGGAAGGAAGGAAGGAAGGAAGGAAGGAATCATTCTCATTTTTTCTCTGTTGCTGTCTGGGTTTTTCACAGGAGAAGTATTCAACAAGCATGAGAAGAAGACTGCCACTTTTGAAGAAGACTGCCCTTCCTATACATTATTTTGCAATATATTGTTAAAAAGCTTTCTCATTGGTGGCAGATCAGAAAAAATTGCCCAATCAATGTTTAGGCTCAAACATATCACGGTTTTTAGGATTTTTGATCTGTAAACAGTAACATGGAACACGGGCAACTGATTTGCATTCCTATAGATTTTATTCTTTCAACTACTGTGTGTTAAACAGAACCATGCACTGAAGGAATTGCACAGGAATAAGTTTGGATAGGAGGCTGTGCAGCAACAACAAATATCACTATAATGTAGAGGAATAATCTCTGAGAACAGTCACAGTTTCAACGTAGAGCAATAAAATATATTTCAGCATTTCTTTTAACTTGTAAACATATGTAGATAATTACTGTCTTGTGCTCTCAGTTTGCAAGCTATAATTACAGTACCTGCAGAAAGGCAACAGTGACTAGAATCCTAATCATGGAGGGTGGCTGCTACCTAGCTGAGAGTGATGCAATATTTATTTTATTTTTAAAACTGAGTGTTTCCTTAAAAACTTAAAATATGAGTAAAATTCACATATAAAGGATACTCTGGTTTCATTTTCTCATCATGGAATGGAAAGCTCTTTATTGCAAAATTTGTTGCAAAGCTTTAACATTTCAGAAAATTCATTTAATTTTCTTGTTTTTCTTTTTTTTTTCTAACCAGTAAGTTTTGATTACTAAAGGAAAAACAAAACAAAACAAACAAAAGAAACAAACAAAAACAGACTAAAAAAATAAAACAAAAACCAACAAAACAAAAAAAACCCAAACAACTAAATAAAAAGCAAAACCACCAAACAAACAAAAACAGCACAAACCCTACACCAAAACCACCTGTTGGATTAAGTGATTCTTTTGATCAAAAATTGTGGATCTCAGGTAAATCTAATTAAAATAAGGTTGTTACATCAGCTGTTCCTAAGAGCAGGCTGTGACTTAGTGTTAATAAATGCAACTAATGAACTGTTGATTGAATCACATAATTAGCGTGACTGTAACCTGTAGTAGTTCTATATATATGCTGAGAGTGTGAGAAGCCTGTAGATTTTATAATTTCTGTCCTTTGGAAGTGCAAGCTTTAGATCACTTAGTTTTCTTCTGAAATGCAAGGGAAGATCCCTCCTGTGAAATGCAAAATTAGTTTTGCCCAGCTCTCTGCAAGGAACATCCAGGGACTCTGCAAGGGAGAATACAACCTGGACCAGGGCTAAAGGCAGGGACAAGTGACATCTCCTCTTCCCACATGGTCTCACGAGTCAATCTTCAAGGGGCATCCCCATGACTGGGGTTTCCCTCCACAGGACCACAGAGATAGAAGGCAGAAAGCAAAGTTAGGAGATGACAGAGAACCAGGAGGCTTCCTGAAGGAGATAGCAAACAAATCCGGAAGTTGAGCACATTCTCCTCTTCCACCAATGATGGCACGACAGAGGAATACTGAGAAACTGGGAATTAAAAGGGATGTTAATCTGTGCTAAGTATTTAATGTCAGGCTGATTATAACAGGAGAGAATGCATCTAAGAACATATAGAAATGTAAAAGATTGTTATTTCATTCATTATTTTTAATTTTCACTTTGGAAAGAAAGAATTCCTTTACAGTGTTTTCACATCTTGAAATAATCTCCAAAACTGAAAGATCCATAGGTTTTTAAAATAAAAATAAAATAATTGATTTTTCCTATGGTTCCTTGAAAAGCCTGCATATATTTGCATGTATTCTGATTACCTGTTTTACCATCCTCCGTCTCCCTTGCATGAACTTTACCCTTTTTATTTTGTCCCAGTCTCTTAAAACACAAATCCAAGCTTGAAATGAAGGTGCAAATACTTATTTTCCCCATGGTTCAAATACTTTAAGTACAATTATTGCAAACTTTATCAAAACCAGTGAAAATCAAACCAGTTGTCCACCTAACCTTCTACCTGAAGGCCAGAAATACAGACTTCCTTCCAAACATCTCTCAATAGGGGCAGTTTCTCTCTATGTAACAGGGAAACCATGCTTGACTCCTGCAGTCATCCTCTCTGTAGATTTTAGTACATACAAGATCTGACACACCAGTCCTAGTGAGTGTCTAATTTTTGTACTATGTAGTGTTTGTGATTGACAGCATTTGCAAAAGGAATTTCTTTGTTTAAAAATTAAGTATAGCTGATTAGTGTCAATAAGAATCTGGAGGTGGAGATCCTCTATTCAGTGCAGCGGGTTTAGCAATGACTGAGGCAGAGGAAAAAACAGTAACTAATTATGTTGGAATAGCAATCATAGGTCAGCATAGTTTTCTGTAGATAAAACAGAAGAGGAAGAACTATGAGAAATTCTTTTAAAATGCACACCCCTTATGTTAATAATTATTTTTTTTAATCATTAAAATTTCTAGAAGGAAAATATCCCAGGTATTTATATATACATGTTCATGTCACACTTAACAATATTAAGTTTTAATCAATTCCTTTGAGATATTAGAAAATATTTAACTATGATTTATATAGAGAGAGTATTTCCATTAAAATCTCAACTCCTGAACAGAGATTTGGAAATCTACATGAAATTCCTTTGCATGGGCAAGGTACTGAATTAAAACATGAACAGTCTATTTACATCCATTTACCTACAGATTGCCATAAAGTAATTCATATTTAGCACTTTAACTCAAGTTAAAAGGAAAAGGAAAAGTTGGAAGTCAGCATAAGATATGAATAGATGAGATAAAAATTCTGCAGCAATGATCATTGCCTTCTAATAGAGTCATTGAAGGTTAGGGTAAAGGTTGTCAAAAAGAGAAAAGTTCCCAATCATTTAATGTTCTGCTAGTGAAATGACAAAGTAATAATTTCACTTGAGATTGTGAACTTGGTACAAAGTAGAAGTAAGAAATTATACGGAAGATGTTGAAAAGAATAAAATATCCATTTCACCTCTAAAGATGGAAGAGCAGAGACTTTCAACTGGATGAGTGTTGGGACTGACGTAGCCTCTAAGTGTGAACCCAGCAAGGAATAAAAGTTGAAACCAACAAGGCTGTTTACTAACAGGTACTGAGAAATCATGCAAAAATGTTTGAAGTGATTCTGGGAACTAGGAAGGATGAGTGAGTTAACAAAGAGCTCCATCAAATTTAAATAGGAAAAGACTGGGTAAAGAAAGGCAATATTTGCAAAAGTTAAAAACAAAAACAAAAACAAACAAGTTTGGAGAGTAAAATGAAGTTTGCCTCTCCAGTGATATCCTAGAAAGCAAAGCCATACTAGCAGCAGATTTGAAGTGAAGTGAATAAAACCCTGAATGCACTTCTATTTAAAATGTAGATCATACTCTGCCCTCAGATTAATATCTCTATATAGCACCGTATGCTTAGTAAAATTAAAATTCTAAGTAAATACAAGGGTAAATATTCTACAGTTTCATTTGCTTCTTTTATACCTGAACACAGTTTCCCTAAGCAAATCATCAATGGACATGGCTTGTTTAATCAAAGACCTTGATAGCTTGTACATCTTGTGAGGAGTTTATAAATGTTTTTGTTCCCTGGGGAAAGAAACAGGAAAGTTCAGCTGCACAATTACTTTACATTTAATTTCAGTCAGTTAATATTTGGTACATCTGCAAATACCTGGCACCAGAACAGAGTTTGGTCTAAGGGAGGCCTAGCCCAACTGGGAGAAGGTCTCATATTACTGTTAAGGAGAAATTTCACTGGAAACAGAGTGCTTGTGGAAGCCAGAAGAGAAAAAAAATAGCAAGATGTTGTTTTAGAACAAAATCAAAATGTACTATAAAGAAGAGAAATGGTAATACCATAAGGATTTTTTTGCTCACTGGGGGTGTTGCAGAAAAGAGGATCTAATATATGGATTTGCTTCTTAGTATATTTGTTTGCTGGTTTGTTTTTAAGCTGAAAAAATCTCTTTACATCTCTTAAGTCTTCCAAGAAAATCTTTCTTCCACAATAGTTTTAGAGGGTGCCAGAAACAGAGCAATTTATCATAGTACAAAGATTACAGAAGTCAATTATTTCCAGTCTCTAAACATAAACTGCATATTACTTTCCGTGATCCCATTCTTGATTTTATTACATGTAGAACTGTGTTTCATATAATAATCCCAGCTGTTGTGTAGTGAAGGCAACAGAAGTACTAGCTCTCTAGAGTATGGTCTTGGTGGTGAGGAGCTTCTCTTGGCTGTAACACCAAACAGAACAGGTTCTTGTTAGATAAAGTCCATTCCTGCACTAGATAAAAAACTGTGAGGAAAAGGGATTTTATTTTATAGTTTACTGATAAAATGGAGATGAATTTACTTTTTTTACTTAAAGCAAAGACTCTTTACTTCTGAAGTGTTCAGTATTATAATTTTCAATATTATGGTATCACATTTGGAAGTGGGAATAGGAGTTCAGTTAGATAATGAGTTTTTGTTTAAAGAGCGAGGTAGTTTCCTAGGGCAGTATGGTACAATTATAACATGAATGTTCATAATGACCATCAGTAAAACTGTGGGACAGCTAAATGCAATAGAAAAAATTCATTGTAGAGACCCAGAACATGACCTATGCAACATTTATTTGTTTTGGCCATTATGTAGCAAACATAGCTGACAAATTAATCCAGACTTTTCTTTTCCTTCCTTCCTTCCTTTCTTTCTTCCTTCCTTCCTTCCTTCCTTCTAGCAGCTATGACAATTATGCACTATTTTCTCTCTTCACCACCATCATAAATATTGCTACTTATCCCACAGGATAGCATGCTGTGCATCACTAAGCAATTTCTTGACATTAATGGAAAGAATCTAAATAAATATATAGGTTGCATAGAAATACATGAATATGTAATCATGCAGCCAGTGACAGTCCTTCTTATCAACAGCATCTTGAGATCGTTGCTCTGTTTCAGTGCAAGAGTCAACTTTTGCTAATTTGGCAACCCGTTCTGCTGTTACTCCCATTTACTGATATTTTTTTGGACAAGGGAACCTCACTTGAGTCAGAAAGTTTTCTTAGAGCAAATGTGATAGGACACGAGGAAATGGAGTAAAGCTACACCAAGGTAGGTTCAAGTTAGATATTAGGAAAAACACCTTCACAGAAAGAGTTGTGAGGCATTGGAACAGGATGCCCAGGGAGGTGGTAGGGGCACCATCCCTGGAGATGTTCAAAAGATGGGGAGATCAAGAGCTACAGTGATGGTTTAGTGGTTACAGGGTGTAGGGTGGATGGTTGGATTCAATCTTGACACCTTATAGATGTGGATTCTGAAGAGCAGGTGGCGAGGTGATGGTAAAGGAGAACAGGGGAACAGCAGTGAAGGGAGAAACAGGTGAGAGAGAGAGCGAGGCTGCCAGGATGCCTGACTTTTATAGTCATCCTTCAGATGTTTCTGTGGAAAATCAGGCTTTAGTCTTTGTAATATAAGAAAAAGGCTTTCTGCAAAAGAGTCTGCTTGTGTGGGTAGTGTCAGATTTTTTGCATAAAAAAATTCAATGTATTGAGCCTCTCACCTTACTCCTTCTCCGAGACAGATCTGTACTGCAGAGGTATTAACTGGTAGAAAAGATTCATTGCCTGCTCTTCTATCAGCCTGTTCCTTCGATGAAAGTTTTGCCTGATGATGAGGATCTGGACCTTATGTCAGATGCTTTGTAGTTCCTTCTCTATATTAAATCACTGCTAATTCTTCCATTCTTTCTATATCAGAAAATATATATTTTTTTTAAATAGAACTACATAATGTGATACTCACCTCTCCAAGCAGTGAGCTGACTACAGAAGTCTAAAAAAACACTGATTAAGAAGCCTTTACAGTAGTGCAACCCTGAAAACCACAGAAGACTCATAGGGCACTGTCACAAAGAAAGTGATTCCCTAGGCTGTGATATCCTGTGACCACTGTATGAATTCATCCTTTTCGATTGGGTGAATTTTCTCTCTAGTGGAAAATTGCATGGCCTGGAAATATGAAAGATTTCTACTGAAAAGCTGGACATCTCTATGTATGAACAGACACAAACCAATCTGTAATCTTGGAGAATGGCAAGGTCAGTTAAATGCACTTAATTTGATTTAGCTATCTCAGACTCCAATGAGCTTTTTCTCTAATAGGAATAGATTTTATAAAAACCCAGGACACAGAGTCTATAATGCTACCTCAAAAAGCAAGATAATCTGAAACAGGTCTTTCTATACCTGAATGTGTTTATTTTAAATCAGAATCTGGTCTTTATCTTTCATGTCATACTGTATTTTGTTCCTACTTAAGATGGGATGGAGATGGAAAAACATACACAAAAATAATCTATATTGGATTGCATACTTTAATCAAAACAAATTTTGAAAACAGGAACTCAATATTATAATTTTCCAGTTAATATATGAACAGGCATTTAACAAGATAATGAGATTAAAGATTAAAATTAGTTTTATAATACAGTCATCTAACTTTCGCTTCTCATTGATAATTATAAATTAAAAATCTGTAATAGCCACCAATAAAGACCTGGAAAAATGAAATGCAATGGTGGAATTTTAATATAGGATCTCCCTGTGTGACACACATAATCCCTATTGGTTTTGAACTATTGTGCAAACACGTCAAACAAAGCAAAAATGTGATTTCCAGTGGGTCTGTGAGTCATGGTCACAAATATTCTCTCCTGTGTAACAAAGGGCTCATAGTGCTGCCTTTCTCTTGCGAGCACAGTAATAAGGTCTTTCATCCATAGTCGTCACATGTTTCCATAGAGCACGTAGGTATAGAATATCTTTGAAATTTCTGCCCATTAGCTTTAGCTGAAATTGACCAAAGAATCCCAGGAGCTCTAAAGGTGACAGTTAAAGGAGTAAATACGTACATAACTCTTAGAAAACTGGCTGGAAGAAATGACTGCCCAAAATAGACTGGATCATACAAGAACAAGATGAAGCTTGTGCCAGTGTCAATTACTACATAAATTTAGTGATATGATTCACACTGACACATTTTATATTTGTACTGGTGATTTTCACTGACATTTAAATCAAATTTGTAGCGCCACAGTGGCAAAGAAAACTTGTGTGTCAAGAATGGTGAAATCCAGATTATTTTTTAATGCTGGGTGGTAAGGCTGAACTACTTATTTTACTGTTAAGGATTTGGCATGGTCAAATTCTATGTTATAAATATATCTCTCAGAAAAAAAAAAATCTATCACTAGGCCAAATTACTCTTTGCTCTGAATTTAGGGCTTTATTTATGGCTATAATATGATCAATGATTTGAATAGAAGACTTTATACTATACGTCTGCAATGCCAAAAATATAGAAAATTATTTTCACTGTATGATGCTTGTGAGGAGCTAACATCAAACACTCTCATCTATTACACAAAATACAACTCTGCTCACTGAAATGCCTATGTGTAAATTTACTGTGTATTTTCATTTTACGTCTGATTTATACTGCTGCTAAAAGGGACTGCTCCACTCTCTGTTAATCACACAGTCTTCTTGTCCTTGCATCGCATGCAGTAATTAGAGGACTGCAGGATAGGACTGGAGTTTATTTGTCATGGGTTACTTTTCTCTCACATAAGCCAGTAAGCCTGTCCTACATTGTACTGAATGTTGCTTTCTGGCAATAATCCTTAAGACTTATATGAAAGCAATATATAAATGGCAGATATTAAGAATTAATTCTCTCTTCTTGCTTTCTCTCTGTTCTTGCTTTGGGAAGACAAAGGAAAGGGGAGGATGCAATAGGACGCACGTCTTAAACTACTCAAACATAAGACAATTATGGTTCCTATAACTGAACTGTAAGGTGTTTTCAGCTCGGTCCTATCAGATCTTTATGGCTTTGTAGAATGTATCTATCTTGGTGTGGCTCTGTCCAGCTGGGAAAATACTACCATATCAGGTCTGGTGATGTGGTTGGACACAGGCAAAGCAGCAACTGTTGGGACAAAGTGATAAACTGCAGCTTCAGAGAATTTCTCAGAGATCTTTGTCTCCATCCAAGAGTCAGGCTGGTGGGAGCAGGGTTGAGAAGGCACTGTTGTCTATCTACCCAGTTCTGATTTCTTCTAAGTCTCTTTACTGAAGAATTTATAAAAAGAGTTGGAAATAATACATTCTGAACAACAAAGACCCCTTTAAAAGGTGATGGGGCTCAGAACAAAGAGTTAAGACAAACATGCATGACAATAACAAAAAGACAAAAGGGAGGTTCAGAAGAGGGATCCAGCAGGGACACTGAGCTGAGTATCTCTGGCTACACAGCACTCCCTGAGAGCATCTGAGGATCCTGTGGGTGCCACCCAAGGGAGCTATGCAATGAGGTATGATACTGTTGAGGACCAGAATTAGACTAAAACCTCCCCATTAAGTTCCCTCTTCATGGCTACAGTCAGGAGATAAAAGAGAGATGTCCTTTGATGTTCTGGGAGAATCTGTAAGCAGAAAGATGCAGGGAAAAATGTGGAGATAGAACAGCAGAATATCCAGAGGAGATGGAAGAGGGCTACAGTTTGGTGCAGAGAACCAGGAAATTTTAATTTAAGGAATTTTTTTCTTTTGCTACAAAATGAATAAAAAAAGTTTAATGAATTTCCATTGACCCACGGGAAATGTTTCTAATGAAAGACTGTACAATTAAAGTGGAGTAAAATCCATTTTAGGTGTATTTCTTGAGCCTTTTTGGTGATAAGATACCTTGCTTTTAGGTGTTAGGTAAGTCACAAAGATATGAAAATAAAGGGTGTTGATGATTTATTAAAAATGCAGTCTGTAGGTACCTGGCTAGGAAGTATTTGTCTTTCTCCACTAATTGCTGGTGTTACTTCATGGGATCACTTTAGAGTGATCTCTGTTAGCCCAGGAGCCAGAAGCAAATGAAGGCTTCTCTTCCTCATAAGAGAATCACCTGCCAGTCATTGTCAGAAACAGGACTTAGAGATGTATTTTGCAGGTGACATACTATGACAGATGCTGTGTTAAGCAGAGGAAAACCTCAGAATGTATCTGACTTCTTGCCTCCTGGGCTACTCATATCAGCACAAATCATGAGAGCATCCAAAGTGAGGTACGGCATTTGAAATGCAGGTTAAGTAAAACATTCTCTGTGTTGCTGTGCTTCCTACTAAAAGCAAGCCTTGGGTTAAAACTTTTGTTCCTGGCAAGTTCTCAGTTTCTGACATCTGACAGGAAGTGCAGTAGGTGATGATGCTTGTGTCTTTCTTTAAGACAGCTCTGTTACTGAGGCTTGAGCAGTTGAAGCTGTAAATCCCTAAAGAAATAAATCTTGGGAATGCCAAGTGAGCAGAGGCGAAGCCAGATGTGTAGGCTGCCATTATTTCAGGCTTTACTCACCAGTGAAGCTTCCCAGAAGTCAAAGTAACCAGTTTGCAGACATGGAAGTGTTTTAGTTAACAATACAGTACAAGCAGACCAATCAGTAAAAACACAGAATTTCATTCTTGTTGACATTATCTGAATGCCACAAACAATTTATTTAATTTCAAAGGAAACTTTGTAAAGAGACTGATGATAAAAACCTGTCATTGCTGTGAGTGTCTGATCTGACTGATTTGAAATTGTCTCAAAAGAACACTTTTAAAGTGAATAGCCCTGGCTAGGGTGGAGGACCTGAACTGGACAGAACTGAGCTGGGGGTGACACCCAGAAAGAGATAAGAACTAAGAACTAACGGCTGGATGGAGACTACTTCCCTTTTCTGAGGGCCACCCTTCAGGGCTGGGACATCCCTCCAGGCACAATTACCCTGGGCAGGGTGAAGGAAGCCACCTTGATTGTACTGATGCTGATGTACCTGGCTAAGGTGGCTGGAACAGAGAGGGGAGTGGCACCTGGAAAGAGATGAGACCTGGGTGCTGGAAGCCCCCACCCCCCCCCTCCAGGTCAGCCTGTCTGCAATGGCCCTGATGCTAATGACCCTGGCCTGGCCAAAGCAGAACAGGGGTGATGCCTGGAAGGAGATAAGAAGTGATGGCTATGTGGGGGACTACACCCTTCTGCAGAAGCTCCCCTCCAGGTGAGCCTGTCTGCAATGGCCCTGATGCTAATGACCCTGGCTTCTGAGGCAGCTGACTGACAGCCACCCCTTTGGAACAAATGTAACTGAGGGGTACATATAGCTGTCCATGCTGTGGCTGGTTTTGGTGGTCTCTTGACCCACCACTCTGTGTGTGTACACACATTGCTAAGTGTGTCTTGTGAAAAGAGCCCTCAGCAGTGCACCAGTTTTCTAGGTCTTGCCAGCTGTGTGATACACCATCACATGTGGGGAAAAACAGCTGTATAATTTTGTTCAGTAAAAGTCTACAGGGACATTTCACATAAAGGAATTTTATTCACTGACTATGATAGGAGTAAAAATCTCTTGGACTTGTTACCATGGCTATTCTTGACTGCTACTGCTGGTATTTTCTATACATATAAAATGTACTTTCCTTCAGAATTCAGGGATGAATTCTTGTAAAAAGCTTCAATAAATGATAGAAATACATTTCCTGCCTTTACATATAATTATGTAAAATAAGGATCTTCAATTTTAAACTAATCATTCTCTTCATTTTAGCACAGGAAATACACTTAAGAAAGGGTAGATGATATCATCTTGTTGGAGTACTGCTGTATAACTAAGGATAAAAATTGGGGTTTCAGAAGATACCTATCATTTATTGAAAAAGCAGGGATGTAAAGAAACTCAGTCTATTAAAATTTTCTGTAGATAGTGTTATATTACAGTTGTAGTGAACTCAAGTTTTTGCTGCCACTCCCACCTCCATAAACTGCAAGCAAGCAGGGATGTGGGCAGATTTCACTGATGGGCTGGTAAAAGGAAGAGGCACTGAACAGTTTGCAGCTTCCCCGGTGGTTTGCAGCAGAAGCTGTTCTATCAGCTATTGCTTATCAAGGGTTTAAAATGAGTAGATAGCAGGATAAAATACCCGCAGTACGAACAAGAGAAAAACCTTGGGCAGCAAAAGGAGAGTCTGAGTTTACTTTGTGCAAGAGTGAAAGTGGGTTAGGAAAGCATGTATGCTATAGCAAATGCAAGAATCCATTAAGTCAGTTAATACTGTCCCTAAGGTTCCCACTGCAGAGATTCCACTTGAAAGGTTATGTTGCTTCTTGTTAACAAATCTCTGAAGGAACTTCCCCAGGTACTTAGGATAAGCAAACACTAGTGCAAATGTATGGTTTTGAATGAGTGCTAATGTCTCTCTCCTGATCTCTGCCAATGTCTTCACTGAAATCATCCATTATGTAAATGAGATAGAAACTAGGAATGAAGATTTGTTTTTCATTTAATGTTGTTGAAACGTTTCCTATGGCTTAAAGCATAGCACTTCTCACTCTTTAAAGAGAAAATGTGGAGATGAAACAGGAAAAAATCCTTTATGGAAAGTGTGCTGGTGCGGTTTGCAAGAGGAGAGCAGTAGCAGGTGTTTTGTGAAGCTTCTGGAAAAGCTGAAATTGCATGGGTAGAGGAGAAATTTTGTCTTTGATGGAGCTTCCCCCTTGGACTGTTCTGCCCACTTAACAGAAATCTACCCATGGCATGAGCCTCTGGCTGCCGACACTTTTGTAACTCAGCCAAGGTGCACTGCTTTCTGTGCTGTTTTGAGCATTAAAGTGAGTTCTCCACCACTGACCTCATTCCTCTGACTGTTTCCCTGCATCCCTGACCTGTCCAATAATTTTCTTAGCCCTCTGGCCAATTTCAACCAACTTGGAGATAGTGGTTGGAGAAAATTAAGTTCCCACAGGTACTGTGAAAAGCAGTGATAATACGACAGTTTTATGAAACTGCTGTCACACACTTCTGAGAATATCCTGCTTTCTAGGAAGCTTTATCTGATTTCATACTGGACAAAATAATGGAGAAAAAATTAAAAAAAAAGTATTTCAGACTCAGATTTGTAAACTGCTGAAGAGGATATCTCTACACATCTCCAAGATGCTGGGCTGTCTGCTCTTCATATGCTCATGTTAGAGATTGTAATCTCCTTGGAGCAATGCTCTTAACATAAATATAACTGAGACCCCAATTTAGTTTGATACAGAATGAAAACTCCATTACATGAGTGTGGGAAGTGATTCTGAGGAAGCAGCACAAAAACAACAGCTTATATACACCCAGTTTAAATAACTGTTTAAAACAAAATAATGATTAGCAACCAGCAGTCTGCTCGGTAATGTGACCATTTATTTCCAACTTCATAAAGCAAAAGAAAGCCTGTTAATATCAGCAGCTAATTAAAGTGCCTCCTTCTCTCTCTAAGATGCATGAAAGACACTGTGATGTGCAGAAGGGAGAGACTGCAGCAGTGGCAGATTGAAGCTCTTCTTGTTAAATTAAATCTGGTTGAAGATGGACTGTGTTAGAGTGGACAGCAGTGATAATGGGTACTGCTTCTTTAGTGCATTTGGGTATAAATTAACTACCTTTAAGTGCTACTTCGACAATAAAGCTTCAGCAGTTTCACTTGTGGTTCCACATATGCTGCAATAATTACAAGCATAACTTTATTTACTTCTGGCAGTAAAAGTACTAATAAATGATGCCTCGTTGCTGTGGTCATGTTCTCTCTTTGGCCTCTTCTCTCATTCTGCTCCACCTTTAATCACATCCTGTGCTTTGGTGCAGCTATGAAACACCAAGTTGGCAGATGTCTTGCTTTGTGACATATTTCTTTTGCACTCAGGACTTCAAACATTCCATCTACCTATTTTCTGGAAGAAATGTGAGCTGTGACAGAAAAATAGAATGCCTGTAGTACTCATGCAATGCAGTGCTGCTGTGTCATGGCCTAGGTTATTTCCAGACAATTTAAAACATTGCTGACTATTACCTCTTTCTTACTTTATCAGGTTTCCCTTTCAAATCATAGTACCTTGCCATCAGTACTGAAACTAATTTGGCTGTGACCCTTATGCTTGGTGGCTAAATTGATTTTTCTCCTCTTAATTCTTATTTTCCCTTCCATTACAAAGTATGGCCAGGATTCCCACATGGCTAAAGCATCGAAGTTTGTAAGACAAGTGAGTAAAAAATCCTATATTCTCATGACTTGCAAAAAGTTGTCTAAAAATAACAATATCAAACAGAAGAAAAAACAGCCTAGGACTACAATGTAAATAGACTGTGACTTGCTAATTTTGCACAGGAAATTCGGAGAGCCAGTTGGGTTTCTGTTTTATTCCTGTTATGCCTACAGTTATGTTTTTAGTTTGTTTATGAGATTGTCACTGTTTAGGAAGAATGTTAGGCCAGTATTTGAAAATTAATGAACTTTGATTTGTATAGACACAATATAGGAAAAAAGATACTGTAATGCCAGTAAAGTTGTAGAGCTATCTTTATCTGGAATATTCAGGTGATATAAAAAGCAGCTGAAGGTATTCCATTTACAGGCAGAGATTTGGGGGGGGGAATGTGGTTTTTTTCAGATTTCTAAGCTCAAGATTTAAAGAAAGGCACTGATATACTTTGACAGCAACAAAGGCTTGATTATTCATCCACCCTTCATATACACAGTTTTCAGGAAATTTGCTTTTCGTTAAAAATCAAATTAAGGTTCCTAAACATGAGGTCTTTTTCCCAATTTCAGATGTCTAAACAGTAGTTAATTTTAGTTTAGTGTTGTATTTACATTAAATTTCATTATATAGTGTTGTTTGTTCCTCTTTTCCCCTTAAACAAATGTTTGAGGGCACAAATTCCTGAACAACACCCCATCTCATATTAAAACACAATTTGGCCCAATGTTACACATTTATGAGAAGACTGCATTTTACAGTGCTTAAAAAACACCTTTATGGATAGAAACACAGTATATGGGCAGTGATGTGGGCACTGCAGAGTGTGCTGGCACCTACAGGAAGTGTGTAGAGAGGAAGATGCTTGCTTTGCCTTGGTTTCTGATCTCCATTGAGTCGTGATGCAATAGCACAGCTCATAGAGAACTGCCTCTTCCAACGAAGAGGCCTCTAAATGTAGCCTTGCAGAGCTTGCCTTTAGGCTGAGAACATTGGCTCACTTCCTAACTCCACTGCTGACCCCACCGTGTGATCCCGTGGCAGCCATAGAATCTCTTTCCCTTCTGCCTTCTCAGATGCCTCTGGTTTGTGCTCAGGTTCATTGGAAATACAACTACCTTTTCCTCTTGCTACAGAATACCTCAGCCAGACTTCTACCTCTCTGTAGGTGCTGAGCTTCTCCAAAGACAAATAAGCAGGACTTTGGTGCTGGTGGTAAACAGTCTTCAATAGAACTTGAATGTGTCTGGTAGGAGCCACACAGAGAAAAATGTCCTGCAGTGGGTTTAATTTAGATTTTCAAGGTGAAAGAATTGGAAAACACCAGAGCATTTGTTTAGCACAATTAGTTTGCTGGCAACCTGAGCTTCCAAGCTCTGACAAGAAACAGTGTAAGGGACACTTACTCTTATAAAAACAATTTTTATATTGCACTAACTGTGAAAGGTGATACTTGAGAATAAATTAGCATATGATGCATCTTACTATTTGCCAAATGAACTAAGTGAATCACACAGGATCACAAAAATTTAGGGGTTGGAAGGGACCTTGATAGATCATCAAGTCAAACCCCTTGCCAGAGAAGGGTCACCTACAGGAGGTCACATAGAAACATGGCCAGGTGGGTGTTGAATGTCTCCAGAGAAGGAGACTCCACAATCTCCCTGGGTAATCTGTTCCAGTGCTCTGTCACCCTCACGTGAAAAAGATATTCCTCATGTTTATATGGAACCTCTTACGTTCAAATTTGTATCTGTTGCCTCTTGTCCTATCATTGGGCATAACTGAGCAGAGCCTGGCACCATACTCCTTGCTCTCTCCCTTTACCTATTTATAAACATTTATGAGTTCACCCCTCATTCTCCTCTTCTCCAAGCTAAAGGCTCCCTCAGCCTTTCCTCATAAGAGAGATGTTCCACTCCCTTAATCATCTTGGAGGCTCTCTGAATAGAGATGATTAGCACAAGTACTAAAGATTAGTGGACCCGGTAATCTTGCAGCATCCATTGTTAAATTGTTTTCTTTCATTCCAGTGCTAAATTGTTTTCTTTAAGTTTGCTCCACCAAGTATTCACAACTTCATAATTAGAGGTGATGATGCTTGAATCCACACAGCATAGGTTGCCTGATCTTTGCTCAGGTTTGTCAGGACAGAGCTGCCAACTGCAGCATTCTGCTCAGAGTTTAAATACAAACTCCTGGAAAAACAATTCCACAGAATGTAAGGGATTGAAAGCCACTTCTAGAGGTCACCTAGTCCAATGCCACCTGCTAGAGCAGGTCCACTGAGCAGGTTGCACAGGATCATGTCCTTGCAGGTTTTAAATATCTGCATAGAAGGAGACAAGATCCCCTCTCAGTCCTCTCTTCTCCAGCCTAAACAGACACAAGTTTACCAGCCCTGACTCATAACAGAAATGCTCTGGTCCTCTAATCATCCTCATAGCTCTCTGCTGCACTCTTTCCAGTAGCTCCTTTTCTTTCTTGCACTGGGAAGCCCAGAACTGGACACAGTATTCATGATGTGGCCTCACTTGGGCAGGGTAAAGGGGGAGGATGATCTCCCTGCACTTGCTGGCCACACTCTTCTTCATGCATCCTAGGATGCCACCAGCCTTCTTGGCTGTGAGGATGCATTGCTGGATCATGCTTTGGTTGTATGCCAGAACTCCCAGGTCCTTCTCAGAGCTGCTCTCCAGCAGGTGAGTCCCTCATCTGTAGTCATTCATGGACTTATTCTTCCCTTGCACTTGGTTTTCTTGAACTTTATTAGGTTTCTTCCCACTCAACTCTTCAGCCTGTCCAGGTCACTCTGGATGGCAACACAACCTCTTGGTGTGACACCCACTCTTCCCACTTATGTGTCATTAGCAGACTTGCTGAAGCTACACTCTGTCCCCTTGTACAGGTCATTGATGAATATGTGGAACAAGACTGGGACCAGTACTGACCCCTGGGGAACACAACTAGCTACAGGCCTCCAACTAGACTCTGTGCCATTGATCACAACCCTCTGAGCTCTGCCATTCAGCCATATCTTAATCCATTATTCTGCCCACTCACCTAATCAATACTTCCCACGTTTACCTATGACAATGTTATGTGATTGTGTCAAAAGCCTTGCTGATGTCAAAGCAGACAACATTCTCTGCTATCCACTTATCTATTCAGCCAGTCATGCCATGATAGAAGGCTATCAGATTGGTTAAGAATGATTTCAGTTTGGTTCATATTAAATGCTTAAATATGGAGCAGATTGATTTCTAACTGGTGATATCTATGATTTCTTATTCTTATGTTTTGTACAGATTGTTACATTTAGAAAAGTTTGCAAAAGTGAGGGGTTTTGGATTTATTTCAAGCAAAGATTTCTCAGAGAAAACCTATTTTTTAAATAAAGTCAAAATCTTTCTTTTCTCTCCCCTCTGGAAGACTTTGTAGGGAGATAGATTTTATCTTATAAGACAGCAACTCAATCCACAAAGCCTTAGGTTCTGTCTCAGTGCTTCTGATTGCTGGACCTCGTTACACAAAGCAGATTTGGCTCCTTCCCTGTGGTGCTTCAGTGGAGTAGGAGATCTTCTCCATACAGGTAGAGGTCTGCTAAGCCATCAAGCGACAAATACGATGCCCTTGACTTTGACCTCCAAGCTGGGAGTTCTAGCTGGACTGTGCATGTTGCATGAGAGCAGCAGTGCTGCAAACCTTTGTTTCCCTGTTAGAAGCACCTGGCTGGCAGGCCCATGCCTACTGGCTGAGGAGAAGGCAGTGGTGCTGGTCAGAAGGACCCAGAGCTGTTGGAGGAACAGGTCAACATGACTTCACCTTGTGTGCACATATACTTGCCAATTCTCAGCTGGTGCCCACCTGCCTCACACTCTTTGCTCTATACCTGTTATGGATCAGGTGCCTACAAATTTATAGTTGACATCTGTGAAGTAAGGCTGGCTGTGTGACTGCAGGGTTCAGAGACCTTTCTCACTCCTGGGGAGGCTGAGGATGTCACAGAGCAGAATGCTTTATTCTTCCTTTGCCTTCTTTCTAGCTGTGATCCTGAGTGTAGATAAGGCTTAAATATTTTTGTTTTAATGAAAGAACAGGCTGTAGATAGTGACTTTGAGGAATATGTTTTGCTTTGAATCAGGGTACACCAGCCTAAAGATCACTTAGACAAAGAGGAGAATATCCTGTCAACCAACACCAAGTGTCAGAAAGAAGGGGAAACCTGTAATTTTCTCCAGGTCCTCCTCCATCCTGGCACAGACTAACATCACATCAGTGACACTGAGAGATATTTGGGCCTAAACCTCTTTGTATCTTAATTTCTTCCTAGTCAAAATAAGTTTACTGACAGCTCGTATCACATTCTGTGATTTTTTGATGAAAGATATTCCACCAGCACAAATTATTATTTTATTGAATTTGGCAGATAGCATGTTTAGTGAGTCATTTGAAATGCAGGCTTTCTCAAAACCTCCTAAGTGCACTGGGAATCTTAATGAAGAATCTTAATTTGTCCCTTTATACTTGTTATTTTTTTAATCTTTCTTTTGAACCACTGAGCAATTTTCAATCTGAAAAGAGGATCTGAGGAACAATATGCAATTGTCACAGGCATCAGACTTTTAAAAACTTGGGTTTATGCCTTTGATGTAGTTTAGACAAATGAATGTATTTCAGAAACATTGCACTTCTTAAGCTACTGGCTGACTGATGAAAGTGCTGCCCAATTTTTAAATAATTAGCACTTCTAGTTTTTGAGATATGAACATCTGCAAATGAGAACTTTACAGGGCAAGTGAAATCAGCCTCCACATATACCTTCAAAGCAGGAGAGCAGATGTTGCTCACCATCCCCAGTTCTGCAATTTGGAACTCAGCTGAGCGCTGCACTCCCTTTCCATTCCCTAGTAAAGGTGGGCAGACCACAGGGAATGGGATATGAAATACTATATGAACAGGGTTCTTGATACAAAACTCTCTTAACAGCATTAATGTGTTTATAATATATATATTTAAGTACAAGTGCATTTTATATTGCACTGATATCTTGGCAGGGATTAGTTTTTATCCTTCCCTGTATCATAAGGCTAACAAAACAGTCAATTAAATTAATCCTCTGCAAATTAAAGTGGATGAGAAATGAACACAGCTATAAGCTGTGGAATTCACAGCCAGAAGA
Organism: Heliangelus exortis; assembly: GCF_036169615.1. Classification (NCBI taxonomy): domain Eukaryota; kingdom Metazoa; phylum Chordata; class Aves; order Apodiformes; family Trochilidae; genus Heliangelus; species Heliangelus exortis. The sequence goes on along the minus strand of NC_092423.1, from coordinate 11,915,977 downwards.
TATTGACAGGGAAGTGTTGTTTGATAAAGAATTAGACACTTAGCCCAAACTGTAGATGTTTAGTGCATAGGGCTTACCTATTGTCAAGGAGGGAAGTCTTGCCAATGGTAGCAATTCTTTACAAATCTTTATTTACATGGCAAAATCTCTTGTTTATCTTTCCATTGACTGTTCTTCTACAGAAATGTCTTTTTCCTTAAATTAAAACTGTTTCTTCCTAGACTGGAAAAAAAATAAGACTCTTCATGACTCTTAATGTGCATGCCTTTCCATTGACGGGTTTGTGATTCTAAAACTGTCCTTACCTCTAAGATGTAGCTCCTTTTAGGAAGAAAACTCTGCACTTGAACAAGGATAAACATATGGAATTGCCATGACAAATCTCATTAATCCCTTAACAGAGCAACCTTCATGACTGGATTTTGAAATAGGAAATGCAATGTTGCCTCCTTTATTAATTAGTTGGTGGAATCAATTAGCTACTAACTACTAACTAAATAGCCAATTCTGCAGACACTTAAGCATCTGCATATCTTTAGGCATAGGAGTAAACTTGCTGACACTGATGGGGGAACTCTATATTTAAAATAAAACCAGATTGTAAGCATAAGCAAAATAGAAGTCTTAATTACAATATTTCTCTCTTCAAATCCTATGTTGCCTCCTAGCTTGAATAGCAGTGGGTTTTGTATTTACCTGTAAGTGTACTTACCTGTCTTCAGCTGAAGAAAGCCCTATTCAAAAAAAGAATTTACATGAATCAAGATTGAAAAGCATAAGCAATTTCTGTACTGTTTTTTCTCAGTAGTTTAAGAATACTGAAATAATGTCTTTCTTGATATTATAATATTCACATTTTAAAAATATAAATTAATTCCCCAAATCTAACACAGAATAATTCTGTAATTAGAAAGTATTTGAACTTACATATCAGTAACTACCACTCAGGTTTTAAAAGTCAATGCTTTCTTGTATGCTCTCTCTTCAGTTTCAGTTCTGATATCTGTCAACAGCTGTCTATAAGTGCCATTGCTCTGCCTCAGGACATTCATCATCACCATTGTAGATCCATCACCTGGGCACACTGTAGCTTATTGATGTGATAATCACTACCAACGAGATAGTTAAGATCACCTCAAAGAATATATTTACTTTGCAAATTGAGATTTCTGGCGCTACTCCACACATGTCATGGTGAGTGTTTGAGGCTTTGTAGAAGGAAAAAAACAGCAAACATCCATCTATACCTGTCTTCCTCATATTATTGTGTGCTAGTAGAGCAAATATAAAAATAGCAACTCTATCATGCAACATCTATATAGGCAAGAGCTGCATGGGTTTTATTCAGAAAAAAAGAATGCAAGCTAGAAAAGCATCTTTTTCTTACTTTTGTGAGTGTACTCTCAGCTGCATACTTTAAGGCACAGCATCATGGCTGCTGTGTGGCACAGCTTCTAGATGTTCCTAAGATGACCTTGGTATTTTTAATACCAAGTTCCAAGTTTTCTGTAAAAAGCTTCAAATTCTAAAATTTTCTAAAATCAGTTGAATGATATCATTTTGCATCAACAAAAAATGTACAATGTAAATGTAAATGTAAATGTAGTAAGTTTGTTTTGTACTTAATATGGAAAGATAGTCTTGTTTAAGATGTTAATTGGATGAAGAACATTTGGCCTGAAAAGGCAAATGAGCAGATACTGCCAAAATATCATTGCTCTGAACCAGTTGTTAAGTCTTTGATGACAGATTTACTGAAGACATTTACTGTAAATAATTTTTACATTATTTACAAAGACAGGAGATGTGATGACATAACACACTCCTTATACCCTTCAGTGAATTGCAAATGTCACATCCTAGAAGACGGTAGCTCAACTGCATCATCCATGTTTTATTTGAAAAATATGATCTCCTTTCATATTTCTGGTTATCCATGGCTTGATTTATTTTATTCATGCTTTACCTTAACCCTACAAAAAATTACTCCTTGTAACAGAAGCAACTGTGTGGTAGCTAAGTAGGAATAGGGAGAATTAACCATGATCTGTCACCGAGATTTTGTTCATTCTTTTTTTTTAATCTATCACAAGTGATTGTAAACCAGAATATGTAGTACATAACAAACAACACTGAAATAGCCTACAAACTGCATTTTGCAACTTTGAAATTAATATTCCTTTAATGCCCCAACAATGGTATTTCTTGGGAACGAGATAAAAGACATAACAGTGTTTCAAATGCCTGTGAAATGATTCCCCTACTTTGCATGGTATAACATCACCTATTGAGGAATGCATTTGTTTAAGATGCTGCTACATCTGATTATAAGATTATATTTAAGAACATAATATATACTTTACCACTTATTTAGTCCTGAAGTATAATCCTGTTCTATGTAAATGGATAGAATACAAAACAGATCAATCCTGACTTAATGGAGGATATTTTTTCCCTTCACTTTATGTGCTTCTACAGATACAGGCTTTTCTGCTTTTTTTTTTTTTTTTTTTATAGTTCTTCCTCTTCACACCCTGGAGGGGCAAAAAGCAGATTAGGATTTTGGGACTTTGTTGTTTGTTTGGAAAAGAAGTTTTTCATGAATACCAAAATGAAAACTGTAGCATGAAGAATAACTTAAATGGCTTTCTAGCATTGTACAAACAAACCATGAAAACCTGAAATAAATGGAAAATATTGAACTATGGAATTGAAACTCTGGGTGAAATTAGGTGCAGTATGAATTTAATATCCAGGACACATCTTTTATGTGGGATTACAAAGGTCACGTATTAAAAAGTCCATACTTACCCATAGTTGCATCCTGCTCTGTTCATGTGTTTATGTCTATATTTTACACGTTAAAGAGTTTTAAATGCTGGAAATTATTAATTTTTCTATCGAAAATAATTTGCTTTTTGCACTGTGTTGATTGATTCAACAAATCATTAAATCTGGATGACTGTTTGAGCACTGAAAACTCAGAATTTTAGGTTTAAAATGCATACCTTAATGAAGGAGCTACTTCAGTTAGCAGTGTGGGATTGAAAGAAACATTGTGCTGGTTCAGCAATATTTTTTTGCTTCCATCTATATATGAAAGAGACATATATATATATATATGCGTGTGTGTATATATATATACATATATATATGTGTGTATATATACACACATATGTATATATATATAGCCTGACACTCCTTCAGCCCTAATTTTCCTTTCCACAGATTGTGCCTCCTCAAGGCAATAATACTCTTACAGCTACAGTGTCCTAAAGCCATATAGCTGTTCCCCAACAGGAGGTTTGCTGATGTCAAAAGCCAGTTACATCTAGGAGGTATAAAGTAACAAAGAGTACTTAGGAAAGATGCTATATATATCGACCCTGCCTCGCTCCTTTCACCAGCCAAGCTTTCCAAAAGCTTTCCTTTCTCCTGGGGAAGATGTCTGCTGGTTGTAGCAAAGCATGTGACAGCTGGGAAACCCAGAAGAATTTTTCCAGGATGAAGCGGTGGTGGGACGCTTTCCACCTGGGACTGAAGGAGCATTATGGATGAATCTGTGTGACAAGTCATGCAGGGAGATCATATCCTCCTCCTCCTTGGCAGAAGGCTCTTTTGGAAGCTCTGAGCTGTACAACAGATCTGAATCTGCCCTGAGCTCTCTGCTGTCACGTGTGCACTCAGTACTTGAACTCAATTGAGGCTTTGTATGGTCTAACACAAGTTTCAAAAGTCAAATGCTAACTGTGTTACACTTCAAAGACCAATGGCTGTAAACTTCTGCAGGATGTCTTCCCTACCTCCAGTTTTCTTGTGCTCAATCCACCATTTGATCCATTTTTGCTATTTTTTCCAGTGACCTCACCCTTCCCAGTTAAGATACACCTGACAAGGCCCATTCCATTGTCAATACTAGCTGTTAACAGGCATAGATCAATTTATCCCTATACTGGGATACAGTGGTGAAACAAGGTCCTGGTCAGCCGTTTGTCCCTTTCAGGATCAACTCAAGAACAACATGGACTGATTTAACTTTTTGGTGCTTCACATTTTGGTGAGAGTCATAACCTGAGATGCCATCATAAAACTTCTTTGCACAACACAGTTCCTCTTTCTCAGATAAGCTCTGTATAGGCAGTCCATAAGAATATTTTAGTGTCTTTTTCTCAGGATGAGAAAATAGTAGAAACTTATATGAGGCAGGTGCATTTCCACTTCCTTGCCTGAATGACTGATTTTGCCAGTACTTCGGCTCAGCCATCCATTTGTGCAGGATAGTGCTGAGGAATGTACTGCTGGCAAGGAAAGGAAGTTTTTATTTATTTACTATAGGAATGTCAGCTTTGCAGTTTGTCCCTGCGTATAATAAATTTAGACTTCTGAGGACTGACTGATGATTGTAATACCAAGAAGTAGAATTTGTCCAAGTCCTCGTATTCTTGAAGTTGGGATCTGTTGTGAAATAGGAATGGGAAGAGAGGGCAAGGAGAAAAGCTTTTCTGACTTACCAGCATTTGAGACTTCTTCCAATAAGACACTGTTTAAAGGACTAACAAGCAACTCTGGTTCCTTCTGGTAACAGAATTACATTTGAATTTAGACTTGTTAATAATACTGTATTTCTTTTATCACTTCAATGTCTTTTCAGACCTTTTTTCTCTTACTAACTTTTTCCAATCAACTTACATGCTAAAGAATGCATTGATACTACTGGTTGAAAAATTATTACTATTACTAATTATTACTATTTTTTCTGTAGAAAATGTTTTAAACTTTTAGGACTGAGAAGTGAAAAGCCTTACTAGAGTATACAGCTGTTGGTAGCAGACTGTCCAAACTCCCGTGCTGACTGGGCCATACTTATAAAGGCAAATTATAAGGAGGGATGAGAAATGGATGTAGAATCCTCAGATTTTCAGATATTTTATTTATATTTGGGATAAGTAAGACTGAGAGTTAATATTTTCTTTCTCTGTTGTCAGCTTTCCTTTTCTGTTCCCCACCACTGGCCCTAAGGGCTAGTTCAGATTGATTAATGAGCTCTACATTCTCATAGTTGCAGTTTTTAACATATTGGAGCTGCAGGGGTTTTCCCCCTCTGCAATAGGTGCAGGTGAAGAATTATTTGTGACTCATTATAGATTTTGCAGACAATTTTTTCCTCTTACCATAATTCCCTCCATTGTGTAGCAGTTTTGTGTTAACTCGTTGTTCTTCATACCAAGGCTATATGTGGAAATAATGATTTCTTCCATGGAAGCTATGCTGTACCATGCCAACTCTTCTCTTAAATTCACAGAGTATGTGTGATCTGAATTATGTTTGAATTGTGAACTGATAGCTCTGTCTGTATAAACGCAGTATATGAATACAGTTCAGAGGCAGGGAATCATGGAATCATAGAATCTTTCAGGCTGGAAAAGAGTCTTGGGTTCATGGAGTCCAACCATCATCCCTACTCTACGAAGTTCTCCCCTAAACCATATCCCTCAACACCACATCTAAACGATCCTTAAAGAAGGAAGAAACTAAAAAAAAACCAAAACCAAACTAGTTCATTTACTTAACCTTTGCTTCATCCTGAAAGTCCCTTTCAGGTATTCTGCTATCATGGTCATTATTATTGCAAACTAGGGTCCCATTTCTCTACCTTTTTTACAGTAGCCCATTAAGGCTTTCTGGAAAGACAAAATATTACCTTTATATAATTCATTGTTTTTTTCATAAATAGTCTTGACTATTTTGGAACTAGAGAGTTCTCTCTGGCACAAATTGTAACCGTGTGTTTCAAGTTCTATCATGTTACTGAAGTAGAAGGGAAAATAAAACTAAACTCTGCTAAACTACTCTCTTTATCCTACAAGAGTACCAAACCTGACCTACACAGAACTGTGTATTCCTAGCTGGGTTGCAATCACTTGCAGTATATTCTTTTTAGTTATGCCACACATCTAGGAAAAAGTAAAAAGAAAGAATAAACTTTAAATGGCCTCAGAACCGTTCTCTTCTATTATTACAATAATGTAGTAGAATTCTGTTTTCAAATGTTTTATAGATCCAAAGTATTTTTAAATTTAATTAATGTTTCAGTTTAATAAAATAATGAAAAAATCTTTTTTTTACATTAATGGAGTCTATTTTTTAGCAGAATCTGAATAGGCAGCACTAAAATTGCACTAAAATACATTAACATTAGGTCATCTGTTTTGCATTTATAACAATAAGCTCACATTTTCAGAGTGGATAATCTTAAACAACATTTTTTTCAGTACAAACTGTACATCTTTATCTTAAAATTCCAAATGTTTCAACAATAGGAGACGATTAAGAACTAGACAGTTATTCTTCATCCTTCAATGATTTATGACACAGAAAAAACCTTGTCTTGAGAGTTTAAGGTGCAAAAGAGGAGTATGTTTAAGGTGGCAGCTCCCTGCCTTCCCCCTTATTTATAAGGCACAGAACTTACTTCACTGTAGCCATCACAATAGAAAATGAGCTTTCAACTTTATTGCATGTTTGGCCCTAGGTGTGGACATATATCTCTATGATTGGGTTCTCCAGAGTTTATATAAGCACATTCAGAAAATTAAAATAAAACACACATAGTCTTTGAGCAGCTGAAATCGAAAGGTGAAATGCAGTGGCAGGACTCATCTTCCCATAATGGGCTTTAGTATTTATATGCAATAACCTGCACAATGTGTTATACAATGTCCAGGCACTGAAATATGCACTTTGCTTGTGCCAGGGAGCTCATTATTTAATCATGGAAAAATGAATAGTTAATAATAAGAAGAAAAACAGTAAATATTTGAGAATGGTAGCAGAACCCTTTGCTCTTTTTTTCATGTATATATTATTTAAAGTGTATTGTTCTTTAACTGTTGAGCGTATTTTAAATAATCTGTACCACCACTGAATTTAGGATTTTACTGAAGTTGTGGTCAGTAGTAATAAAAGGTATAACTGAGTGTTACTACTTCTGTTTCTGTTGATACTGCTATCAGTGATAGTTTATCACTTAACATAAGAAGGGACAATATCACTTCAAAATTCTAACTGAATGAGAAAAAAAATGAAATAAAAAATAAATTAAAAAACCTTATAAGATTAAATGATCCACTCACTCTCTGAAATAACAACTAGTAAGCTCAGAGAATTTTAAAAAATATCACTAATATTCTGCATCCTTTCTCCACCTACTTTGTTTCCTCTTCTTCCATTTCACTTTTCAGTTCTAACAGAATGTTCTTCCATAGCAATTGTTCTATGGAGGAAAGTGGTTAACAGTAACTAAAATCACGTTCATAGCTCTGAAATTCCCTGTTAATAAGTTTGTATATGAGCTGGGTACAACACATTAGGCCAGAATCATAAGATTTTCATCACTTTACAAGACAACTCTATAGCATTCATATGTGCATTGGCTAAACAAAGGCATGGAACATCTGCATCCAAATTTACTCTGACTCTGCTGCACTACCCATCACTGTGGTGTATGGCAAGGTTGGTGCAGAAAACACACACAAACACTGGCCTGTAGAATTCTCGTTTTATTTAACCCAGTTATCTGGTAAAGGATGACAGTTTACATGTAATTGCTGAGTGGCAAATCAAAGGAAGTGAAGGGAATACTACCGTGGGGTTAACCAGGGGAGGCAGTGTTGGAGTAAACCCTCCCATTATTCCTCTTTTAATTCCATCCTTAAGTAAGTTGTTACTGTCTTTTGTATGATTCCGTTAGATCCTTTACCTACTTATCATAAGTGTGATGGGTTTTTTGGATATTCTTTGTTTTCTCTCCTATGTCCTAAACCCACATCTACCCAGCTGCTGCACTGATCAAGAACAGACCACTTGTTTTAACACCCTTAGGACCCTTACGATCATCCTGGGCTTTACACTCAAGCCCTCTGTCCTCATTCCTCTTGAGGAATGACCACATTTTTTTCCTTCGGGATGAGCCAGTATCATATAATGTTCCATACACAAGGAACATCATCTTGTGCAGAATTCCCCTGAAGAGCTGCTGATGATATAGAAAAGGCTTGGCCTATTATCTTTAAATTAATGAGACCCTTTCACCTGATTGGAATTTGATGGAAGAGCCCTGCGTTCCAGATCTTCTTGTTACTAATATTCTCTGTTGGAAATAGTAAGTAATTTCATGCACTTCATCCACCACATTTGGCATGTTGGAGGGTTTTTTTATTTTTTTCTTCTCATCGCATAGGCATGACACAGTTTTTTGGGTCCTCTTCCAGCGTTCTGTGCAGATGCACCTTCTTTTTGGGAAGAACTGTGATAACTGTTCTTCCTTTTATTTAGATTCTGAGTTTATTTAAAAGACCCTGATGTGGACTAGAGGGCATTCAGACAGAGTGCCATTCCAGGCAACTTCTTTGGCCTTCACAACAAAACCAGTGTACCAGTAGAGCTGAAACAGCTGACAGAAGTTAGCTGATGTCCAGTTCTGCTGTATTTTTGTCAGCAGAAAAAGTACTGTTCTGTGTTGTTTGGGAACCTGTAGCTTTATAAGATTTTACAGAGAACTTCCCCAGTCTGTATGAAGGTTCTCAGACAGATCTCCTAGGTGAGTCACTAAAATGGATTGTTATAGAGATGTATTCCCAGTTGATTTGTAATCAGTATGTGCCTTTTATGTATATCTGACATCAAGGATAGAAGTACAGAAAAGAATATAATTCTTAAATTGCATTAAATGAACTAAGAGTTATCATTATTATTATTACCAAAAAAAAATTTGTACTTCTATTTTTAAACCCTGTGTAATTCTGTGATGCTTTTCCATTTAATGAATGTGCCTGTACAATAAAATAACACACAAAATCATTATTTTGAGACATTAATGAAGTCTACTTTTTGAGCACAATTTGAATAGGCAATTGAACAACAGTGCACTAAAACACATTAAAACCAGGTCATCTGCTTTGCATTTCTAACAATAAGCCCACATTTCCATGAAGGGTAATCTTAAACCACATTTTTTTTCAGAGCAGCCAGTACATCTTTATCTTAAAATTCCAAATGTTTCAACAATAGAAGATTGTTAAGAACTAGACAATTATTTTTCAGCACCCATTGATTAATGACTTAGTCTATGACACACAGAGAAACTGTAGAACAAAGGAGTGCATTATAATAATGCACAGGCATTAAACCATCTTCATTAATAGGGCCTTTTTGGATTCGGCTTAGCATGAAACAAAATATGCCATAAAGAACGTGAAGTATTAGCTTTAAATATCTCTTTAAACTCGCTTGATAAAAATAAAGCCTATATTGTGCCCTTAATCTTAAAAATATTTTGTTTTCTGGGATTCACACATCCTCCAAAGTAGGTGAACTGAAGCAGAAATTCTGAGCTATGATTTTAGTTCAGTCTTACAGGCCTCGTTCTTCATATTACGTATTCTACATTAGGGCTTTGCATTAAAATTTGACTGTGTCATCCTTCTTCCTATTCTCTGCAGTATCAGAGTTTTGGGTACTGCTCAGCATTACCAGGAGTAACAAAATCTGAATATTTTAGGTTAGCTAACCTGTTGAGATGTAGCAATACAAAAATGTTAAATGTTCCTGTGAACACACGAAAAAAGAAAGAAGGTAGTGAAAGTACAGCTTGGACTATAAAAGATTCAAATTTCTTAATGCTCTATTTTAAACTGTCATAAACTTATAAGTGCTTTAATGTTTTAATCCATGAGCTCTTTTGGGTCCTCCTTTTATAAATGTATTTTTAACTCTGACACTATGCCTCATCCCATTTATCTTGTCAAGGTTGCTACTTGTAAAGTGTATGCTCACATTTTTGTAAGGCCAGGAGCCTAGATATATTCAATGTGCTCTCTTACTTTTTTTATAGATGTTTGTATTTGTGGCTGGTTTGTGTGCTTTACAGCTATTAAGTTAATTTAAAATAGAATAATCTTTTTTTGCTGTGCTCTCATGAGTCTGTGCATCATGGCTGTAGCCTACATCATACGTAACTCAAAGAATGAGGACAAAATATAAGCCAGGTATAGACCATGTTCACAGACCTTGGGACAGACAGAAGATGGATTACACAGAGGTTGTTGGAGCTAAGTGAATAATTCACAGTGAATAATTAATTTGAAAAACTTAGCCCCTTTGTGCATACAGACCAGATAGCAGTGTCTTCTCCTTCATTCATTATTCAGATTTATTCTGTAAGTATCTTTTGAATAGGCCACAGCACAGACTGGAGGAATATCTGCTCTTGGATTGAGACTCCTGACATTTGATGGGAAGATGGAAACACTGGGAATCACCAGCTGAGGTACCAAATGTTTGGTGGTAGACAATATAATTGTCACTGACTCCTAAGTTTTTCAGTTGAATTCAAGGTCCCAAAGACCCAAAATAAAAGGCTTCAGCCTCCAAGAGCTCCAAGACAGACAAGAAAATGAAGTCTAGGAAGAAAAGTGAAAGTTATAAAATCAGTACGTAGCAGGAATTGTGCCAGACTGTCTTTAATTATGACTCTTTTATTCTTATTCGCTTGCACAAGAAACCTCCAGACAGAATTTTTTTTTTTCTGATTTGAATTCCATTTGGTGTTTTGTTGTATGCTGTAAGCTATATCTAATAATGGTAATTACTGTTGATTTTGTTTTCTGCCTAGATGTAACAATGCTTTGATGAACTGTTTTTCACTTTAATTGCATTAATTCAAGTATGTGTATCTGATAAAATATTAACTGATAGCTTACCTGGCAAGGACATACGTGGTTTAATAAACATGAATCACACTGTAGTTTGTACATATTTTATAACATTAATTTGTTGGTCAATGTTTAACAGCTTAACGCTAGAGCCATTTTATCATGCATTCTATTAGTTTATCAATAAGGACCCATGTTAGATCTTCTAAATGGTAAGCTGTTAAAAAAAAGCAAAATAATAAACTTCATCTGTATTAGCATGTGACTGATGAAAAATAGAACTGAGGTTAATTAAAATACATTAATATCACAAGGTAATTATAATTTTTACACTTGCATATGAACGTATTTTTCTGCAAATATATAAAAAGGATATGCTTTATATTATCAGAGATTTTACAATTAAGTCCATTTCAGAAGCCCAGTGTCACAGAAATTTCTTTTTCTTCAATTATTTTGATGAGAAAAAAAAGCTAAAAACAAAAATTTTTTTTTTTCTGGATTCTAGGCTTCACTTTGCCATCTTTATGTTATTTTATGTCAATGACAATCACTTAAACACTGACATAACTTCGCTTTTCGATGTGTCCCCATCATATGCCAGGTGGTCACTTACTGAAGCAAAGCTACCAAAGCCTCTGCTCCCCATGGGCAGCCCCTTACCATGATCAGATAACAGAATAAAAACACAGATATTTCTTTTAGCTCTCAAAACTGCCCACAGCAAAATAGAGCTGGGTGATTTTCAGGATTGCAGGCAGCCACTTTAGACAGTCCCTTCCAGCCATCAATGTTTGGGGTTCTTCTCTCCAGCACCTCTGTACACTGATTGTCCTCTAAACTTTGTCTCCTCGTTGTTAGTGCATATGAGAATAAAACCTTAACTGAGTCTTCAGAATCAAGGGACTGAAAGCCATTTTTCTAGATACTGGGTGAAGGCTGGTGTGTTTCTGCTCCTTTGCAGGATACCCTGAGCATTGCAGCAAGAGGGAGCCTGCCGGCAGCACAGCGTTGGGACCATTCCAACAGCCCCAGCACTGGGATCTGGAGCCAAGAGTCAATCCCACCCAAAGCTCACAAGTAACTTCAGCACTTCGTTTCTGGCACTCTCACTGCTCTTATCACAGAATCTAGTTCTGTTAAGAGTATTCTTTCATACATTTCTTCCTGAATCATACAACTTGAACATATTTCTCCAGTGACAGTTAGAGGGAGCTTAGCAAGAATATTTTCCTCCATGTAACACAAGATGGCATTAGGAGTTGACCAACATTATTTAGTTTAGCTACAATCACTGCTGTTTTACCCTGAAATTTAACATTTGGCAACTAATTGCAACATCACTGTTTATACAAGAAGGATGAACAAATAATGAGAGGTACACTGACACCTGACACTGTAATTTTAAGGCCTGTGAATTTCATGAAAAATCATTCTATTTTAAGATTAGGGTTTGTGGTAGATTTTTTTTTTTCCCTTCATTAAGGAAATTAAAGCAATAGTTTATTTTAATTCTGGTCTGTTACTGCACACTGCTGTCCTGTTTCTTGTCCAGCAGCCTGTTTTACGAAGAAAGAAAACACACAATATTCACTTGGTCCTCAGCCCAGCCAGACCACATATCTGTGTGATTTAATTTGTGGATGTAGAAATTATATGATTTTTTTACTGTGTGCTCTTTTTCAGAAGGCAACTGCAGTGCCTAGGAAAAGTGGGTCCTGCTTTGTAATAGACTCTGTGGCAACATTACTAGTTCCTCACTCTCAACTTGCCACATGAATTTATTCATTACAGATGCATACACATTCACAGCAGGAAAAGCAATGATGATCTGCTCTGACTCTAAATTTCTGACATCAACTCAGTTCTTAATACTTTCTAATTTGCTCACTGGTGTCTCATCTTATCCTGAATAGCACTCAGATTTAAAAAACAGTTCTGTATCAGTTTTTAAGTCCATTTCTAATTTAGCCTATAGCTCCATTGCATGTCTTCCCTTGTAAAAAGAAACATCCAGTGTTTCTAGGCATTCTCTTCATCTCTTTTCATTTTAATATCTTTACTGGAGACATTTTTGCCCCTTGGTCTACATTTTTTTTCTGAACATGCAGTGCACAAAACCACACACAAAACCTGAAGACTTAGCACTGCTAAGTGGGTCAGAAAGAGTGTTTTCTGAGCCCAGTAGATGTTACTCCTGTTTAGGTACAAAAAAATATTTGCTGGTTTTGCAGCAAAGTGGCATTGCTGATAAACACAGGCTGATTGAGTCAAAGTGATACTAGAGTAGGTAAAAGAATTGACCAAGATGAGCTCAGTGGTATTCTTCATAATTTGCTTCTGTATTACGAATATATGAATATATGAATATATGAATATTCATATTCATGTTCATGTATATGAACTATAACTATAATCTACATTATGATTAGTGCTGTTCTTATTGAAGTTTGGAATAAGCCCTTATTGACTCCAACATCAATGGGAACGGGTTGATAATTTCTTTTTATTGTATAGAGGCATTTAGTTATCCTTTTCTTTTTATAATGTATTTGAAAGGAACCATAGATGCATCCATATAAGATGATAAGAAGGTATCAAACTCAGTATTTTCAAAGCCAAAAAATATAAGTTGATGATTTTTCAAGGAAGTAGAATGCTCTTAATAGAAACTAGCAGTGTAAAGAAGGCCATGCACCACAGAAAAAAGGCAATCATGGGCTTCCCAGTCAGATATCTTGGAATACTTTTTATTTTAAATAGCTTTAAAAATTAAGCAAAAGAAATCAAAATGCCTTTTATGAATCTGGAAACCTTATTTCATTATTGTATATATGCTCCAGAAGGATAAGAAAGCTTTTCCCTTTCTACTTGAACCTTCACCTCTGCTTTCCACCAGGCTGGATAGAGCTTCAATACAATCTGAATCTTTGAGATTAAAAGGCTGATTTATCATTTTCTAAAACAATAAGAATGATTCTGTCACAGGAAAACAGTCTGTTTTGGAATACCTGTAAAACACAAAGGAAATCACTGGAAACAAAATAAGTGGGAAAACTCCAAGACTCTTTACAAATTCCTTAGCATTTTGTCTGGAACACAACAACAATTTTTGACCTTAGCATCTTTACCCAGCTCAGGCAAACAAGCTTTGAATTATTGCTCTGTTGCAACGTAACAATTCCATTGCTCTGACCCTTGGTGTCTTGCAAAATACAGTAGAACAATAATTGTCAATCCTTCCTATACAATGTGTTATATTTGACAGAGGTCAGCATTAGCTTCACGACCTTTGGCTGGTGCTCAAAGAGGCAATATCTCTTTCCTAGTTCAGTTGATAAAATGTTAAATAGAATCAATGTTGACCATGCTTTTGCAGAGACAGAAATAAAACCAGTTTTTACTCTTTAACATGTTTTTTAATAGACAGAAACTAGATGACAGTATTACTCAAAGTGCTTTGGTAAATAGACTATTTAAATGTCAAAAGTTTTAATTTTTCTAAAGAGAAATGGCATCATTCTTTCTTCTAATTTGCAGTGTGATTAATTTAACAAGGTTTGCCACATACAGAAAATAGAGGACTTTTTTGGTTGAAGATCTTACGTGAGTAATATATGAAGGAAAAAGACTGACTCATAGACATTTTGTGACAGCATGTGATTTGTATAAAATGAGTACATAATCTGACATGGAAATAAAATGCATCAGCATGGTAAATGCTACTCTTTGGCACTATGGAGGAGCTAGTGGCAAGGTCAGCAGTTCCAACTTCAAAGACCCTCACATTGTAAGAAGCCAGTAGTTAACATTTAGCTTTGGTCCTAGAGCATGAGTCTTCTGTCTGTCATCTCTGAACATTTTGATTGAAAAAGTATGAGAGAAAGAGACAGGTATGGCATGTGGCAGTTTTCTGTATCTGAGAGAAATCAGACTTTTAGACCAGAAAGGACTGGCATATGAGACAAAGACAAAGATGATTTTTTGTAATTCCATTTACTAAGATTATTCCTTTTGCTGTATTTCTAGGCTTTACATATAAAAATGTATGACTTTGCAATAAACAGCAACAAAAAGAGACTGCTTGTGGTTACTTGAAGTGTATTCTCTATTCTGTAGCCATACAAAACAAATCATGAACCACACTTCCCACTGCTTCTGCCTGTTACTGAATATACTATTTTGAATACGCTGTCAGCTCAAGTTAATGAAGACTGGGACAAAGAAGAGACATTTTTCAGTCAAGAAGCTGTCTGTGGGAAAACAGCTATTTCACAAGACAATAAATTCACACTGAGCTTGAGCATCCATTGTGATCTTCATGAAAAAGATAATACCAAGATGTGCTTCAATCCCAGGAATCCAAATCTTTGACAGATATTCCTGTTTCAGGGAATTTCCTCCGTGCTGGGACACTGAAGGTCCCAAGCAGTTTCTCATTACATGAAGAAGACATGCACATCTTCAGGGCAGCATGTAATAAGAACAAGACAAGCCGAGTGGAAAAACAACCACTTGGAAGATCTTTCAGGTTTTAAGAAGCATTTGCATTATGCTTACTCACACAGAAAATGCACTTCAGTTGGCAAGTTGCTTTACTGGTTGCACTGCTGATGTTGGTGGAGTAAAGCACTATTTGTACTCAGCCTGTGTGGCAAGATTTAGGCATTGCTTCAGCTGTTTGCTTCTCCTATCTTACCCATCCCTGTACCTGTCCCCGCTTCTTTAATTTGCACTTTCTGTACATCTGCCAGTGACTGAGGCTGATTCAGAAGTCTGGTTATACAGCAACGTAGCAAAGGAGATAATTACCAAGCTGAAAAATGTGATGGAGACAAAAAGACTGTATGCAATGTTGACTGAAAATTATTTGCTAGAGTTCAGCTGTCTGCATCCCTCACTCCTACATCTCCTCCTCTTGCCCAAAGTTTGAGATCACCCTGTTTTTACCTTGAAACAAACCATCCATATCTTTTGTATGCATCAGTGATGCATTCGTTTTTTGTTGTTTTTTTCAAACAGGATAGCTAACACACTTTAACTATGAGGTTTCCCACTTCCCAGTGTTGATCAGTTGGTCCCTGACTGAATTTTAAAGGAAGATTTTTGAATTTCTATAGCAGACAATGATTTTTGAAAAGTAAGCATCTGCCTCTGTAGTAAAATGCTGACCTCTGACTCATGGGATAGAAGAGAAGTATTACACTGGCCTATATCCCTGTCCTAAGGAAAGGATTTGTGTTTCAGAGGTTCATGCTTCAAATAGAAACAATCACCACTAAATGTCTCACAAACAAGCAAATACATTTATGCCTAAAGAATTCAATTTAATTTTAAAAACAAGATATCCTTCAGCATAGGCACATTAGAAGCAGCTAGGAAAAGTAACTAAGTGAGAAAGCAGACAGAAAGGTAAGGAAGAGGAAATCTCTCTGAAAATGACAGTGAGCACAAGCATTTATTTTCAGACAGTATGGGAGAGAGGTTTAAGAAGCAAAGCAATCTGTAACCAGTCCTTTTTTTAATCCTTCCCACATTACAAAAGATTAGCCTAGTGCCAAGCCAGCTATCCATCCTTCTGCTTCTAAAACAGACACCTGGCAATTACAGCTCTGCAAAGGTGCTGTGTCCCCTTTGTGGCTGTAAGTGAAAGAAAAAAAGTACCTGCTTTAGTCTTTGTATCTGAGTGCATTTGTACAACACACAGCCGTGGGATTTTTCTACAAAGACAGGAAGGCAAGGTCTGTTTTTTCATCATACATTTAAAAGTGAACTCTCACTGCAGGCACAGGGCTTTGTAAGCATGTGAGCAGCTTGCTTTTGGCTTCATAAATTTATTTCTAAGAATTCAAGTGCACTGAGCAAATATGCACATTTTAGTATTAGTACTACTAGAGTGTGTATGCTCGTGGTTGTACAAATATTTGTGCCTTTACCAAAAGTGTTGCTGGGAGGTAGGGAGATGAAACACTGAAGCAAAAAAACTCTATTACCAGGAAAGGTAAAAACTTAGTGACACAATTTAGTAAACTGTATGAAGCATGGCATTCATTGCTCAAGAAAACACCCAGATATTCAACTCCTTATCTAAAGCATGTCCAAACTATCTACACTTCTTGAGTCTGCAAAGCTGAACTGGAAATTGGACAAGACAGGCTTTTCTGGTACTGCCTATTTCTGGCCGAGACAGATAGGGGATGATAGCATCTTTCTTTACACGCTTTTGCAGCACAGTTAGCTGTCCTGGGCTAACTGGGAAGCACAGTGATGTGCAGGAGAGATATAAAGCTCAAGATTAACTTTGTAAGGCCCTTGATTTTGTTCCCAGTGGATGGGCGGTCCCCATGTGCCCTTTTGGGAGAAGAGTGCACTCCTGCTGTGTCTCCTTCCCAGCCAAGCTGAGGTGCTGCAGGGGTGGCAGAAGGCTTTGCAGGCAGCTCTGTGGTCCTTCTCAGCACCCTGACCTGCCTCTGCAGAAGTTGTGTGACCCACAGATTTTTTTTCTTTTCCCCCACATAACCAAGGTGACAGCAGAAAAAGAAAAGCAGCGGATTCTGCAGACACCAGCTCTACCAACACTTGTAGGCTTGATTTCTGGAGCACCTTCTTCTGTTGGAAAAAGTGGGCGTGTGCCAAAACCAAGTTTTTGTAACATTTTCCTTAATACTGGAGGATGCCAGCCCTGCTGGGGACTCCTCAGAGCATGAGAAGTGCACCTACCCTGATTTAGCTGAAATCTGTCTGACCTAAAAAAACTAAAAGAAAAAAGGCAGGGTTTATTTGCTGTACTGGAAAGAAAACAAAAATTAAAAAAATCATGAGCCTGAATTCGTTTGACTTGAAGTAAGTTTCGTTTTTAGGTCCATGCATTTGCAAGAAATAAATTTGTTCTCTAAAACAGTGAAAACAAGAAGAAACATTAAATTATTGAAAATAAAGTTACAGAATTATTACTGATTTATGTTTAGAGTGTATTAGTAAAGAAATTGAGCAAATGTTTTGTTTAGTGTAGGTTTTACTCTAACAAGAAAAAATGGACATTCTTAGGGTTAAGGTGAAGAAAACCATAAATAAAACTGCTTGGTATTATGAAGAGGGGAGACGAAAGGTATGGAGTGATCATAAATAGAAGAAAGTATTGATCAGTGATGGTGAAATATCAGTGAACTCTGCAGAGCACTTTGAGTTATCTCCTTGTCTTTGATTAGGTTCAAATGTTAAACTTAATCTGTAAATCTCTAAATGTGAATCAGACCCAAGAGTCCTGAAGACCTAGGGTTTCAGAAAACAGCCACTGAATTTGATCCAAATGTCAGAATAAAATTGCCGAGAAGGACTTCATATCACTGGACTTGGAAATTAAATTAAAAATCGGTGTACATTTTTGTTAGCCATTCTTTCTCTGCTTGAACATTAATGAGTGGATAAGAAGAAGAGTAGCATTTGAAGAATTTGTTATATTAAAATTGTATTTAGCCAGAAACTTGTGCTCCAATTTTTTTTTAATATTTCATATATTAAATATTTCTCTAAACCTAAAAAAAATATTAAAAATATTTGCAGGGCTTTGTACATCTTATATATGATTTTTTGCTTTCTGTTAGCAAAGGCTTTAGGCTGCTGTGTTTCCTCGGGGTGGGGGGGGGGGGGCGGGTGGGCACAGTGTATCTTTTTAAAAAACAAAAAAATCGAGATTTCACCCTATTTCTTACAGGACCACCTCAGCTACTCAGTGTGGTTTCAAGGACAGATCTGTTTTAATGACAGCCTTCTTAATTCTTAAGCAAATGGAGTTTTCACTGGTTTCTTGGTCCACTTGGGAGGTGGGCACTGACATTCCGGATCAGCTGCTGGTGGCGAGGGCTGCATTGTAATGCAGAACAAATGAGGGTTGGATCCATGCCCTCATCGCATTCAGCCGCCACTGCTGCCACTTACAATTACAAAGGACAAGAGCAGGAGACACTTCAGCAGCAGGGAAGCATGACCTGCGAGCCGCAGCTCATTTTGCACCGCACTTATTCAATACAGCACTGCCCTATAATTTCCTATAGCATTGTTATCTGTTAGCCGTTTACACAGTCACACCTTCATTATGTCCCCGGTTGCCAGCGCCGCCGGCTTGTCACTTCTATTGATTGCACTCGGGCTGCGATTTGCATGGATCGTCCGCGACTGTCCTCAGACAGCCCGATACCCCTTCTAGGCAGTGACAGCCCTCCTAGGGACCAAGACCCTTTATAGGGACTGACGTTCCCTGTAGAGACTGACACCCCTCACGGGCACTGATGCTCTTGCCAGTGACTCGTCCCCCTGCTGGGGACTGATACCCCTTAGAGGGGTTGATACACCTTAGAGGGGCTGTGACTCCTCTCAGGGCCTCAATACACCCCCTTGAAGGCTGATACCCCTTGTAGGGACTGATAAGCCTACTGGGTAGCAATGGCCCTTATAGGGATTGATGCCCCGTATAGGCACTGATGCTCTTTATTTGGACCAAAAGCCCTTGGAGGAACTGACACCCTTTGCTCTTCCAGGACTGATACACCTGCCAGGGAATAATCTTTCTTTCAAGGGGGCAGCAGTCAGCTGGACCTCTCTCTGAGGGCTCCCCAGCAGTTTGCAGCCCCAGGCATGGATCCCAGAAACCCTGTGGGAAAACCCATATATGAGGATCTCAGAGAGACTGTCCCTGCGGTGGAGCAGAAATAATACATAGTAAATGTGAGTCACTGTGATTGCTTCTAAATAGCCACAAGGAACTCTATACCTAAATCCCTCTGTTGACTATTTGGCATTAATCTCTACACTTATTTGGTGTTTGTTTTAGTGCAGAGGCCTGAGCAAAGACTGAGACACAGGGTAGAAGGGGGAAAATGTATTAGATGGATGTCAGTTTTGTCTGTATTGCACCAGGTTTTCTATTTTCCTGCCATAATGAAAGAGAAACTATCAAAGGCTGCAAGTGTGTCTGTGAATCTGAGGGTGTCTCTCAGAAATGCAAGCTGTTATGTCAGCAATCACTGCTGGTGCATTCAAGGAAGATAACATCCCATAGTTATGGAGTTATGTGTGATGAACTTCGGATGCTGGGCTCTGAACCTGTGTGTGTATATATGGGAATCTGACTGAAATGCCAGCATTTTGCTGAAACCAGAGATGCAATACTTAATTCCATCTGTGTTTAAGTCAGTATTTCAGGTCTGTTGTATTTGGATGGAAGCAGGACTGGATCCGATATCAGAAATAGTTAAGATCTCTGTCTAAAAACAGCTTAAGTGGGTGAACAAGCAGGGGACAACAGGTGATCAGATGGGGCTGAGAGATGTGCTAATTGTGTTCCAGGAGGAATATAAATAGCCTCTGGAGAGATTTGGTGATTCATTTGCCCTTTCTCTCCTGTACCTTTGTGTTTCAGGGGGAGGTTTTGTGAGAGTTTGGCTGCAGAAGGAAGGAATCCAAGCTATCTGAACCAGTGATGGTAGCTCAGCTGGATAACAAAATCCTCACATTACTGCAGAGCAGGCAACTACGAAAACCTTTTTAAATCCTCTCCACAAGTACAGTGCAGATAAAAGCAGGCAGCAAAATGTTTCTGAAATTATCTGTGATGGAGTAAAATCATGCATCATTTCATGAGGGATGCTAAATCAATGCTTATTACTAACAAGTAAGGTGTTTAAATCTTTCGTTGAGTATGAGAAGAAAAGAAAGAAGTGTCTCAGATGAGCACAGTGAACTGGAACATGCATTTAAAATAAATCCATCCTAATTATTATTATTTTAAGTTGTAACAGATATATTCATGATCATTCTCTATCTCTTCCCTTATATTCCTGACACTGGTAAATGTACTGATCAATTCGCTTCATTTGTGTTTTGTTTTCTCTTGCTGTCACACACAGCATTTTAAAGTGACACCACTGCATATGAAAGCCACAGTCTTGTAGAAAAACAATCTAGCCCCAGTAAAGTGTTGCTAATTGAAAATTTTACCCTTGTTTCCAGGGGGAGAACACCCAGATAGCCAAACCTAAAAATGAGAAGAAGCATAGCTAGTTTTGGTAATTAATTCCGAAAAAAAAGCCAAGCATACCACAAGTTGGCATTAGTAATTTCACAGTTACAACATTAGCTAATACATAACAATTCTCATTTCAGAACTTTTATGTATCTACATTAATGTAAAGAAGTATTTTATTTTTTTACTACTGCATTAAAGCATATGATATTATACTACCAGTTTCCTACACACAGCTGAGTCTGGAGTTGTTGCTTTGGTTGGATTTTTTTGTTGTGAAGTATTGCACTTCCATTCCCAGTTAGAAGGTTGTGCAAGTCATCAAACAACCCAGACACCTTTCACTGTTCCTGAAGTACAGAACAACGAAATCTTGCTTTAAAAGTTTAATTTAAGGTCAAGGCCAAAAGAATCCAACAAACCCACCCCAGCAGTGGAGCACAAGGGTTGGTGAGGAGGGGCAGCCATACGTCAGAGGTACCATCAAGTGTGGGTGATGGAGGCAGGGTGAGTTGCTCACCCCTGTTTGAGACCTCATGCATGGTATGCATGATGGTATTACACATGGTTACCTGAATTTTAGTAGCCACTGAGATCTATATTTTTGAAAGGCATCTGGAAAATAGCTAACTCAATAGCTAACATAACTCACAAGTGTGCTGTACTGTGTGATGGCTTCTCAACTATCAGTAGAGCTCATCCTGATCCAAATCAGGCCAAAATTTCAAACTCTCTGCATGGGCAGAGTCACTCAGACAGATGAAGAAAGAGAGAAGAAGAATCCTGCTAAACTTCCTAAAGTCCTGAGGAGCTCTGGATTGGGCTATCAGCATGAAACATGTTTTCTATCTAAATTGGCCTCTAAGCTTAAGGAAAGGACACTCTCAGCCTTCTATCTCAGTATGATTAAGGAGGCATCGTGTAGAATAAATACAATTCAAAGTTAGGATTTTTTCAATATTTGTAGTTTTATCCAAAAGTTTCTATGTGAGTTGTTTAAATCCAAGAACAATGGTGAAAATAAAAGAGCAAGAAAGATTTCTTGTGCTATTTCAGTATTTTCTGAAAGTTATAATTCAGTGTCAAATGTGATGATGTAGTGAGTCAGCAAACATGAAATATCTCTAGGGAGCTTTTTGTTCTGCTATTTTTTTTCCACCCAGTACTTCTGGTTGTCAACAGAAAAATAGAAAATAAATTTTCAGATTCTAAATAAAGCATCTTACATATGATTCTAATACTTCTTTCTGGGGAAAAAAAGAAAAAAAATCATTGATGTAGAATTATCTTTAACTCTTTTCTCTGTGTTCTCCTTTGATAAAGATGTAACAGGAATACTGAGCACTTGAAGAGGATGTTTGCTAAACTGATTCAATAAATGGAAATGTATATTTTATAAACCAGAATTCATGAGAATAATTTGTGTTTTACACAGATGTCACTTCAACCTTCCTCTTCTTTGTAATACTTTAATTTTTATACTAGATTAGATTTTTAATAAAACCTATAGAGAAACAAGTCACAGCCATCAAATCTTACCTGTTTTTAAGATAAGGTCTACTTTTACCAATTTTGGCTAGTTTTTAGGATCCAAAGAAATGCTGAAAAATACCATGTTACCTGGGATTCACTCAATATTAAATTCACCTGGGGAAAAAAGAGAATTATGTTTCCAAACTAAACTTGGTGCTTCCATCTGGAGGCCTGTCTTTCTTCAGCTGTGTGCAAGGAGCACAGGGTGACAAGTGTCTTCAGTCAGGTTTCCACATGAGTCAAGTGTCAAAATTAGGATGAATCCAGATTCAGGTCTCCAGCCTTAGGATTAAATAATGGATTTAGAGCTGTATTTCCACTGAATCTTCCCCTACCACTAAGCTTGGCAGAGTTCACATCTGCCATTTTTATCCAGAAACTGTCCAGCAGTAAAGAGAAGTTCATTATTATAAAATAACTCAGTTTGTCAGTTTGTCTAAGGTTTTATTTGATACAGCATTTGTGTTTTAAGTCTTCAGTGGCCGCTTATCATTGTCACCCTAATGTAAAACTGATTTTGCCAGTATGACACATAGAAATAAATGCCTGAACAGAAAAACTAAGGGAAGAAGGTTTGTAATAGGAGGCAAAGGTAAAAACCTTAAATTGAAGGGCTCCACAGCTACCACTGATTAAGGAAGTCACTGGCAGAGCCATCATGTGGCTAGGGAATTGTTACATTAGATGAAGGGAGGGTTCAGTATTCAGCACTATCATGGTCATGTTTGGCTTCAACAGATTTGCCTGGACTCTTAAAGTAACATTTTCAGCTTCCATCTGTTGTTGAATTTAAACTGAAATTGTGGTCTCTGAACCATGCAGAGATATCAGGTTGTTCTTTGGGATTTCTGGAGTAAGGAAGGCACACAGAATAGTTACTGATGTCTCTGTGTCTTTTGGTGCCTCTGTTTCTCTTGATTTATGTTTTGCATCTGTTGTTTCTTTTTGATGCTGCTTGAGTTTCCCTGACTTGTCTGTCAGCCCTGGGTGGGGTAGATGTTATTTTCCTTCAATGGCTAAGTAGTAGCAGTAGAAGGCCTACATGAGAGCATCTCTAAGGATCTCTTTTTTCTGCAGACAGATGCTTCAGCACCTCTACTTACCCGATGGCAATCTGAGATCACATTGGAGGATTTTGATGAGAGAAAATCAGTTGTAGTGTAGGAGAAATAAAATTAAGGGAAAATTTATGTGGGAGGTAGAGGATAAACCTATAATAGTATTGACTGCTTTAGATTATACCTTTCTCTTACTCAAGATAATTCAAGGAGCTTATGTTTTGATTTAGGAATTGCTACTGTTTTCTCAGTGGTGCAGGTGGATATTTATTTAGGTCTATGTTTGCAGTCACAGCTCCCTGAAATTTTCTTATTCACATTATAATATTATCTAGACATCTCAATAAAGAATCGGGGTCCATATTTGTAGGAAGTACACCTGGACACAATAAAAAGATAGTGTTCATCTGAATCACTGACCAAAAAACAATGAAACAAAATTTGCACAGAGCAATATGTCTTGCTATCCTTTAAAATTACATAGATATTTAGGTGACTTACCTAAGGCACGCACTTCAGCTCCTGATAAGTCCTGACTTCCGACCGAAGATGTTCAAACCCTGCACTACTTCCATGAAGACATTCTAGTACAGTAGAGGTGTCTACAGGAGGAGTCTTCAATCAAGTGATTCCATCTACATTTAGCAATATAAAATAATTTCAAACCACCCTGGTATGAAATGAAAAGGGATCCACCAGCTGCTGAGTACAGCAAACAAGTGAAACACGAGCTAGAACTTCAGGCTGGATTTAAACTGGTCTATATCCATTATCTATCATACAAAGAATAATTTAGGTTTGAAGGGACCTTTAATGGTCATTTGTCCAACCCCTCTGTAATAAGCAGGAGCACCCTCAACTAGATCAGGCTGCTCAGAGCCATGTCAAGCCTCACCCTGAATACCTCCAGAGATGAGGCCTCAACTGCCTCCCTGGGCAACCTGTTTCATTTTTTCACTAGTCTCATGGTAAAGAACTTGTTCTTAACATCCAGTCTCAATCCACTCTTCTCTAATTTAAAACCATTTTCCTGCATCCTATCACTACAGGCCCTTGCAAACAGCCCATCTTCAGCCTTCCTGTAGGACCCTTTAGGTACCGGAAGGTCACTATTATGTCTCCTCAAAGCCTTCATTCTCCAAGCTGAACAACCCCAACTCCCTCAGCCTGTCTTTGTAGGAGAGGTATTCCAGTCCCCTGATTATTTTCATGGCCATCTGGACATGGACATCATCAAGTCCATGTACATTTTTATGATTTTGTGAACACTCATTGACTGAATTACTCTTACTTTTAAGACTATTCCTGATTTCTCTCTCTCTCTGTCATGGCCACTAACAGGCATATGCATCTTGTTTGTTTACTCCCACTCTGTGCTCCAGGTAGAGCCTGATTCAGATATTAGTTGGTGTTAACAGCTATTAAGGTCAGATAATCCAAGGCCATTGTAATAAAATCAAAGTTATGGGGAAGTTTAGAAACTTCCAGAATTTCTTTCCTTCTGCACAGGATCACTGTAACCCAGAGAATACATCATATTATTTACATGTACTGACCATATGTATCTTCTCTGTTTCTTACTTCTGAGTGGCCATACTGTGAAACTTAGACAGCCTTCCCCAGGCAAATCATTGTATTGAACACTTATTACAAGCCTGCATGAGGGCAAATAATTTTTGTAATGTTCTTCACTATAGAGTTTATAGGTTTGCTCATTCAGAAAATAAAGATTTTTTTTTCTTTTTTTTCCTCAATTACCACATTCTGGCTACCTGTTGTAGGGTGCTCAATACAGGCTGCAGGGCTTTACATATTTTATATAGGTGTGGATGATTGTTAGTACTGGCCAAGTGTTAGGCAGTGCTATGCAGGGCTTTACGTATTTTATATAGGTGTGGATGATTGTTACTACTGGCCAAGTTTTAGGCAGTATATGTAAACACAGAGGTGCTCCTTTATTTTCATGCACTTTTCTACATTTACATCCTGTATTGCTGCTTTTGGCTTTGCAGGGATTATATATCATCCAAATCAGCATATCTTTTGAAAAATACGTTTTAAAATAAGGTGACAGAAAATTGCAGAGAAACACCTTTTGTAAAGTAATAGGATATCACTGAAACCTGATGACTCTGCTAGGGAATCTAACAGAGGTTAATGCAATTTAATACACTTCTCTTACACTGACTATTATTATACCTTAGCCTCGCCACTGTCACTAACAAGGTCAGTGACTGGTGCTGGAGGTCTAAAGGGGAAGGTTGTAATACTAAATATACATATCTTTGCAAATGTAAACTTTAGTCAAACTACAGTTCTATAATAACTTGTTTAAATTCTAACACATTGCATTACTGAAATAATGTGGTACAATAACTATGCTATAGTATTTTCCAGTACTGCTGTATTTCTCTACAATGCAGTTACTGCGTGATTACTCTATAAAACATTTTTAGAGTCCCAGAGTAGTGGGTTAAGGTTTCTCATGACATAGGCTAGCAGCATTCATTTTGGATGATGGTAGAGTCTTTCATCAAAGATTTTGCAAGTCTTTGTAAACCACATGGCTGTTAGGGGGAGAATTTATTCATCATTTAATTTCTGGAAGCTTTCCAAACTGAAAAGATTAGGGTGAAATTATATTGTATGCAAGTAGCCTCTGGTCATTTTAGCTTTCTTTAATCCCCTGTGGTAAGTATTTGCATCTGTATTTTACTGATGAAAAAGCTGTCAGCACAGTGAAGTGAAGGTCTTTATTTTTAAGGCAGGCCAGTGTTTTGGACAATTGCCTTCTCACAGGGCAGATTTCTCAGCCTGGGGTAACTGCATGATGAGGGTGATCCCAGTTCAGTCCTTTGGGGATTCTTGCAGCCACCCAGCCTAAGAGGTGGTCTGGAGACCCACTGGTGACACTGCACCCCTGCCCCACTGAGGGCTGATCAGGTGCCCCTCTCCTCTGCCTGTGGGTGCTGCCCGGGCCAGGCAGTGCTGGCTTTTGCCATTGCCCTGAGCTGGTGCTGGGAAGCACACTGGGAAAACAGGGCTGCAGCTCCCTGTTCTGAACAGCCATGCTGCAGCACAGGCAATTTTCCCCTAGATTATTTGTTGTTTCCAAGGGTTTATTCAAAGGACAAAGAGGGAGAAAAATTACTTTTCAGTAGTTCAGTATCAGGGAATGAACATTTAATAATTAGAAAGTAACAATAATAACTAGCGGCTGTACCTTGATGCATTCTCAAGGACTTAAAGAATGAGTGCATTTTATCACCTTTCTGAATATTTGGATGCTGGGACACAGAAAGAAACCTGGTCAGTGGTGGCCTCACAGGAGGTCTGTGAACAAGTTAGTTCCCTAAGAACAAACTGACTATAAGCAGTCTGGGCCAGGACTGAAACATGTGAAGGCAGAATGAGATTTCAGACAGCTTTTCTTTGGGGATTTTCATCACGTTTTGGTTTAGTTTAGCACAAAGACAGGAAGCACTATTAAAACCAAAAATGTTTCTGACGATGAGCTGCATCTCTAACCCCAACCCCTCCCTCAAGAATGAGAGCTGCTGAGTTATGTTTTAATTTACCCATACAAATATCTTTCAGAAAGTTTTGCTTCATCCCCAGTTCATGCTGCTGGTTTGTGTGGCATATAAAGACTTACTAATTATGGTGATTTGCAGTCTTTGGCATCTGGGTGTTTTCCCCATTAAAGACATTATTGTCTGAGCAGTTCTGAAATGTTTACCTCATGCTCAGGTTGGACCTCGCTTGCTGCTGGCATAGTGAACCCCTCATCAGAGTAGATGTGGGACCTGGAAGAAATGAGGGAGACAGAGAGAGCTTCTCCTGTGGGAAGTGAAACTTGGCTGCTGTGGTTTTCCCATAGCAAAAAGATTCTTTCAGTTTTGTTGCAGATTAATGGAGGGGCAAAATCCTTTCAGCACTGCCTTAACTTCCTGATAGCCAGCACCACAGTGTTAGCCAGCCTGGGCTATTTCACGTGCTAGATTGTGAAAGCAGCAGACAGGAGGACCTGCCTGCAGTAAGGCTTTTTTCTGGCAAACTTGATACACTGAATATGTATCCATACCCTCATTGCTTCATCACCATCCTGTGATGTTTGGCCCCAAAAGCTGAAGTGGTTTTTGCTGCAAATAGCCACACTGACAGCTCCTTGTAAGTAGGGCAGGAGTGGATTAGCGCAGGCATTTTGCGGCAGAAGGCTCTGAAGTCTCACCTGCACAGCCACACGATTGAATTCATGTCCTGCTTTAACGCCCTTGAGCATCTTTTATCTTCCAAATTCTAAGGGCCTTATTTTTTAATCCACCTACACAGGCAGGGGGGAGTAAAAACCAGCAGAAATGGGGTGAGGAGGATGGAAGAAAAACAGAGGGTGCCTACTGTATCTTTTTTTCCTCTCAGGAGCTTATAGGGCATGTCTGCTCCTAAGCAGCAAATTACAAAGGTCTCTACCAGGGTGTGCTGTTCCCAGTGTCCACAGCTCCTTAGGGCAGGGATAGTGCAGCTGGAAACTGGGGGACAAGGCAGACAGACGACCTCTTCTTCAAGGGTTTGTGCATATCCTGGGAACTGCAGAGTCTGGAGTTTGCTGTGCTGCTCAGCAGGACTCTTCTGCTCTGGGAGAAGCACCCTCTGCAAATGCTGCAACATTTTCCTGGAGCATCCCTGGTACGTTCTACATGCTGAAACACATTTTTAAACATTAGCATTTCTGTAAGTTCAATGTAGATAGTTGGGTTTTTTTTAAAATATGGTTTTACCTAACATTTTTGTAATATGTCATTGAAAATCAAGTTTCTACAAATTTCAAAAATCAGAGGAATAAGGAAAAAATTCTTTCACATTTATCTACTTCATCTAAATATATTTGTACAGAAAAAATACTGGTTACCCATAATACTGATGAGCTACTCAAATTTGAATAAATTCTCCAGAGATTTGTTCCTGAAGTTGCTTTTCTGGGATATAAGTAGCTGAAATAAGCGTGTGCTGCCTTTTTCTTCAGACATTTTAATTTTTCTCCATTTTTGTTGATTACTAACTCTACACTATATTGGCATAGAAATTAAAATGGGAACGTATCATCAAGGTGGCATCCATATTCACTCTCTTTCCCCATCATACTCATAGTCACTGCCCTTTCACCTGTTCTCTTTTGAGGGAACTTGTGTTAAGTGTATTGTCACCAATCCTGCAAAGCTTGGACTCCTTTCTTAGGTATCTCTAGGGCTGAGAGAGATCTGTCACAAAACCAGGAGTATAGGTTTTGATGTTCTGGCTGGGATCAGCAGTTGCGATGGGTCATGAAAGCAGTCACAGGTCCCCAGACAGCATAGGGAAGAGCCTTTCACACCAGAACTCACAGCTCAAACCCTCCTACTTGTCTGACTCATGTAGGCCTGAGTTAGCAGCTGTACCTTGGTGTGATAGGCATTTCTTCTCAGTCTGTGTGTCAAGATGTGTGTAGTTACTACCAGACCAATATGTAGTTACTACTAGGTGTGTGTAGTTACTACCAGGTCTAACTTAGCAGTTAAACCAGTCCGAAATGGTTTAGCTTGAAGAAAATAAAAATAACAACTCCCTAGACAGGCCTATGAAGATGGGAAAAGTCTTAAGCTGTTTTGTTCAACAAAAAGGAGCATGAAATGACACTAACTATCATTACTGGGGCATTCAGGAGTAACCATAATTTCTGTGGGGTGGTAAGACTATCAAGTGCCTTGGCCACCAGTGGACATAAGCACATAACAGAAAGAGAGCTGGTGTTGTTTTATAATGTAGCTTTTTGTCTCATCTCTTTTTGTATTTCCTAGATTGAGTTTATGTCACTTTACCAGAGTACTTGAAATACATATTTGTCTGGGAGAAGAGACAGATCCAGTTGTGGGGCATCGGTAACCTGGCATTTAAGTTAAAAAAAGGTGTTGAAACAGAGGACATCACTCGGTGGAGATGCTGATTTCTTCCATTGTGGAGAGCAAGAGGAATAACCACCACACATTTAAGGAATCTTCTTGACTTTATAGCTGTATGGTATAAAAAATTACTGCCCTTCACCCCACCTTGTGGCCACCGGGAGACCTTCCACCTGCATGACTCAAATTGTCTTCACCAGTCCTGAAGCCAGCCTAGGTGGGAGCTATACTATAAGCACAGCTCGGATGCTGCTAATTTTGGCTTGCTGGTACTTTCTCATAACTGTGTCTAGAGCTGAAAGCAGTTCATGAAATTGTTAGTTCTGAATGATAGCTTCTGAAAACTGTTGGCTTTTCAGGTTGCCTTGGTAGCATGCCTTCTCTAGGGACTGGCAACACCACCTAGACAGTCTATCTTCTCCCAACTCAGATTTCATGTTCCAGTCGTCTTGGGAGTATAACAAAATGTTACCAGAAGGAATGTCCTCATATATTTTAAAGAATGTGTTTAGCTTGAATCCTCTCCTAAAAATGGGTAAATGTTCTGGGATGATAATTTTCTTTCTAATTGGATCTTGCTTCTCTTTTAGATCCCAAATGGATAGAGCACAGATTGGTACTGAAGCATAGAAGACACTTTTCTAAATCTCGCTTGTAAATTGAGTGACTTCAATTCCAGACTGGTCAGAAGTTTGATGTGCAGTTGAATGTGCAGTTGTATTTTACAGTAGCATTACTACTTCACACACAAGTACAAGTTTTTGCCACATTAATAGATGAGGGTCAGCTGTGGTCAAGACAACAGAAACCAGAAGAAAAAGGGGAGAAAGGTTAAAGGCTGAAGGTTCAAACTAAAAACAAAAAGTAGTGATTGCCTCTCTATTTTCCCACAGACATGATTTTCTCCCTGAAACAGACAGAAGCATTTTAAAGAGAGTTACTTGAGCCATGTAGCAGTTCAAAGGTTTGATTCTTTTGGGTGATGTGTACATTGTGAAAAAAAAAAACAAAACAAAACACAAACAACCAGCCAGTAACCTGTAAAAGCTAGATGTGTAAAAACCTACTTTCAAGCAAGGCTTTCTGAATTATATCTGGCATTCAAGCAATGCAGGTCTGAATTCATAGGTTCTCTTACCTTAGCTGCTAAGGCATGAGGGAGTGCATTTTCCCCCTGTGCTTTGTCCATGCCACATAGCTAAAAGTGAGGGTACACGGGCCCTCTTACCATATGTGGCTTGCACTGTGGAGAATGGGGTCCAAGAGGCGATATCATCTTGGCACTTCAGAGACTTTTAAAGACTTTAATGGAAATATTTTTACTTATTCAATTTGAGAATCTCTGTAATGTGTGTCACTGCCTCATCCAAAAATGACAGAGGCTGGGAGTGCTGCAGTGAGTGGAAGTGCTTAGCAGCAGGAGCTAGGTAACCTACATTCCATCAAGACAAAGTTTTAGATTAAAAGAGTTACGATAAACAGGGTTTTACTGTCCTCCTCCAGCCAGCTACAAATGCAGTAGGCCCTAATGATGACATTAATTATTTAGCATAATTTTTTTCTTGAAATTCTTCTATTTTCCATTCACTGCCTAGGTTTCCACATACATACTTTTAAGTTAGATAATAACTACGAAAGAGCACAGAAGTAGCAGTTCCCTTGTAACTTAAAGCAGTGTCTTATCTGTTGCATAGCCTGGCTTTTTGTAATGAACATGTAACGCTTTGTAGTCAAGCTTTTCAGAGGAATGCTGTTGTCATCTTTCCTCTCTGTAAAAGCCCCTCTGCTCCTGACACTTTAATTGCACAGTTGCCTAAATGAGGCACTGCAGCGCTAATGTATGAGTCTGAGAGACAACACGCTCCTCTTTTCAGAGAGCTTTTGCCCTTGATCGTGAATTTAGCAGAGCACGTATCTTAAAAATAACTGGAGATTCAAGGGGAATCGCTACACTTATCCTCTTGCATAAGGTGTGTTGACACAGGGATCCCTCAACAGTAACTCATATTGTTTCCCTGGGAATAATAAACATAGCAATTAGTGAACTAGTTAATAAGTGGTTGGCTGGGAGGACAGCAGCAGCATTTCTATGTCTCTGGAAGCAAAGTGTTCCGTATCCACATGGTCTAGAGCAATAAAAATAAAATAAAATAAAAAAAATAATAAAAAAAGCTTGAAATCCTGCCTGCAGCCTCCCTTCTTGCAAGCTGCCCCTCCGGCTTCTCACAGACGAGGCGGTAGGATGTTTTTATTCCCTCCGGGGCCATTCTCCCTCGCTTTCTGCCGGGAGCCTGGCTCAGCCGGCAGCCCAGAGGGAGCGGAGTTTGGGGGCGAGGGCTGGCGGAGCTGATGTCAGAGCAGGGCGGCGGGAGCGATTGGGCTGCGGGAGACTTTGCAGCAGCAAATCCGCCCTCTACCCCCCGCCCCCAACCCCCCCACACCCTCTCACCATTGGCTTCAAAGCGGCCGGTGCCCAGCAACTCGCAGAGGTGCAAAAAAGTGGTGGCGGGGCCGGTGGAGCCTCCGCTGCCGTCCCCACGACATCGCCCCGGCCGGACCCAGCACGTCGGGGCGGAGGCGCGACCCTCGCTGGGCAGCGCCGAGCAGCTCGCCCGCCCGCCCTCCCCACCGCCCTATAAAAGCCGCCTCCAGAAAGAGGAGAAACTCCGCGGGAGGAAAACATCTCGACGCGGTGCTGTTTAGCTGAAGTACAGGCATGACATCTGTCCTGGGCAGCAGCAGGGCGTCGGGAGGGCCGAGCGGGCAGCTGAAATGCAAGTCCAAGAGGAGGAGGAGGAGGAGATCAAAGAGGAAAGGTAAGGGATTTTTCTTCTCTCTCTCTCTCTTTCTCTCTCTGCCTGTCTCCCGCACACACTCCCCGGCAGACACATCGGCTGCTTCTGTTTTTATTGTCCGTGCATGGTTCACGCCGGCGCCGGCCCTGCTGCTGTCCCGACGGTCGGGGCGTGCGGGCGGGCGGGCGGTGCCTTTCCCGCCGCGCCGAGCCGCCGCCAGCGGGGTCCGTCCTGGGAGGAGAGGGGCCGGCCGCCGCTCCCCTCGCAGAGAGGTACTGTTTCCTCTCCTCCCCTCTTTGTTTTGGGCTGAGGTTTCGGTGCCGGCGGGCGGGGGCTTGGCGGGCCCTGTCCGAGGTAGCGCGGTGCGGCGGCGCTATCCCAGGGGCTCCGGCGGCCCCGGCGGTGCCTCCGCCCCACTTCGGCACCATCCTCGGCAGCCTCAGCCCGAGGTGCCTCCCATCTCACGGTGCGCCGGTGCCCGCCGGTGCTGGGGCAGGACGTGCCCTGCGCAGGGCAGAGCGCGGCACGGAGCCTCCCGGGGCACCGCGCAGCTCCCGGCCAGAGGGTTGCACCTCCCAAAAGCTACCTCTTTTTTTTTTTTTTTTTTTTTTTTTCTTCTCCTGTTTTTTAGATAAAGTCCACCGAGTTTTACTGTTTTGGTGGTGTTCCCCAGGCAAACCTCTGTTAGGAAAGCGCGAATTGCTATAAGCATGAAAAGTGAAGCGACTGGATGTCATTGCGAACAGGGAATATGCCTTAGATAAAAGCTTTTCACAAGGCTGTCCTGTTTTCCCCTGTAGAGGGGATGACATACTGCCTCCTGATTTTTGATGCTGTGCCTGGAAAAGCCGAAGTTAACAGGCTATGAACACTTTAAAGTAACATGAACTGATACGAGAAGCAGCGTGCCAGAGTTGCTCAGCTGCAACACATATGATTGCAGAGTTGCTAACTCCAGGTGTTCATCTAAGCAGTAAATATCATCTCACCTGTAATTGTCATCATTATGTGGAACTAAAACAAATTTTAGGTAGCTAGTTCATCAACTCAGGCTGATGCTCTGGATATGCTATTTCTTCTGATTCTAGAAAACCCAATTTGCTAAGTGTCCTTTAGTTAGATGTTAAAGCCAGTAAGCTCAGAATTGGGTAACTTTTTCTAGGAAGGTGTCATAGTAGGTTTTTAGGAACTGCTAAGTACTGGTCAAATACTGAGTGCTAGTCTGTATAATTTGGTTGTCACTATTTTAACTCCGAACTCTGATAGTCAAAATCATAGTAGCAAACAGTCACCTGTCCACAAGTAGAAACAACAGATGTGCAGATATGTCAGGACTTCGAGTAGTTGTGTAACCTTGACTTCATACTCTGGATCCTTAGCATGCTCTAACACCTGGTGACAAAGGCTGTCTTTTACTCTCCATTACAGCATAAATTTTAAAATATTAAGCAAAGGGAGAGCTCTTGTACTCTGTCTCTTTAAATCTGCTTGTACTTTAATGTACTCTGCAGGCTTATTTATGCTGTATTTGTTCTAGCAACTAGAACTACTTTTCTAGGGAATTACAAACTTAGTGTAGCCTCAGCCGCCCTGTACTTGTCAAGGAGAAATGTAATCCATTAATCTGTGCAGTGCAGAAAAAGTGTAAATTCTAAGTGTTAATTTTCTTTCTAAGAAGCAGACAACAAGTGAAAGTCTTTCAGTAAGACTTTTTTGATGCTTCCTTTGTTGCTCTGTGTTTTACCAAAATAAGGTGGAAGTTGAATGTCTTAAAAAAAATACAAAAACTTGCTAAACATTATCTTGATAGATGACAGCGATTTGCAGAATACACAACTGGAGGTTGATGGCATTCTAGAATGTGCTTGACTGACCAATATCAGTAATAATGTGCACTTGAAGAGTTAATTTTTTTTTAAACTATTCCTCAAAATGTGCTAATATAACATTTTTCCAAATAACATAGTTGATTTGTTCATATTATTTTGATTTTCTTTTCTATGTAATCACAGTATATGTTAATAAAAATACATATTCCTGTAAATCTATGGTGGGGAAAAAATGCCTGTAATTTAAGGCATGCCCAGTAAAAAACCTGTTGGATTATATACTCCTATGCTAGTTTATTTACTGGTGCTATATTTCTGTGTCTTTTTTGACAGTATTTAATGCAAAAGTGTTGCTTAACAAACTGACTGTCCTGGAAACTAGTCAAAAAAATGTTTATTAGGCTCATAAATTAATATGTTTTTATGGGAACTAATATGGGCTCCATTATTTTGCAATTTTTATCTAGGTAAGAAATTCTGAAAAATATTTGTAGAGAGTTACATTGAAGACACTTGCCTTAAACTATTCTCCAGCATGTATTTTGTTTATAGCAGGAATACTTTTAGTAGAAGCTTTAAACTGTGTACACATACACATCCAGAGATACCTAAGGACACGTGTAAACAAAGAAATTCACTCTAATCTTAAATGTACATTGAGTGTTAATCAGAGTAAGGAAATGAGATTGTCTATCATACCCCCGCTCCTTAAGGAGATGGACACAAAATATTATTTAGACAAATTATTTTACACATGTTATGTATGAACTGAGCTTAAAACCAGGTTGAGACATCCCCTGATAGAATACCTAGGAATGTGTAGCAGTACAAGCAAATATTATTCTTTATTTAATAGAGCTGGTTTTCTCCTTCTGATTTACTTTCCATGTTTTCAGTCATCTCTTTGTCCTATTTAGTGTGAATTGAATTGGTTTGTCTGGTTATAGCACTTTGCTTCGTTTCTTTTATACCTGGGTACTCTGTTTCAGGAATTTCCTAGGGGAAGAAAGCAAGTTCAAGCAAGACAAGCAAACAACATTCTCTGAATAGCTAATTTTCCTGTGCATTTAGGATAAAAAAAAAAAATTAAAAACACGTTACAATACACACACAGAAAGAAAATGTCCATATATGCAGATTGTCCTACACTGAAAGTGTAGGACTTTGAGTGTGATTCCACTATACAATAACATCATCCAATAATTATTTTGCATGCATCTTATTTTTATGTTTATGAAAACCAGCAGCTCTTTCAGTATGAAGATGCTTCCTTGAAGACTTTACATTAACTGTCCATGCAGCGAATATCACATTGCAAGTGTGCATTTGCACAGTGATTTAATTTAATTTTACATTACATACAGAAAGTGTGTTAAAAAGTTAAAATGTGGCTATTCATAGCTCTTTGTCAAATTAGTATAGGTAGGAATATTTTCATTATCTTTTTGAAAATATGTGCATTAACTCCCAGTGGGAAGTAAATATCTTAATTTCACAAAAGCCTAATGAAAAATAAATACAGGTGCTTGCCATATTACCTGCATACTAATTTTGTGTAAGAGTGGTAATAGGTATTTCATATTTCTTTCTCCATTTGCTATTTTATTTTATTTTATTTTATTTTATTTATTTAATCTGTGTGCAAAAAGGACCAGAGGTCCTAATGATTTACGGTTTAAATTTTTAGGGCTTTATAGGAAGTTGTTGGATTTGTGCATTCTTACTACATTTTCTCCAGGCAGGGCTCTGTATATAGCAGAGCACTGGCAGAATTCAGCACAGCGGCCTCAGTGTGGTCTGTGCAGATTTCATAGCTTGTGAAAAGCAGCCTTGTTTTCTGAGATAAATGATTACAAGCAGACCGGGCAAATGCAGAGTCGTCGTTTACTGATAATACTAAAAAGACCACACTTCAGCAGGCTCGGGCTACTTCTTAGAAATCAACATATAGTAAGCATGAAATGGGTGGCTGGACATATGCCCCTTCTGAGTTATTTTTCAGTGTAAAGCAGCAAATAACCCTCCTTATTTGTAATTCCATTTTATAGTGCTACCGATTAAAGTTAATTACTGGAAACAAGAGGGAATCGGGTGTGCCCGATGTGGTAGAAAACCATGGCCGAGGTGGCTGCTGATACAATGGGACATCAAATAAAAGTTGACAGAATAAACTAAATAAGGGCAGCGAGTGGGTGAGGAAGGCAAAATGATTGTGAAATGAAATTCCATGAAAAATTAATGAAATAGAAAGATTGTGCTGAGGACGGAGGGAGGAAACCTGCTTGGTTCTTCATCATCCTGCAATGCCAAAGTAATAAATGAGCATGTTTCATCTTGGCGAGGTTCAGGGACACAACTCCTTCCCCACAACAGAATTGCGTCGTGCTTCAAGATGTGTTCCGCTTATCTCGTCCCCTGACAGCTCGAGAGGAAGGGACTGGATTTGGTGATAAAATTAAATTGATTAAACCTTTATCCGTCATCTAATTTGGTACCTTTCTTTTTTCTTTTCTTTTTTACTATTACCTCAAATTTCTAGTGATCCGTGTAATGACAGCAATTTGAGATAGCATCAAGGACATTAGCTACGATGACTGAACTTGAATTTAGAATAAAAATATGGGATTCATGAGTCCATATCTAAATAGCAGATGATTAGGTTATAGCAGAGTTATATCTTTCTAGCAACAGCATGTAAGTGTGAGGGCAATAAAATGGTGCATTTTGCTCTGAGAGAGAATACAATATTTCGACTTTACTTTAATATATTAATTATGGAAATAGAAAAAGCACCAATATAAATATTGACCGTATCTATCATGAGCAATTACATATACAGCCGTTTTTACTTCTTTGAGCTCAGAAATTAAGTCATATTTTGATTGCTTCAGTGGCCATGCAAGGGCATATAAAGCTATTGTCAAAGTAGTATACTGTTGGAAATTGCTTCATATTGCTTAAAAATTTTTAGCTTCTTCTTGGTGACTTGGGATGGAAATTCTGCCATGAGGTGAGAGCTTTGCTTGCAAATTCCACTTTAGGTGATATTCATGGAGTTTTTAAAAAGAACCCTTTTAAAAAAGCCCTTTCTGAAGTGATACCTTACAAATGGAAAACACTGCTAAAAATTAAAGGTCAGGTGAAATTGCCTTGTGAAATATCAAAGCTACTGACAGTCTGTGCAAACTGTTTTCTTAGGTTCTTTTAATGCCCCTTAGGTCAGCAAGTTGCATTTAAAAAGCAAATATCAGAATATCTGCCTGATCGCCTGTAACTGTGCTACTTTTGAATTACTGTTAGTCAACACTGTGTAGGTTCTGCAAGGAGTAATGAACCTGAATTGATCCCTGTGTTCCCTGCTAACTATCTCTACAATCTTTCAGCCGGTTTACCATTGTCCCCATGTAAACTATTAGTTATCCAGACACACACAAAAAAGCTGATATGCATTAGTAGACAGATCGCTCTCAAGGCATCTGTGAAGAACTTGACGTTTTTTTATTCATAAAACATTTCGTTTTGCCTTAAAATTATGTAAATTCCAATAGTAAAATGATGTGATTACCTTTCTGCTCTAGCTGACCTTTGTTCCCTGATATATGAATCTGAAAGGAAGCAGCCAAGCCAGAGGAGTTTTAACGATGTATCGTGATTAAAAGGACTGCTTTGTTAACTGGGGGAGGCAGCTTGTCAAGCCACGCTAATAGGCAACCCTCTGCAAGTCATAAAATAACCATATTTAATGCTTTAACAGAAAGCATTAAATGGTCGGTGTTAATGTCATTCACTCAGTCTAGAATTTCTTACCTCTTACAATGAGTTTGAAATAGGAAGACTTATTTTTAGCCCCTGAATTAACAATACGTGCTCTGGCCTATGGGCTGGACATCACCATGCACAGTTTGATAAAAATCTCTGCTAAGTAAAGCATGATGACAGGACAAGCACGGAGCAGGGCAGGCTGTGGGAAGAGCAGGATGGCCAATATTGAAGATAATTATGGTGTCATTAATGAATAAAAGGTGTATTCTCACTGCATATATTCTGTTTCATTCTGTCTGTTCTAGCTCCCAGATGTGTACTAGAAAGAGTGAGGATTCAGATATATGTGGCAAAAGGGGTTAGAGAAGTGTAAAATTTCATTAAAAGAACATTGATAAGATTTATATTGTTTACTTTGGAGATAAATACAAGAAATAATACAGTAAAATTATAGTAAAGAAGGAAATATTCTAAAGTAAACAGAATACTCTGATTTATTCCCAAGTTTTTTATTTATAAAGACAAGGGTGTTTAAGAAAAAAAAGAATTTCAGCATGTTTAATAGGAGTGGAAAGACTTTCTGATGAGACAGTATTGTAGCTGGTCTGGGCATTCCATTTATTTAAGGTATGGAAAAACAAAACATATTTTTAGGGAGTTGAGGTATTTGATTAGCTCAGCTGAGACTCATACTGAAAAGTTTGCTGCTCACTTCGGTGAATGTAGGCTTTGACTTTAGCTAGGATACATTAAGAAGGATTTGTATTTTGTAATATGAGATATGAATGCTCTTTTCCAGAAAATTATCTGACTCCTGGTTTACTTGGATGATGAGGAAAGGTGATGTGTAGATGGTTTCATCGCTCCTGACCACAGTGAGGCTTTTTTCCCTCTCCTGTTTGCACAGCTGAAGCTGGAGCACAGCGGTTCAGGAGGTGCCCTTCAGCTCGGCGTTGGGGCGGTGGCAGTGCTTATCCACCCACCCTGTGCCTCCAAAAGCCAGGAGCACAGCTGTGAGGAAGGCAGGCACGTCTCCTTGAAATATTAAGTCACCTTCCTCTCTGTTCCCACTGAGCACCCTGCTTGATGTATGTAAAAAGGAGACCAAAATCAAGACTGGTTCCCTATCTCTTGCTTTGATGGTGTGGGGCGGTTAGTAAGTAAAACAGTAAGAATTAAAATTGTTTCTTATTCCCTTGGAAAAAGAAATAAAAGGATTTGATAAAAGGGGGGGTGTAAATGAATTTTACAAGTACGTGATGATTTGTTAAACAGAAAAAAAACACAGTTACTGTCGTGACTGCTAGGGCATCATCATCAGATTAGTTCTGTGTGGTAGGGGATTACCCCTGCAAACTATAGTCTGCCTGTGTGACAGTGTTCCTGCTGACTTAGGGCTTGGTTCCAATGCTGTGCCCAGTATTGCACCTGATCTCAGAGTTGTTCCACTTGTGAGTGCTGTTCCTGAAGCCTGCAGTAAATGCTGGTGGCATTTTATGTGCTATCTGGGACTAAGGAACGAGCAATAAGTAGATCTCAGCAAAATAAAACTTCATGCTAAAGTGTGATATCTTTTTCCTCATTTTTACATAATTTTTGTTCTTTATAAGAGAAGTGGTGCTCAAAATTATTAACAGGGTCACCTTTTTCTAACTGCTAATGAAACACCAGCACAAAAAGTCAAAGCTGCTGGGAAGTGTGGGAAGAAATAAGTAGGATTTGACAGATACTTTATCTCCATCTCCCTCAAAAAAGATTTACACACAGCTAATTTTATGCAATTGCCTGCTTCCTATCACTTCTCAGAGACTGTGAAATGGCTGTTTATTCCATAAATAGTGGGGTTTAACAACTGCGATATGATGGCTATCAAGCTAACTAATGAAGTATTTATCTTTGCATAAGGCCTGATGCTGTTGCCACTACTCACAGTAAAACTGAAATCAAAACTTCTCAGCATGAGTCAGGGTGGCAGAACTGTGCTGCTCTATGCATGGAGGCCTGTGTCTTACATGTCTGTACATTGTAAATGTACATATTTATACAGTTTTGTATGAAACATACAGCTGTCTAGCAGTATGAGATGAATGACTTTAATAAACTTCCAAGTTTGATAAGGAGTCTTAAAGCTTGTAGAGTCTAAAACATGTTACATGAGGGATTTTTATATAACATTGAAGTATTTTGTTTAAAGGTGTAAAAATAAAATTAATTTCTATCACTTGTGTGCTTATACACATCCAGACATACACGCTGTATGAATTTTTTATGTAAAAAAAATTATATAAAGATTCTCATAGGATTTGTGTATGATTTTCCTCTGTGTAAAGCTGATAGTTTTACAGACAAATCACAAAAGCACAACTGCACAGGGATTAGAACATTTTTGTAGAGTGAGTAATAAATAAACTTCTTATAAGCATGATTTTTCAGGGTATTTAAAGTATAGAATATTCTATTTTTGTAGGTATGTTTTTGAGAGGCCAAGTAATTCCAAATGGTCAAGATAAATGCTTACGCGAAAGCGTAATATGTCAGGAAACCTGAAATCTTTACCAAAGAAGGTGGATTTGGTTCTAAGTTTCTTTGTCTGCTGATATCTCTCCAAATGAATCTTACAGAAAAATTGACGTAACTGGGATCAGAAGCCAGCCCTGAGCTTGTGTTCCATTTTACATCCATGCCAGCAGTCTTGCCACAAACCACCAGGCAAAGTGCTTCTGCATTCTTGAACACTATTTAACTGAAATTAACTTTCATTAGCTGATTTCCAGGTTGTAATTTCCCTCCCTTGTGCCACTCATGAATTTACGTGTCCATATGAATGGTGATTTTGGGAGGCAAGGGCAAGAGCCACAGTGGTCTGCATTGCCTCCATTGTTGAACAGCACAGACAGTAATTAAATTGGAGCTCAGCTCTTGCTGCTCATAGATTTAAGAGTTTAAAAAGCAAACAAACAAAAAACCAATCAAAAAACCCAAACAAACAAAAAAAAGAAACCAACCAGTACAAAAAGGGAATGTTCTGTAATATCACTGACAACAGATTTCCTTCAGATACAACTGCTGCAAAGATTATTGATCTATGTTTATAATTTATTTATGCTAAAGCATCTGATGTGCGTTTGTAAAATCAAGATGCTTGTCTCATTTTCAATTCATGTTTGTGATGATCAGTTTTTACAGCTGTATGATAGAGTTTTCCTTTACCTGGTGCTGTGCCAACAAGGAATACTTTTTGTGCCTTCAGCTAAATCCATGAACACAAGTAATTTGATTTTTTTTTTAAAAAGAAAAAAGTTTCACTATGAGTCATTTAGATTTCATGAGCAGGAAGAAGATGGCATTTCCAAGTATTCAAGCATAACTGTGAAGAATTTTAGCTTTACCAGGACATGTCAAAAGGTAGTCTTTGTACCCTGCCAATAGTACTTTTAAAATGAAACTTTAGCTCTGTAATATTTTTGTTAAAAATAAAATAAAAAATAAAACTGCAGAACTTTGAAATATTTGGAGTATAGCACAAAGTGTGAACTGTAAGGTTAAAATGGAAAGTAAGATACTAACAGTATCGGTTACCAGAAGGTGGTTTTGAGGTGTCAAAAAACAAGTATTTTTTAGAAAGAACACTTGTTTTGATTAGTCAGAAATGAAATAGACTTTTGCAATTTATAAGTGTGGTTTGTAATAGAAGGAATTTGACAGAACACTGCTTTATAGGTTTGTTATTCCAGATACATTTTTAAGCAGGTGATACATTCTGCTTTAATGGAGTAAGAAACTATAGACAAAAACATTTTGGCAGGTTTTCCTGAAGCCTACCAGTGAATTCCCTATTAAATGTATATTTTTATGATGTAAGACACATTGGGCTATTTTTGCCTGATAGTGACTACGATCATCCTTCTCTTCAGATAATTCCAACACATCCTAGCCAAAAGAACTCTTTTTGCCGAGAGTTAATAAAAATGCATCAGCATAATCATACCAAGTACATGTTCCAAGTATTTATGAACAGGTGTTATTAAATCTCACAGAGAGGCAACATTTCCCCAGTTTACAGAGGGAAACTGAGTCAGAGCAGTAAATAAATCTGTTGCAGAATTAATTAGCAAGAGGTAGGAATTCAGAGGTCCGTTGCTTGTTTCCAGTAGCAAATGAGCCTGTTTCTAGTTCATACTTATACTTTCTGTATCTGTAGTTGCATCACATCATTAGGGTTTATCATATGAAATATTTGTTGGACATGGCAGGTCCCTGGCTGCTGATTTCAAGGCAGACACTGTCCCACGCTGCACACCAGCAGCCAATGCTCACAGGCAGGAGTAGGTATAATCCCTGCCTGCAAGGCACCCTGCTACATGTGTTTGCAAAGCAGTTCTGCCTGGTGGCATTTGAAAAAAAAGAAGGGATTTTATTTATTTATCTATTTTTTATGTAAACAAATGCACGGGGATCAAATTCTTCCTTGGTGTTAAATCACATTTGCTCTTTAGCTCCTGGAAGGCTTTTGATTTCTCCCAGAAAGGTTTGTTATACATGCTGAGGGCAAAGTTTCTATGTATCCAAGTTTACATTTAAAAGGCAACTCTTCCTTCAATGTTAGTGCATACCGCAAACAAATTTGTAGAATGACTCTATTTTTGGCACACATAACTATTTTTGCCACACACTTTAATTTCTTCAGATGCTATGAGAGTTTCTTGTGGAATCAATTGAAACCACTACAGATATTTTTTATATTTTTAATGAGAATTTTCCTTTTAGATGAATCACTTAATTTCAGTAAGAATAAATTTTATCTAGATTTCATAAGTTTTATTTCCATTAAAAATCTTAGTAGCAGTACTTACACTGTGCCTTGCCTGTAGTTCATCAATTTAATATGTGCATGTGCTTCTTGGGAGACCAGGAGACTATCCCACTTTAGCTAAAACCGCTGTAAATTGACTGTACTCTTTAACCAGAAGATAGTTCTTTCACTAAAGCATGGCAAACAATGCTAAGATGAAAACAAGAACCAAGTTCCAGTTTTCGAGTCTAGAAATGTAATTCTAAAAGTTAAAAACAATTTAAAAAATCTATTCCCCATACGTTATTATTTTAATTTTGCCTCAGAAACCTCCAAGCCCTCATTTAGAGTCTGCAAAATGAAATGAAAGCAAGAAGCGACAAATTATTACACACTGTTTTGGGTCTTCTAGCACACTGTTTTAGCAGGAGTATGAAATAAAAACTATAAGTCGTCTCAATCTATTCTTAATGGTTAAAAAATAACCACAAAGGCTTCAAAAAGCTACTCTTAAAACATAGCAGATGTGACCCTGAAGATCCCTATTGTCTCCTTCTTGATCAAAACACCCATCTCTTTCCTCCCCATCTTTTTGTTATCATAA
Source organism: Heliangelus exortis (assembly GCF_036169615.1). Taxonomy (NCBI): domain Eukaryota; kingdom Metazoa; phylum Chordata; class Aves; order Apodiformes; family Trochilidae; genus Heliangelus; species Heliangelus exortis. The sequence continues at coordinate 11,872,935 of NC_092423.1, read as the reverse complement.
TCCACTCACACATCCTCACCTATTGAAGCAGCTGCTATTGATACAAATTATAAAAATAAAAGTATATAGGAGATTGGTGTCTAGATTGCACCAATATATCATCAAAGGTTTTTGGGGTAACATACGGCCTTGGGTCAGAAAAATCACTTGTTCAGTCATTTGATTGCTGTTCAGAAGAACAGTAAATAATAAGTAACAAGATCTGCATACAAATATGCAGGTGCTTAATTAGTTTGGATTGTTTTTTTGGGGGGGAGAATCAGAAACTGGATAAGTTACTATTTTCCTTAAAAATTTATATATATATATATATATACATATAATAACATGCTTACTTGCCAACATGTATTTCTTAGGGCTCATTCTGTCTTAGCACATCTAAACTGATCTTCCTGGTATGTTCTGAGCTGAATAGCTGCTTCTCCAACACTGGCATGTCAAGTTGGCTTCTGTGTTTTTAGACAGAAATGAGAGGCAGCAAAAAGTAAAGGTAAGGGGCTGTGACTATTATTGTAATGGCCGTTATAACAGAAGCAATGAGTGCATCATATAGAGGCAGCTGGGTGAGTGGAGTGCTTTGTTAATCTTGGTTTCAAGTAATTTCTCTTGTGTTGATTTGTTCCACACTATATTGTTGCAAATGGTGGTGTTGGGTACATACCTGGCTGCAGCTGCACTCATGCGTAGACCTCGTACAGACAAGCTAATGAATTTCCAGCTGTCGCTTCCCTGTGCTCCAGCAGCTATCACTGAGTTTCCACGTTGTGGAAGAGATAAAGATGACTCACTGAAACCCACATGGAAAAAGAGACTTTTCAGTGTTCATCATCACAGTCTTTGCAGAGAGGTGAAGTACAGGTGGGCAGGGTTGCTAAAGGCACAGTGAGATGTGATGCTCAGCACATCTGTGAACAAAAGTGTGGCTTCAGGACAACGGCCTCAGGGCTCCCTGATGGAATGCAGGAAACTGGTTTCCATCAGCCTTTTCTAGCAGACAGTTTGTCTCTACCAAATGTTGACAACATATTACATAAATTTCCCTGCAACAGCTTGTTTCTGAAACTTTCCCCAGTAATACAGATTAAGTTAGAATTTTGTTTTGACGGCTTTAATGCATATTCATTAGATAAAAGCCCAGACAATTACTGTGATAGTTTCGCTAGCGGGTGGAGTATGTTTTAGGATTTGATGGGCATGGGATTTGCTGGAATAATCTCAGAAAAATTTGGGGGATTACTTTTCTGATGGGGGGTTGTATGAAAAGTGAGAATGTAAGCAGATTTGAAGGTGATTTCATTATGTTTTTACATTGTTTTGCTTTTACCATTTTAAATTTACATTAAGTTCATACTTTGAACAAGTGGAGGTCTCTTAGGGGAAGCAATGAGCCACACAAATAAATACTACCTAAATAATATATTTTAAAATTGTGTAAACAGTAAGCAGCAGTATTTCTAAAGGGATATAATTTTCTTGTGTTCATTTTCCAAAACAGAAAAAAGAATTAGAAAAAGTATTTTTTTATCTTCACTTTTATAATGTTCTCTTTCATCCATTATGGACATTAAAGTTATAGATTTTTTTTTTTTTTTTTTTTTACTAGGTAATGTTAGAGACAATATGCATGCATCAACATTGCTTGTTGTTAATTTTCAAACAAGAGCTCAATTCCCCTTTTATTTCCACTAGACAAGAGAGAAAGATTGAGAGCAGAATCAAGACCTAAAGAACAGGAGGCCAATCCTGTGCTGTTACATGGGAATATTTGAGGAGCACCAGGCCCTACCACTCATGGGACCATCATCATCCTCACATCCTCACATCCTGGTCATGTTCTCTTCAGCGCGAATTGACCTCAGTTGTAAATTTTAGAAGTTTTAGGGTCATGTGAACTGGGGCTATCAGTACTGGAACTAGAGTGCCAAACTAGAGTTTCAAAAAGAAAACAACTTAAAATTGCACACTCAGCACTTCATTGCATCAGCACATCGCAGCATCAGAATTTAAGATTAAAGTAGGTTTAAAAATACACTTGCATAGCACGGAAGTTATCAGTCGAGACACCCTATCTGTTGAATGCTTTGTAAGTATCAGTAGCATTTCAGTATCTGACTTAAACAGAAATCATCATGTAAAAATGCTAATAATTTCTCTACACTGTTTTGTTACTAATGGAACTTCAGAGCTATGAATGCATATGTTTATGTTCAATTTCTATTTATATACTTAAACACAGACACTCTAGTACTATGCATATTAATGTACGAAAATGTGCTCCAGCAACCCATAAAGTACCGTACATGCATATTTATATAAAGACCTGAAACCAATGGAGGTTTTTTCCTAGGCTTAATGAGAAGCTTGGATCAAACCCTGATTTTTTTTTTTTTTACTAAACATTCTACCAAATTTTTAGGAATTTATTTGGTTCATAGCATTTTGTTGTTGCAATCAGTATTTAATACTTAAACACAAATTTTTTATGAGCTACATCATTTTCACAAGCTTGAGTACAGATGTTTCTATGTTGGCAGAGCTGTTTCCTTACTCCCTCTACCATCCTCCTTTCTCTTTCTTGTTTTCAGTGTGTTTTAATCATGTTTTGTAATCCCCCATGCTGTTCTAACAGATTAATTAGCAAACCTCCCATTTCAGGCTCTGAATTTCTCTTAGCTGAGACCATTTATAATCTCAACTGAAAAGACAAGATTGAATATCTGCCCTGTAATTTATCTCCTTGCATCTTGTCACCATCATGAGTATTGTTTGTTTTTTATTAAAACTGGGGGTTTTAAGGGTGAAGCGTTACACTCTGCATTATCTGGGCTCTTAGCCTGAAAATAAATCCATGCAGATGTGTTGCGAGGAAACAAAAAAGTGAAGGAGTCAAGGAATCCACAACTCATGTTCTTTTGTAGAATTTGGTACTTCAAATCTCCACTTTTTTTTTTCTTTTTTCCAAAAATCAATTTAAAGAAACTGTATCTAGGAAAAGTTTAATTGTTTCTCTTCTTCATATTTTCAAAATTTTCCTTGCAAATATGCAGGATAGATACATATGTGTATTTGTGCGTTTACAAAAAGTAAATAAATCCAATATTTCAATCCAATCGTAGGATGCCAAAAATCTATGGTTTTCAGAAAATCCATGATGGGACATGCATCTGTATCAGCTGCTGGTGGTACTGGGATAGCAGTCCTCCTTCAGAAGTTCAGGCATCAGCTTTGCTCAAGTTATTGAGATTTCCATGTTCAGCCTCTTTGCTCAGAGCTTTTGATGGGAGCATTTTTCTCTACTGCAATTGCTGTGCATGTTTTTTTCATATACTTGGGGTAGAGATTTTGAGGGATTTAAAGCAGATCAAGTAACTGTTTTTCATTACATGCTTCCAGCTGAAAACCATAGGGTGGCAAACTTTCTCTCCCCCTCATCCCTGATGCACAGCATGAACGGATAGTTCAGGAGGAAGTTTGCTAAGACATTGTACGTTTCTGAGTACAGGTAGAAGAGTAATAAATAAAGTATTTTTGTGCTTATTCCACCTGCTGACCTACTCACCATGCCAAGCACCAGCTAGCAGCACCCAGTGTCACATAATTATTGCAGAAATTGTGTTTCTCCTATCAGCTGCAAGCTGATATCCACATAAACTTGTCCATCCAAAGGACCCTGTTCTCTTCAACCCAATCTGGGCCAAAGGAGGGTATTCAGGATCTCCCGTACATGGTTTCTTAGATCATTTAGAGGCCTGAAGCTTCTGCTGAGGTCTCTTGCAGATGTGCACTTCTGTTATTTATGCAGTGTCAACCTTTCCAAATTAATGAGAGCTCCAAGAGCTTCTCAATAGGTTTACTACTGTCTTTGGAATGATACTGTAAAATAACATAGTTATAAACTTTTTTTTTTCTTTAATATCTATATAAATATAAGAGAAAATAAAACAGCTAATGCCTGATTATTTTTTTTTTTAATTTATTTCACGACTCATGAGCTTTGTAGGTTCTAGATTAAAAAATAATTTCAAACATGAGTAAGAAATGGCATGGACAGAAAAGTTCCTTTCAGCTAGCAATGTGAAATATCTTTCAGGGGCTGTGATTCCAGTCTGCCAGTTTCCTAGAGTGCACAGAACAAGTGTGGCTGTGACCAACAGAGCCCATGAAGCAATTTGAAATAGTCTCTAGCACTCATTTCTTTCTCCAGGAAGAACTAATTTTAAATATTCCAGCAGGCCTTTCAGAGGATATGGCATCTTTTCCAGCTGACTGCTTCTTTTTTATGTTTGTTTTTTAAGATATCTCCTTTCTGTTTTTTCTCTTACAGCCTCATACTTCCCAGCTGCATTGCTCTCTCCTCAGCCTCTGGCCAATCCCATTAACTGCTGTGTTGGGACAACGATATTTCGTGGAGGAGCAGCTGACTGATGCAAGTTGGTTAGGCTGAATTTGTGGGCAACAGAGGATTTCTTTAGAAGATGCAGTGTCTCCAGAGTTAGTGGGGCTTAGGAGAGAGGCAAGATCCTACCTACAGCAATCTGTCTGCCAGAGGTAGAGGTGATGTGAGACTTGAACATACAATTTCCTTTGAGCATGTCCAGAAAGTCTATTTTAGGAAGAAGTTCCATGAACTCTGTGTGTGCAGGTGCAGGTCAGGGACTTCAGTTAAGCTTGGGCTAGTGAGCTGCCAAAATGTTGGGGTCACAGGATGGTCCAAATAGCAGCCAGTTCTGCTCAGTGTGCTCATATGAACCTGTGAGAGATGTGTTACTTCTGTGTCTCCTGGTGGTAAAGTGGGAGGCCAGTGGCTTCCTGATCACCCCAGCTCCATAAGCAGGGAAGACATGTGTCTTACCTGATGTTGTACTGGGGTATGGAGCCAGTTTCACACACTTGCAAAATGGATTTCCACTAAAGGAAGCTCTGTTCCAAAACTAGCAATGCAAAACTTAAAATTATCTTCTTTATTACTAGGACATATTTTTAGGCCCTAATTCATGTCATGTGAACACAGTCCTCCCACTCCTACGTTGGGAGTACTGAACAGCAGTCTGAGGGCTGTGTATTAAATTTTCCAGAAATAGGTGCTACCCAAGATTTTGCATATTTACATTTGTCGACTTTAAAAAAAATGCACCCAATGGCTCTAGGCCTGTATATGGTTTTAAATAGTGAAAAATCCAAGTACAAACTTCTATCCTTTGTTTTCTTGTCAGTCAATCTTCATTTTTATTTTGATTTCGTGAACATTTGCCTAGTTACTTTGCATCTTGATGCAGCAAGCTGAAAAAAAAAATACAGAATGTGGGTCCAGCTCCTATAAAAGCCTTTTGGATGTCTCCTGTTTTCTGCACTCTCCTCTTGAGCTGCAGTACCACAGCTTTGGTCACCAGTAAGTACCTGGAGCTATTTATTCCCCGTTGTCTCCAGTGATGTGTCTGAGAGCAACTCCAGCAGTGTACCTACATTACTTGCCCACTGGAGGACCTGCAGCTGATGTTCACTGAAGTAAAATCTGCTGAGGTTCCCTGCTAAAAATTCCCTTGTGGGAGCACTGAAGTGCAGCAAGGGCAGTGTCAGCTGATGGTGTCATGCAGCAGCGAGAGGCGTTTGGAGAGGAGGTGTGATCCCACTGCAGCCTGGGCAGGGGAGGTTGCCATGTCGAGCTCTGGGAGCTGTGGCCGCCGGTGACTGCGATGCCACAGCCCTGCCTGGCTGTGTGACGCCTGGCGCAGCACCCCCAGGGGTATGGGCCTGGAGACAGCTGGATCAGCACCACTGCCTGTGAAGCAATGAGTTCAGTGGGACACCACTCATTAAAAAGCCCTGCTGGTGTAGTGAGCTGCCAAGCTAGATGAGGAGCTCCGGTGAGGACAGGAATTTATTTGCTCTGGAATGGCAGCCACCATGCCCGTGAGTGCTGGCTCTGCAGGCATAGGCCGCCTGTGTCTGCCTGCTGGGCCCTCCCTGGATGCAGGCACACACTTGTGACCCATTTTTTTGTTTGCTGTCAGCTGTTGCTGTCCTCTGTCAAATATTTAAGGTGTTTATGCTACAGTGACAAATAGAGAGAGTGATCCCTGGAGCTTGTATTCCCAAGAGCTGCTCCTAGGCACGCTGCCCTCCACTTCAGTGGGATATCTGCGTACCCAGGTATTGCAGGAACTCCATGGTCACATCAAAATAACCACAGTCTCCTAATGAAGAACACTCTGATCTTGGATGTTGCCTGTACCCATCATGCTGTTACCTCCATTCTGAGGAGCAGAGAAACAAGATTTCATCATCCAGTAGTGCTGCAGGAGGGCTGTCTCAGCACCTCTGTGTTTGGGAGGTAAGCCAAGCCAGGTAGGCTCTGGGTAGTGCCACTCCACAAGAAAACTATAAATTTAGGAGATGCAAAATATTAATGTTTTGCCACAGAATGGGGATGGAATTATACATCAAGTAAAACCTAAAGTAATTGTTTAAAAAAAAAATTATTAGAAGTTTTTTACTCTGCCAGCATACTGCACAGACTAATGTGATCAAGCCAATGACCACTATCTTGAAAAAGAAAAGAAAAAAAGCAGTGTATAGAAAGATATGCTTCTTAATTTTAGATAAATAAGACAAAAATATATGAGACATTTGGAAAATGCAAATCAAATCTGCTCTTTGTTTTAATCTATTATTGTGAGAGCTTGCAATAGGTAAGATTAGAAAATGATCAGTGAGAAATATTATTGGTGTGCTGAAGATTTAAAATCACCGGGGGCTCTTTCACTTGAAATAAAACCATTGGCATATGTCTGTATCAATATATGAATGGAGAGGAATCAGATATTTTTGCTACTGCAAAAAAAAATTAATAACAGTTCATTAGCATTAGTGCAACTTACTTCTCTGTTTAATTTACAGCCACATATCTAGATCAACTGTAAAATATTCCTAGGCTTAGGACACACTGTCCTCCATTGAATGCTTAGCCTGGAAAGGTTATTAACATTGAATGGGGACTGTTCTCTCAGGAGAGCTACAGATAAAATGACCAGGGAAAGAAATAGCACAACTTCTCAAATTAGCATAATTAGTAATTATCTCTTAATAGCCCCACTTGGCTTTGGAGACTTGGCACTTGAAATTCCGCTTAAAGTTCAGTGAGGAAAAACAAATTTCACGCTGAAATGTCTCAATAACACAGCTGAGCTGCTGAGGTAATCGACTGGTTTAGGTAAAAGGAAGGAGATGAACATATGGATAGGGAAGATCTTTCCTGTAAGCACTCTGTTTGTGTTTGCATATGTAAAGCTCTTGAGGCATAATGGTACAATTGCCACTTTCTCTGGGGGTGAGAGAAGGGCAGGAGGATGAGTGGGACTTGTTTCTCTTCTTTTGTGGAGAGAAATACATGAAGATAATGAACTTAAGTGAGGAAATCCCATCCATTTTCACCAGAATTGTGTAGTTTCTTTTGCAAGTCTAGCTGAAATAAAAAACCCGGAGACAAACAAGCCAAGCAGTGGATAGAAGCAGCAGCCTTTATCATAGCCTCTGGCAGAACTAGAGCTTCCCCAAAGAGGGACAGTTCTCCAAAATTTAACTCAAGGCAAAATTGGATGAATAAGTGGAGGGAGCCTAGTAACCCTAGTTTTTTCTTTCCTTGGTAAGTAAACAGGTGGCTCTCTTAAGATACTTCTAGATGGGAAAACAAAAGCGAAAGAGAAATATTTACTATTTTTACAGACCTAAACCCCAGTGTTATTTATCCTCTGTCAGAAAGCAAATTATCAGCTGATCCTGATCTAAATAAGTCTTTGTTATTAAGAAGGCATGTTTTGATTTACATGCTTCGTAGCTGTTTGGAAGCTTTCCATCAGGAGACATATACACAATTGATAAACCTTCCTAAACTAGTTTGAAATAGGAAAGTAAGGTGTTTCATTTGATCCCCTTTGGCAGACAAGGCAATTCATGTTGGGTACCACATCAATAATGGATTTACTGAGGTGATAGTTTGGGGGGCTTTGATTTTTTTTTTCTCAGTTTTGTTTTTTGTTTGTTTGTTTGTTTTTATTTTGGTGAGATATATACAGATATATATATAAATATTTTTTCAAGTGCCAAACTGCTGTGTCCTCAAAATGCAGGGAGGCAGGGGTGCAGTGGTTCATGCTACACATGCCCCCACCCCATGGTAGGGCCAGGTGCCCTGTACAAGAGTCACTTTGCCTGCAGAGCAAAGGACCCGTTTTCTGCAGGGAAATAACTCTTTTCGTGCCATGTCAACACACAAAATAGGAAAGATGAAGATAAACTAGGCAGAGGAGGTTGACAGCTGATATAAAACTGATAGACTGACACACTCATGGCCAGAGGAGGAAAAGATTTGGCTTAGAAACTCTAATTAAGGCTGGCCAAGGTCCATTAGTTCATTTTCACTAGTAGCTTCACAGCCTCATACCCTATGTATCACCCTTATTATATGGGTTCTAGGTGAGAAATGTGATTAAGCAATCTGCTATCCAAGGCCCAGCCTCTGAAAGAATTTAAAATACCTCTATCAACCAATTTCCATTCATTTCAAAATTCAGAAAGAGCATGAAGAAAAAGAGGGAGAAGGGAGAAAAGAAATGGAGGCAGACCAAAAGAGATTAAATGACATTTGAATATATGGAAATTAGGAGAATATTGAGACTGAATTAATTACAAATAATCCTAAAAGATGCAGAAATCTAGAAGGTCTGGTATATATATTTGCAGGCTGACAGAAAACAGGGAGATTTCATGATGAAATGAGCACATTTCACCCTGTTCCCACCCCCCACCCCCAATCCCACTCCCAAATGAGTCCTTGAGAAATAAATTAAGCTCAAGAACTAATAGTGGAGAGCACACAGAAAAATATTCTGATGGACACCTGAGATATCTCCTGATAGGCTGTGTGTAGGCAGCTGCTGAGAAGAAAATGCTACAAAAGAAAAATGCCCACTCCTTGACAAGCCTCTTTGTTGAGTGATTGATATGTTTCTGCTTTCCTCCTCCTTCTCTATAATATTGGGAATGTGAGCTGCTGCTTTGAGGCCAGAACTATTAAAAAAAAACCATCTTGAATACTAGTTTCTTGGTGGCTTTGTTTTTTTGTTGTTGGGTTGGGTTTTTTGTTTGTTTTTTGTTTGTTTGTTTGTTTGTGGGGTTTTTTTTGTTGGGTTTTTGTTTTGTTTTGTTTTATTTAGTTTTTCCCCAGCATATATAGCCGGAGGTATTGATTTTCCTTACTGCCTCAGACTGGATGTTTTCGGGTAGATTTTTCAGAAGAGGTTTTTGTAATTTTGCTTTTAAATTTCATCCTGAGAAATATAGGAGATCAGTTGGATAGTGCTACATGTTTCTTACTTGCTTGCAAAGTTCTTTAGAAAGATAATCTTGTAAAATTCAGGAACCCTGAGTTTCACTTTTGACTCTGCTGCCATTGTCTGTGACTGTGGCAATCCACTTGCCTCCCCTTGCTCTCCCGTGCTGTGAAACCTTTAGAGATCACTAAATTATGTCTGAAATTACATGATCCTGGTCTGATTTGGGCCTCCTGGTTACTACTGTAAAAGTAATAGCAGTGTGACTAAATGGCATCAAGTTTCATTTCTAGACATTGAGGAAGCTGAGTGTGTAACTTGCAGATGAACTTCCAAAGGCTACTTCTTTGACATTTCATCTTGCCTGACAGTGATTAATTATTTGGCCTAATTCTGCAATACTTGGCAAATCTTAGTGAGATTCAAAGATCATTTCTGCTTTACTAGAAGCAGTGCTAGAGAGGAATAATCAGCATTTCGGTCAGGATTGGACCTTTGAAATTGGACAGAGCAAGGAAGAGGAGAAACATACAAAATTACCTGAGCAGAAAAATGCCTGAGGATAATTAGTTCTTTTAAAAAATACCATCAGGTCATAGTGGCTTCATAGGTAGCATTTAATTGTGTCAAGCTGATGATCTGCTGCCTTGTTCCATTTTTTCTTTCCTTATCCAATTTTTGTAACTGTTAATTTTGTCTATTTCTTGAATTTCTGGTAATTCAGAAGAGGGGATGAATGAGAACATGCTGTGTATTGCATTTGTGTTTCTTTCAAACAGAGCTAAGCATAAGCTGTATATATAGATCATGATAAGGAAATATCAGTAGGTGGAAGAATAAACTGGACAACCTAACAGACTGTAAGGCCTGTCCTCCTTCATTTAATAAAACTAGGTCAGTATAGGTTTTATGCTGTTTGCATTAGTGTAATTCATTCTAGCTTTACTAGTAAAAGCTAATGACTGGTTAAGCATTACTCCAACAGAATATCAGAAAAAAAAATAGAAAAAGATAAATGGGTAAATGAGCATAACAGAAAGTAAAGCCCTAAGTCATTGGAGTGTTCCTATAAAATTTGGTAAATAACATCAACTAACACTTTGGCCTTGAAACTGACATTTTTACCATGACGAAAATACAAATGAATTTGACCACAAAAAACAATATTCTGTGTACTTTTTTAACTTCAGATCAATTATTCAACACTGAGGAGATGCAAACAATGGGCTTTATGCAATCCTGTCATAATTCTGATTTAACTCTCTGAGCAGATATTTGATATTTAAAACTGCAGTGATCTAGCCTTAGCCTTTGTGGGTCTGCTTTAGCTATTAAGAACTTGCTAGTTTACCTCCTGTCCATTTTGATAGCCAAATATCTGCCTGAAGGGATTAGTGGCACCAGGAATGCTGGATGGTGGTTAGAAAATATAGATAGGGAGAATGTTATTTTTTTCTGCTGTTATTAGCACAAGGTCATTTATTGAAGCAAATCAAAGGAGTATGTAAACACAGACACACGTGCACACTTAGAAATCCCATTGAATTTTTTTATTTGTCTTCTACAACTTTTAATGATATTGCCATTCTCATAGTTAAGAAACTTTAGTATTTCTCATACAGGAAAGTAATGACTGACAGGTATGGACTGAGCCCATACAGGCATGGAATATCTTAGGCTGTGCTAATTTTTTTCTTCAACCAAGAGAAAAAATTTCCTACTCTTTTTTATGTGCCAAAGTCAAACAAATTCCCCATTGGATGCTTACCTAAGGATATCTCTTCTTTGTCCCCAAGCAAAATACAGCAGTAGCAACTGGAAGCCTTATAATTAGCAGAAAGTAGGAAAGATGAGTAATTTCAGTAGGTCATACTCTAGTAAATGGAAAATTACAGGGTTCTCTCTGCTTCTCACATGGTACAAAATTCGATTCAAGTCCTCTAGGCTGTAAGACTGAGCACATCCAAATGGTCAGAAAGCCAATAAAACCATTTCTCTGGTTGTTCTTTGCTATGAAACACAGAAAGTCACAGACAGATGTAGAAAAGAATGAGTATCAAAATTTCTTTTAGGGCAGCTTTGTTTTTGAGTAAGACCAATCAGTAAGTAGCAATCCTCAGTGTCTGACCTAAGAGATGGTTTCAAGGTAGTATTCATGTGTTTTATTAGGTAACATGGGAAATAGAACTAATGCTTGACGTGTTGGGAGATGTCAACATTTTGGATGAACGAGAAGGTGAGTAAATTCTGTAAAACAGGTGAAAAAGCAGAGTCTCTCAAGCAATAAAAGTACATTAGACCTGATCAGTAGCAGTGCAGAAAGCATTTGAATTTATTTGACAATCACTGAAATCAATCTTTTCAATTTTACCTCTCAGTATGACATTCAGTTTTAAAAATTCTTTTAATTCAGTTTTGAAAAGGAGTCCCACGTGTTTGCTTTCATTTCTGAAGAAGTTGTTTTACTTTATACACACAAATATTGTATTTTCAATTTTTTTTTCTTTGTTTCTGAAACTCTCTGAAACTGAGAACTCAACTGTCCCCCAAATGACTTTTCTTAATTTTGTCTCTCAGCTTAGTAAGTGAGCCATTACAAAAAAAGAGCATAGATGATGATTTCAAGGAGATATATGTCATTTAATACCACATAGGTACCAGTTAGTGTATATATTAGTGTAGTAGTGTATAGGTTATATATCATGGTCTTGAAGGATACACAAAGTTGCATAATGACATTGCAACCTGCTCCAGGTAGGGGGCTCACAGTTGAATTCCCTGTAGTCTGATGGACTGCATGCAGCTTCAGTTTCAGCAGCACTGTCTGAACCATCTGTGGCATGTGCATGGATGGCATGCAGCACACACAACTCCTAAGGTGCAAATATCTAAGGTTAGAAAACAGTATTTTACGTGTGTATTTTTGCTTATTCCTTTAGAGATTTGGTAAGGAGATTTGTTCCTTTACCAGTCAGTCCTTTGCCTCTCCCCATTCTTCCCTCAGACATCTGTGGCTACACAAAGAATCTGGTGTCGTGGGAGACATCAGTTATAATTGCAGACTTAATTTTAAAATACAGTGTATATCTTTAACTGCCACTCACTCTAGATGGGTTTGTATAAGATCTTATGAAGTCTTAGCTTCTAGACTTGCTTTTGTATCCTTAAAGAACAGGTGACTGTGAATCCTCTAGTTTAGACTAATAATTAAACTTGGGAGAGAGGAGTAGAATCCTTATGTCAAGGTTTTATAAGCAACATGTTGCTGCAGTCACAATGCAATAAATCAGAAAAAGTAGTATTTCAGCTTGCAGTGGTGTGAGCTGCCAGTTTTCCTTCTGTCTCCCAGTGAAGAAAGAGCCAAGATCTGCTTTAAATTCTGGCATCTGGTACAGCATAGTGATGTATGATTCAGCACACAAGCGAGTACATTGCACAACAAAGTATGCCATTTATGAGGCTCTCTAAATAGAGGAAAGCAGTTCTTTTTAAGTAACACAGTAAATAACAGAGTGGATATTTAGTTCAGGGGAATGTATTAGCCGTGAGGCTGCTTTCAACCAAAGAATTTTTATGTGAATATTGATCTTAGATTATCGAGACCATATGTCTGTCTGTAGTTTCTGTATTATCCAATGATTATTACTGCCTGAAGTCTTGCAACAAATATTCATCATTGGCTAGCGATGATGATACAAGAAACAAACTGATCTTATTTAATTTGTCCAAAAACATGTGAGCTGTCAGTATAAAAACTTTCTTACACAAATGTAATTGCGTGTCTGTGTTAAAATTGTTGGACATTAGAAATGTCAGCATCACCAAACACCTTTAACTGTGAAATTTAAATTAAAATAATTTCTTTTCTCATTCCTTGGCTGAAAGGAAAATTTGATGATTTCAGGAGCAGAGCTTAAAACACCACAGCTCTGAGTAAGACGTGCTGCATTAGCTCAGATGGCCTCCTGCCTCCAGCAGTGAGAGACAGCAGATGTGTAGGAAGAAGCTAAACACAGGGCATGTAGGAGATCATCCCCTCCTTTGTGTTTGAAGTGAGGAAGTTCTGGGAATACCAGAGACAGAAGTTACACCTGAACAGCTGTGTTCACTAATCACTGGTGTGCATGAATTTGTCCAATGCTTTTGAACATATGTAATTTAACACATATGTATTCTTGCTTTAGCCAATGGCTTGGCTGAGAGCTAGGTAGCATGCAATTGCTTGCTAGATCCAGGCTTTTCCTATCAGTTATCTTTGATAAATTTATAATGATAAGACTAACATCTATAGTTAATTGTTCAATTTTTCATTTACCAGCAGAGCATTTTTTCAGCACAACTCTAACTCTGCATGTGCAGCACAAACAGAAATAAGTAATAAGGGTACAAATTCTGTACTCTTCACCTTTTGCCTGCAAGCTGAAGCCAGCACAGGGGGGGTGTTCAGGTTGGTGCTGCTATACCTGCTCTGCGGGACCTTCCATCATCACCCTGACGGGGGGCTCCCTTCTCTCCCTCTGTGGTGCCCCATTTGCCACCTCAGCTCGAGGCGGGTGACTCAGTCTCCGGGTGCACCAGCATCTGCTGCAAGCTTTGTGACATCCTAGATTGAAGCAGCTCCATACTTCAGCCACAGTGCCAGACCCAAGGCTGTTTGAGTTTCACAAGCAGTGAAGGCAGCTGCTTCTGCCACATTGTTCTTTGGGGCCACGAGGTTTTAAGTGAGGAACTAATGGGATCACAGAGAAAAATGAACTGCAGTAGAGTCAGTAGATTGCATTGGCTTAGGTCAGTGCTGCAGTTACCTGTAATTTTCAAAAAGGAGCTCTGTCTGTATGGTTTTCTTATTAAGAGATTTAAACTTTTTTACTTTGCTGTTTTTCCTCTTTGTTACTATTGATATTATTCTACCATGCATAGACTCATATGCAAAATCCTATTTACTTTCTGCTCTCGTGATTCCATTTATTTAATAGCATAGCATAGCGCATGAGGAAAAATAATACATGTATTTATCGTCTTATATCAACTCAAGAATGTTACAATCCGTCCAGCTGTCACGGTCCACAGAAGTTACTTTCCTGTGGAGCAAGAGCAGCTCAGAGTGCTGAACTCACAGTGCCAGGGGACCTGGTCACCTGTACATGGCCCTGTATCCAATTCTCTTTGTTACTCTGCATATTTCCATTACTGATGACAAGTCCCCTTTACCTTGACATTGTTTTAAAAAATCTGTTGGACAAGAATAAGCATTTTGTTACTGTCAAAAAGATTAGATCAGATGCAGATAGCTGACTGTGACCAGCAAAGAGGCAACATACAAATGTACTTAGGTGCCATAAAGTGTTTCATTCTTATCTAACCCTATGCCTAGTCCTGCTAAATATATGACCCAATGTTGACTTGAAAAATTTACATTTCCGACAAGCTGTGTTTGTTTTGAGTTATGAAGGCACACATTGTTAGCTCATAGAGCCCATGTGCATCTAATGAAACATTTTTTAAAACTTTTCTATTCAGTAGCATGGCATATCCTGTGCTGCAGTATTAGAAATCTGGGAAGTGTGTTTATTGGCTATTACGGATAAATTATGGCTTATAATTACTTCTAGTCTTATCTATGGACTTCCACATTTGAGGGGAAAATGTGTTTTCTTTTCAAAGAAATTCACATTTTGACATCTATGCTGAATTGGAAATCTGGAAAAATGCATTTCTGTCAAGAAAATGTGGTATTGATACTGGCTGAAACAAAACATAGCATAGAGAATAAAATGCATATTTGCCATTTGTAAGACTAGTGCAGAATTTTAAAAAGTTTTAAACTGGATACTTAGAGATATTGCCACATTTGTAATAAGAGTTGCCATTGTCAAATACATGTGCTTTCAGCTGGGAAGACAAGCTCTTCCTGTAGTCCATCCAAGCTAAGGTTATGTCTGCATCCTGCAGCACCTGCAGCTTAATCAGTTGAATCCAAGAGAAGTTGTCTGGGTTATTTTGGTTTTTTTCATTCCCAGCAGCATGGCCCTGGTAACACTATGCTCTAACACAGCCTCAAACACTGCCTGGTTTACTCTTACTTGTCCCTTTTTTTTTTTCTTTCTCTTTTTTTCTGAGCTCTGTTCTGCTCCAAAGTCTCTTTCTGCCACCTGCAATAGGTAGTGTAAAGCTAACTGGAGCCTGCCTGTGACTGCCGTGACAGCTGTGGCACTGCTCTAACATCCATTGCCTTCAACGTGGGACACAGCACATGGATGGGGTGAATGCTAACACCCTTTATCACAGTAGATGTTAAAAACTAAATTGTTTCCTAGGCTAGTAGCTGGCTGGTGTGCTGCACATATTGCTGCATGAAGCCCAGGAAAAGCAACCCCAAACTAAAGTGAAGGCCGTGGTCTTTCAGGCGGTTCTGCACTGCCAGGGGCAGTGTGGCTGCCCTGTGTGACAGGGGAAGGCAAGAAAGGGTTCACAGAGTAATTCCACCATCTCATACTCTTTCCAAAGAAGTCATAGGAAAGGAGCAAGGCCATTATGGCCACAAACTGATCTGCCAAATCCATCATTAATGGCTTTGAGAAATTCCAGTGTGTAGCATTAAGCCAGCAGAGACACTTTGTACATTAGCTGTAGGCTCTCCTTATAATCCAAATGTTTAACTTGCTTCTAGTTTCATACAAATTAGCTACTCATCAACTCTGTTATTACACAAACGTGTAGCAGCTGCACTGCAGAAACTGATTACTGTGAAACTCTTTCAATTCAACCCTCTTATGCAACCTTTGTGTCATTTTACTCAATTGATTAGCACAATCCAATCTTACTATTAATTTCATTTCACTGTTGTCAAAGGCCTTATACAATTTTTCATATGTTTGTATCTTTTGGGCCTGTCTGTGTCTAATACACCCTTAACTCAATTATTGAAAGAACTCTTCTAGGCCTTAGTAATGTAAATATCCCCATTTATCCATTAAAAAGAAATATTTTAATAGGTATATAAACTGCAAAATCTAATGGCATTGAAACAACCCAGGTTAGTGGTAAATAAATAAATAAATAAATAAAAGACCATTTTGAGCTCCATTTAGTGACTCCATAAAACTGACAGTTATTGTAAAGCTTGTCTCTTAGATCCGACACCTTCTTGATGTATATACTGCAGGATGAAAAAAACTGTTTTCATTTGGAAATGACATAGAATGTGTGTCAGTTCTCTTCTCACTTCATTCATATTTAATTCAGGCTTATCATACCTGTATGGCTGGTCATCACTGACCAGTGTATGGGCTCGGGGAGCTTTCCTTCCCCTTTTATACTACCTATTTCTATTGCCCAGTGGTTCTTCACCAGATTCACCAGAAAACGTTACATTTCCATCATCTATTGAACCTGCCAGTACCAGGTTAATGTCTTAAGGTGGAATGTTTAAGTCCACCACCATTTAAGTCCACCACCAAAAATAGTTCTCAGATCAACTTGACCACCAGCCTTATCTAATGCTGTTATTAAGTAGTGATGCTGTAAAAGAAGCCATGGAAGGGCATTCACATCAGAGGAGCCCCTGAATGGTGGAGGTTGCATTTTGGAGGATACATTTGGGCAGCAGCTGCATGCAATCACATGAGGTTGTACTGATTTCTTTGTAAGCTATTGTAGGGAAAGGACAAATGAAGGAAAAGTTGGGAAGATGTGGCTAGTGGGCTTCAACAGGGAGCTGTGGAGAGTTTTAAGGTGCTTATCTGAGCTGCTGAGAAAGAGTCACTGCCAGGAGACAGATTGCTCTGCACAGGGTGGAAGTGGTTTGCATGTGGTGGACACTGGGAACATGAGGGAATATCTGGGGGAGCTGAGCAGCCAGAAGGTTTTTCTTTTGGTAAAAGAAGTATGCTATAGCATTACCCATATAGTTCAACAGAATCTTGTCTGCATAAAGCAAGCACTGAGTGTCTTCTCTGAGTCCACTGGAAATCACCAGGCTAGAAGTTGTTTAATAGCCCATGTCAAATGATTATGCCTACACCCATTTGATGTCTGTGTTTGTACTAGTCATATAGCATAAGGCTAAAGAAAAGAACATCCAGCTAAATGTTCAGTATCTTCTGCTTTGAAGTAAATGTCTTTGTTTCACTTTTGCCTTTTCGGCTACAGCAGAAGACCAACACTTAATTGCAACAGTCTATTACTCTAATCTTACCCCATCAAGAGGCCCTTTATTAAATAATAATAAGAATTTTTTCTATAAAATCTGTACTATTGAAAATAATAAAAGGCCAGATAAGTTCAAAAGTGGGAGATTTTTGTGGTCTGGTTTTCTGCCAAGATAGGCAGCAAAATTGTCCTGCATTTAGAAGTTAATCATGTTCTTCTCTCCCATTCACCTTCTCTGGAGAAGCAAAAGGTTCCCCATATGTGAGTTTTTAGCTTCTCTAGTGAGTCTGTGGGCCATGGTCTGGCTGCATGAGACCTCAGGAGCAAGTCCATCTTTCTATTTTGTGTTACTTAATGGCTAGTATTAAGGGGTCCTGCATTATACTGCAATATAAATAATAATAATAAAGTATGAAGATCATTTCTTAAGTAAATAAGCAAGCAGTCTGTTCTAATACTGTACTGCTATTTGTTTTACTTGTTCTGTGTAGATAAAACCACAGGTGTTCTTTTTTTCATATGAAAGGTGACTTATCTATAAAACAAATAAGATGGGCGCCAGCTGCCCAAATTGCTCTCTAATGCTCTTTAAACAGCATGCTTTGTGTTTCCAGGAGAAAATATTTTCCTTTTTAAGTCTATAAATGGTAGCCTAAGTTCACTTAGGTGTACAATAAATGTTCCTCTTTGAAAATAAATATCGTTAAAATTACTGAATGGAATAAAAGGAGTTTTATTCATCAAGCACCAGTGACACAGGTTCCACCCTTAGGAATGTGTTCATTTGGGTTTTAAATCATGAAGCTGTTGATAAAACAGGAGATAACAGAGGGGTCAAAATTGTATCTGTGCACCACTTACATTTGTTATGGGACATGAGTCCTCTGCTTTTTTCCTGTTACAAATATAAGGATTTGGGAAAGCACTTCTGACTTGAAGAACCTTGTGGTGCAGCCAAGTGGAGAAGGAGAAGGCTGGCAATAGGGCTTAGAAAATGTTGGGACCCTCTTGACATACACAAGGGGTATCTTGGGGAGTCCACGCTCAGTTATTGTATTGTGCTGCTTTAATGCAGACAAATACCTGATCTTGTTTTCCTCATGCAAAAAGCTGTTTGTTTTCCTTTGCAGAACTACTGAATGAGCTCCTTGACAATCCTTTCTTGCTCTTTTTTGCCCCCTCCCCAAGCTAAGCAACAGGAGCAGATGAAATGCTGACAGCATGTCCATTGCAGAGGGCAATTTCCACTGATGGATGACATGTCCATAACAGGTGAATCATCATTCTTATTTCTGTCTTTGAAACACATTATTAACTATTAGTCAGTGTTATCACTGGACTTGCCTTCACAGCAGCTGCACTGCTCTGACTGCTCTACTTTGTCACTGTCTTTGCCCCTTTGCTTGCCCAGCATTTGACATTATGGATGTTGACCTGGCTTGGCCTCCCTTTTATGGGTATAAATGATGTTATTGTAATCCTCTGGCTTCTTTTCTCACTTCTACCATTTCTGTGCTTATTTAATTTAACTGATCCCAATTTACTAAGACACAGGTGAGATCTTAACTCTTTGGGTAGCTTGAATCCATTGCATATATTGGGCGTATCCAGGCTGTGAATGAGTTGCAACCTGAATTCTCAGTCTTCAAGATCTTCACACGAGATGCTGAGTATCTCTGTATAGCCCTTGATTTTGTTGTCTGTTTCTTCTTAGAGGACTGTTCTGCTTTGTTACAGTATGAAATAGTAATCAATAAGGAATTAAAAGAAGTGGTAGTACAAGTTTCAACCAAATAGCTGAAATTAAAGCATTCAAAATGATCAGTTGTTTTTACTGGTGTCACTGGGGTTTTGGTATAGTATAAAATGGGAATGACTGGGATCAGGTCTTGAGATTTTCGTGCACTTGGGTCACAACAAACCCATGCAACTCTACCAGCATGGGGAAGAGTGGCTGGAAAAGGAAATCAAGGTATTGAAGGCCACGCCAGCTGGATATGAGCCAGCAGTGTAAGCAGGTGGCCAAGAAGGCCAGTGACATCCTGGCTTGTATCAGATATAGTGTGGCCAGCAGGACTAGAGAGGTT
The DNA here is from genome assembly GCF_036169615.1 of Heliangelus exortis. Classification (NCBI taxonomy): domain Eukaryota; kingdom Metazoa; phylum Chordata; class Aves; order Apodiformes; family Trochilidae; genus Heliangelus; species Heliangelus exortis. The sequence goes on along the minus strand of NC_092423.1, from coordinate 11,853,368 downwards.
ATTGTCCCTCTGTTCTCTGGTGAGTGTTGGTCTCTTCTGCCCAAAGAACAGTGACAGGGCAAGAGGAACATACCACTTGGAGTGTACATGAAAACTTTTTCTACCTCAATCAATAATGAAGATATGATTAGCATAAAAAAAAAAATTGGAGGTAAAATGAAAACATGTTTCAAAGAGATTTTAGGGCTGCAGGTTGAAAAATGCCTCTTAAAAGGTTCTGGAAATAAAATTTAACAGGAATCTTCTCCCTTCCCTGTCCTTGAGGTTTTTCTATTCCAGGAGCTGTGGAATAGAAGTGATAGAAGTTGTACCAAAACATACTTGAATATCTTTCTCTTCCCTATGGGCTCATCTGTTGCCTGCACTCCTAAGTAAATAGCCAGGTCACAAAGAATTAATCTTGCAGAGGTCAAAAGTGGCATAGCATTTGCCAACCAGCCTTTCAGTCCAAAGCACAGATTAAGCAACCACAATGGAGAGGGAGCCTGATGAAATCGATCATTCAGCTTGGGAGAAATCATAATTAGCTTTCCTATAAAGCAGCTCTACAGGAATGCAGCCTCTGAGGCTCCTTGAGACGGTGACAGATCTCTAGAATCTGGTCTCTTATCCATTTTGGGATTCAGCTCTTGTCTGCTGCATTATGTGCACGAGATGGGCAAATCCTTCTTCTTCTCCCCAGGGTGCTGACAGGCAGGGTTGGAAGGGTCATGTACTTGCATACTTACTGCTCAAAGTCTTGCTTGAGTTTCCTTTCCCAGCTGTAGCCCCATAGTACACAGTGAACAGCAAGGGAAGGAAAGAGCAAGGGAACCAAGAAAGAGGGCTTTTGTAGCTCCTTATCTTCCCAAATCTTTATTAGCTGTTCTCCTATTGCTGGAAGCAATAAGAAAATGTTTTGGTGCTCAGTACAGTATATGGCAGAGTCTTGCTCCTGCACCTGCATCAGTTTCTCTCGTCAGCCCTGCTGGAATAAAAAAATATTTCTTGCAAAGTCTCTTACACTTGCTTCTAACTTTATTGTAATAGACACTGACCTTTTAAACCACTAAGCCTATAAAGGGCTAAATTATAGAGTTTACCTCCCTTGATGCTCCTTGGCTGTCATAATGAAGGAAGTTTACAGTGGGAAAGTGAATGAAGCAAGCATGTTTTTAACCATATGGTAATTATCTGCTATCTGTGCAAAAGACATAAAGTGTTGTTTACTGGTTGTGAAAAGAGCATCTGAGAATGGATTCCCTGGAGAGGGAGTAAGAGAGATTTGGCACAGTGGCTGCTCTTCAGATGGCTTGTAATAAACCCTATAAATTTGGAATATGCTATTGTTAATCAGAGAAGATTGGAGATGCCTGGCACATAATGTTTTAGTTTTAAGGGGCAGGTGATTGTCTTGCCAAGCAGACATTTTTTAAAACTAATTTAATTATGCAAATGCATAATTGTTGGTTGAGCTTTTAAGGTAAGAATAAAAAAAAAGATGTGTAAAAAGACATCCTTTACTCTTTTATGTTACTGACATACTAAATAAGAAGGCAAATCTGCTTTTCTATGAGCAATATGCTATAGGCTGTGTTCACTTTTTAAAAAAAGTACAATTTAGTTTAAACTTTTTTCTTGCTCCCAGTACCTTTGCTTCTAAAAAAAAAAAAAAAAAAAAAAAAGGATGGGGAAAAGAAAGGAATCATAGTTATAACTGTAACCACACAAGACTGCAAATAATTTCATTTACAGTACATTAAATTATTCAGAATAATTGCCAAGCCTCACTTGCACAAATCTACTTAAACTGCTTTAGTACTTTAATGCTAAGAAAGTTAGTTTTGAAAATCTAGTAAAATAATTTGCACTGTAGTGGCTGAGTCTGATGAACACTTACAATCCCTTTAAACTGGCCCAATAGTGCACCTGGAGATTTAGCCTCAGACATGCAAAAACCAGGTTTTGGGGAAACAATAATGTACCAATTTTCAAGTAAAGAACAGTCATGCAGTTCTTTTTATTTTTTAATTTCTTGTTTTCAGCTTTAGTAATAAACCCAGCATTTTCAGTGCAGAATAGTAAAAAAACTGACTATGTGGGTAATGCTTATTTCTTACGAAACTCAGTTTGAAGTGGTGGACATAGATGCTGTAGTCAAAGCACAACATTTTGAACTAAGAACTTGTCTCATCAGTCCCAACATTATTTTTCATTCATGTAATTCTCAAAAACCTTGTTTACTGAAGAAGGAAAAAGTTATGCTACTAACTTTTATTTGCCATGATTAGTGCTCAGTATTCTGAAGATTTCCAGGCTCACCATGCTCATTTTAGGCACTGAAAACTTCAGATACAGTTTTATGAGAGGTACAAGGAGAAATTGATTTGTATAGATGGAAGGAGCCCTTGAATAAAGTAGGCAGTATGAAGAAATAGGCCAAACCACAAAAGGATATAAGGAAAATTACATGAAGAAAATGGATATAGGATCCTAAGATGTGATCCACAGAGGAGAAATGAATGAGCCAGGCAAGAAGGGTTTAAAGGACCAAAGCTAAGATAGTTACAGGAAGGCAGGATCATGACTGAAAGATTCAGAGGTAGCAACAAACAGAAACAGGGGAATAACCCCACCCTTTTCCTCACCACTAGATGATATCCCTCTGCAACTCCTGGAGAGGTAGGATGTGAGCCTTAAAGTCCTTACCTATATGAGAAGTCCTCTGATATCTGTCAGACTCCCTGTTCTGTTACTCACTTGAGCAGGTATTTGAAAAAATGAGTCTTTAAGGTGTAAATTTTTTATGGCAGGGTTATTATTCAAACCAGGCTCTAAAGACCCATGCACATTTATGGTGCTACTGAAATGAAAACAATAATATGAGATACAGTCTGAATATTATACTTAATGAGCTATATTTTCTTTTAAAATAAGGTTGCAGACTATAGCCAGAATATTATGCTGCTGTAAATTTCATGAGTTTTTTTCTAAACACCTCAGTCTATAAAAGTCAATGACTCACAGAGCAGACATAATCTAAGGGAAACTTTGACCTTTTTCCTGGTAACAGCCTTACAGCCTGTCATGTCAATGCTTTGCTTCCTCTGAGTGTACTCTGAAGGCCTCAATAAAATTATCATTATGGCAATTTCCATCTGGAACTTCCATTTTAATAATTCTGTAGTTATATTTAACCTGTAATCTTTAAGCAGTGCCTTTTCTTGCATTGTTACTTACTGTCTCACACAATTATTCACCCCTTAAGTCAAAACAATCCACCTTGCAGGACTCTAGGAAGGAGGTTGCAAGCAGTGTGATGGAACTGTTGTCTCAGGGTGAACAGGATGTCTTTACTTAAACTTGAAAAATAGTAAAATTTCACTGATATATCTGACTGTAACCTATATGCAATCCTAGCAGTATTCAAAACCTTCTAGTTCTCACCACATGTCAAACCCTTGATGTTTTATAAAGCTACAGTTCATAGCAGTTTTGGTCAGGTGCACAGAAGCTGAGTTTAGATTACATTTCTTTTTACTCAGGAGTTGAGATGTGTTTGTTTCTATGAATTATTCTTCCTCATTTGCTTGGTGTCTGAATTTTCATTGATAGAAGCAAGAATATGATACCTGTCCTTACGTCTGAAGTTGTTAATTTTTATTCTCCTATCTTTCCCATCCTGTAGAGTTTGTTCTGCTCTCAGATTAAAACTGTGTATGTGGACTTCAGGACTCCACAGAAACAGCTTTTGGGTATAGGAGCTCTGTGGAAATGTTTAGCTGACGGAAAAAGCAAACCTTGGTTACAGTGGGAGGAGCCAGGGCAGAGGAGCTGTGCTGATTTACCAGAGAATTTGGCCCTTTACCTTTCCTAATATTATCAGTCATAAGCCAATACTCCTCTCATATCAGCATATATACAGTAGACAGATAAAATCAGTTTCTAAGGTGGCATTCAACAAGAGAAGAAAATTAATTTTTGTGACTTTGTATGGAAATCATCAGGTTTCTTGAAAGCATTTTTTGTAAGACCAGACATGGAAAGCTTTTCGAGGTCAGGCAAGCAGCTTGCTGAATCCATGTGGGAGAATGTCCTGCATTAGTAAAGAGCTACTTCTCTCTTACAAGACACCTATGAAGGCATCCACTCAGAAAGTGATTTCATAAATAACTCCTGCAAAAAATTTGGGTTGAACCCTAAAAAATACTTTCCAATCTCTGCTGATTCAATGAGTTAGGGCGAAAAAATGAAGAACAAAGGAAGATGGGGAAATAAGGGAATTATTACACCCCTGAAAAAAAGTTCCGTATGTTGTTGTAGCTGTGTTTTCTTCTTTTTCAGAAGAACCTCAAATTGTAAAATCTCTTTCTTCCTCTACTGGGTTATGTATTTTGCTGTATTAATAGTTGTGTCCTTTCTTCAGCAAATACAAAAAAAAAAAATCTAATAATGCTTTTACTGCAGAAAGGTCACACAAAATAAGCATTGTGGGTATTTTTTTTCTTCTAATTTTTCTACTAAACTATGGAACTGAGCACAATTCTACATATAATGTTGTGGGCTCCAGACTACTCTCTTGTATTCTGATGGAAGAGAGCATAAGAGGACATGAACTATTGCATGATTATTGTAGAAAGAAAGCCTGTGAGAAGGGAACAAAGATCTCAGGTAGATCTGTTATTTATTGCACACTCAAATATTTACCTCACTATAAACAAACTGTGAGCTCTGACAACCAAATCTCAGGCAAGCTGTATGAACATTCATGATCTTTACAATGCTTGAAGTGAATTGATACTGGATTCAGTGTTGTCCCACCAGGGTGACTGATGCTGGTTTGAAGTTGATAGACTGAACAACTAAAAGCAATGTTTATTACCTCTCCCAGTCCTAAGATACTACGACTGAAACACTGGGAAAGCTCTCTGTCAGGTGTATTCTGGAGCAGTGTGTGATTCATCAGGCTATTTAACTCTGATGGTGGGACCTGGAGGAGGAAATGCACTGCACTTCTTTCACATACCTAGGTGAGAAATTCATCAGCTCTAACTTCATTGGAATTCCCTTTATATATTCTGCTTGTTACTTTCCTGTGTCCTTTATTCATCCTTTCTGATTTATTTGATATTTGGTGTTTACTGACCCCATTGATTCATTGGGAGCTTTTTTATTAGCTTTGGATCTCAGTCTAGTATTTGGCCTTTATCTCAAGTTTAAAATTCAAGATAATATTTTTAATTCTTGAATCTGTACTGTCAAATTCGAATGTCTGACTTTATGCATATTGCTAGTCCTTTTAGGTTTCTTGGTACTTTCACTTTAATTTCAGTGAAACTGATGTGCAAAGTACCAGCTTAATGTTAAGCATGCACTTGTTTCAAAATGAGGAAATCTAGCAGTTAGGTAAGAATTACTGCAATGTGTGATCTTTTTTGGTTTATAACTTTCTTCTAACTTCATCAACAACAGCATGATTTTATCTTTCCCCATATAAACCTCACCTGGGCTTTTCCTGGTATGTTCTTGAACAGGATTTTGACTTCTATATGGGAATGGAAACAGCTTAGTAACTTGGAAAGTTCAAACCTTCAGGTTCTGTGCAGATCATCAGATAGGAATATAAAAAGATGCTTAATTAAAAAACGCTTAATGTTTAATTCTGCTCTGCAATGCAGAGGATTCAGGAAATTGGCAAAACATAATTGCAGGTGGTTTTATTTTATGCTTTGAGTGAATAAGCCTGACTTTGGGATGTTTGTACTCTTTTTTTTTCTTGTAGAAAGACCAAATGGCTGAGAATACTGGATAGAAATGATGGGATTTTGTTTTGCAGTAGTATGAGTCTAGTGAGTTTTTGAATGTGAATGTGGTCTCATTGGCAGGGTTTGCACACAGATGTGTGGCATTAACACAGTGGATAATTGGATATTGCAAATGAATTATCCAAATGTGGGGACTAACAGGATAATGTCCCTAGCTGATGTACTCAACACTCCTTTAACATTAAGAAGGAAAAAAACAGTTACAAAAATAAACATCTTCTTTACATTTGGATTTTTTTTATCAGTAACAGTCTAAATTATCGTAATGCAATTCAGTATTTTGATGTATGCACATATATTCTTACATGTAGAATATATCTGCATAGAAATATGCATATGTATATAGAGACTGGTATGCCCAGAGTATATATACCCTCTTATGGTAGATATATGATGTATATTAAATTGGAGATTCTAACAGGGGGCGTTGGCATCTCAAAAAATCCCATTACATCTGTAAGAGTTATGATAGCAATGTTTAGATAAATAAATCAAAAAGCCAAAAGAGAGGAAAATTGGGAGATACAGCTATCAAGGACCTTATATATTATCATCTATTGATCAGTCAGGGGAGATGGTACTGATTTTATGAATTGAAAATCTAAACATGATCTTTTTCCTCAATTTTTTTGTCTTGAATTGCCTTTTCTTTTGTATTTATTTTTTTTCCACTCTGTCTCGTCGTCACTTCTGTCCCTTCTTGCATTTAAAGCTACAGTATAGGAAGGAGCATTTTATATTTTTCCAAGAGCATAGTGTTGTCTACTGTATTTGGTATAGAAGTTTTTCCAAGCTTTATTTTCCTTTCAGTTAAAATTAAATTAAAAGATCAGGTCCCACTGAAAAGTGAATTGCTTTTCTCTCTGAACCTTATTTGCAGAATATTGTAAATTTTCTTTTCTAAATAGCCAAGTTTTCCAAAATTGTCATTACCATCTGCAAAAATAGTTAAAAAGTGGCATAGTGTCTGAGTTTGTATAGTGTGACCAACATACTGTTTAGAGTTTGACTGCTATACCTAAAATGAATAGGCTTGCTTATTAGATTGTGACATGTTTCAAGGGTCAGTTATCCTACAATTCTTGTAATTTTTTCTTTGAATTTTTAGCTCTGGAAACCTACTGTAATTTGTTTTCCATAGCTATGAAAATTGTTTGATCTTCATTGTCCAAACGTGAAGTAACACTTCTTGTCACCATTATTGTCAACAGAATTAACAAATTTCCTAAGGTATTTGACTGTGCTGCTGATACCTTAAAATCTGTAGGCAGCCTGAGTAAAACTTAAGACACATTATCTTGTAATGCTTCTAATAAAAGCAGCTATATAGCACATTTTGTGATTTCATTTCAGGCATCACAGTTTGGTTTATTTAAGCCAGAAAACAAATCAGATACTATGTTTTCTTTACTGTTTGTGGCATTTAATGCAATTTTGGAGGACTATATAGTGTAGAATTTTAGATCAAAACATTGTAATAACTAATTAAATTATCCTCTTTTTAAATGATTAAAATATTCTTTAAAAAAAAAAATGTCAGGTTTGCTTGCTGGACGACGCTTCAAAAATAAATTCAGAGAACAGATAAATTGCTTTTCTGTCATCTTGAAAATTATGCACAGTGTTGGGCATAAAGGTCACAATGCTTTTAACCATTTGAATTCAAAAGATGTATAAGGCACACTAAATCCATCAAAGGACTTGCTCCTGGCTGACTTATGTACACCAGATGGATGCACATGCTGTTACATTAATTTTAATGGGTTTGCCTTAAATGGTACACACCTGTGTGTGCCAAAGACTTAACATTCATATGCAATAGGAAAAGCATGTTTTACTTCTGGGGTCCAGAGGAGAAGTCAGCAATAGTAATAGAAAGCTGGTAGGTACAAGAAAGGGTTTTTAAATGCATATGGGGCAGTAGAAATTAGTATTTTATTATGGCAATCATCTTTTTTAAAAAGTAAAACTTTCCAAAACAAATTTCCTTTGGGATTTTTTAAGTCAATAATTGATTTAAGAAAACAGCTACATCCTACTGTGTTAAAAAAGGAAGTTCCTGTAAGTACATGGCTTTAAGTGGAAATGTAAGACATGATGCAAAATGATAGCAGTGTTTATTCCAGACCAGATATATTTGTTAGTCTGTGTGCAGTTGTATTGCTTGCACACTGTTAGAAATCAATAATGCTGATCCATTAAAGAATAAAATTTTGCTATTTCCTTCAATACGAGGGAACCGAAATATAAATTATAGCTGAACTCTCACCATCAAAAGCGTGGAATACAGACTACTCCTGTTTCCTTAGTTACAACAGGTTTACAGATACAGCACACTGTCAGCACACCTTTTCCCAGCTCATGATTCATGACCAAGTTTTGGGTGTGTGCAGGAGTAACAGAAGCAGCAGTTTCTGTGGGCATCCTGCTTCTCCCATGTTCCCTCTCCTCTCTCCACTATAAAGCCATTGATTTTACATTGTATTTTATGAGCAGGAGTCTGCGTTTGAGGCAGCCATAGGAAAAGTCTAAGAAACACCAGAACCATTGTCATTAATTTCTTAAAATATGCTAAATTTCTAGATGGACAGCATGATCTGATGTATAGATGCCTAAGTTAGGACCTGGTTTACACCAACTGCTGGCTTGGCCACAGGGTTTCATTACAAATCATTTTGTTCCTCTTACCCTTCTCTCCTTGACTCAACACTGATTCCACCACTAAGGGTCAAAGACCCTTTTCATGTCTTTGTGCTGGTCCAAATAATGTTTGAAGCTTTTAGATGAAGCCATAGTATAAAATAATAAAATACACATTATAAAATTGAATAGGAAATGAAAACAGTTTTCTATCTTGGGATGGGGGCTGGAGAAGAGTTTGAGGGGTGGAAATCCAAAAAATTATCTTTTACCCTTTTCATCACAACCAGCAATTAAAAACCAGCCCTAAATATTTAACTGCAACTTGATAATATGCCATGGGAGCTTTGCAGTGTCAAAAATGCATAAGAGACCTATTGATGAATTTTATCCTATAATACAGAAGCTGCCTAATCCTTCAAAATGTGCTTAGCTGAAGAGGGGAAGCAGTATTGCATGCTGGAAATGTCGCCATGAAATGAGACCCATTAGCACATCATGATGTGTCTCAGGGAGGGGTGGTGACTGGCATCGTGCTGCCAAGGACATTGTTTTAGAGGGTGTTGCTGAGTTCAAGAAAGACACATAGGTTAAAAGTGTGTCTTTGTGGAAATGAACAGGAAAAGTTTGCTGTTGGTTAGTCAAGAGACAGCAGTCCCTGCTTCCAGTAGGGATTGGGAAACAACAGTGTCATCCTCAGGAGGTGTATTTGTCAAATACTGGAAAAGCTGAGTCAGCTTCCCTGAGATATAAATCTTCTCCATTCATTCTCTTTCTTTGTCTTCTCCCTATCTAGTGCTATCGTCTAGTGCTATCGAGGTTTTCACAGAGGAAATGAAAGCCAGCAACTTGTATTCACCCTCTTGCCCCCAAAATGTGGGGTATTGTCGGCCTTTAGAAGTAGTTTGCACTTCTTGAAAAAAGACTGGTCTAACAAAGTGCAACCTTTAACTCTGCCTTTGTGGGACTGAGCAGTCACTGTCTTAAACTTCACAGTTCTTTGAACTAAATTATGTTTAGGAAGACAGCAGTTTGGAAACACTGCTGTTAGTAATCACTGTCCTGTAAATTAGAGATGATCATCGTCTGTCTTCTCGATGTAAATATTTAAGGAAAAAATACAAAAGTAAAGTGCTGACTTTCAGCTCTATAGCTTGTATTTAAAGGAAGAAGGTTGATGAATGGGAATGATTGCACTTTTTTTCTCTAGATCATCAGTGCATTTAAGTCTGTCCAAAATAGAGAACCTTGGAAGTATGAGACAGATATGCTCCTTATGGCATAAGAAAGTCCAGGAGATTTTTTTTACAAAATTCTCCGTAAAGACTATTAATTTTTATCACCATAAAGAAGGCAAGAGACATATAAGTTTTAACACGGCACAATCAATGTCTTGTCTGATGTTGGTAAAGGCAGGGTTCTAAGTCTGATTGGCAGAAGAAGCCCTAGGGCTAGCCACTAAAGATGGCCATTATCATTTATTAAGCAGGTGTTGAAATGAATTGGTCTTTTATCGTAATGCAGATTTACAGTGCATTAGGCAATCCATTTTTCAATTTAGTGCACTGCCTCTGATAAATTAACAGATGTCGATTGATTTTTTTTTTTCCTTCAGTCCCCCTGTTTACACCTGACAGCCAGTGCTTTATAGCTGAGCAGTTATTTGAAGTTATAAACATTATAATTAGCAATTTTTTAATTAGGCTGACAATTAACAGGAGATTTGCAAAGCGGCTAATTTGACATGTCATACTCTCCACAGTGTTTATGTTAACCACTACTCGAGTGAATTCAATTGAACAGAACTACGATGTCTGAAAAATCAATCTCAGAAGAACCCTTTTCCCCACTTGGCTAACATTATGGCACTTCAGACAGAGAAGTGGGACTTCAATGAAATTTTACAATGTGACAATTCCAGCAACTGAAGTTTAAACAATGCACCCATGTTAGCTCAGAGATGCAATTAAACATGATGTGCCAAACACAGGCATATTCTGGGCTCTTTTATTAATGTTAAGCTTTAAAGTTTTTATATTTTAAGGATTAAGACCAAAAATCCCAGCAGCCAGCCAACCCTGAACAACACAGAGTCTCAGCCCTGAAAATAAGCTTAGTTCTTTGAGTTGAACAAAGGAAAAAGACATCATTCTAGTAAGTGCCTGTGTGGTCATTCTGCAAATCCCAGTACTAACTGGAGTGGAATGAACAGAAATCTCAGAGCAGACTTGCTGCAACAGGTAGGAATTTCCTGGCTCTTCTGTTAATCAGATCTTCCTTTCAGATGGTATAAAATACCTTTTTTTCTGACTGAATTGTCTCTGGCAGCATTATCCACTGAATGATGGTGTCAGTCCTTACACAGAGAGGGTTTCATGCACACATGGCAATAAGGGGGTTGGAGTGCTCACCAAGAGAAAGGAGCTTGGGTATGGAAAGAGACAAGTGATAAAAAGTTGCCTGCCAACACCAGGGTTAAGATAAATTGGTGAGACAGCCTGAAAAAAAACATGTTTGTAGTTGGCTGCAGTTGAAGTGATGTGTTCTTAGGTCATTTCTGTGGATTAAGATATTTACATTCACTTTGTAAGTGAAACAGGGCTAGCTCTTAAATGCAAATGGACAGGATTTTGACTGAGAAAGCTCTCTGCCTTGAAGAACATGGGTATTTCCTTGTCTTATATAGGTGTTTTCTTAACTTTTCTTTTTTTTCTCATACAGAGTTAATGATTTCATTTTCCATTTCCTTTCAGTGAATAAATATACAAAATTTTGGGTTCAGAACCCGGTGTGTTTTATAACTTAGAAAACTTAAATGCCAGTTTCTTTCTGGAGCAATTACACAAATGGTACCTTAAAACGGATATATCAGAGTAGATGAATGAATACCAAATGAGTTGTAACTAAATACATGGAGCTATGGTTCTAGCATCTTACTATTTTTGAACTCAAACTGTTCTAATTAGCTACATGGGTAATACCGTGTTTGCCATGAGGTATACTGAAGGAACCATCCTCTATTTGTTTTATGTAAAATGCTGCTTGCTCATTTCAAACAGTGAGTCAAACACTGCTGCCAAGGAGTGCTATTAATTGGTGAAGTATCCCAGTTTTTACCTGTGGGACCAACACCTACCCCCATAGCAGCAATTCTTCTCTGAGAATGAGTCAAAGTATTTAATCATGACAAGCATTCGCTGCAGAGCTCATCTTCCTTGTGTTGATTGGGCAGGGAAGAGAGAAAGTTCTGGATTCTGAAGGTAGCCTTGGGAAGCTGGGAGTCAAGGAGAACTCAAAAAATTAGTAGGAGGGGCCTTTAGTAGGAGGATTTTTTTAAGGGAGAAGAAATGGGAAGTTGTTTAAAACCTCGAGTTCCAGCTGCATTTTCCTCATCAAAAAGCTTAGATACACAAAAGGTGGTGGTGGTGGATGAACAGGTTTCTAGGTAAGATACATACAGGTCACAATGGAATCAGGGAGAAATCATTCCTCTTCAGAGAAAGTGTAGAGGGAGAATGGATAAAGATGGACCTTGAGGATAGTTTCTAAGGTGAGAGAAGTTATTTCTAAGAAGTAATTAGGTAACAGAAAAGAGCATCCCTCTCTGCAAGCACAGGAGACAGGGTCATGGCTAGAGGAGATCTGTAGGTGGTACAGGCTGCAAGGGCACTGACTGACTGGCTTCAGCCCATCAGGGAAGCAAACCCTAGGGCCTGTCTGGAACTGCACATCATAAGGGAAAATAAATCCTCACCATAAAGTCCAGTAAATTGGATACTTCAGGAGAGGTATGGGAGAGGGTTTAACTACTCAAAGCCGACTAGTTTACATCATGACAGCCTTTTCAAACTCTCGTATAATGTCAAGAAGGCCTGATCCCATTAGAAGGGAAAGGAGAAAAGGAGAAAAAGGAGACACACTGATAATTAATATCCCAGAAAAGGACACAAACAACACTCTGATAGAGAAAACTGTTTATTTTGAGCTGTTTATTTAAACACAGGAGGATTCCTAATGGAGCCATCAGACCTCACTCATTGGCTAACAGTTTAATTAGGCCCATCTGGTGGAGGCTGTGGAGAGAACTGTCCCAGCTCTCATACTGGCAGAGAGGTAATTTGTCATCCTGTGGCCCACTGACTGGCACGCAAACATCTCTAAAGCCAAACAGAAGCTCAGCAATCTGTCTCACATGAGAATTGCTGAGAGCTGTTGGAGGTGTTTGGTTCTCCTTGGCACACCAAGGAGAAATGACACTATTGCACAGTATCCTTGAGGTAATCTCAGGAGAGAAATTCAGGCAGTCTCTGAAAGTCAAGTCAATCTTACCACTGTCAGACAAACTGAATATAGGGGCTTTTTTCCTTTTTTTTTTTCCTCAACATCCCTTCTGTGCCCTCCTGATAAAACCGTATGGTAAGGATGCATAAGGATGTTTTCTATTAGTTTCTGTTCAGAAGCATCTGTACTTCATTCAGATACCAGTTTTACTCCTAGAAAATCTTTGATCAAAAGAATTTCCCTTTTGGATAGAAGAAATTTCTGTTTTTAAGAAATCCCATTTCTATGAAAGTGTATCAAGTGATGAAGCTGCAAATAAAGAACAGCAGTATAGACTTCACACAACTGTAACCAGTCTGTAAGATGATTAAGTTGATAAACTGGTGAATTCAACCAAAGGAAAAAAAAATGAAAACTTCAACACTGTAACACCAACTGCCTTAAAAGCTAAAATTACTTTTTTTGTCCTCAAGTGTGTTACTGTTACTATTAGTGTTAGAAGCTTCTAAAACCGTATCTGTGTCTCTAGAGGCACATACTTGGGAAAATGTGGTATAATATGCTAATGAATGTTACATTTCATATTTGTTTATCCACTAGTATTTATGTATTTATTCTCATTTTTCATTCCAGTATAAGTCACTGCCTTTTACAAGATCGTGAAAGCACTTAATATGTCAAATATTTTATCAGCTTTTTTTTTACAGGCTCATAATGTCAGTGCTGACTAAACCAAAAGAAGCAAAAAGCTCATCCAATGCAAACATAGCAATTTCCACTATAAATGACACTTGAAGAGTCTGAGTAGCCTCAGAGGAGGTATCATAGCTGAAAAAATGTGCAAGTCAATAAATCATTCAGCTTTATACATGTCAGGTACCTATCTATACCTTAAAAAGAAAAAGATAGTGACAATACAGAGATTAAATGGAACAGATACTTAAGAACTGAAAGCATCAGGAACAAATGTTTCAATTAATCTCATGGGCTAACGGTCAATTTTGATCTCTTGACCAAAAAATAGTTAGTGTTAGTACTCCTTTTTTTTTTTTTTTTTTATTGGAGGATATTTTCCTGAGCTAAACACTGCAGAACCAAAGTGCTGTGTTTGAGTACCATCCACTGAGTGTGAGCAGCCTGGTCTAGTGGAAGGTGTTGCCTCCATGGCAGGAGGTTGTACTAGATGGTGTTTAAAGGTCTCTTCCAACTCACACCACTTTATGATTCTATTAAATAGGATTCTGCTGCTCTTCTCACCTTGTCTGGCTGTGCATGCTGTTGGAAGCACACAACCATGTGTTTTATTGTATTACAGATGCTAATTCTTGTCTGTTGTTCTTACAGTGGATAGGCACATATTTTAAAATTAACGTGAGTTTCAAGAGTTTCAGTCTGCAGTTTCAAACCTAGGAAATATGCATTTTACTAAAATTCTTCCAGTCTAGTTGCTCCACTAATTAATTTTTGTTCATGTAAGTACAAGCATCGTTAGTTTGTATCATTTTTAGCAACATCCTGAAAGAATCAGCAGGTCAGTTTGTGCTAAGCCTGATAAACTGTCAAGATAATTTTGCAGACAAAGCTAACTTGGGCAGTGCAAATATTTATTTAAGAGATTATCTGTTCTTAAAACAAAGTCACTAATCCAGGTTGTCTCTTCCAGACAGAACTCTGAACATGTACATTGGGAGAGCTAAAAGCATAATAAAAACAACTAAAACCATAGATGTTTTGCAATGTAAGAGCTTTGTGATCTGCTGCCTTCAGCCAAATCTCATTTGAAAGCTCATTGTATCTTGCTGTTCTGTGGGTTCTGGTTTGTTTACAAAAGCACTGGAGAGAGTGGGTTAAGTGGAAACATTTTTCTCTTTATATATGCACTTGAGTGGTATTAACTGATAGTTTTGACTCCTACTGATCACTTTTCTCCTCACTTGCCTGTCTCACTTGTCAACAGCATGCGGGACAAGTGACAGTTTTGTTCTTTGTATTCTAAAATCTGATGTATTCTATGTCTGAAGTGTCTTGTTTTGGATTTGTGTTGGTACTTTTACAATATGAATACTTCATAATAAATGAAATGCTACTAAAATTGCTCAGCAACATGCCTACTTGCTACTGGAAAAGTGCAAGAATGCCTCATGAACAGAGCTCGTCTGCCACCGTCTTTTTCCTGGTAATGATGACATAGAAATGAGGCTGTAGAGATGAGAGCAGCCTGAAGCTACAGCATAAAGCTGCACAGGCCACAACAGCCACATCCCTCCCAGCTTGGATGGTGCAGGACTGGCTTTCCAAAGGGGTGTTTTCCACAGGAGCTGCACCTGTGAGTGCACCTCAATAAGTGGCCAATGCCCAAGACACGGGAGTGCCTGGCCACCCGCCTTTTGAGGAACAGAGCAGCTGCCTAACCCAGGCAGTGAAGGGCAAAAATGGTAGTGGGATAATAGAATACTTTACCCACAGCAAAGTGCTTAGGGAACCCCAGAGTAGTTTAAAGGGATGTTCTTCCTGTGAAGAAATGAGAAAAGAAGATATCAAAGGTATGTTCACTCCTATGTTAGAAAAAAAGGCAATCCAACAGGAAAAGGCTCAAGCTATCAATTTATCTTTGTAGAAGACTGTAGGGATATTTATCTTTTCTTAATTATGCTTCAAAAGGAACATGGTGCTGCAATAAATATCATTAGGCAACAATAAAGGGAACAGCATGGAGAGCTGACTGTATCGTGTTCCCCTCACCTTCTTTGTTTTAACCTCCATAAAAGTGGGGGGGTTTCCATGTTGTTTGAGATACTTAATAATGGTATTTCTGGAAGCAAGTGAAACACAGCTGTTTGCTGATTAAGGGGATACAGGAGATGGCAGAATTACATTAGTATGATGCATGTGCTGCTACTCAGGGACCAGCGAGTTCCCAAATTTAGTGCCAGATACAGACACAGAATTGCACCTGAGCACTTTTAAAATTTGACACTTCCACCAAAGGCTGAGCAGAGTTCATTATAATTTTTGTACTAGAGAAAAAAACATAAAATTCCTTGATGAGACTTGGGAAAGCACTGATACATCTTTTAAAATAATTACAGTAATTTTGAAGTACATTTTTCACTTTTAATGCTCAAGATGCTGGCTAGGAAGGCCATTTGAGCTGCAACATTTGTGTTGGGCCAGATCTTCTCCATGATGAAAACATTTTCAGAAGTAATTAATTTTACAGGGCTTACTTTGAGAAGCTTTCACTCAGGACACTTATGAAGAAGTTTGAATTTCAGAAGGCTGAGTGAGTGGCATCTCTTCGAAGTCTTCATCTTTCTTAAAGTTTGACTCAGCTTGCACAAATTCACTGCTGTTTGTTGTTTGGTGTTTGGAAACAAATTAAAGTGAATTAGTTAAGATATTTTCTGTTATAGCTTTGGCCCTAAAGCTTTCTTGTAATTATGCTGTCAGTAATGGATCAATTTATCTTGCAGATAGGTCTAGTAACAACATCATCTTTTCAAAAGCTAAATAGTCTTCCAAGAGAGGATTGTTGGGGTTTTCATGTATGTTTTGCCTTTGTAAAACTAGAAGTTGGAGTGTGAAACTTAGATCATCCTTCACGCTCACTATCATTTTAATGGCTTCTCAATTCTTAACATATTTGATGTAGCTACTGGAAAGATAAGAGTGAGGTGTGATTTACATCTACACTTTCCAATCCTGTAGTAGTTACTTATGTTTTAGTATGTATAATGTCAGGTTGATGAAATAAATTTTCAACTGTTTTGAAAAAATAATAGACAATGTGAAGGAAAATGCCAATATGTCCTCTCCAATGTCTTTGCAAAGTGATAGTTCTTATGTAATAGTTTTTCAGAGCTCAGGAAATTCTCCCCAACAGAAATAGTAATTAATGGATATTTGGTAAATGAAAGAATAATGTCTTCTTCATAAATTATCCATACAGTATAAAAGCATAAAGCAACAAAAGCTCACAATGGAATGATCTGCAGAAACTGTAATATTGAAAAATTATTTGAAGATTTTTATGTTACTCTATATTTAACACATGACTCTACAATTCTGTCATGATCAGAGTATTTGGTTTGGCTCATTGAAATAGCAAACAGTTTTCTGAATATGTACAGGCTAACTAGGATACATCTGTTACACTTCATAAACTTTTCAACTTCTCAGAAGTGATCAAGTCCAAAAAGAGCTGTCAAACCTCAAAGCACCATGGCATTGTATTTAGAAATATTCTTAGTGTCAGGAATGATTAGAACTATTCAAATTAAACTGCAGAGTGCAGTTTAATCTGCAGAGCCTGGCAGCCAAATATAGACTACTGTGGCCCATGAAGACATTCATGCTATGTCCCTGTTCCATCCTCCATTCAGAGAAATCATTATGTCAACCCAATATGCAAAAAAACATCCTGAGTTTCTATTTTGAATTTTCCATTTTCTCTGCCATTTCCTTCTAGGCAACTGTTAAGAAATTTAACAAAACTTCTGCCTATGTGGTTCATTTATCTCTGCAGAGGGGCTTTAATAAAACAGATAGAGACTTTCAGTATTATTGTCTATGCTTTACCTAATGTATGGAGGCAGAGGATTTAAATTTTTAGGAGTGCTGATTCTGTGTTTCATGGCTTTTGGTATACTGGAGGGAAAAGCGCAAGTTTCCTTTGCTATTTTTAAAAGAAAGAAAATTATCTGGAAAGTTCTGTTACATAGCTTGTTCAGTAGGTCAGGTTTTAGATGTTCTAAATATCTGATAATCTTCCTCAAACTAGGAGGGTGGCTTGAATGCATTGGATTAGATATTTCAATATTGATTGCAACTGAGATCAGCTTTCATATCCTGCTGTTTTAGCCCCTTCTTTGAACCAGAGCATCAAAACTTCCTTTACTTTTAGATAATTGGGCTGGTGTTATTACCTCTCCTATATTGGAAGGAAGAGGGGAAAGAGGCAAGAAATGAGTCAGGCAGCCTTTCTCAGAGAGGGCATAGTTTGAAATTATATTTGCAGTGTGCTGTTAGAAAGTGCCTTGAATGCACTTTTCATCACTTGACAAATAGTTCTCTTCCTGTCAGAAAGTTAGGCTCAAAAAAATGTAGAATGTCTGTGGCAGAGATTTCCAGCTGCCACCAAAAGTCTCACTTTCGTAAGGGAAATAATTTAAAATGCTTCTGAGTCATTGTGAAAAATACGGGCCATGACTGTGTCTGCAAAACCCCACTGAGCTGAGGCATGAAGACAAGAAAAATTGCATTCCTAGTGCTGTCATCATCATCTGTCCGTTCAGCGTAGTGCTCTCCAGGAAAAGACAAAGCTGGAGTGACAGCTCAAGGAGCAGCCTGTGGCTTGCTGTGCCACTGCTTCTGCTAACCAGTGGCACCACGTGAGAGCCGGGGGGGAGATGTGTGAGAAAGGAAACCCTATATCCAGGTTTCTTTTTCATCCTCTCTTGTCTCCATCCCTGTGGTCTTGATGTAAACTTGCTGTGATAGATGCAGGTGGCTAAAAATAGTGTGGTTTTTGTGTACCATACAAGCACGTGAATAATTCTCCACTGTAAGTAGGATGCCAGGGGACAGCAAAATCCTGATGGTAGTTGTGGGTAAGGTACAATGATGAAGTGTGGCTTCCAGCCCACTAAATCAGTGGCAGAGTACCTGGCACATTTGCCAATGCTTGCTGCAGCCGGAGAAAAGCCCTGGGGAAATGCTCCCTGCATTTAGAAATTACTAGGAGTTTGATAATTTATCCTTACAGCATTGGAATCCTGCATTAACAAGTGATAGTTCATGTTATATTATTTTTTGTAGCTTCTGCCTCCTGGATTTTCAGATTCTTTGCTTCTAGAAGAGAATATACCATATATGTATCTTCATAAGTATAATTGTCCTGAGGCACACAAGTTTAAAAATTACAGTAAATGCTGGTCAGAATGTAGGAGGAAACCACCATGATGAGCTCAGGTTTCCCTGGTTGTATCTTTCATATCATCAGCACTACATCTGGAAATTACTTCATACAAATACTGCAGATGAGACAGTTCTCCTGTTGGATTGTGCTCTGACTTTTGGACAAGGAGGGTATCCACTATAAAGATTCCCATTTTGACACTTAGGGGAGATGAAAATCATTTATTATTTAGCGTCCTAATGTCGTCCTATTACTAGGAGCAGTTTCCATCATCTGGAACGAACTCTTGATCCTCTCAAAATCAAACAGTAAAATTCCCATTGACTTCATCAGAACAAGTTTAAGTCCCAGAGCTGTTCAAGATCATAAGTCACCTGCTGCTAGCCAGATCTGTCAGCAGTGGGTATTTTTCTCAAGTCGACCTCATTTCATGGAGTTGCCTCAGAAAGTCTGCTTAGACTCTAAGATAGAACTGAAATAAAGCAGGTGCCTTCCTAATTGGAAAATGGGGGAAGCTGAGTTTTACAAGAGGTATTTAGTGCTAAAAAAGGAATAGAATAATTTCCCTGGGGAGTTTGAAACCCTTTTAAAACTTTTATAGCTTCCTATTTCTTTGCCTCTGATTCCTACTGCCAGATGGAGCATTTCATGTCCCAGAAGGATGCTCTCCTGTATCCTCACCAGACTTGCCGAACAAGAGATGATGGATTAGTGGCTGGGAAGCAAGCCTGCTATTTGAGGGGTGGTGGCAGCAATGTTGTTCATGGGGTGCTAAGAGACAGAGCTGAAAAGGGTGTTGTTCCCCTCTTGTTCTCTGTATTGTTATTTGTATGGTGAAGCATGTCTGGATTCTTGAACTGACTACTGGGCTGTGAATTGCATTCCTGCTGCAACAGTATAATCTAACAGGTATAAATTTTCTACTCAACATGTTTGTTTCTCTCACCATAGCCAGAAAAGCAGGTTTGAGATGGTAGTTAGATCCTTTCCTGTAGATGATGAGTGCAGTCTAAATAGCCACACTCTCCTTCACTCTACAAATAGTTCAGTCAAATCTTCCATCC
Organism: Heliangelus exortis; assembly: GCF_036169615.1. Classification (NCBI taxonomy): domain Eukaryota; kingdom Metazoa; phylum Chordata; class Aves; order Apodiformes; family Trochilidae; genus Heliangelus; species Heliangelus exortis. Next base: position 11,833,662 of record NC_092423.1, on the reverse strand, counting down.
CTCCATTTCCTTTTTAAAATGTGCTATTGTGAATAAAAGATCCACTGCAGTGAAAAGGACTAGTATTAGATTGTTCACATCATTAGTTTAAATGAGGTTACGATTGTGATCTTTATTCAGTTGTAGTCCATTCAGGCCTTGTCTTTTCCTTTACCTAACTCAACAACTTTTGGCTTTTGTAGCACCATTTACCTGTGTTTCCATCCCATTCAAAGATATCTCACTGCCTGTAAAGATTGCATTTCCTTTACTTAAACATTGCTGGTTTTCTGGGTCTTTTTGTCACATTTACTGTTCAACATCATCAGTATTTCAACCTGCACCTTTTTAAAATCAGATACCAAGATAAGCCTTGCACTGTTCTTTTTCTAAGCATTCCCCACTTGCTAGCATACTCTGAAAATTAGCTAATTTTCTCTCATGCTTGACATTGTCAGCCAGATATGAAAGCCAATTTCACCAACTGGCTGAGTTCACCATCCAGTTGTTGGCAGTGCTAAGCACACAGGGAACTCAAACCAGAAGCCCTGTGGTCCCCTGGCAGCAGAGCTATTGATAGCTGCAAAAGGGAGCAGTGTCCTGTGTCCTGAGCTTCTTTGAGCTGGAAGCAGCAATTCCCACACCTTCCCTCACCATGGCAATGTGCTGCTTGGCATGTTGGTGTTCCCAGGACCAGTTGGCACCAGACTGCCTGCTCTGTACTCGCTTCTCTGGTGAGATCTGGCTGACATCTAAGGTCCTCTTCACTACTTAAGGGCAAAGTCCTGCCAGTCCTTACTGTTACCCCTCCAACATTCTCTATATACTTGAACATTTCTAGTAGTGCCTCCAGTTTTTATGTTGTTTCCATTTGATGAAGTTTGCCTGTTGTAGAAGTCACCCCCTGGTCTCTGGCCACATTTAGCAGCTGGGCTGGTAGCAATTCCCCACAGCCCCATCCTTCCTCAGATCCTTTCTCAGGACAGATGAAGGTTGCCAAGCATGGCATGCCTGGCACCTGATCCTGTTGTGCATCTCATCCAGTTCCCACTCACCTGATAGATAACTGGAGAGGTCACAAGCATTTGTCTTTTGGCTGCCAGAACAAGCTCTGGTGCCCATTGATTAGGAATCTGGGCCTTCCTCCCCCTGTTAATCTGCCTGGACATGCACAGCTTGACTGCTCTGGACAAGGTATGTTCAGAGAGAACAAAAGTAATCCCATTTATGTGGGAGCATGCAGAGTTTTCTTTCTGATTTTGTAAGTCTGATATTTGTTTCTTTATTAGAGGACTATCAATCCAGTATGAGGACTTTATTTTATGTTTATTTTACGGCTCTATGTGTTGTGAATGCTCAAGGAATAGCAATAACAAAACAATACAGATGCAACACATCACACACACCGTATGCAACAAAATTATTTTATTAAAGGGAGATAAAAGATGGCCAGAGTTAAATTACTGACCTTGGTCTCAGGAGAGCTGAAAATTCCCTGGGGTCTATGTCATCCCTCCTCAGTTTTTTCTTTTTCCCATTTATAAAAAGAAAAATTAATTCCTTTCTGAGTGCCCTAAATATTTAAACTGTAGGCTCTGTGTACCGTCTTATGGCATATACACACTCAGGACTTAGTTCATTTGTCTGCAGTCTTTTAAAGGCCCCCTAGATGTTAATAAAATTTAAATCATGAATCAGTAATTTTGAGATATTTTCTGTCACATTCACCAAAGATCATCCTACTGAGGTTTGGAATATGTCATGCTGATAGACAAGATTTTAAACGTGAGCTTGAAGTGGCATAGACAAACCCAAGCAATTCACACAGCTTTTATAAAACGCATGCCAAATAAAAACAATTTTAAAAAAGGTAGCCAGCATCAATCTGCATTCAGATTTTAAATATAAAGGGCATTTGAAAGGGGAGCACAGGACCCTCAGATTTAGTTTATTACAGCTTTTGTGTAGACTGCTATTAAAGTTGGCTTGTTAATTCAAATGTATCAAAACAGCATTTCTTTTTTTACATGAAAATTTTGCTGACCTACATACTGAGAAAATTATACTACTTTGCAAAATGTTGGATTTTTTCTTATTTTCTAAAGGTGCAACCTATACTTTAAGCTGATTTCCTAGGTTGCAATGTAGTTTCTGCATCAGTCTTACCATTATAAATTATTACAAATCTATTTAATTTTTTTATATACTTCAAGTTTAACAGAGAACTTTGAGAATGGTAATGGCATCTAATGGGACTTGAGCAAAGTCTTCTGCTGTTTCACAATGGCCATAAAACAAGGAGTGGAAAGCTAAGATTTCCTTATCCTGTTTATGACCTGACTCCAAATGATACACACTGCTGCAGAGAAAATAATCTAATACCCATTACTGCCATACAATCCTGCACCTCCTTTGAAGCTGTCAGCTACAAAATCGACTCCAGTCGTGTATGTTTATTTAAAACTTTTGATGAGCTTTTTATCAAAGCATGACACTGCTGCTTCCTAAATACCTTCCCTTTCTTGCACACCCAAATTAACCTCTTTCTCTTCATCTAACCAAAGAGAGGGGTACTTTGAGGGCCAGGCATATATAGTAACTGTTAAACATGGCATAAAAAGAAGGAACATGCTAATTAGATTACCGAGGCGCTTTAAAAGGCTTTGCTTCCCTTCTAGGGTGTGCAACATGGATGTCATGTTAATTCAATTGTAAAGTAAATTATTTAAACTAATAAATCAATAACTTCACATTTTAGTGAAGTATCTCATTAAGTAAGATGAAGAAAGATGGAAATTTGATGCATTTATGAAAGCATGAGATAATGCTCAGGTTGTTTGTAATGTGGCAGATTTGGCTCCTCCTGTGCCTGAAGTCAGAAAAGCAGATTCTCAGCTACAAGCCAATGTGATCCACAAGTGTCCTCCAGCCCAGTTCCTTCATCTGGTGACCTTGATACCTGATATGTGGGCATGTCACTCAATACTTGGCTGCAGAGAGGCTGGAGTTCTTGTAAAGGTTTTTAAAAGCTGTGAGGAAATTTGGTATTCGAAATAATTTCTTCATGGAAGAACACAGGGGAATATTTTATGACATCTTTGCTTTTTATATAAACTAAACCTTCCCTGTGAGTTTAATCTGTCCTCCCTTCCTTGCTTCTCTGCTACAATAAACACACTGCTCGTTCTGTCTGTATGGAGCTATGACTGCTGGATACTGTTCTGTGTTCTCTAGAAGTCTCTTGCTCCTTCAGGCCAACGATGGCCAAGTACACCCAGAGCATGGTCCTTATTATCATGGATTATTATCAGAGAATGCAGGCATTTTTCATTAGTAGGTGGGGGAAAAAAAAATCAGTAAAGGTGGCATACCTTAAGTGTAACTTTTACAAGATTATACAATCCTGACTTCACCATTCAAACCCTGAGGGAGTCAGAAAATCACCAGTGCCTGTGGTTACCACCAGCTGGCCAGCAGGTTAGAAGAGACTTGTAACACCTCAGGCACAGCAAGAAGAAAATGAAGACTTCTACTGTTTTTGAATCTCTGATTTAATCGTTAAGTCAAAAAGGCAGAGGAAGCTGAAGCAAAACAATGAGAAAATTGAGGAAGGGATCCTCACAGGTCCTGTTACCCTTTTATTCAGGTTTCTTCTTCACTTGAATAAAGGTTAATCCATATAGAAATCACCTTCTAGATAAGGTGGTAAAATTGGTTTATGTCTTTGGTTTCTTGGTGGCTTTAGAGAGTAAATAAGTACCAGGCAGAGGAACATGGCATCCAACCCAAAGTATTCTATGCTTTTATGATTCTATGATCTCTGAGATCATGATTAGACTTCTAATTGCAAATGACCATGTACATTAGCAAAACTGAGATTCGTGCGACAGATTTTCATAGTTTTTATATAAACTATAGCAACTCTGGCAACTGAATAAAAAAAAACCAAACCAAACAAAACAAAATATGAGAAGGTTATCTCTAGTGTAATGTCCTTTGCTTTTCATATGAAATTCTTCTATTTATGACAGCTGTTCATGCACTTCAAGGAGGATTGTCTCTTTATATGAAATCCTGGAAGTGATGGGGCTGCCTTCCTACTTGTTAAAGAGAGGGAGGAGCACATCCTTTGTTAATATGTAACAAAGTTGTTATTAACGCCTCAGTGCTACAAGCACCAAAATCTTGTAACTGATCCATGGAAGTGAGGTGAATTCTGGAACCCTTAATAAGCAGTTTTAAATATTTCACAGCAAGTTTTGTGAAAGTATATATCCATGCTGCACAAAGAGATAATGGAATCAATTTCCATGGAAACATCACAGGGCGGTAGCATTCATTGTCTAGGGGGGGACTGGTATACAATTACTGGTAATAAAGGAGTGCTAAAACCCAGTAAGAGATAGCCATGTAAAGCCTGTACATTGGATGCTTTGAAAAGCAGCTATTATGTTAGGGAAAGGTGTTGTGTCCTGTTCTGACTGTTCATCACTCTAGATGTAAACATGGACCACTTGAAAAATCATGGAGAAGGAATTTCATCACAACCAGTTTTTAAGTACAGTTGCCAATAACTTAGGATTTCTGACATTTTATAAAGAATTTACCTTCACAGAAATCTTAAATACTTAGGCTGCAAGTATAGGATCACCTCACAGGGACAACCAAATGTCAAAGAACCTAAAATGCACTCTTCAGTGCATGCTTGTTGCCTTGAATCCAAACTTCCAGGACAGCCTTGTAACCAGCTTTGTGAAAATGTGATGTATATGAATATATGGAGAGTTTTAAGCTAAGACTATAAACCCTAAGCCAATCGGTCCTGCTTGCAAATCTGATCTACCTAAATTACTGGAAGATGGAACTACATTTTTAAATGTACTACTATTTTAAACTAAAATCCTGTAGTATTACCAGTAGCAAGCCTCCTGCAATTCAGAAATGTGCTAGCTTCATTTAATGTGCAGTGGGTACTAAAGAAATATTTAAACTATCTTTCAAGGATTTAAATGAAAACTGGCTATTATAAATACCAACTGGTTTACTTAAGTGCATCCAACTGTGACAAAGAAGTGGTAGAAGGTGAAATAAATCCAAAGGAATTAAAATGCATTTGTTTTGAGAAGTGACTACTGATTTCAGTGAAAAGCTGTATCAGGTTGAAAGAAAGCAGAGCATATTTGCTCATTTATTTAAAACATATTCTTTCCATAAATCAGAACTAGTTCCACTATTAATGAAATTAATTCAATTAAGTGTTTTGAGCAAAACTATATCAATTAGAAAAAATTAACTGGCAACAGTAGTGGTATCACCTTAGTCTTTGATAGAAAAAGAATAATCCCATTGAAACTGATAAAACAGCTCAGAATTAATCCCAGGTACTCAACTGAATATAAATGAATGGAGGAGATATCCTGGATGTACAGTTTGTGCATGTTTATACTGTATAGTGTATTACCGTGAGCCCCAACTAAGCACAGTACTTGAGCATGGCTGTAACTGTTAATATATGTGTAGCTGTTCTTAGAGGAATCCAGCTGGGAGATGCAGGAATTTGGTAGTCTGGGATCCCATGCATTAAAAAGAAAAGTGGAAAATCGAGGCATTTAGGGAATGTCAGAATTATACAGTGAGCCATGTTCATATTATGTTTTGCCATGTTATTACAATGCAGTTTTAAAGCTGTGCGTAGCTTTTTGTGCATTAAGCAGAGGTTTTTTGCGTGACTTAGTAGAAACGATATCAAAGGATATTATAGGGCCAAAAATTTCATAGAGGGAGGAGCTGATGCTCTGTGTTGCCTTCCTGCTCTTTGCCCTCTTCTAGGCTGGAGAAACTACAGCTGTTATTGAGGTAAGGCCACACTGAGGGGTGCTCTGTGCAAATGGGTACTGCCCTGGTACTCCCTGAGCATTCCTTACTCTGGTCATGTTTCCTTTGGGCACAGTAAGGAGCTCTCAGTAAAGTTCAGGTGATACAGAAACCTGTGGGAATGGTGCTCTTGACTTCAGGAAACCCCAAATTCATCTGTGCACTCTAGGTAGCTCAGAAGAGGTGATGGGGAGTGTGATTAAATACGTTTCTCATTCTCCAAGTTCAGCTCAATAACTGGAACTTCAGTCCCCCTAAATAGATGCTTCCAAGTCCCAGTTCTCACTTTGGTGAAGTTTTTGCAATGGGATTTGTAGGTAACAAAGGAAAACATTAAAAGGGATGCATTTTTCTCAAGCTGGGGAACTTTCCTGGTTTGATTTGCTTTCCATATGTGCTACATAAAGAAATCATTGATTTTGAGAGGTCTCTGTCATGTTTGTAATATGTGAAACTTTTTTTGTTTGAAACCATTCCCTTCCCCATCAAATACCTGATTTGTCTACTCTTTTTTAAAAAAAACAAGAAAAACAAAACAAAACAGACAAACAAAAAAACCCCAGAAACCTTCCTATGCTGGGATTTTACCCAGTTAAACCAGTAGATCCATTCTTCAGCTGATGAAACTGTCAGAGATGCAGAGATATTCAGGGGCTATAGTTTCATCTAGTGCACCAGTATGGCACCACTAAGTCTACAATTTTACCCCAGGCAAGGAGCAGTAAGTCACAGAGTTTGCTTTCTAGTGAACTTTTTCTGCTACCGCATTCCTTACCCATAGCCTAGCATCTCCTTGCTTCCACAGTAATAAAATAACTGAGAGCTGTTAGTGAAGTACAAGTATATAAAACAAGATGAACCAGGGTCCCTTTTCATACTGAGAAGAGATGTTGATTTGTTCTTTAACATCTTCTTTTCCAGATGGCTACACAGAATGTGCTGCTGGTTTGGTTCACTAATGATTTTATAATGTATTTTAATCTGATACCACAATTGCCTGGATCATTCTTACAGATATATTTCTTAAAAGCCGAATAAATAATGTGTAGTAGTACCACATCATCTGAATGTAATGGGAGGAAGCCACAGGCTTCCTACCTGCATTAATCAAGTGTAGATGAGCTTAATTAATCTCTCAGATCTAAATGGAGAAAGAGAAAAGAGAGCAATTTGCTTGAAAGCCAGTATTGCAGACTTTGAAAACATTATAGCTGTCCTGTTTATAGGTAGGGATATGTGATGACTGGTGTCTTGCTTAGAAACTGATCACCTCTGTCAAGGAAACACAGTCAAACACTTGGAGCTTGGTTTTGTTCCAAAACAATTTCTCTCCCAAGACAGAACTTGCCTATAGCTCAGCTGTGTATATGAGGGTCTGTCACTAATACCTCACAGTTCTTAGCTTCTTCATTAACTCTTCATCACTTATTTTGTAGGAGATAAGAAGTAAATGTATCATTTTTATTAATATTTTGTTACATTTATAGTAGCTAAAAGATATAGAATGACAGCATACCCAACTACAGTCTCCTTTTAGGCCACCCAATTGTGGAATAGCCCTATCATGATTTAAGTGACTGAGATGATGCTTAAATAGAAATACCCATCATATCTGTAAATTACGTGCAAATACCAGAATATGTTGATAACAGGTTTTTATGCTTTAAGCATAAAACAAACAAGTGCCCCTTTTAATAACATTTTACATTTCTTCCATTTGTTTAGGGGTAAATCTGCCAAACACTGACAGCTGGCAACTTCAGGTTCAGGAAAAAGAGCTTTAGTCTTCTTCCCAGCTTCCTTATGCCAGCAAATTAAATGTAAGTGGATAATTATTTTGTCCAGTCTGACCAGTCTATTACAAATTATTAGAGCTCGTTGACTCTCTTGAGCTCTGTAATTTGTGCTTAGCTGAAGCATGCTTTCCAGCAAGGCCACTACGGTTGCTTAGAAGAGATACAAAGACAGAAAACCCACCACTTCCTTTAATATTTTTATTTCCAGTGGTTAGTCACCCTCAGTCTTGCAAATTTGTGCTTTATTCCTAATTAGAACTTGTCTGGCATCAGTTTCCAGCCAGTGGTGTTGCTGGGCTCAGAGGTGGATGCCTCCGAGGTATTTCACTCTTTCTGTCACATAATTGATTTTTCATGAACGGCACAAAGTAAGGCTGAAATTAGCCCAGCAAAGCAATAAGAGACATGTTGGATCAGGAAGCCTTCTGCAAGATACGAAGGTAATTTTTTATCCTATTTATTCTAATATTTTATTGAGCTTTGCATCAGGTTAGCGGATACTCTTTAACCGTGACTTCCTCTGAGGCAGCGCATTGTTGATCCTCATACATTAATCATTCGGCCCCTGGCACACTCTGCTCTCCTCTCCCCAGCTCATTCTCCCCCTGCTCCACAGGATGATAATCGACATTGCAATTTCCCTATCTTGCTGATGGTTCAGACACACATAATCCAGATCTCTGTTCCATAAACATGGGCTTGTATAACTGGTGCTACTGGATTGCTTTAGGGTCCTCTGCATGTACACATCCCTTGTATGTGTAATCTCATTGTATAGGCAGAGGAATGCATATGTAGATGCTCTCAGGCACTACCTGTCGTTTAGGTAATAGCACTAGTTGGTAGCAGGAATTTATTTAGTATGTCTCTTATGTTTTCATTAAATGGATCATTTATGCACTTTATTTATTTTTAAATATTTGTTCTTTTGATCTAGTTGGAACTGACTTTTATAGATCAAAAGCCAAGGAATAAAAATGAAACAATTAACAAGTACCACCAATTTTGATTGTTATTTGATAACTAACAGTACCTTGTGCATCCCTGTACACCTAAGAAAGCTAAACTGACTCTAAGGCCTTCTTCTGGAGAGAGGCCAGTGGGGCTGTAATTTGATCATGATGATTTCCCTGGTATGGGTTGCTATTTATGGTTAGAAGGATCTAGTGATGGCATCCCAGGGTGGGCAAGAGCCTGTAATGCAGATTTTGTGCATCCTGCATGTTCCAAACTTGGTTCTTCTGGCTCTCCCACACTCAAAGTATGTACTCCAGCAATCTCAACGTGGAGTCTCTTTCAGCTCTTGGATATGTTCCACCTAGTTTAAATAAAAGTCCCGAGTCTAGAAATGTTGGCAGGTTACACATTCATTTAATTCTGAATCAGGAGAATACATTTCATCATTTCCTGCAAATCAAAATTAAAGAAAAATCTTGGTTTGGAAAATTTCAGTATAAGTAAATTTTAAAGGATTTTAAAAAAACATTTTGCTTGTTTTTAGATTCTTTCCATTATTAGGACTGTTACCTAAATTTAATCTTGATTTTAATTATCAGAGATAATTACTGATACAGATTACTACAGGGCTGAGCAGTCCCTTACTGCTGTTGTACATTGCACAGAAATCTTGACTGTCTTTCACATGGCTGCACTATGGATAAAATTTTTAAGGCTGACTATTATAAACAGCAGAACATCAGCAGAAAAGAATCTGTTGCATCTGTTTTGGTGAAGTTAATGTTACCTTTGAAGTACTAGGCTAATAAGAGTGAGTGGCAGAACTTAAATCATCAGACAGCTTCTTTTTTTTTCCAGTTTGGTAACATAGTATTTTCTCTCCTTTGAAAAGATCATTAGTACCATGCCCATCCCCTTAGCAACAATAATTTCAGTAAGGTGGGGGTGGGTTGGAGGTTTTTTTCCAAGTTATGTTTGATATACTAGCAAAAATTTGGTTAAAATATCCAGTCAAAAAAACCTTGGAATCTGAACAAACCACTCTTAATCTTATAATTTGCATTATTTTCCAGAGAGTATTTCTCTGTGTGGGTGGGAGGAAAAAAAAAAGTTTCAGTGAAGTCTAGATAGGATGCCAAATGTCAGTGCTGTCTTAGAAGCACCTTCAGTATCTGTGATAGCTTATCTGGTCTCAGATAAAGCAAAAATGCTCAAAACTCTACATACAAGTATCTTTGTCTTTCCTCTACTAAGTGGCAGCTTATTGATTTCTTCACTGTGCTATTAGAGTAGCAGAATTTGATATGTTTTGAAAACATCCCTTAGAGCCACACAACAATAATTAACAGCAGAGCAAGTGCTGAGCAGCAAGTAGCTGATAATGATGGAGTCTAATGTCGACTGAATGCAATTAATCATGGATACTACCCATAGAGCTTTGGATTTATACTCAGTTATTATAAAGCACTGATGAGGTCCCCTCTCGATCTTTCGTAATGTATGTATTAAGAGTATCTCTTCACCATAAGCAGAAGAAAGCAGAAGAAATGCTTTGAGACTTTTATTTCTTAATATGTTTACTGTTGCTCCATTATGCAGTTAGTGGCTGGTATTCTCCTAGGATGGCCATATCATAGAGAAGCAGGAGCAGTTCATGCCTCTAATCTTTCCAGCAGACAAGACAGCAGGCAGTATATATGCACAGTCCCAAAGTGGCAAATAAGTGCCAGTGTTTTCATACAGGATACCTTTAAGCAACCTAAAAACATCCTTTCGTTGCCCAGCATTTCTTAGGGTAAGCAATCTTGATCAGCACTGTGTACATGCTGCTGGCTTCATAATTCATATAAGATTGCATTCATTCTTTTCCTTCTCTTTTGTTCCTGCCATCATGTTCCACTTGATAGTCCTCTCTAATAGCTGTTTGGCACTTGACAAGTGACTCGACTCTGAGCCCTGAAGAGAGTTCAGAGCAATGAAAAGGGCACAGGAGTTTGTCATGTTGCAGCACACTTTGTTAGACCTCATACTATACTATACTAGAACTGTATTTCTCCAGATTTGATTCAAACACAATTCAGTCCCACCTAGTCCTCAAGAGAGGAAACAGAGGGAAATACTGATTTTTTAACTGAAGGATGATAGATACGTGTTCCTAATTGTCAAAGAGTTCCTGGAGGAAAGACAACCCGTATTTCCTTAGTGTTCAAAAGAAAAATATTTACCTATCTGCTCTGAGTTTAACTTCAAAATTTCATGTAAGAAAGCAACTCCACTAGTAGTCAAAGCACTGGCTGATGAAAGGTGTGGTTCTTGGCAGGTTGATCAACAGTCTTGTACTCTGTACACTCTTTTAATGTTTCACTGAATTATGGGAAGTGAAATGTACTGCTTGAATTTTATTGCTCCTTGTTGGCTAGCAGCCAATTCAGGAATGAAGGTCTGCTGGTAAAAGCAGACTATCTTAAAGGACCCGGAAAAATCCCAGCAACAGAATACTTAGTATTGGGTCTGCATGGCAATGGTTTTAGTAGCAAGGGGGACTATAGGAGCAGCTTCTGTGAGAAGCTGTTAGAAGCTTCCTCCACTTCCAATAGAGACAATGCCATCTGGCTCCAAGACCACCTGGCCAAGGCCAAGTCCATCAGCAACAGTGGTAGCACCTCTGGGATAATGCATTTAAGAAGGGGAAAATGAAACCTGTGCACCTGTAGCCAAAAAGAGGAGAGACTACATTGGAGAGAAGGTGACCACACCAAGGTCAGTGAAGAAGGAGGGGAAGGAGGTGCTCCAGATGCCTGGGCAAAAATTCCCCTGCAGCCTGTGGTAAAGACCATGGTGAGGCAGATTGTCCCCCTGCAGCCCATGAAGGTCCACAGTGGAGCAGATAAACAGATACCCTGCAGCATGTGGAGGACCCCATGCCAGAACAAGCTGGTGCCCAAAGAAGGCTATGACTCCATGGAAAGTCCATGCTGGAGCGTTCCCCTGGCAAGACCTGGGACACCATGGAGAGGAGCCCAAGCTGGAGCAGGTTTGCTGGCAGGACTTGTGATTCTGTTGATGGGACCCACACTGGAGCAGTTTGTGAAGAACTGCAGCCTATGGGAAGGACTCACATTGGAGGAGCTCCTGGAGGACTGTCTCCCATGGGAGGGATGTCATGCTGGAGCAAGGAGAGAGTGAGGAGTTCACTCTCTGAGGTGGAAGGACTGTCAGAGAAAATGTGTGGGCAAGAGACCTCAGTCCCCAATCCCCATTCCCCTGCTGTGCTGGGGGTGAGGAGGTAGAGAAATCAGAATAAAGTTAAGCATCAAAAGAAGGGAAGAATGAAGGGAAGGTGTTATAAAATTTAGGTTTTATTTCTTGTTATCTTAAGTTGATTTGATTAATAATAAATTAGTTTCCCCAAGTCAAGTCAGCTTTACCTGTGACAGTAGCTGGCAAGTGATCTCCATGTCCTTGCCTCAACTGCTGAGCCTTTCTTATATTTTTCTACCTGGTTCAGCTGAGGAGAGTAGTGATAGAGCAACTTGATGGGCACCTGGTATCCAGCCAAGGTTAACACACCACACAAGATAATGGAGACAAAAGAGTGAGTAATGGTTGTTGGAATGGGTGGAAGTGTTCTTCAGGATTGACTCTCAAACTGGGCTCTCAAAACTCCATCCTTGCTGGCAGGAACTGAAGACACAGCTCTAGGGTCATATCCCTTTCTTGTTGCTGCCATCCACTCCTTTTCAGAATTAACAGTAAACCTATCAAAAATATGGACATGAAACGTTACTGAAGATGAAGGCTTAATGGGATTCCATACCTGACCTGGAAAAAGTGAAAATCTCAACGGAAGTGATGTGGTTTTTATTCATCTTGGAGGACATGAAATTAGTGTTCTTCAACTAGAAAGGGCATAAATGTCTTGGTCTTAGGCAAAAGGCAGTATTAAAAGAGGAAATGGGAGGGAAAGCTCCCATGTGGCCAGACTGTTCTTGAACTGAATTTCCTCAGAACTGGATCCTATGACATGGACAATTATTTTCAGTAGGATATTGTATGTTATGCAACTTTCTGAACTAATTCCTATGTCATGAAGCAGTCAAGAAAAGTCAAGAAAACAAAGCAAGAAATGTAAAATGACTGTCAATGTTTCAGTCTAGCTACAAAGAATATTGTGGGGTTTTTTTTCATTTTCATTTCACTTCTTAGCCATTACTCTATAGTGTTTTTGAGAGTGATAGATGGACACAACTGTCCTATTATCTTGCTTTAAGTGAAGTGTGATTCCCTTTTGCCTGATTTCCACAGCTAAATAGAAAAATGCAACACACTGGAAAAACAGTTTTCAGACAAGACATAAAACTTCAGAGCATGGGTGGTAATTACAAAGTCAATGTAACTTTTCACAAAAAGTCCTTATTCTAATATCTTAATCATCTTGAGTTTTCAGTACTCCTGCATATTCCAGTGGATTTCTTTTAATAATATCTTTCTGACTAGAGTTGCCTTTTTGCAAACATAAAAAAAGGAAATAGTTTGTGGGGAAAGTAGCATATAACAGCAAACAAAAAAGCAGGATTAAAATACAAGCAGTGGAGAAGACTGAAACGATACTTCGGTGGTTGAGTTTCTGGAGTTATCTCCACAAGTTCATTTTCTGTCTGTAAGTGAAAGAGACAGGAGTGTTTTAGTTAGACATCTAGAATACAGGAAAAAATTGTTTTTCCAAAAAAGTAATCCCCTGAAAAAAATATTGCAACCCTATAAGTAAATACATAATAATCAAAACCAATGGTAGTCTGCAAAAAATTAATAACTGTAGTTTGAGTTAGAGAAAAAACATAATTATGAAGAATTTTTTTGTTCCAAGGATGGCATTTGCTCTGTGTCATTCTAGCCTAATTAATGTAGAAGACATCTTTAAAGCCAAAAAAACTTTAAAGCTGAAATGATAATTTTCTTTTCACCCATGATTTCCTGTATTCTTGCATTTTTTCCTAGAGGTAGGTTTTGGTGCAACACTCTGGAAAACAGGAGGGCTATTCAAGCATTTTTTCTTTTATCTGTATCTTTTTTATTTTACTTCTCGATGGACTGAAGTTTATTAGGTTTTGCTGTTGATATTAGCAGACGTACTAACCAGAGATTTTTTCAGCACAAATATCTATCAAACATCAGCATAGGATTCATGTTTTTCTCTTGTCTGCTTATCAAAAGTACAAAAAGAAAACTAACTGTTCAGGACAAGTAGTTATGAAGTATCACTGATGTATTAGCTGTACAATCTGTTTATTTTCTTCCTTATCCCTTATTATCAGTACTTCACCTTTCCCTACCACAGAGCTAATTCTAGGCAAGCAGCAGAATTTTACATCATTTTCTGCTGCACCTAGAAACATTGTGCCTTTGCTTCTATTAGAGAGGCTGCCATGAGTCTGAATTAATGACTCTGTATGTGTGTTATGTTCATGATGGACATTAAGTCTTCCAGGTATAATTTTCTGTAAGGAAAAGTCATTTTATTTCCAGCTGAACAGGCACTCTATCATACTACCCAAGTCAAACAGTTATTATTTGGCTCTTTGCCAAGTTGTACAGTATAGAAAGGTCATATTTTTAATAGCTTTGTACTCCCTGGTAATCAAATTTGTAAGCCTGGAGAAATAAACTACTCGAATATATCAATGTTCACTGTGCATATTTAACCACTGCTGTTCTGTTCATGTGGTAGCCTTCCTCCATGCTGCAATGGCAGGGAAGGCTGGGTTTTCCTCTTATCTTGGTTATAAGGTTTTTACATTAAGGTATTTTATGCTAATCATATACAAGCAGCAATAGCTAATATGAACAATTTCTTGCTAAACTCCCCTTTTTGAGGACTAAACCAAAAGATACCATTCTCAATCAGATGTCTGCTGATATATAAACAAGGTTACATTACTATAAACCTGGGTGTTCATAAGTGTTAATAACTTGCTCAAATCAACAATAATTAGAGAGAACACCTGCTTTTAAAAGTCATTTTTCTTCTGGTTGACTGGGCATTGCATTGCAGGAAATGGATGCTGATTACATGCAAATGAAATTTCTAAGGTTTTCTTGTGTTTCGTTTTTAAAAATAACCATGCTCTTTTGTGCATCAGGAACAATCCAGCTTGGTTATTGGTCAGCAGCACCTGCATTTTAAAAAGGAGATGTGAAACCTTGAAAAGTCCAGAGGAAAAAAGATTTTGCATTAGCACTTGGTCAATCTATCCTTTTAAACAATAGATTAATCTGAGGTTTTTGTGATTTTCTAATAGCAGTTGTTATGAGTTGGCTTGGAGTCAAGGTACACGCAGACTGGTGAGATGAGATGAATTATTAACCTGTAACACAAGGGCTGGGAGTTGGGGCTGACAGGACTGTTAGTGTGATGTGTACTGATGCCTTCCTGATCATGAGCATTTTGTCTGTCTCAGAACAGCTGAGGCAAGTTGCAGTATCCACACTGCTTTGTTGGTAGCTTTCTTGGTCATTCCTTTCACTGTCTTTTTTTCTTTCTTGAATTTTGCCTTGCATGCAAGTTGGAGGCCAGAGTTTGAAGCCTACAACCTTTGGCTACACTTCTTGACCTTTACAAAAAGAAGAAACTCAGATCCTAACCATTATCTGAAATAGTATCTCTTGCATTTAATCACTAAAAATTGTACTAAATGCCATTAGTATTTAGTAAGAAAACCTGAGCAGTATTGTCATGGAGACAGAAATCTTCCTCACCTGTTACAGATTGCATTGGTGCCGTGCATTGCTAGAGCCAGGCTTTATGTTTTGCCTGTACAAAATATGCTAGAAAATTTGAATTCAAATTACCTAGAAATGTTAATTTAAACAGGATTGTTAAATCATATGATGTGAATCTCTTATTCAAAATGAAAGTGGTCTTGATTGAATTCAGCTTACTTCACTTTGGAAGTGCCTATATAAAATTGCAATGCATTTTAATTAGTCAACTTTAAAAGCTCATTCAAAGTAGCTTACCTGAGCATCACTTGTATTGCCTTCTGCCTTGAACATGTTCTCTGAAAAAAAGCCTTACTTTGTTAAACTATGCTTTCCCTAAGCATTAGAATGGTAGCAATGTGTTTTAGCTCTGTTGAATAGGGCTTGCCTCGTGACTGGGTTTCATCACAAAATATTGTAGTACTCAGTATCTCTGAGAGACACACATTTCTGTCTGCTCCAGCATGATCTAGGCCCTCTCCTGTAACTGCTTTCACACAGCAGGAAGCCTCAACCTAGGAGAGCACGCTGCTCCATCTCAGTACAAATCTGTCAGCTTGCAAGCGCGACAGGCTCGGGGCACCGCTTTGCATTTTGAGTAAGTAGGTCATAGGAGCAATGGCTTTTGTGAAGTGAGCCTGCATAACTTAGAAAATTGTCATTTGCAGAGAATTAAAGAGATGTTTCTATGTGTTTGAGAAAGGTTCTTCAGAAGTAGAGTCTTTGAGCATGCATTGAGAAATGAGGAAAATGTAGTGAATTTTGAATTTTACTCACTTATGTCTTAGCTCTTCACTTTGTAGCCATCTTTTCTTCTAATACCTCATTTTTTGTTGTCTACTGAAACTTCTCACTTACAGCCCAAAGAGCACTGCTTTTGATTAAGGGCCATTTTTTCACTTTTTTGTAAAGAAGTTGTTCCTGTACCAACTTATTCAAAGATAAGTTTCAGTTTCAGCTAAGTATCAACAAGGAACTTGTGTTATCTCACATACAAAATCAGATTTAACTGAATAGAAATATCAACAGATTCTTGATGTCTGAAAACAAGCACCACAACATCTTAACACACATAATAAAATGGTGCCATGAGCATAATTATTTATAAAAGTTCTGTGGCTTCATGTTGCCTATTCATAATAAGGTCACCATCATCTTGGTGATTACCAGGTACTGAGCAACCATTAACTTGAGATGCAGTTACAAACATTTAGAAGAAAGCATATTTTTCCTGAAGATAAATTTAAACTTTCACAACTTGGTTCCAGCAAGAGGTACTTCAGGATTGGACTGAAATCTCTGAAAAGGTAAGCCATTTTTCCAAATAGGAGAGGGGGAAATTGCTTTCTGATGCTTTTAACAAAATGAACTAGATCTCTGAGTGAAGATCTGAATTGACAAAAGGCTGATTTTAAACACTTTGATTGTATTGTGCAGAGGGCTCCAGGCTGTGCCCCTCTGCTAGCAGGTTGGTTGTGTACAAACAGGCAGTCCATGAAACTGATACATCACTACTGTGGCAGCTTTATTCTAGATGAGGCGATTTATTGCAGTCCACTTGCAAGGTATATTGTGCATAGATTCAGTGTATGAGACTCAGGCAAAACTAATGTAGCTTTAAAAATTTCCTCTTTTAAAAAGTGTAACTGATTAGGCTCTGACTATATGATCAATGTTTGATGCACCCATCTTTGAGAGTAAATCTGGTGAAAACCAGTGCTGGGATATCTTACATTTTTTTGTGTTTTGGTGTTTCCCTCCAAAGGAGGGAATGTGTTCCTTACTGAACTATGTACCACACCTGATATGTTACATGATGTTTGTCCTTTTCACCCTTGTTTGGTGCCTGCTATTTCTCCTCTCCTGGGACTGGCACTATAGGACAGGAATGGCACATAAGCAGCAAAGAGGTTTTGCAAATCATTGGCATTACAGTCCCAGTACAATCAGTAAAACAATTGGACTGAAATCACAATGTCGTGGTTGACCCAATTCTAGCACATCCCAGCAAAGACTTCCAGTGTCTTACAGATGCCAGTCTTAACCAGAGACATTACAAAATAAAGAAATAAGCTCATTATCTGAAACTTTAATCCAGAAAAGTCTTGTTAAAAGCACACTGAGATCTTTACTTGCTTACGAGTACAGAAAACAGGAGATTCCATTCACTCTGCAGTTGTTATCTCCATGCAGCAGCTGGAGCAATCAGACAACTGCAGGCTGCACTCTCGGCTTGGTGACTTGGGACTCCTTTACACCATGCAGCATGTTTCACATAGTGCTACACCAGCCTTTTGGCCCTCAAGTCACCAGGATGCTGTCTGAGCATAACAATGTGAAGATCTGGAAGCCAGAGCTTTACGTTGGTGCCTGGAAATGTTTGGTTATAGGTTTGGGTTTTTTTTTTTTTTATCAGTGTTCAAACTGAGCTGGGAAGGAGCTGTAATTCATAAGCCCTTTGCACTCTGGTAATGGTAAAAGTTGTCAGAAGATTATCTGAAGTCATGGAGGGAAAGGACAGCTAAAGAAATGGGACATAATTATGTCAGTAAAGAATAAAAGAAGGCTGAATGGAAGTTAAAGCCTGTGTGTACCAGTGAAACTTTTCTTTATATTCCCTTTAAAGTTAAACAAGGGATGTGTGATTGGAAAGGCAGGTTGATTGTCTGTGAAAATATCAGCTAAGCTTGAAAGGAAATATTCAATGAGCATAAAATTCACAAATGCATAAATCCATAACTTTGGATGATACGAAAAGCAAATCTAGCATCACATTTTCCTGCCTCTTGCAAATCCTGTCTTATTAAGGGGGCATCCAAGGAATAGCTTGTGAACAATGGAAAAATTAGAGGGTTTAGTTTAGAAGGTAAGTACAGAGACAAATATGCAGGGAAAACTGATGCAGGTCCCAGCAAGATAGAAAAACTGGCACAGCTATGTGTCATGTGTATAGACTTGGTGGAGTACAGGGATCTTAACAGCTTGATTTTTTCTTTTTTAATACCTATAGTGTATTCTGCAGTCATTGTGCCTGAAAGAGCTTGCCAGGGTCCGAATAGGCGGTGCCCAAAGTCAGCCTCCTCTCTACCATTCCGTATTCTTACCTTTCCCCTGAGCCAAGTGGCGAAGGACAAAGCCAAAACCTTAACTCCTATTAAATAAATGGCACATAAAACTTTCCAATATTTCAGACAAATGTCAGACATATTCTTTGCTGTGTCCTGTTTTGAGGGCATTTTCCATGGCATTTGCTGTTGTGGGGGTCTCTCTCCAGTGATGTCTGTCCAAAAGTAATGGTGAGGTATATGTATAAAGGTAAGGTATATGTTGAAAGGCTAGTATGCAAGTAATTTTCCATGGTGCCAAATCCATAGTCCCATGCATAGTAAGGACTGAGGTCAGATCTATTGCTAATATATTTATCACAACTGCATTAGAAGATTGTCTGAGAAGAAGAGAGGGTGCTGCCAACAATGTCAGGAGCAACCTGCCCCTGCCTCCCCTGACAAGGACAGAGTTTACAGCACTGTGCAGCTATGCAGCTAATTGTTTGCTTGTAAAAGATTGATAGGTTTCATGATAGTGAAAGTGATGCATACCTAAACCAAAAGAGAAATCACTCAGTGATTTCTTAATTGCATTTATTTTTATGGCTAAAGAAATAAGTTGTTCTCTAAAGAATTCAGGCAGCATTGTGTAATGCTGGGTATCTTGGATGCATTTCATAAGGGCACAGACTCCAGCACAGCACAGAAATGAGTAGGAAATCCAGGCTGTAACAGTCATACTCTGGAGTAAAACATTTCAGTGAACAAAGCAAAATATGACTTGTGCTGTCATCCAGAAACAAACTCAAATGTCATGAATGTGCTTCTAATTGTTTGAATCATGCAAGGTGTTGCTGATACAAGAGCTATTTGGTATGAAAGTATTTATGTTTGCAGGCATCTGAGAAACACACAGTCACAAAATGGGAAGAGCAGAACAAAGAATGTGTTGAGGGGAGATAGGGCAAGATTTCTTGTGCTTGGTTTCCCTTCCTTTTCCACTTAACTATTTGTATTGCATCACTGTGACAGCAAATGGTTAACAGACAAAGACAAAACCCACTGTGACCGTCAGGTCTCTGTGCAATCATCAGCAGAACTAGCTATTCTAGCCAA
This sequence comes from Heliangelus exortis, assembly GCF_036169615.1. Classification (NCBI taxonomy): domain Eukaryota; kingdom Metazoa; phylum Chordata; class Aves; order Apodiformes; family Trochilidae; genus Heliangelus; species Heliangelus exortis. Next base: position 11,814,134 of record NC_092423.1, on the reverse strand, counting down.
TTTAATAGCTTGAAAATGAACTCATTAGTGGTCTTTTATCAGTGGAAAAAAGTCTATTAAATCCGGATGTGTGAAGAAGCAGTACGGAGGCTCATTTCCATCCCACTTGTGACCTGAACAAATCAGAGAAATGCTTTTCAAGGAACAGGGTCAGGCTTGACTGCAATAAGATATTTTCTACACAGAGCACCCAACTTGTATCCTTCCTTCAAGTTCCTGATGCAGTTAATTTTAATTTACAGTCTATTTGTTGCTCCCCACATCTCTCCCTCTTGCCCCCTTTCCAGTGCAGCTGCCATCCATAAACATGTGGGCTGTTTATACTTTATAAAGAGAAAATATACTACAGTCTGTTGGATTTCTTGATATACCCTCCCAGAAATAGCCCTCTGACAGCCATAGACTCCACTTCTCACTGACCAAGCCAATAAGTAAAGGTTGAGATCCTCATCTGGAAACTAAGGACCGCAGCAGAATGATGCTGATTTACATCAGATTGGGATGTAGCCAGAACTATTGGCAGAGGCAAAACATACTCATTTAAGCCCCTTTGGTCAGAAAGCCAAATGAGAAGGGTTTGAAATACACTTCCCCCAAAAGAGGCAAAAACATTGTTTATTTCCAGATACCAACTTTGCTCAATAATTATGTCTTAAAACTACCTAAAAATTAAAAAAACAACTGTTTCTGTATTTTTTCATTCTGACATCATGCACAATGCAAAATGAGCTAACTAACCTGAGACTAAGATACGCATTTCTCACAGAAGATGGTGGGATAATGCTGTAATGCACTGTCTGCCTTTTAGCAGCAGTCCACAGTGAAGTTTAAATCTTTCATCTTTTGAGGACTGTTGTTGTCATAAATATAAAAAAACCATCTTGTGTCTTGGCACAATTTAGCTAATCATCTTTATGGGACTAATTCTAAAAACAGCTGCTTCAGACACTTCTGAAACACTGCATTTCCATGAGCGATGTTGCTGTTCCTAGAGACCTGTAAGCTGTCACTGCATACATGGTGAAATAACACTGTCTTCAATGCTGTGTGAGAAAGGCTGTTACCTTGCAACTATTTGGTCAGAAGTTAAACTCATAATGGAATTAAATTATTTTCTTAAGTTTAATTCCAGACATTTTATGCACGTGTATTTAAACTTACATTACTTAATAATATACTAGGATTACTTAATGGTCTCTCATCCTGCCCTGAAACATAACCCTATTATTCCAGTCTTAGCTCTCTTATGAATTGAAAATCCCAGCTATGGTAAATTCCTTTAAAATGATGCTGGGATTTTACAGTGAGTCTGTGGGATAGTTTGAGACCACCAAACTCATTTACTGTTGTCTGTTAAGCCAGGCATGAATCACAGATCTCTGAGGTGAAAATTCTCTTTATTAACCCCCTGGGGTCACCCAGCTACCAAGGCAACGGCTTTCTGCAATAAGTAACTCCATAACTAAAACATCAGCCACATGAAATCCAAATCCCTTGATTAGAACAGGAGCTGGTAAACCTCAGACGAGACACATAAATACTTCCCAGAAGTTTGTTTAGCTTTTAGCAGAAGCTGTTCTCCTTCACTTCCTTTGAAAGGAGCAAAATTGAAAATAGCTCCCTGGTCCACTTTGCTAGCCCAGAGCCCATCTAATAACTTGATTCACATAGTCCCAGCCTCACAGTACACAGCAGTGATTCTCCTGCCACTGCTTTGTATGTTTCTTCTTTCATACTCTTGCCCTGGGGGAGGCCCAGCAGGCCAGGAGGCTTGGGCCTGTAATTGAGATTGTCTTATAGATGCTGTAGTGCTTGCTGAAAATCTGCCATGCACTTCATTGTCCATCAGAAGAAGAGAAAAAGAGGGTAGTTTATCCCATGCAATCCAAATTAATTTGGAATTAAGACTGAGTATTTATTTAATATTTCAATGTTAGCAAAAATCTCATTTACCTATGAAAAATGTCCTATCCTGTTAATACTTTTGAAGTCCAGTCCAACTGCTGCATCTCACTTGAAGGCATTGAAAAGGTCATAGAATTACAAGAATGTGTCAAAAGATTGGAACAGAAAAAATTTGTTGAACACGTAATTGTCTGTCTGATTTACCAGGGTTAAGATTTCTATCCCTGTGCAGCAGCAGATGTCCTGCAGCACAGCAGGCTGCAGTGGAGCACTCTTAGGCAGGTACCATTATTACTGAGAATCATTCAATCTGCTTTCTTGTTGAAACTTTTGACATAAATAAATTTGTTTGTAAAATCCCTATGTGCTTTGCTTAGCACATCTATAGACTGTCAGGTGTGTGCATTTGTTGCTGAGAAGTAATTTTATGTTATCTGAAGGCCCATTTTTATGTTTCAAAGTCTTTCTCCACACATCACTGGGAATGTTAAACTCTCACAAAGCAAGGCGAGAGAGCCATTTAAATAACATGCATACAGATAACATGCTGGCTTTTATTCTTTGTTCTCAGAAAGTATGTACTGTACAAGAAAAGAACATGGTCACCTATCCCCTTACTAGAGAAACTGTCATTCCTAATTCATTTATACAGGGTACTTAAGATGCCTTGAGCAAACTAAAATAGCTTTAAAGGAAAATTAATCTAGTCTGACTGAGTAAAACTAGGGGTTTTTTTAGAAATGTAACACATTTGTTAAAGAAAGAGGTCATACTTCTTTTGTAGACCCATTCTGGGAGACTGCTAATAAAATCCTTCACCATGCTTTCACCTTCCTATGATGGGAGGATGGCAGCACAGCCAACCTCCAAGTGCCATCCAAGCCAAAGTGATGGGGCAAATGCTTCTGTCATTGTTACGTTCAGTTTGGGGCTTGACTGGACAGCACTATGGAAGGTGAAAGCTGAAAGATGATGTCCTACCCCACTGGGTGGCAGAACCTCTTGTCCTTGTCACCCAGTGGGAAGGGAACCTGGGCCACCTGGTTCCAACAGTGTCAGGGCAGTAGTGCCAGCTTTGGATGTCACCCAATAAAGCAATCATGACATGAAGGAGCATGTCCTATGCACCCTAGAGGGAGCATCAGGATGGCAGGTTTACAACTACTGAGAGGCTGAAGCCACTCAGGAGTGATTTCCTGTAATAATTCTACAGGATGTTGAGCAGGCACCTTGAAGAGAATAGTTTAACCTCTTCTCCACAATAAAGTTGTTGAAGAGGTCTGTGTTGCCTGAGAACAACTTTTCAGCCTTGTCTTCTTTTCTTCTCACATACTGGGGAGCCCTGCTCCTGTGGCTTTTGGTGAAGGATTTCTACTTTCTTGCTCTGTGAATAGAGATGTAAAGCAGTCATTTTTTGAGGGACACTAGAGGAAGTACTTTGTAGGAATTAGCACACTCTTTTGCATTAAACTCATCAACATTCGAGGGGGTGGGGGTCAGAAATGCATTACTGACATGTTTTTTATCTCTTATAATGCTCTCTGCTTGGTGGCAATATCAGTGTTGTAGTCCTCAAAACAGCAGCTGAGACTAATTAATGGGTAATGTGTCAAAGCAGCAACCCTTCTTTATGTGGCTGAATACATACAAGAATACTACAAAGGTCTTTCTAATGATTATACAGGGATATTTAATGATGTTGTATAGTGGTAATATCCTTAGTTTTAGAAATTTTTCCTACAATTTTTAAAAGCCCACAGATTTTACTTTTTTTAAGGGCTAATTTCTCTTATCTGTATTCATAGAAAATATTTGGACTTTTGTCCTGATAAGAGCCACAGTCATTTGAAATTGCAAATGTAGGCAAAAGAACAACGTCCCAAGACAGGTGTTTTTCACTGCTTATTTTAAAGTTCTGTAAATGTATTGATGAAAAAAAATTAGGGCTTTTTGTAAAAGAGAATTGCAAACTCATATATGTCTCATGAAAAAAACTTTAGTTATTATACTGGTTGTAAATTAAGCTATTTAGAAGCAAGGTGAACATTGTTTATTTAGGGACGGAAATATATACTTCAAAATTCTATCCTGACATCAATGAGAAATTCTTTTTTGAAAAATATTTACACAAAAGCTCTTCAGCAAAAGTAAAGAAGTTTGTTCATATCCATTTTTAAAAAAATATGGATTATTTATATATAACATCTCTTAACTTTCTTTATAGATTTACAAATCACCCTGCCATAAAATATCACAGAGATATTTAGACCTAAACATTGCACCATAGCTAAGATATTTATTCTGGTATCTTCTCCCAGAAATACATTAAATGAATCCTCACAGAAGTCTGAGCCAGTACTTACCTCAGTAATATTATAAGTGGTCTGTATATGCTAACACAGTTTCCCTGTTACACAGGTTGGACAGGTTGTATTACACCTGTTGTGCAGGTTAATGATGTATATTAGCAGCAGGACAGAATGGATATTTTTAAGACAAAATTCTTTCTGGGTTCCATTTGAATCCTCTGAAATACCCTTATTTATACACAATAGCTTTAAGACTGTGATGCTCTAAAAGAAACATATTGTGCATAGGCTGGCATGGTCAACCTGAAGGTCAGATCTTAATATTTAGTAATTACTGGTTTTGAATGCAACCTAGCATTATTTCAAAGTGGTTATAATTATGTAAATATGTTTATAATTTATTGTCATCTTAGAATCTCATTATTACAGTAACACCAAATACATTAGGTTCAAATAAGTTTTCTCTGCTCCCTGTTCTCCTGACCCTGTGCAGTTCAGAACATGCTTAAGGAAATGTATCCTTTGTTCTGCTTTGATGAGGACTGAGCAGAAACAGAAAGCTCATCATCTGATGAGAAGGGTTGTATAAGCCAAAAAAATGCCCAAACAATGATGAATTTCACCTCAATGTAAAAAAAAAAAAAAAAAAAAAGCATCTCATTAGTGCTCTGCTGTCATTTACTGCAGGTTATCAGCTTTTAAGCACTCCTTTGAAGTGCCATATAGCTGGTTTGAAATTAGGAAGAAATGAAGAAATGGTCTTGGAACTTTTGAAGAATATTGGCATTTTTTCTTTAACGAATTAGGAGCTGAAGGAAGACCATTTCGGGAAAAAAAAAAAAAAAAAAAAAAAAAAAGTGTCTTATCTCTCCTCCCTGCTCCATCAAACGCTGTTCTTTAGTCAAGATATTCCAGGGATATACTGTCTCCTGACTCTCATCACTTATACCATAGAGAAGCACCTATGAAAAGCTGAGAAAAAGGATGTTATTCTATCAGTCTGCAGACTACTGTAAGTATTAATATGGTCATGTAAAGATTCCTAAATAAATTATGTTACTGAAAAGATGACAGTAGCATCTGATAATGACTTATGTTTCTGAGACCCCAATGTCAACATTTTCTTGTTCAGACAGATGAATTTCATAAAACTGTTACAGACAGACACAGTAAATATAGTCACTGTGACTCTTGTGTTGCTCCTGTCTATTAAGACTGAGGTTTGAAGAAGTCATTGCATGATTATTTTGATTTAAAGGAAAGAGAGGTCATATTTTTCCTGTACATAATTCTGTCTATAGACGGACTTATTATGTAATGCTGGGTGCATCGAAGGACCAAAAGGGTCTGAAGATAATATTGATTTAATCTGTTGAGTAGGTTTTCTGTTGCAGTCTTTTATTAATTAGAGTGGTCACTACAGCACTGAACATTCTCCTCTTTCCTGAAAATTTGCTTGGCATAATGAGTTCACTCTGACTTTAACCTACCTTTTTATAGCCACTCTGAGTCTTGGGTAGTAAGGTCTGAAAGGCAAGATATCCAGCTCACAAACATGTATCACTGTTCCGAAGAAACATACAAAGCAGAAACAGCAGGGCATGTATCTGTGTGACAGTAAATTCTCTGCCTTCATTTGAGCTGCATCTTTTAACATCACAGTCTGGCTGCTAACACCTGAGCACACCCCTCTCAGTGATTCTGCTGCAGCTGGCAGCCACGGGCAGGAGGAAAGCACAGCACAGCCTTGAGTGAACTCAGCAGCTCCTGAAATAATATGGTAACCCTGACTCCAAGGTTGCTGTCTCCAGGACTGTTTTCCCCATAGCAAAGTGGGACACGTCATCTTTCAGCAGACTAAAACCCATTCAAGCATCTCTGCTATTAATTTCCATTGTGCTTTGCATTTATCTTCTGCGTTTCCCACCAGATGTGATGGAGATTGTCTAGAGGAGTAATATAAATAAAATTTTACCTGTGTTTGGAAGCTGAGCACTAGTTTGTAGTGTGCAAGAACAGATCTGGTGTGATTCACTTTTTATCAGGCCTTTGTTCTTTTTATTCTCTTTGCTTTCCTGCTCAGTTAACTTTTAACTCTTTTGAACAAGCCCCTTGTTCATTCATTTTAGTAGATATTTTCATTTATCTCTTGATACCTGCTGTGCATAGGAAGCCTAAAGATATTTCATTAATGAATCATGTGAAAGTGAACGAAAGTGACAAATTCATCTAGTAAGTAATGTTTATGGTTTTGGTTACCAGCATTGTTCAAAATAGTTTGGCAGATTAAGAACATATTTTAATCTTACCTTAAATGCTATCTGATTTAAATTGGAAGTCCAAATATTTATCAGCTTCTATAGCACACACCACTCACATCTGTGTCTGCTGTGGGGCAATAAGAATTGATGGCTTTTTGCTCACTAAGCAAAAGCTACAAACACTCATCTCTACAGGGAATACTAATTTGCAATAGCAGAAGGAGGGTCTATGATCTCAGGTATGCAACTACTAGCAAGAAGCTTTTCAGAATGACATCTGAACAGATTTTTTAAAGGACCGAGCAGAGAAGAAAACTGCAGCAGTACTCTTTGTAGGTCAAAAGGACACACACACATTAGAAATATTGCTCTTGTAAATGAGAAGAGAATCAGAGGCTTGTGAATACTATTGTTACTGTAAAAAGCCTTGAGTGGCCTTATGGTCAGCAGATGTACATCTAAGTCCTGTGTCTTTACACAGCAGACAGTTGTGGACATGGGGACAGAGCATATGCTGCTCTGAAGAGTCTCTCACCACCCACTGACCAGCAGCTGAAGCATTTGATGAGCTGGACATGGTCTTTTGCACGATTGGAGGAATAACGGGGGAAAAAAAGTGCTGCATAAACGACTTGATTAGTGTATATAAATTGTCCAGCTTAAGAGTAATTGATATGAATTCATAAAGCCATAGAGTCCATTGATTTCAGAGCTCTTTAGAGTTTACTGTATATGAGCTATTCTTCTTGAGCTGCCTTGGTGCAGTTGTCCCAGGTTTCACTGGATTTATGGGTCCATTCCTGTAGGTGCTAAATGTCCTCCACTCATCGTTAAGTCAAAGTCAGCCACCAACAGCAGAATTTAGATGCTAATCCCAGTTCCTTTGATTGCTTGTTTTGTTGTCCACTGTATATTTTGCTCCTTTGACTGGAACTTTCCCTGTACCACTCCTCCTGCCCTGCCTCCTGAATGACGTGAAATATCTCAGCATCTCATTTCTCTACACTGCACATTACTTCTGGAGTGCTGATCAGACCTGTGGAGCTTCCCCTCCCTAGAAAGTTGTTCTGATCTAAAAATCTGTTTGGATGCTATTGTCAACCTCTTGAATGTAGGTAATACTCCATTTTTACTTGGCATCTAATAGTGTATCTTGTTTATCCTTGAACAAATGCTTCAGTATGGATCTCTATTCCCCTCTTACTGTAGGTTGCTATTTAATGAGCTTTAGTAAGCTTAGATAGATAGATAGATAGGTATAGAGATAGAAAGAAAGACAGACAGACAGACATAGATTCTGCTTCTGACATTTAATATAATGTGTTGCCATGGAAATAAGTTCTTCTCTATCTGACAAATGACAAATAGGGCAAAGAAGGCGTTGTCAAAATATTTCAAAGATTGAAATATGACATTGAAAAAATATTTTGCCACTGAGCTAAATTATTTATTTTGCCTCTCTTTTTACTGTTCTATTTAATCTTTTCTCTCTGGAAGAAATAGTAATATTACCACTTCTGCTAACAAGACTGGCAGCCATGTCCCTTTGGAGCCTATCCCAGTTCTGCTTCATGAAGTGGATTACATGCTACTCAGTGATAGAACTGGCATTTGTCTCCCTCATCTTGTTCCCTTCTCCCTCATCAGCAAAGACTGAAAGTCTTTTCTTCATCACAGATCCATTACTTGTTTTTTTTTATGATTCTGTGTCTAGCAGTTCACTGTGCAGCACTGTGGGAATTGTGCCAGTCAGGATAACTCATGAGCTCCTCTCCTTCTGGGGTTTACAGTCTCTTTATTTTAGCTTGTCCTTGGTACTTCTCCAAAGCTCTTAGCCACTGAGTGAGTAACTCTTTGGATTAACAATCTAGGGGTTGGGTCTTGGGGTTTGCTCATTTAATTGGATAAATGGATTGAATAATCCACTTAAAATATTCACCTGTCAATGTAGATCTAGGCAGCTGCCACCCTATATGTGTTCAGACACATGCTGAAACACTGGAGTCAAAATTGTTCTCTTTTGCCCTAATAAAGCTCTGGGGAACACTGCCACTGATTGAACCCTTAGCACAGCAGTGAGGGCTGCACTCTCAGAAATCATAAAACAAGGTAGGGTTCCCAGCAGTGGAAATGGCAGGGATACTGACAGGGAGCAGTGTCTGGAGTTTTCCCAGAGAAAGGATTGAGGAACTGTGTGGTCCGTGAATGCTTTCAGTTGGTCAGAGAGCCCCATAGTAGAAGATACATTTTCTGACATTATAATTCATTTTCACTTTACAAGGCTCCTACAAGGGCTGGGCTGTACTGCACCAATCAGTACCTTGGCTTTTGCCTTCCATCTTTGTGTATTGACATCAGCTCATTTCATTTGTTTCTAAAAATGACTGGACTGAATTTCATGCTTGTGATGTGAATACCTACCAGCAGTCTTAAGAAAAATTCTGGCTGGCAGGAATGTACATGGTAGAGTTTTCAGAGCAAAACATAATGAGCCACTAGTTCAGGAAGCCTGAAATACCTTCCTGCCCTGCTAGGAAAGCTCACAGCTCTCTTTATTTTGTATTATTTTCTAAAAGACAAGAGTGTAAATATGAAAGAAAAAAAGGTTTGAACTGCACTGAAGTGATGCCTCTGTAAGTATATGAATATATTTTTCAGTTTCTTCAGAACTGTTGTGCTACAGCATTTAAATTTATAGTAAATTTACAAACTCTTTCTTTTTTCACCTGAATATTGAGAATTCAGGAGCAGGGAGGCAAGAACAATAAGATGGGTATGTCATGTGAGAGGGAAACAAAAGTTTTTCTGCATTTAGTAGTTCCTGAGTATATTTTGTTTAAAATTAATCATTCACTTGAAAACCTGGTAGTCCTCATTAGCAGCTATTCTTCTAAGCCTTCGTTCGGTTGTGAATGTTCACATTTTTGAAATTTTCATTTGAATATATTACTTGAAACCACTTAGTTTCACTTGGCTTCAGACTAGAGCTGTTAAAATTCCTGTCATCTTCTTTTGCCATAAATTGGAAGAGATTTTGGAAATAATCAGTGCAAGTGAACTGCACTTCTAAAAAGGATTTGCTTATTCCAGGGTATCTTGTAAATATTTCACATACGGATTTTTAAAATAATGGTCTGAAATACATGAGGGAAATATTTTCCTTTGTAGGAGAATTTGGCTCTGTCACCTTTGTGAATTCGCTTCAGATAGTCATAGGCTGCTATTAGATCACCCTTTGGCCTTCCCTTCCCCAGACCAATCAACCTCAGTTGTCCAGGGTTCCATGCTCTAAGCCCTGGGCCATCTGTGTAGCCTTATGTTGGACTCTCTCATTTCTCAAGATAACTCCTAAACAGAGGGACAGAAACCTGGGCACAATATTCCAATTTTAGCTTCCTCAGCACCAAGTGAAGGTGGATAGTAACCACTTACCTGCTACCCAAGATCCTCCTAAGGCAGCTCTGTGTGTATTTTGCTTTATTTGCATCAAGCACACCCTGTTAGCTCACATTCAGCTCAATGTCCATCATTACCCCAGGTCCCCTGCATCAGGGCTCAGCCAGTCACTTCCCAGTGGGTAGTCCTGCCCGTTGCAGAACAGTTCACTTACTGAAACTCAAAAGATTCTCCAGGTTTTCCAAAGTCTATTTTCTCCAACCTTTACCTGCTGGAGAATGAGCCAGTCACCTTAATTTGAGATTATTGGGAAGAATGCAATTTTGTCTCATCCTCTCTGGTCTGTAGAGAAAGATATCAGACAAAATAAGTGCTGCATCAGTCCCTGGGATATTTTTGACAAAGATGTTGTTATCATACAGTCCCCAAGCACATAGCTTGATTTCACTTTGCAGAAAGAGTATTGAATAAAATATATAAAAGATGTATTTCTAATAATGTCTTACATTAGGGAAGAATTGTTCTTCCTATAACTCTTTTAAATTTGGAAATTATTTTTCTACTTATTTGCATGAGTAGATAATCTGTTCTTTCACAGTTTAACAATGGTAATCAATATTATTAGAAAGGTTTCACTATTTGTATTGAGAAGTCATAACCTTGAGAGAACAGAATTGATTTTTTAGAGCCTTGATAGCTAATAAGTATCATAATTTTAATCTCATTTAAAGAAATTCCTCCTCTGTCCAACTAGATAACAAAAAACTTCCATGAAATATTGCTAGTGTTTAAGAAGGAGCATTGTTTGTCAAGAGCTTTACTGCTAGCAGACTACAGGTGCTTACTTCTAATTTGTTCACACTCTGTATCTTAGTATTCACTCTGTGCTAAGGAAATTATCTGCCAGCTAATTACCTGCACAATGTCATAGAAGTGACCTGTGCCAGCTTATGCCAATATTCAGTGAATATTCAGTATAACTGTTCTTAAGTACCACAGTTCAGAAAGGACATATACAGTCCAGACTGGAGCAACTGCAAGTCTGAATGAAGCCAATAGGTACAGTCTGTACTTTCCTCTGTGCTTATAGTCAGCAGACTTCAGGCATGGCAAGATTCAAGCTCATAATTGCTGTATTTTTAAAAAGAAAGATTATAGTTATATAACCAAAGTCTTTTGGAAAAATGTCCAATATGTGGAAAAATTCCATGTGCCAAAAAAAAAAAATGAGACAAGCTTCTCAGAAATGCAAGTTCAGTGTCACTTTAGGGCATGGATATGCAGACCCAGGCTTACTTACCTAACCAAGAAGTGGCAACTATCCCAGTTCCAACATTAACTACAGAACTCAGACTTTCTTCCTGCCTCTGGGGTTGTCATTTTGCCAGTAATATTGTTCCTCTCCACCCAGGGGAGAATGCATTTCCCTTGGTTAAGAAGTACAAATGAAGTTGCTCAATTTTCTCTAGATTTCTCTCTTTCTCCCTCTCATTCTCTCTCTCACACTCATGCTCATCACTTTCTAGGAGCAGCCATGCTCATGACGTTTTTTGAGCTGCAAACAGGGCAACAATCACCTTTGACTAAAACCACTTTTTAGATAGGTACCTAATGTGAAGTGTTGACTGCTTGTATGTCAGATAAATGTGTTTCCTAAGGCTTTTGGAGAGCGAGAATGCTAACCTGTAGGGCCTGTGTAATCACGTAACATTTCTTCTTTTGTTTCTTACAATTTGCTGATGACAGCAAAGGGATAGACTGACTTGGTGCTTTAACCAACACCCTAGCTTGGAGACAGTTCTTGTTTATTAAAACTTCTGGCAGATTGCATATGTGCAGGGAGTCTCCTGGAGAGTGAGCAGGTGGATTTATCCGTTGTTGTTTAAAGTTGGCTCTAGTCCTTTTATCAGAACCATTGCCATGTTGTTATCTTGGGCAACTTGGTAGCTTGAGGGCTGGACAGTCAGTCTATGTGATTGTCCCAGAATTCACTTTCAGGCTTTTTGCTGTTTCTATCCACCTGCTTCCTTTTGGAAAAGTGGTTAGACTGTAGGACTAGAGCTGTCACTGCTCTGTCAGTGATGAATAACCTGTGTGCTTGTCATTCTCCCTAGTCATGCCACGAATGCTTTATGCTGCCCTTAGCAGATGTTCTTTGATGGAAAACTCTCAAACTATTTAGGATTAAAATGTCATGAGAAAGGGTTTAGTAAATAGCTCTAGACCCAGCCTCAGGATTCAATCCAAATGTGGATTCTTTGATTTTTAACAAACCCCACTGGAAAGCCTGGAATGCTTCCCTTCCACTAAATTTTAGTGCTCTTCATTAAATATCAAAATATCTAGACTATCAAGTTACCCCTAAAAGGTAATGTCTGTGCTTGGAGGCATCTTTTATGTACAGTCTCATCTCTGGCAACTCTCTCAACTAGATGAGCTGCAGTGAACACCATGGGAGGTTGGTCCACAGGAGTGGGGCTGTAGTCTCCTGGGAAGAGCATCACACTCTCTTGGGCCAGTCACTGTCATCACAAATGTTTGTCCAAAGGCCGAGGCTTTGAGTGAGCTGCCAAAGGCTTTGTTTTTTGTAGTCCCCTGTCACAGACACTGTTTTAGATTTCCAGAATTATTCTAGAAATTACTGGCAAGACAAATCAACACTGGAAGAAAACAGCACCATGATTTTGATGTACATTCTACCCCATTCCTCCATGTCCTTCATGTTCTCATAAATCACTTTATCTGATACCACATCTTTGTCCAGAGCCTACTGGGTACTAGAACAGCTTCCTGTAGTTTTACAAACATTAATAGATTATTGCTTATTTTGCCCCATGTCTTTGGAACAGCTTACCTCATAAGCATCAAAGTTATCTTTTCATGCATTTGGAGCAGAAGAAAAGCCTTCTTTCCTTCCATTTATGTAAATCTTACTTTACTACATGGAGAGACACCATTATTTACAGAGGACTAATCAAATGGATTAATTTTTCTGCTCCTTATTTACTTGATGTTTTCTTGTTTCCCTCTCTTTAAAAATAATGATTGTAAACATTTTTCCCTACTGTCTCTTCTGCAGCACGGACAAAAAAGGCATCACTTAGATTTTCACACAGGTGTCATCTTCTTGAGGAAGTCTGACAGGGCAATTGTAATTCCTAGAATGGATATGTTTCAGGAATTGCATGTTTGGTAAATGTCTTAAAAGAAATTAGTGAATGTTAGGTCTGATAAAAGAATCCATAAACAGTTCTGGGAAATGAACTATTATTTATATGCCAAACATCTGCAGGTGGATACATCTCCCTGATGGACTGCAGAGCCTGATGACTCCTGTGGGTGATGTCCACAGGATTTCTGTTCACCACCTTTCTTTTGGTTCTGCTATCAAACTGTCAGTTCATATTGCTTGTGCCCCTACATTGTTAAAAAAAAACAATTCAAAAAGATGATGAGTTGAACTTTTAGGGGAATTAAGTACTGTGAGAGTGTAGGTCCTCTGGAAGCTGCCAGGCTTGAGGCTATGTGCATGAGGAGGAACACAGCTGAGATTATCAGTACTCACTCTCCTTGCTATCAGTAACCATCCCTATTGTTATTTTCAATTATAATCACAGTCATCAAAAGGTAACTAAGCCTGATCTCTCTCATGCTACTTTCACATCCATGTGGCTCTGTTGACTTTCCTTTACAGTGGTGTGAGAGAGAAAAATTATGTATTAAGGAAATAATTCTCTAATCACACAAAGGGTAATAATATTTTAGAGTAACATATGGAAAAGCAAAGTAATGTCACTGAAAGTCAGATTTGAACATTCAGTAGAAAAATGAGGCTTTGTATGCATAAAATTTATGTTTAGGCAAGTTCAAACTAATTTTATGAACCGTTCACCCAGCTCAACTTTCTTTTTCTATATCATTTTCCTTACCAGCTAAAAGCAAATATAACAAACATCAGTAGACCTTGAAAAACACATTAAAACTGAGCACCAGGTTCCTCCTTTCTCTCAGTATATCTCAGCGAAGTTGAAACATTGGTATATTTTTAAGATGACAGCTTTCAAGAAAATATTATAACTAGTTTAATTTTTAAAAAAGGCTATGTTTTATTTCAGTCTAAGGAAATATATGCAATGATATACTCTGGAATATGTTGTGAAGAACTATTAAAAGACGCCTGCACAACCAAAATGAAGTATACTGAATTGTTTAAATCTCTGCATGTGTGTTACTTGGTCATTACAGATTTTTAATTATCAAGTTATAAAACACAAAGAACCTACAGCCAAAGGCATTCATAATGGCATTAGATTGAAATCTATACTACTACATTTGTGAGCACTCATTTCTTTTTCTGTTACTGCTTGTTGGGTATGATTTGGCATTTCCATCCTTGGAAACTGAAAGAGTTTCATGTTAATCCCTTCGACCACAGCAGTAGCCAAGCAGCTCCAGTGACTGCTCAGTGCCAGTGCCATTAGATATGGCACAGCCTTTTGTAGGGGGGGTTCTGAGTTAGAAAAGTAGATGCTATTAATTGGTCCCAAAATTCAGCTTGTGGGTAGTTGGCAGCTTTACTGGCTTTAAAAGGCTCTTCAAAGTTCACATCTCTGCTCTGACCCTCTGCAGGAGAGTTCTGTTGCTAATATGAGGCACTCATATATCTGCACCTTCATCCACTGGAATAACAGGCAAAGGAACTGCCTTTCGTAACAAAATAGGCAAATAGCACGTCCATCAGACTGGGCACTGTGCAGGAGCTGTTTGAAGTCATCAGTTAACTGGTGGAGTTATTAGTTAACTGGACTAGTGGGCTAATGACAGGCACTCCAGTGTCACTGTCAAGGTGCAAGGTTTGTTTCTCTGAGATTTGCTAATAGTCTTCAGTGATGGAGTCGATGTGTGTTTTGAAGACTTTGAGACATATGTTGAATTTCATGGGTCAATGCCCTGCCTTGAAACATGAATTAGTTACAGGAAAAACAAGTCATAAGCACTAATTCTTTTGATTTGAGAAGGGAAAGCTGAAGTGTTTTGTCAAATGTTGTGAGTTCTGTGAAGGAACTGAGACTCTGCTCAACTTTGAGTGATGTGCTGGTGTCCTGAATAGGATTACTCTTTTGGATTTGCCTCTTATGGCCAAAAGATCATGAGTGATATGAAAGAAATGAGAGAGATACCCAGGTGGTGCTACCAACTGGTACAGGTGTGTGAAAGTCTATAGTGTTGCTTTGATTTACATTGTTCAGAGATTTAGTTCTGATCACAACTGCCTTATTAAAATTAAGACAGATGATACCTACTGAGCCTCATCATGGCTGTTATTATGCTGCTTAGATGTGAAGACAAGCTTCACCTCCTTAAATAAGAAAAACATACACAGCCCTGGGACTGCCCAGGTTCTCTGCCTGTCCTGCCTGAAGCATGAGGCAGCCTGGCTCTACGGGCTGTCAGCAAAAAAAAACATATCTTCATGTCTTCCCTGTCTCTGCTTGTCCTGTCTGCAGAACACAGCAAAAACAGGTTTGCCAAAGCTCATCTCATGCAACAGCTCCATTTTTTTCTGATTTTGGCATGAAAAGGTCTCTTTTTTCTGAAATACATAAAAACTGAAGAACTGCTTAGGTTGTTTTTATTCCTTCCAAAAGCAGCTGAAATCCAGCCTTTCTTCCTGTCTGAATAAGGGTTTTGGACAGCAGTCGAACTGCAAATTGTTTGCTCTTTACTGTATTAACCACCTAGAAACTAAGTTTTGGCCATTGCTTCTTCCAGAGGATTGCTGGAAGTTACTGCATAAGGATAAGCCCGCACGATTTAATTTCATTTCCAGGAACTTTTGTATTTACCCTTTCCAAAGCAATTCAGTGAAAAATGTGACAATATCATAAGCACTGAAAGGCAGAGATCTGATAATTCAGGATGCAAAGTGTTCCTGCTAAACTTCACTAAAATATGGCTTTGATTGATATCATGACTGAAAAACACTGTATGACTGATGGCATTTCAGTGGTGTCGGTGAAACAGAAAGACCTCAGGCTTCAGATCATCCATCATGTTTACTTTTTGCAAGGGTTCCCATTCCCATAAAGTGATTTTCCAGGGTGTGTTGCAGTTGGAGCACCCAGCATTCTCCTTGCCATCCTGGCTCATAGCTAACAGGTGAAATGCAGCATTGCCAGATCTGATGGTCTACACAAGTTCTAAGTTTATTCTAGAATCTCTTAAATGTGAAGAGAAATAAAATGCTGACATAGAGGTGTTGCAGGTCCTGTCTCAGAAACCTACACTAGAGGAAATCACTGGAAGTCACTGTGGCAAGTCTTGCCCTTGGTTTAGTCATGGCAGAACTGTTCTTTGGACTTGGTGTTGCAGGTTAGCGATGGTTATGAACAGGAAAAAAGGTTAGGAATTTCTTTTTTCCAATCAGAGTTTGCTTCTAATGAGCATATTTTGCTATTGAGGAGGAAGTTGCTGTTAATGAAACATCACTGATGATCCACTAAGGGCTTTGCTACTTATATTGATGCTCATGTAAGGAATTAGATGGTTACACTGATAGGCCCAAGATAAGCAGGAATATGAGTACCCAGATAAGATATGTGCCTTGTTATTCTGCTATATTGAGTTTATAATAAATTGTGCAGTGCTATTTAATTTGCAGTTATTATGCACAAGATTAATAGACTCTGGTTATCTTTGTAAATAGCAGAGTACAGAGACAGAGTAGACAAAAAAATCAAGGGATTATTTGGGACCTTGCAAGCCTGTCTGATCCATCCAGATCATCAGATTATTGAATGGCACCTGGCCATGTACCCACCTTACCTGGTCATATCTCCAGGTGGGATGAGCTTTCCTTTGGAGATACAAGGGTGCCCAAAGAGGCAGCAGCTGCAGAGCTGGGTGGTAATGCCTTCCCACATGTCTGTTGCTGTAAAGCAGAGACTAAGCCAAGTGTTGTGCCCCCTGTTTGGTACAATTGGCACCAACCGTGAGAAGCAGGAACTCGGGGATGGGTGTGATGGGAATGTGATGGGGGACAGAAGGGTGAGGAAGCAGGGGCTCAACTCATGGCTTGAGGACTCAAAGTGCAATCAAAAGTGATGCAAATTGGGATGGAGAAGGGGACAGCTAAAGATATGTAAACACAGAGATGGAAAAAATTGCTTTTATGGGTAATTCAGAGAACACAAAAATAGTATCTAACATGTGTGAAGTACATCCTGTAATGAAACTTGGATTTGTTTGGAGCTGCAGACCAACAAAGAATGAGAAACACTGCAAATCCATGTTATTAAAAATTTAGAAATTACCCATGTGCATCCTGGAATGAAGAAGAAAACACCTGAGCATCAAACTTGCCCTACTGCATGTGTAAAAAAGCAGTGTGTCAATGCAAGGTGGAAATACATTACTTTGTTTTGCTTGTACTCCTTATTCAGTGATCCTGGCATATTTTGCCCTTTACATTAAAAACATAAATAATGAGAAGCTAGTTTGATTGAAGGTGATCTAGAGTTCTGTTCTGCTTCAGTGTTGCACTAGATGGGATTAAAGGCAGCAGAAATAGGTGTTTTTTGGTATTAATGAACAAAAGTGTCCCCTACCTTATTTTACCTACTTATTTTTATGGAAAATAAAATCTGAATGGCAAATTGTTGAATATTTTTCTTTTCTAGCATATCTTTCAAATACAGACCACAGCTTTAAATTCCAGTGTTAGTCTTCATTATGTCTGAAATGGCAGTGTTCTGTTGGTATAACTCTCATATCTTTCATAAAGGAACAGAAATGAGAAATTTGGCTTAATTACTTAGCCAGTATTTCTAACATCTAAGTTGTGTTAGTAAAGACATCCCAGGGTCTGAAAAAGCAGAAGAGCCCATTAGTTCTTATTCTAGGTACTAAATTGGTACAGATGTGAGATACTCCTGGTGTAGTTCAATATCTGCTGTGTCTCTGGCATGTCTCTGAAATCCTTTCCCACATGGGGCTGCATACAGCTGGGCAGGTAATGTGGCTTTGCACTGTACACTAATCAGGCTCTCAAATTAAGACAGAGGATAATTAAAATCAGAGTAAAATTACCCAGAAGGCAGCAACACATTTTAACAGGCTGTAGCTCTTTGACATTTATATCATTTAAAAAGTATGTTTTCTCCTCAGGCATGCAAACCCGGAAGGTGTTTGGTTTGACCTATCTGGGAAGACTCACGACCTCTAAAAAGATGTGCTATGCCTTGCAGAATTCAGCTGTAAGGCAGAAAAACTTGTTTGTGTTTTTTCCTGATTCTCTGCTGCAGACACCAGCCTGGCTTGTGGCCTCGACACACATGCAGAGAACAGCAGCAGAAAATAATAATTCTGTTCTGCAGAGGCAGCAGTGCAATGATCTTGCTTTGAATGTCACCCCACACATCAGCTGCTTTTTTGCTTCTCATGCATGGAACTACTTTCACTAGCCAGAGAGGCAGAAATTTTTTTGTTGGCTCTTGTGGACTCATTTGTTTCAACCAAATGAGCTTTCAGATGGTAAAGTTTTCTAAAAAGGTAGACATCAAAGCCCACCCAGGAGTTTTCAGATCTGGAGTGAGACATCTCTCCAGCCTTGAAACCAAAAGAATGAAAATTACGGCCAGTTTAGGGCAACTTCCCCTTCCCCTGTGACTGTATAGCAATGGGATTCCTGCTGTCCTGGTGGAAAAATGCTGATTTGGGATAATCAGTGCCACTGGTGTACAGGGTACAGTATAGAAGAAAAATGCAATGTTTCAGAGGGTTATATCATGCTCTTCTGTCCTACCAGGGCCGTGCAGCTGCAGTGACCAAGAGAGTAAAAGAAAAGTCATTTGATTTAGAATGGCAGCAAAGGCAGGAGTTACACTATTGTGACATAAATTTACGCATTTTTATTTCTCACAAATGAGATTTATATAGTGGATCTAGACAAATATTAGTTTGGATCTGGAAGATAAAAGTAGGGGTCCTGCAATAATACAACTTTACGGCATCACTCTGGCTGGCTTGGAGCAAAGGTGGGACTTCATGAGTACTCTTAGGAGATATATTAGTCCAGTCTGCCAAGGTCTATATGAACTATTTTGTGGTGGAAACCATTAACAGATGTCAATGTATATTCAAAAGAATCCCCTACACAGACAGCAGAGGATCTGGGGCAGTTCCCTTGCACCTAAAGAGTTCAGGGTGTCATGAGGTTCCATAATTTTCTGTCCTTCCCAGCCACTACTTAACCCATTTTCTTATCTCATCATCATGTAAATGCAATGCCACATGTTTCTGTAAGAGGCTATTAGACTGCTAAGGCAAGTTTTTTTCCATTTGGTTGAATTAAGTCAGTACAGTACACATGAATTTCAAATTCTGAACATAGTTTTCAATGCATTTACAGCCAATATCTAGAAAAAAACTGATGGACCATGACCAGGAATTAGCACAGGCTCTTAAAATATAAAACAACATTCTCACTAGGGTTGATATAATAAGGTCAATAACTTGAGAATAATACTACTGTGTCAGAATTTCTACATACTTTGAGGGACTTCATAAATCTCTGATAAAAAAGCAATTGCCTCAGAATGAAAAAACAATGGGCAAAATTTTATGGAAAATTAGTTGGGCATTGGTTTTAATTTTGAAATAGTTTTGGTGTATTCCACTGCTTGTTTGCATATCATTCACCAAAAAAAGACAAAAATTTACTTTTATAAAACAATCCTGAGGAGGTAAAAAGCTCTCATTTGAGCTCAGCTGTTCACATTTAGACTCCACTGAGCCGTTCATTTTCCCTTCCACTGTCATGCTGGGAGGCAGCAGGCAGGAAGGCTTGGAAGGAAGGATCATCTTTGCTGCCTCAACTGCTTTCTGCAGTGCACGTGGGGCAGGGTCCATCATATTTGCACCTGACCTCCAAGCATTTGTTTCTGCTGAGAAAATGCTCTCAACACCTGTGGGCCTGCTAATAGACATATGTAAAACTGGCAGTGTCTTGGTGACTGTGTGCTATTTCATAGCCAAGCTGAGCTATAGATCTCCAGGTGGGCACTATGTTGCCTGTTCTGCTGGTAGGGCACATCTGGACATCTCTACATGACCACACAGAAGATTAGTATGGGTTATGTAAAAATGGAAAATGCTAGTGGAAGCAAAGGGCCCAGGAAAATGATGGAAATGGTGCTTCAGGGTTTTAATTTCAAAGCATAGGGTACTAAATATAGGGTACTAAAGACACAGATGGAATACAAATGGTTTCAAAACTGTGTGCTGAAATTGATCTAAATGGGCGTAACTGAAAATGACACAGCCCAGCAGTGTACACCTTTAGACAACAGAATGTCTTTTAAAAATTATCCTTGAGTATTTAACATCTAAATTGTAAAATCTGGACACCTCCAAACTTTTAAGAATTTCAGCCTTTGTGTTCTTTGTCTGCTTAGGCATTTCTGGATATTTTATCACTGGTATAATTAAACTATGGAAAACCAGTGGGTATTTCTCTAATTGGAATGTTATGGGGTTTTATTTTCTAAAATAATTTTGAAGAGTTATAAAGCTGTGCTGGACATCCTGCTTTGTAGTTCATCAAGAGCACTGAAATAAGGGGTAATTAAATCAATTAAATCAAATGCTTATTACTGTGTTTTACAGGTAGAGTAATTTCAGTGGTTTTGACTTTATTAAAATAGAAATTTATGTATTTTTTCTTGTGACATGAGAAGCAACAATAAATTAATGGTTATGTTTCTCATCTCATTAAAAAGAAAGCAGCCTGATATTGCAGTGTTACTGCTGATTATTTCTACAGTGTCTATTCCTTGCATGGTGTGATGATAGGTAATAATTTGTTTAAAGATGCCACCAGAAAACTCTAGCAAATGGAGGAAGCGAAACAGTTCTAGTGTGAGCAGATAAAATAAAATACACTATATATTGCTATATATTATAAAACTGCTTCTGGTAGCTGAATGCCTGCTCAGTACCCACAACAAAAGGTGCTTGTAAGATTTTTTAATACTTAGCCAAGAGTCAGCACATGTTTTCATCTGATGTATAATCACATATGACAGTAATGTACAGGAAAGTGAACCATTATCTGGCAGTTCAGTTGGATATGCACAGATACTATATATGGACACTGTGAAAAAAATCTATTATTGTCTCACAAGCAGATTTAGACCTCAGCTAAAGCCAGGATTCAATGGAACTTTTGCACTATCCAAAAAGAACAGTGAATAGTTCTGCACAAATGAGGAGAAATGCTGCTAGAAGGAGAATGCTACTTCAGGTCTAACTATATTTGCTTGCTTTTCCAGTGATCATGTTTAATCCAATGTAAGAAATATATTATATTTGCTCAGGTGTCTTTGGAAAATTACAGTTCTATTTCTTAAGGACAACAGGATTTGGTTATGGTGGACAATACATGGATATTGCCTTATTCACTGAATTTGACCTTCTGAAATAATTAGTTCCCTTTGTTAATCAGTTTTGCTTGCACATCTGTGTTGCTGTGGGAGAGCTGAGAACATATGTAGAGAGGCAGTGCTGCTGGTTGTCCTGTGAGACTATGGAGGGATGATGTTTGCCTTTTTATAAAAAGAAATATTTCCAGAGATTCTTGTAGAATAGGTCCAGGGTTCATACCTTGTAAGCTAAATAAAATAAAAGTAACCAGACAAAGCAATCATATTGTGGAATAAGAGATCCCCAAGGGTTGTTACGCAGGTTTAACTACTATGTCTGTAATTATATCAGTAAAATGCACTGCCAGATTAGTCTGAACAACTGTTCTGAACCTAAAGACAGCCTGTGGTAGCTCTCTCAGGATCCCTTTGCTGTTGCTGTGAAAACAGAACATCATAGGCCAGATCCTGGGAGAGAAGAGTTTAGCTTTTTGAAGCACTTGAATGGTGGTCCTCCAGGGTAAGAGAGGTGAATACATCACCCCGTGGTGGTTACTGTGGGAAATGTTTGCCTTCCCTAAGCACCAGGAAATACCATTGTGTTTTTCTAATCACCTGTTCTCTATAGGCTGTTGTTAAAGAAGGGTTACAGGCTTCTGTGACTTGGTAGCAGGTGGTCATGGTGGTCCAGTGGCTATGCCTGTCCTCCAGCTGCTGCAATCACAGCCTGAGAGACCCTGTCCTGGCTGAGCTGAACCACGAGCTGGTGAGTTTGGGTGGAGAGGACAGCAGCACCTGCTCCCTTCTGCTCTGGCAAAGGGTTGGCAACTTCCAGGAGAGAGCAGGAATGAAGGGGGCTTTTAAGTTATAGCTAAATCAGCTAAAACATCACTGTCAGAGCCTTAGCTGCACAAACATGGCAGTGGTCAAGTTTGATACCTAAAGATCACCCAGACATGCAGATACATTTCAGATCCAGTCTTCTAGAAAATGTCCTTTGCTATGTCAGTTCTTAGTTTGCTTTTCTTTAATTTGCCTCTTAACACCAAGATTTTCAAATTCTTCTGCCTTAATTTGAGATCCTAGATATTGAAATCAGGCTTCAAAAGACACGAGAGAGTTTGGATGTGTTCAGAGTACTATTGGATCTTACTGAATTAATTAGTGGCTCTGACAACTTATTTTGAAGTCACTTATTTTGAAGGCAGAGTTCAGTTTTATGTGTCAGGATGTTGTGTCTAGAATGTTTTCAAAATAACTTCTAGATGAACAATGTCAAGTTCATCTCCTTTCATTTTCCTCTTCCACGAAAGGTTTGTTGGAAATTTAGTTTGTCATGATTACATAAAGTAGAGCAAAATTACATGTTTTCTATCTTGGGAAGACTTGACACTTATAATGGGAAATTGGTCAGGAAAATAATGGACATCTAAAAAGCTTGATAAGCTAGGGAATATTAGACAGCCATTCATTTCTTCCTATTTTTAATATGAATTTATAGTGAAATACTTACCTTGAGCAACTGTGATTTCATTGTTTCAGAGCATAATATGACATAAGTAGCCAGAAATATCTGAGACCTTTTTCTAGAACTACTTTTTTAGAAACTCCGTAAGACCTTCCTACAAATCTTTTCCATGCCATACATCCTATCAATACACCTTTTAAAGAGCCTTTGCCTCACAAAAAAAAAAAAAAAAAAAAAAAAAGGAAAAAAAAATTTAAAAAGCTATACTGCTACACAACAAACTAGCCCAAAATGATTCAAAATAATTACATCCAAAGTGATAAATATCACACTTTCCCATTATTTTTCTCTCCCATCTTTACCAATTATATCACGGTAGTGAGCAAAATACTGGCGATTTAAGGGAAGCAGAAGTTTTGCTGAAATCACTGTGTAACTGCAATTGCTAATTGCATAAATGCAGCCAATTTGTTTGCACTGTTTGCTTAGGCAAGTATAGCAACTAAAGCATTTGATTCCTAGTCACACAGCTGCCATTTTCCAAGACATTTTTGGTGAAAGTGTCTCTGTCCACAATAGTTTTTAACACAATGAGATCTTGATGACAGCTGGGGTTTCTGGCTGCTGTTTTAATGCAGAGAGTAGTAATGACCTCACCTCCAAGAGAGGGCAAATGAAAAACTATCAGATAAAATAAATTAAAGTTGAAGAAGAGGGTTGAATGTGGTTAGAGAGTTTTTGCTCTCCAAAGCATCATCTTTGAAGGGGTATTTTCTTTATTTATTTTATGTGAATGTCTCTTGGTTTTACCAGCACTGTATGTGCAGACTCATGTGACTTGGTGCTTTTCCTTTTCTAATTCAATAATAATTCAAATTCTGTAGCACTTATCCTTAAACAATACATCTTTTTCCTCCCTACAGAACTAGTAAATTTTATTCAATACAATTTCTCCTTTTTCTTCAGTGCACATTTTACAGAAAATTATTCATAAATATGAATCCCTGCATGAGGAAACAAATAGACATTTTCCGTGTTTTTGAGTTGTATTACCTCATAAGTTAGATTGGCTTATAAACACAAAAGAACAAAAATTAAAGATTAGCTTTGAATTGTGCAAAAGACTAAGGATTCTGTAATGACTGCTGCTTGGAAATGGGGCTTGTCAGACACAATGTCATGATAATTAGCCCAGTGTTCCGTCTTCTACTATTAGTTAGAAATTGTGATTTTCAAAGGGAATGCTTATGATAATAAACACTGTCAGCACCTCATGAGCAATATTTCCATGCTCTGGAACTTATAATTTAAGTTCTCCAAAGAGAGAAAAATCTAATATTTTTAAAAGAAATGGAATAAAAAGCCTAAAAATTGAATATTTAACCTGTTCTGTCTGCAGGGGTCCCTTGCTGGGTAGCTGGCTTGAATCATACCATACTACAGCATCCAGTCACAGTTTTTTGCTTTTGCAACATATTCCTTGAGGATGTTTCATAGTATTTTGTGAATGTAAGGAAAGTTTTCCTTGTTACCAGAAGCAGACATGTGTCAAATCTATTTTACTAATTATGAAATCAAAGTTTCATTTAAATTCTCAGTCCTTTTAAAAAGCAGAGTTGAAAGACACTTTGAGGCATCACACCTGCCTGTTGGTGACACTGACAAATAGTAAGGTTTTACAGTTGAATCATGATCTTTAAAAATGTTTTCCTATCTTCATTGTTCCTCAAGGGAGGGCTTACTTCAGCAAGAGAAATACTAATACCAGGAGAGAGCAAGGGAATACTGACTACACACAAACTGCTGTCTAATGCACTAATAAATAAACTTAAAGATAGGGAAAAAAAAACTATTTTCTATAATTCTTATCATTACAAGGTTTGAGGAATTCTTAAATAGAGACAGGCAAATTTCTTACATGATCTTTCTTGCACTCTCTGAATCACCTCTTGGGCTGTTTGGCAGGTATTTCCCACATGGTCCAGAGCAGGATCCAAACCTCTGTTCCATCAGGAGCTGCTCCTTCCTTCACAAGGCTATAGGGAGGCTCAGGACAGAAGCCTCTCTCCCCCTCAAAAGCCATACACATTTGTCCTTTGGAGTCCAAAACTCATCCTTATTTGAAGCTGGCCTTTTGCAGTTGAAGTGGTGCAGTCAGCACCATGTGCCAGCCTGGTGTTCTTAATGGATGCACCACAGCGAGAGAGTGACTCCATTAAACCAAAGTGCAGCTTTTTAATTCCCTTTGGTCCCGAGTGCTCACTTATCACTATCTCACAGCATCCTACATCCAAATCAAACCTGCCAGCTGTTTGGAGCTCTACTTGTATTTAATTTAGTTAGTTAGAGCAGCACCTTGACTTTTCCCTCCCAACCACAGACAGGTTCCTTTCAAGGTAATGCTGAGTGGGCATTTTCACTCATGACATGAAAGGGCAGACAATTTGTTAGGGGGAAAATTAAATTTAGGACACTTAGTTCATATGAGAGGAAGGAAAATACAATGGGGGGGTGAGAAAGGAGTATAACATTTATAATGTGCATTCAACACAGATGAATAAACACATGCACAATCTTGTAGAAACAATATAAATATTAGAAAAAACCACACAGAAATCTTAGAGAGATTGGCACTACTATGAATCTTTCCATAGCAGAAAATTCTGTATTTGTTGCTAATAGTTCATGAGTTGTATCTTTTTTTTTCCCCAGGGAGAAAGAAAAATCAGACTTCCTTCTGCCTCTGGAAATCCACCAGAGCCCTAAACCAAAATATTTTACCCTCAATGTGAGTGAGCTGAATTCAGCTTTTTATGTGCTCAAGAGTTCCTTTATGGTTTTTAGCAAGTGACTCGGTGGTTACCACTTACAGTACTCCAGTCCTCCATCTCTGAAACAGGACTAGATCATCTTTCTTTTAGGTCTCCATTGATAGTAGTTCACTCGGGAAACCTCTGAAGCACAGATTGGCCGTGGATATATGCAGCACCTATTAAACTGAACTCTGAGGTCTATTTTCTTTTCAGTCTGTCTATCTGAATCTCCTTAATACCAGTCTCTACAGAGCTGTGACCCTGAAGCCAGGGATTATAAAAGAGGATTTAACTGTGGGAAAGAATGAGTGGCTATGTAAATGTTAAAAGATACTGAGTGATTGTTCAGCAGGAGGGCATGCATGTGCTGTGTGCCTTTG
Organism: Heliangelus exortis; assembly: GCF_036169615.1. Taxonomy (NCBI): domain Eukaryota; kingdom Metazoa; phylum Chordata; class Aves; order Apodiformes; family Trochilidae; genus Heliangelus; species Heliangelus exortis. The sequence continues at coordinate 11,788,182 of NC_092423.1, read as the reverse complement.
GAAAGACAGCCAAGAGTCCTGCTGAAGTTTTAGCTTCTAAGATCTGTTTCCTAGAGAATGATGCATTTTCAGAGAGTAGAGTCAGGTAGCTTGTACCTACGCAGTAGAACGAGCCTGTTTGGCACAGGGACTTTCTGGGTGATAGATAGACCACTGTTGTAGAAGTTTTTGCACCACTAACCTTTCTGTAAGTCCTAAAGTGAAATACAGTAATTCAGATTCACGTGTATATTCGTTGTCTTCGTGTTACTCACAAATGGGAAATTGGTTTCTCTTGGTGAATGTAGACTAACTACTTTCTTTTTATCTTTTTGAGGGTAAAAAGTTCATACACATCATCTCCCCCATTTGCTGCCTCCAAAAGCAAAAAGGCAATGGTTTTATCCTAGACCACTTCTGCCCTGTTATCTGAGACTGACAATAAGGAAAAAAAAAAAATTCCAAAAAGGAAGAGCAGAGGGGCTGCTTAATTTTTTTCCTAAATAAAGCAAAGGTCTCTTGGCAACTACTGATAAAACCATAAGCACAACTATTGCTGTATTAGCTGCTCTACTCAGGTTGTCTTGTCATCCAAACACCCTCACAAGATAATCCTTGTATTAAGACCCTACAGTGTATGCAAACCAAGTTGAATGGCAAACAGATTTTTGAATTTGCTCTGAGTTTGATCTGTTGTCTTTACTCCTATAGCTGTGTCCTGAGTTTAACTGATTAGATTAGAGGCTCCCCATGAGATTTTGGGATAAACAGCTTTGTATTACTTAAAGTTCACGGAATTCAATCTTCTGTTTTGATATATGAAGTCAGAAAATATTTAAAAGATTATACACACAAATACAATGTTTAATGCTGATTGTTCCTTTCCCCACAATTGATTTGCCATGGTGTCTTGTAATTTATTCATGCGAGGGAGCTGTGATGGATGGTGTAAATTATTTTGGTTTTCCCTTTTGACTTAAATAATAATTGCCAATATCTTAGCACAATAAGGAAATATGGGGATAAGACTTGGCAAAGTGTTGCAAAGTTTTTTTCTTTAAAGCAACAACAGTTATAACCATGAGTTCATTATTCAGAAAGAATATATTTCTTGAAGAGACTGAAGATGTAACAGTTTAAAAACATCACCTGAATGCTGAGACACAATGCTGTCAGATGCATGGAGAAATAAAAGATGGTCAAATGGAGATACCATTTTTATTTTTTGAGCCAGTGGTCCTTTTTTCAAACGTTAACTCATTGCAAGAGGTACAAAATTAGTAGGTTCTGAGGAAGAAAATACAGGTTCTGGCATAGAAGTAAACATTATTTAAAGCTGCCTCATGCATCTCTCTTGGGATGGAAGCTTAGAAATAAAAATTGAGACTGGAAAATTAGAATGTAAACCATCTCAGGACAACTGAACTGGGCTTTGCAGGGCTGGGTCCATCCCAGGTATAAATCACTGTATTTTCATGAGTCTATACTTGTTTTCATTATTATCTTGCTTTTAAACAATTGTTTTCTATCACAGTCTTGTATGACGTACTAGCCATCCATACAGTTTATCAGAAAGACCATGGGAGTGTACACTCAGGCAGGAGAAGTCTCTCATCCAGAACTCACCACACAAGTCAGGGATGACCAGATTTACTGAGCATGTGTGAGCTGTGCCCCAGTATCTTCATATTAAGAAAATATTGCTCCTCCACCAAAGAGGTGGGTCTTTGAGAGAAGTAGATAGGCAAGATGTAGCAGATGTCCCCAGATGTCATGTGGATAGATTGTGTGAGGACACAGGCTGTGAGATCTCAGCAGTGCCTGGCAGGGACAAGGAGCAAGCGACTTGGGTCACCTAAGCACAACTCTGCTGTCAGCTATGCAATGTAGCTCTGACACACGAGCCTAACTTGAATCATGGATGTGCTGGTAAAACTGAACAGGTTGACTCTTGATGAATGTAAAACAAACAAAAAAATGGGCCAAAGAAAATGGAACAAAGGAAGCAAAGGGCTCTGAGGTCATTTGTGTGACCTCAGTGAAGAGCTGCCAATCTGAATCCTCATCCGCTGATACCCAGTGTCCCATGTGGAAACCACACTGGTGTATTTCTTTCCTCATGGTACTGGAAACTTGAGTGTCCCCAAAGTACTGGTGAAAAGTTGTGAGGAAGCCTATTTTCCTTTTGCTGCTTTAGATTATGTCCTCAGGAAGATACCCACTTAGAGACTGCCCATCTAATTTCAAATTTTAATCTACATGCTGTGTAATGCTTCATAAAACATCAGTCTCTCATGTTCATGACATTCAAACTTTGGCCAAATCAAGGATCAGAAGATCAGATTCAAGTATGGAAGATAAGAAAATCATATGTTTGATGACTGGTTCCTATGTGCCATGGAAACATGAGACTTTCAAATAAAAATCCAGCAAAACCAGGTGAGGTAGCCATGCATTAGAAAGTGTGAAACCACAAATTATTCCGATAAACCTGTTCTTACACTGCTCGTGCAGATAATGTGCATGTGCTTTTACAGTAATAAGTATATCCCATGGATTTCTGTATTACCTGCAAAGCATTCGGGCTGATTAGGACCAAGTTTAATTTGGTCCTAAGCAGCTCCAGGCAAGTGGACCGCGAAATTAGCTCGACACATTAATTTTATGTTTTATAGTAGGTAGCCCTGCCCAATTTGCCTGACTGTGCCTGACCAATTTTCTAAGTCTATCTCTATATGCATGAATATATATATGTATATAAAACATTTTAGTTGTCTCAAATGCAGGTGCCTTGATGTAAGATGTTCCACTTTTTCTTTGGACTACAGGCAATTCCTCTTGCACCTCACATTTAAAGCATCACACTTCCTTTTAGTTCCAGTCTGCTGATGGTGCTAATGTTCAGTGACAGTTACTCAGTACTAATGATCACCTTTGGGGATTTTCAGAGTGCTTGCCTCTTGATAGTCTTTGGTGAAATGCAATCAATAAATCTGCCAGCTGGGCTCTTCCTCTTGCCTTTCCTATTGGAATTAAATGAACATCACAGTAACAGATTCGTGATGAAGTCCATCCAGAGCCATTCCATACATGAGTAATGCCAGTTTAACTGATCTATGAAGTGTACTGTGAAATTATAAATACATGGAAGAAAACAGATGAGAAATGCTAATATTAACATTGTTCTTGGGTATAATTCTTGACTGGGAAAAGGGAGGAAAGTTAAAAATTGCTCAAAAATCTGTTCTTTTAGGGTCTCTCACATTTTTTTCTTATTAACTGCTCCTATCATCTTTACTCTTTCTGCATCTCCGGATTGGCATGTAGGACCACTTTTTTTTTCTGACAAGTTCCTCCAAACATTTTTTTCCTTTACAGTTTAAAGTTGTGTGTTACTTACTGTATTTTACATTCAGTAACTGCGTCTAAACTTTTTTGCATTGTTGTTTTCCAAACAAAAGCCACTTTCGTTTTCTCTGTAGCGAACACAGAATATTAGTATGCAATTTCTCAGTGTTATCAATTAGGAGTTAATGATCTTTCATCTGAAGAATTCTATTGTTTATTTTAAACCCCTGTCCTTAGTACAGTGACGTTATTTTCTATTTATGATTGTAAGAGTAATCTCTCTTGTCTTTCTGTCTGTCTGATGTAGTATTCAAACAGATACTAAATATTTTCATGGAGTTGAGAGTACTGTGCCTGTGATCAGAGGCTGTGTAAGATCTTGCAAAGTACCATGAGAAACCTTCATGGAAGATTAGAGTTTTCTAAGAACTTCTGCCAGAAGACAAGGGTCTGTCCCCATGGGCTGAGAAATTAAGAAGTAGTATAATTCCAGAGCTGCTTATATTTATGTTACAGAGCTGTGGGGCAGTGGCTAAAAGCATCCCATGTGATAGCAAGTGTGTGGGTATTTCTGAATGCTTATAATGTCACAGAGTAAAAGCTCCCAGACCTTCTCAAAACATCAGTGACTTTTGTAAGATAACAAGGGGAAAAAAAAAAACAAAAAAACAAAAACAGAACAGCAAATCATTGATTTGTCTACCTTCTGCTTCTTTGCTTTGCCACTTGGAAAACAGGGAGTTTCTGTCCCCCTGTAGCTCATTAAGCTTTTCCAAAGGTTGATAATTTAAAAGCTGAAATCTGTACCTACATGGTTACAATAATTATGATCTAAATGTGTTCTAAAATAGCTACACCTGAGGAATTAATGAATTACTAAAAAATGAGGCCTCTCCTGGCAGTCAACTCCTTTGCTTGCCTAATTGCCTGCCATTTTCTTGGTTATAGCCTGAGAAACCAAAAGAATGGCTCAAGCACTTGTTCTTCCTGTCAGTAACTTCATTTCCCTGAGAAACTGTGACTGCCCTCTCCTTGGCAGTGTTCAAGGTTGCATGGGGCTTTGAGCAACCTGGTATAGTGGGAGGTGTGCCTGCCAGTTGCTGAGGGTGAATTTTAAGGTCCATTCCATCCCAAACCATTGTATGATTATGTGAAGTTTTATAGTGCAAGTCCTTTGCATTTTCTTTTAAAAAAGGTAGCAGAAGAGGAGTGTAGGAGCCACTGCCTGTCCCTGCATCATGAGCTGCAGGCACAGCTGAGGTTGGGTCTGTGGCCAAGGCACCTTCTCTTTGGCTACTCAGCAACTCCTGCCATTTTTCTTCTGCTTCAGGAGACAACTCTTACAGTAATTGTCATCTTTGATACATGGGTTTGAGGCACCAGAAGGAGACCACTGTGTCAGAGCCATGGCGGCAGAATAGAAGGAAGGGGTTAATAGGTCACATTCCCCAAAGCTTGCTATACATATATTTGGAGTTTCTATAACTCTCAGTTACATCATATGTAATGTACACTCTGACTCACACTCTGCCTTAGTCCTTGGAGGAAGAGAGCCAACTTTTTGGCCAATTAAGTAAAATAAATACTATGATCTTGCAGACTGGCTGCAGTTTCCTGGATTTCATGGGTGGTGCTGAACAAGAAAAGGGAAGGAAGTGGAAGGGAGATGAAAGCGATTGAGTTTGTGCTGGTTTATGGTGTTCTAATCTGGTGGTGTCCCAACTCCTACAAAGCCAAACTGAACCATCTTGAAGATTTAAGCCTATTTTGACAGAACTTTCTTAAGCAATTGTAATTCTGCCAAGAAAAATGTTTCAGATCTCACATATTTTTGAACATGTTAATCATAAATTGAATGCATTTTTCTCAAGCCAAAGGTAACCAAATACTGAACCTGCAAATGATGTATGTGTAATGAAGTATTTCGGAAGCAGAACTCAGAATAGGCTATGAACATATGCACATATGAAATGTGCAACACCTACATTTGTGTTCTATATCACTCCTCATATATGAGTTCTGTCACACATGTGAATAAGTAGCATATGTCTTTCAAAAAATACTCCTGTGAATGCTCTTAAAATACATCTCACACAAAATTATTCCCCTCTTCTGAGGAGAACTTCCAATGTTTCTCCCCAAGTACTGATATTTGAATAGATTTTCATCAATGTGGTTGTTGTTTGAATAGGCTACTGTGCAGAGGCTGCTCAGTTAACTCCCAAAACAGAAGGAACAAAGCTCCCATGAACCCACCCCAGATGCTAATGGAGTGTCTGTGACTTACTGTGAGGAGGACCTGCTCTCTTCACCAAGGCAAAAATCAGCATGGGAAGATTAAACACCAAGATAAGTTGGGTTACATCTTCTCAGAGGCTCCTTCTTTGTGATTTGTGTGACATAGAGGAATTTTCCTACTCCACAAGTGTAGAGGGAAGAGAGAATGACATTTTAAAAGCCCAGTGAGATAAACATTTCTGACGTTATTCACAATCCTGCATCCTACTGTGAAGTCTTTGTGCTCGACACTGCCTGCTCCTGTCTGCTCCCACCTGAACCTTCAGCCCTGGCTTGGTCATGCCAGTCATCTGGAATAGGGGCTGTCTTGTAATCTGAATCATAAACATGTTCCAGATTGAAAAAATACCTCCAAGGAAAAAAGAGATGTTATATTTAACTCAGAGCTGTGATTAGAGCAGACCATGCCACAGGGACAGCAGCATGTGGTAAGGAGGTAAGCAGTGCTGCAGGGGACAGGTAAGGACACAAGAGCATCCATGGGACAGGCTTCAACCATCTGAAATGTCACTGAAAGAAACTCTGAACATCTGCTGATTTCCTCCTTGCTACTAAAGAGTTTCTTTTTAACAATTACGATAAATTACCTGATAAGTAAAACTTCAAACCAGACCTAAACCCTTTGTGTGATGCAACATTGCTGTGCATCAGGGCAGAGCTGTGGGTAGGACACTGCAGTTCCAATCCCCACCAGCCTCTGCAGCAGGCTCAGGCCGGGCATACCTCCAGGTAAGCATCTTCTTGTCCGCCCCCTGGCAACAGTGTTAGGAAAGAAATCATTGGCTGCTGGGCTTGGGATGTTTCTGAGGGATGAAGAACAACTGCCTGAGGCCTGGCTGCAGATGTGGGGTAGGCAAGGTCATTAAAGTGCTCTTTTCCTTTTTGTCATGCTTGGGTTTTGTTAAGCAGAGAGTCATGTTGCCAGCACTTCTAAGAGGGCATAAGAAGAACAAAGTCAGTTTCTCACAGAGTAAGGGACTGAAAACTTCTCATTAAAAGGTTTTCATTTTTATCAGTTCCATTCAGCCTGGTCACCTCTGTTCAATAACTAACACTATTGACTGTGGCTGAGTCAAGATTACACGTGAATGCAATGACTGATGGATTAGGCCACAACAAGTGAGAAGTATTTTTTCTTTCCAGAGCACTTTGCTTTAGCCTTTTCACAGATGACAATTATAGCATTTGTGCAGGCTGATAACACTACAGTGCTGCAAATACTAAATTAAGTATTTGCTCTGGGTTTTTTTTCCTATTTTCAGTAATTGTATGCATGCCAACATATTTTGAATTCAGTCCAGCATTTTTTGCACTTCATAACTTTCAGAAATGTAGCAATTATAAACCATTAAAATGAAACAATTTATGAAATGCAGATGCCAATTTATAGCATAAATCAGTGCTTGTATGATATTACTGAATTGACATTTATTGTGCAATTAATAATTAGAACAGGTGTTCCTTTAAGCTGTCCACCATTACATAGGGCAACAGTCTGTCCACCAGAGCAGGTAGTGCTTGAACCAGTCTGCAGAGTATTTCTGTATAGTCCCAAGACCATATAACTTATTCCTGTGGATATCTGCATTGGGGCAATATGTAGTTTGGACTTGATGATACAGAGAATACGCATAAGTAAATAATTTGCTCTGGGCTATTGCTGTTTTAAGATGAATGTTGAATATTTCCATGTTAACATAAGAGGTATTTCCATATACTCTACAATTCATTCACAGTTATACATCCTGAGGACAGATGCCCAGAGCTCAAAGCATAGATATGGAGGCAAAGAATGATTTTGCCTGCTCTTATGGAGAAGTCAGTATGGGAGCTCACTTCCTATATATATGCCTGTGGCGTTAACAGAAAAGCCTGGTTCACCATAATCTGACAGCCACTGAGAGAGAAATGGTTATCTGCCCGTCCTGGGAGGGCTGATAACGCCAGTCTTCATAGCATCTAAACATCTGTGCTGAGGGATAAGAAAAAAAATTAACACACTTAGAAAAGAAAATTACTACAAGTTACTAACATGTAAATCAGATTTCATTAATGTGAAGCATGACACATAAATCTAGAACCACCCTTTTGTCTGACCAAATCACCTTGGGCTCAATCAGACATGCAAAAGGCAAGGTTTCTAAAAGCAGCTTCCTTTTTCTTCCTTTTTTTTTTTTTTTTTTTTAAATGCATTTTTTCCCATGTAGAAACCCAACTCTGCCTGGAAACTAAGAAAAGTAACAATTTTGCCTTGCATCAAACAAGCATCTAACTTTTTCTGTTGCAGTATAAAAACAGAACAAACCTGCAAAAACATGCTGTTAAAGTAACAGTGTTTGGATGAAAGCAAGGAATTCAGAGTTAAGTGCCTTGTCCTTTAGTCCTTTAACTCAACACTATTGTGTCCAGAGAGATTGCACTTTGGAGCACTTCACTGTGTGATCATTTCCACCCCTGCAATCCCAAACACAATGGGGTGAATTAGGACTGGAGGAGAAGGATTAACTCTTTGTTGGGGTGGGTGCTGTAAAACAATCTGGCCGCCTGTGTAATAACTTGCTGGAAAATTAGATTCAAACTGCTAAGAAAAGTCAGGGTTTGATAGTCCCATGGGTGATCATGTCACTGGTGCTTAAGACAAAAAAAAAAAAAAAAAAAAAAAATTAACATGAACGACCAACCAAAATACTAAAGTATAAACCTATTTTTACTCTTTTTTTCCCTTGACTTGCATCTCTTATATTGCCAGCTCTCAAGCAACAGAAGTGTGAAGTGAATATTTCATAAATATCCTTATACACAAAAAAATTGCATACATAATAGATCCTTTTACTTCCATGCATAATATCCCATGTGGTGATTTCTTTCCCAGAAAAGGACTTGTGAGAAAATGCCAAATCTATTCTGGATTGTAACTGTACACAACATGCTACTCAGACTCTTACCACCACAAACTGAATATGAAAGAAGCTGTGCGCTGGTTCAGTGTAAAAAAAAAATGCATTGTTGGTTTTGGGTTTTTAAAAACCTCTCACATGTAGTATGTTATTCCTGGAGTTGTTGACAGCAGTTGCTAGAGCTGCAAAAGCTCCACAATCAATTCTGGGTTGCTGACATAAGGAAACCAGTATTTGATGTGGCTCATCAGAGACCCCAGTTGTCCTATTGCTCAACAAACATGGGTGGTTCTATGTGTGCCAGAGCATTTACCTGATCAGATATTCCTAAGGGCTCCAAATGGGCTGAGAATGATGCTGGTATCTCCAAAGAGCTCAGTCAAGAGTTTGCTCTCCCAAAATTATAGATATGATTGAACATATGGGTATTCATAGTGGAGATGGAAGTGACCACATGAACTCTGAGCTGTAGTGAGTAAATCAAGGCCACACAAAGCCCTCTCTGATCAGCTAGGGACAGATCAGACAAGGCACTCTGTCAGCTCTTTGTTAGGGCTCACTACTGGAAGCTTAGGACAAAACCTTCACTTCATTATTCCGAGATCCATCTCCTCAATGTTTATTTACAACCTGAAACAATGGCTTGGCTTTCAATGTATATCACTCACCCATGACTCCTGCCATAGTCAGAAAACCAGGCTGCAAGTTTGATGTCAATTTTTTTTTTTTTTTTTTTTTTTGGCAGCATGAGGCATAGTTTAGCTTGAATCCCCTCTAGCCTTGAGACTTAGTTGTGTGACTTTGGATACTGAGTCATGGGGAGATTAAGTGACTTTGTCAGTGATTTTCATTACTCAGGTAGGTCTTTCATTATTTTTCATTATTGTGGTAGGTCTAGGAATTAGACTTTGATGTTGGGCATTCAGAGGAGTACTTTTCTTCCCTAATAACTGAGTGATAATACACTGAATTCTTATTTGGAAGATTCACATTTGATTTTCAATTCTTTCATCTCCAGAGAAAGGAGTGCTCTGGAGTCTGAGCACTCTGCCTCTGAAAGCATGCAGGCTAGTATTTCTGTCAATTAATGGACATTAAAGGAATGGAGAATGTCTACTGTGACATCCACATATAAAGCAAGAGGTGAAATAGTAGGGAATATTGCAAACTAATTGTTCCCATCTGAACTATTTTTCCCAATGACTTTTTCTTGTACTTCTATTACAGGTTGAATTCACCTGCTCTTCAAGCACATGTCCTATATAAAGGGCATAATGGCTGAGCAGAGAATAAACATAAAAAATGGGAATAATTTTAAAATAAGCAGCCAGTCATAATGAATTCACTTGGTACTCATTACAGTAATATTAATAATGACTTATGCATTGGATATTAATATAGTCTTCCACTGAAAAGCTGGTTTGCTTCTAATTTTATTTCAAGGAAAATAATTGATACTTAAAACTTCAAATAGTCTGCCTTGTTTCCACATCTTTTCAAAGTTAAGATCAGGAAAATAAATATTGTGTAAGGTCATTAGCAGTGAGCTATGAAGGTTCTTATTCCCTAGGTCACATCTAGACCAGAGCAAGTGTGATGAGGATTAGTTCACTCAAAAGGAACTGTGTCCAGGTGTCTCTGGTGGCTTATGCAGGGGGGTTTCTTGCAGAAGGGCTGGTGGAATGGGGGCTGCATGGTGGGAAACAGATCAGACAGGGGCCAGCTCACGTAGTTACCAGCCAGTGTGTGTTTGGTTTGCAGACCATGGTGGGAATAAAAGTTAAATTTCCATGGCTGTCAATCTAGAGCATTTCTAGACGCAAAGGTCAGACTTACTAAAATACATATTGATACTGGTGTTTTCAGCAAAAGGCAAAACAAAGAGAGCAACCATTGCCTTGGTTCATTCTGAGGCGGGGGGGGGTTTGGTGCTGCCATCCATCATAAGAGAAACTAGAAATACTGACATTGTTTTGCCAATAAGTTGAAATGGCATTTTTTTCCCCAATGTGTTCACAGTGAGTGCAAGCTTTCAGTTAGTAGAAAATATGTGAACAAAAAGGTTTTGTTTTCTTACTTGTTTGAAGTAAGGAAACTTCTTTGGGTATGTTCCACATTTCAAAAATTTGCCTCCATCTAGTAGTTCTTTATGGAAGTTTATCTGTCTTCTTAGGCTGTATGAAATGTAGCATATTCAGAACAGTTTAATTAAACATGAATTCTCTGGAGAATAAACATATTTAACAATGGGTATTAAAATCTGTAGATTGCTGAAGTTCTTAATTGGCCTACAGTTAAGCCTAAGATCATTGAGGATGCTTTAATTGATCTTGCTTTCAGATGCAATAAACTATCAAAAACCAAAAGCAAAACCTGAATCGTCCTTCTGTGCATGGTATAAAGACAACTGAAAATTACTTGAAAGGGAATGACCTACTTAGTCTTTACTTTTTGTCTGACTAGCTCTCCAGGAAGTCTCTGTGTTCTTATAAAATTAGTTTATGTACTCATTAGTGTCTCATGGTCAGTATTTTTCAGTTATGGTTCTATTTTTCTGTTGAGATCAGTAATATGTTAAATCCTTAAAAATTCATCCATGAAGCAAGCATAAATGAAACCTGCTTTGCAAAAAGCCTCACTGGACTGAAAGAATAACTACTCTCCTTGGAAGAGGAATATAACAGATAGCTGGGGTGTGGTCTTGCTCCTTTTGATGTGAAAGAAGTGTCTTCTGGCCCAGTTTTCATGTGCCCTGAGATGGGCTGGGAATCTGGTTTGGTGATCACAGCCAAGCAGTGCCCTTCCATCCATTTGGATAAACACATGCTCTCAATCTGTTCCTCCAGCTCTATGGCTGGACTTTTAGGGATTCTGGCAGCATGCACCCCATGCATGAACCACCTTCATCCTGCTTCACCAGACCCTGTGCTGAGGGAGCACAGGTGCCACCAGGGTCTTCCAACCCATCAGACTTTTGGTGGAGCAGAAACTGCAGGCTGGGGATAGGGAGAAGGCTGTGGCTGGTAACCCCTTCCTTTGCCCTAGAAAGATGTGGCTACCTACCCTAGTTGTTTGTTTCCTCTCGTTGTCTTGTATTTGTTTGCACATGCATTTTCTCCAGACATTGCTCTCTAGTGCATAATCATTCCCCATGTTTGCACTCTACGGTCCCAGCACCAGGCATGAGCCAGGGACCAAAATAACCTCTTTTTCCCATTGTTATTGACAAGCAGGGGGGACTTACACCTTTATTTGGTCCGTAAACAACAGCAAGAAAAAATAAAAAGGAGTAGCTGCCACTGTTCATATTAAATCCAAACTGTCTGTTAAACCTCTAATTACCAGCTTGCCTTGTGGGTAAAATGGTACCATTCAATTGTTGTTTCTTGTTCACTTGTCAGCTGCAAAAAACATATTATCACTGCTTTTCAAACTAGCAAAAAGAGCAGAAATTTTGAAAATTGCTTTCTAAATGTAGTTACTTTAAACCTAATACCTCTCTGCAGCGTGTCAGCAATTGTATAATGCGATGTTGCATGCAAATTGTATTTAATGTAGGTATTCCAATTATTTGTTTTACATTATGGAGTTTTAGTGAAATTATTTCCTTTGTTACGTGTGGCTTAGCTTGACATATCCAGCTTCGCATGTTAAAAATAAATACACACACACACACACTTGCCTGCACACATTTTATCAACCTACTGTAAATACAAGCAAAAATTGTCAAATGATAGTTCCCTGCAACCGTGGTAAGGTGAGAAATAAAACCATCTTTTCAAGAATAATCTCAGGACTGATTGTATTTGACAATCTTTCTATGTGTTTGTTTATGTGGAGGGTGTATGTGTCTAGGATATCCTTGATCAATGTATTTTTCCTTTGCCTGTGTGTAGTGTTCAGGCAATCACTGCTGCAGCCCCCCCCTCTCTCAGCCAGCACAGGGAACACCTTGGCTCTCCTACACAGCTGGAGGGACTGAAGCTCCACTACTCCCGTGATACATGACACATTTACATCCAACTTGGCTGGTGGGTTTTGGATGTTTCACTTCCTTAACTTTAACATTTCTCCATTCACAGCATGTGAAATCTATTTTACTAAAGCAGAGGGAGCTCACGAAATAATTCCAACTGAAGGTGTTAGCACCTTTCCTTCCCTTCCCTGACTTCTCCCTCTGCACAACCCTGTGAGTGATCTCTGGCATAAGCAGAAATCTTTAACACCATCATTGGTGGCAAATAAATACAGTTTTTGCTGAGCTTCTAATTTGTGAGCAATACATCTTCCCAAGGTGGGCTGAGAGACAACTCTAGTTCAGCCTTTTTGTATCATATGTTGGTTCTGCCTCTCCTAGGACCCTGCGGGCAAGGATTTCTGGGGATTGCTTTCTTTGGCCAAAATGGTCATTTTCAAAATATTCCAGCCCTTGATGAGGCAGAGTTCAGGTTTTCGTATGGTCCAGCATCCTTCTTTTCCCTGTGGGAAACTTCTGTGAGTTTGCATGCAAAACCAAAGCTGTGTGTATCTTACACTCCTTGAACCAGGTCTTCCCCTCCCTTTCTAATATTAGAAAGAGCAATATATTTATTTAATTTGAGATGGAGCTGTAATTCTCTTGCAATTCTACTTTAAAAGGCTACCAGAAAATTTACAGTTTAAGGACATAATCTATTATTCATCTTTTGCCATGGGAGGAAATACTTTGAAAAGAAAAAGCTCAGTGCTTGATTTGCCAATTAGAAAATTGACTTGCTTTAGGGTAGGGATGAGGAGAATATTTCAAGTGTGGTTTAACCTTCAGTTGGGCTCCTATTTGGCTCTCATGATACTGACACGAGATTTTTTTTTTTTCCTGGACAAAACACTCTGAGCAAAAGCACACATGGAGTGAGTTTCCCCAAAGTTTCCACCTCTGATCATTGCCTGTCCTTACTCAAAGACAAATGACAGTTTGACTTCTATTGACTGAGAAGAGACTGCAAAGGGTCAGAGGCAAGGAGAGTCAGCGAGGCCAAACAGCCAGGAGAGGAGAGTCACACCTCATTAGTAGGCATGCAGGTAGGAGAGATTTAGATTTGTTTCAGGCCTCTTGCAAAGGTGCCTTGACAGCTTGAGTTATGCTGACAGCCTCCCCTCAAAGGGGAAGAGAGTGTCAGGCAAGAGAGATGAAACATGTTTCACTGTCACCCTCCACACAGCGTAAATGGATGGCCCAGCATCTTGCCATCAGCGACGTTCCCATCTGGGGAAAAAATGGAAGAGTTGAGTTTGATGTTGTAAATCACCATAATTTGTTACAATTTCCAAAGACAAATATGACAGGGTGGAATTACTTTGCGGTGCTGAGACAGTCATTTGCAGAAGCCATAAAGTGCCAGCATAAATCTGAGGATGAGATAGATATATTTAATCTGAAGAAACCAACCACAATATAACATCAGTACATGGTATTTACCAAAAACTTAGCTGCAATAATGCTTTGGTATTGCAGGTTGTTAATTTCATTTCATTTCATTTCACCCTTTAAAATCAAAATTCCTATTTTATAAAAATTCTAATGAGGTAAAAAGATTCTATTCTATATTTTGTATTTGCTCCATTGAAAGGCAGACATTTTTATTAAATCCTCTAAAAAACAATACCATGCTCAGTTTTGACAACAGAAATAGTTTGGGGGGCTTACAAGTGAGATTCTGGAGAGACAGTGCACTGTTAGGCACTCAGGGCTGCCTCTTCACAGCCATTTCTGTTTAGCAGCTCATAAAATAGCAAACCTGCTGACAGACTATCCATTTTGGAAATGTCCAGGCCACAAGCATTACTTCCAAAAGCTGTATTTTGAAACTTTTCCACTTCATTGATGATGGCCTAGTCCAAGAGTATATTCTGAAGACAAGTTGTGGGGAAACGGGAATTAATTGAAGGTGTTACCTTGTAACATTAATAGTCACAGTCTAGATCATTGATTTTGTCTCTTCTGTGGAAGACACCATTTGAGATGGCACACAGAAAAGAATGTGAGTGTTCAAACTGTGGAAGCTGAAGACAACATTGCTAGTCATTGCCTGTATGTTCATGGGTAGGTTGTTTAGCCTGTCTATACCTTGATTTATCAACACATAACGGGAGAACATTGCAAGCCCTCCTCACACTTCTGGAATATTATCTGAGTGGCCCATAAGTAAAAAGATCTCAAAGGAAAGGGTAAAGTCCTTTTTATTAGTATTGACTTGAGTAGCAATATTTTTATTTCCCAGCTGAGAGAATGATGGCATATTATACATCTTTTTTTCAAAGGGCCAGAAGAAGTAAGAAATAGGTCTAAATGCTGATTTGGCACATACTTAGATAAGCCTTCCCCAAGCCCCACTTTTTCATTTCCATAAATTCCAGAGTTTTTATGTCAGTGAGTAGATGATGATATGTTCACCCATTCCACATTTGGATGTTATCATGAGAGAGATATGAAACACATTTCAGCGTTGCAGTCACTACTGAATAAATCAAGCCTCAGTGATGCAGTGTGATGGTATGAAAATCTCACAGCCTGCAAAGTCAGTCACTCATATGTGATGAAACTGGATCACTCTCCTTAAAATGCGCTCTTAGCCGGAGCTCTCAATATGTCAGCTCACTGCGCCGGAAGAAACTGGCAGGTGTTTTGAGCTTGTTGAAATGACAGCAACTTTAGCATATATTAAGAAGAAAGGGCTTACTTCTGTCTTTCACTCTTCCTACTGTTCTACCCACGAAGTTCAGCTTGTTTCAGCCCTTGGAGATGTCATTCATGAAATCCAACAGCAGCACCCAGGCAGCCTGCAGTAATTGCCTTTACAATTTGTGCCTTTGTCGCTTTCTAATTTCCTGAGCTCTGCACTTGTCAGTACATCCAATACATAGCAACAATAATGGGACATTTGTTTTCATGCTTCTCTTGTCACCATGTTTCTTAAAAGAGGAAATAATGTGAGTGGCTACGACCCCTGAAAAGGGAGGTGGGTTTCTAAAAGGCTTGTCTTTCAGAACAGACCAACTGGCATGTCTTTCCCAGTACTGGGGAACCTGCAGTGGGTTCATAGCCCTGCTTTAGACAAAATGAAAATCACATGAGCAGAAAGGGAAGAGTTTTCTTTTTCCTGATGAAAAGATGTATAAATTCATTGTACATGAAAGTTCCTTTGGTCTGACTGCTGAGGTAGCTTCTGCTCTACTTCAGAAAATGCTTTTGCATGTTTCCCACACCTCTTCTAAAGACGCACTCTCTTGTAGGAAGAAAATCCGCGGAGGCTTAAAGGACGACACGCAGTCACCAATATGGTTAAAGTGAAGTCGTCCATTAACAGTGGACACTCGCTTTATATAGAGCCTTTGTTTATATAACGATATCTTGCAGGTGGCTGTATCTTGGACACAAATTCTGTTCTCACAGAACTTCTGCTGGCTACCTCATTATCCTGTTATTCTTCTTTTCTACTGCCAGCTCCCTTATCTTTTTCCCATAGCTCATCTTTCAGTAACCTTGCAACTGGGTCTTAAGGCCTAAAGCTAAAGAGTCAGGATTGCTCACATGTCTGTTTTCTTCCAGACAGTTTCCCAACATATCCCCCTTCTTGTTTTTGAGCAAGCCTGACTTACTTCATCACGTGAAATAACATGCTAATAATACATTGCCATAAACAACATACTAATAATACGAAAGCATCAAAACCAATAATAACAAATATAATTGATAAACCTTGTCTAATTAAATCTCTAAGCTATCCCTATATCCTTAAGTGATTTAACCATTCATTTAACCCAATATATGCAACAGTTAATTTTTCATGTTATCTTAATCAATTGTTTTTGGTTGTGAATTGACTCTGAATGATTAGATAAATTCATGCAAATACACTCCATCAAAGTCTTCACAAACATAACCTAAAAGCTAATAATAAAAAGTCAGTGGCAGCATGATATTATAAAACTGCATGTCTGACACTATCAACATCTTTTAGCATCTGTGTTAAAATAGGAGAAGTTCATCTACTTAGCAGTGCAACAGAATAGCACAATCAACAATCAACACATAGACAAGGGATCCCATAATCAACATATAAACGATCACATGAATTAAAACATTAACAAGAACCTATTATCAATACAATATGAAAAGCACATTTAACACTGCAATGGAAGGACTTAAATACCTTTTTATTATGAGGAAGGTCTGGTGTCCACTGGTGCATAGAACCAAGAGGGTAGAGGAGGCTTATCCGACAAAAATTCGTCAGGGGGCCCCAAAAGCGTCCCCAGACCCCTCCCGGGTCACGGCACAGTGGAGTCCTGGTTTCCTTCATGGTTGCCAAATTGAGGCCCAAAAAGGCCTAATAAAATTCTAAGCCTTTAAACAGCAAAGGCACACTCTTTTCCCCCCCCCCTTTTTTTTTTTTTTTTTTTTTCTCTGCTGTGGTGTCTGCAGCAGGGCTCATTTTCTGAGCAGTAGCAGTGTCTGTGGGAGTAGAAACAGCAGCTGCAGCTGTAGCAGACACACTGGCAATGCTCACCAGCCATATCTGAGTTGTGCCCTTGTGTGAGGGGGGGCGAGAAGCGGCTGCGGAGGCAGGAGTGGGGGTGCTCTCTGTACCAGGAGCAGCTCTCACTCTCCGCAGCAACTCTCGGCCTCCGAAAAGGCATACTCGTTCTCATAACTGTGGTTTTTTTTTGTTTGTTTGTTTTGGTTTTTTGGTTTTTTTTGTTTGTTTGTTTGTTTTTTTTTTCTTACTCCTCACCAATATATGAGAAAAATTAACAACAACCACTAGAAGATTCCAAAATGAAATGCTATTGCTACTAAAATCTGGTAGAGTCAGCCTGAAACAAAATGAAGTGATACAATCTCCCAAACCAAAACTCAAGTGTAATTACCAAGTTTTTTTTTTGTTGTTGTTGTTTTGGTTTTTTTTGTTTGTTTGTTTGTTTTTTGTCTCTGTGTGAAACACCAGTGGACCATGCACCACAATATAAATCAATATTGAGAACCATATTGCAATGATGGTCCTTAAGCAGCTTTATCTGCTTCTAGCATTTGCTCAGAAACTTCTAACAATTGGGCTGCTGTAGCACCTTTTGGGAGTAGTCCTAATGCACGTTTAGTTTTTTTCATTAGCATTGTCATATGCTGGCATATAAAAAATTTTGTTTTCATCTCTTCTGTCAAGTCGGGATGTGATATTACCACTGAATATAAGTGATCCACAAATTTTGGATATGGCTCTGCTCCCCCGTTTAATATTTGTAAAAGAGGGAGTTGCTTGTGCAGGATCATGCACAGTTTACAAAGCTTTATACACCAATTCTTGTGAAAGTTGTAACACTTCAGTTTGAAACCATGCCTGCAAATCTGCACATACAAAAGGACAAGCACCAAGTAACATTTGTGCTTGCACTCTGTATAATGCATCGGTGTTCTGTCTAGGAATCACAGCTTCATTTTCACACAGCATCTGCCATTTATGATGAAATTGCAATTGTTGATTCCACCTTTCCCCCCCCCCACTATCCCCTCTACCACCCTCCCCTCCCCATGTTGGATCTAGAAGAGGTGGAGCAGTGGGTGTTAAAGGGTTAAGGGAAGTAGGAGCAGGGATAGGGAACTGATCAGGGGATAAAAATGGATTAGTGCCCCTGGGTTGTTCAGGGTATTCCCCGGAGCAAAAAACTAGGGTTTTTTCAGGGGTATACTCATCCTTGGTCTCCAGTTCTTTCAGCTTCTTCAGCAGTTCCCTGAGTTTCTTGTCTCCGAGTCCCAGTTCTTTCCTTGGTTGTTGCTCTATAGCAGGCACTGATGGTGTTGACAGGTGAAGCAGAGGATTAATTGATGGCAACTGTGGTCAAGAAGATAAATCAGGCATCGGAGGTGGAGAGGAAGGCAGCGGTGGCAGAGTGTTCGGGAGCCGTGGCAGGCGGGCAGGAGGGGGGGGTCTGCATTCCAAGGTTCCTCGCCTGTGTTCTCCGGCTTCTCTCCCTCTGGGCCCTCCGATGATTTTGGTGGTGTTTTCGGTCGCTTTTCGTTTTGCTTCTCAGTCCCATTTTTACTTTTCATCTGACCCTCCAGGGTCAAATGGCACAGTTGGCTGAGCTTGAATCAGTATAGTCCCTTCAGGTGCTGGTGGGGGCACCTTAGGTGTCTCAAATAACTGCCTAGAGGTCAAGTCCATATTTTGAGCATTCATCGGTATTGGTAGATCAGGTGTTAAGGCAGCAAACGCTGAGGCTGCTACTCTTTCACTTTTCGTCTCTGTTAAGGTTTCTCTAATCAATTTCCAGAGTGTCGCTAAGCGTCGTGCCTCCTTATCTCCATTGTTAATTTTATCCCATAGAGCAGTACCTATGGCTTCCCAAGTAGGTAACTCTAAAACGGTACCCATCGAGGGGATCAAGTCTCTATCCTGTGCCCATTTCAGTAATTCACGTAAGGTCCTGCCTTCGTGTGATAAACCTCTCTTAGAGAGAATACATTGGAGGAGCTTAACTACTGCCTCTTCTTCTTTAGAGAGTGTAGACCCCATCTCCTCCCCAGCCGCTCACCTTTTCCTTGGCAAGATTCTTCAGTTTCGAGGTACCTCTTTCGTTCCGTAGCCGGGCACCAGCTACACAGACCGCCGGGGCAGCAGTCTCCTTTCGACTGGCTTCTCCGCTCCTGCCGCACTGTTCCTTCGGTCGGCTTTCTCGCTACCCTCTCATTCCAGCTGTCTTCATCGCTCCTGGAAGCAACAGCGAGAGGGTCCCTGTTCGGGCGCCAAATGTGGGAAAAAAATCCGCGGAGGCTTAAAGGACGACACGCAGTCACCAATATGGTTAAAGTGAAGTCGTCCATTAACAGTGGACACTCGCTTTATATAGAGCCTTTGTTTATATAACGATATCTTGCAGGTGGCTGTATCTTGGACACAAATTCTGTTCTCACAGAACTTCTGCTGGCTACCTCATTATCCTGTTATTCTTCTTTTCTACTGCCAGCTCCCTTATCTTTTTCCCATAGCTCATCTTTCAGTAACCTTGCAACTGGGTCTTAAGGCCTAAAGCTAAAGAGTCAGGATTGCTCACATGTCTGTTTTCTTCCAGACAGTTTCCCAACACTCTCTCTGTGTTTAAATATCACTGTAGAAAAGCAAACACCTGACTTCCATTATGAGGCAGAGGTCCACACAGGGCAGGTTCTAGTCCTTCTGCAGTTATGTATTCAATAGAGGAGGAAAGAAGCAGTGCAGCATCTTGCTGCTCAGTACGAATTTACTGCTTCAATGAAGTATTATCAGAAAGACAATTAATAAGGCACTCATACACAAAGCATACAAAAAGCATGGAAACATCTGCCTAACTAAACACTGAAGAAACGTGTGAGCAAAGGTTTATATCCTTGTTTCCTACAGCCTGGCCTAGACAGCCTAAGCAGTGTTCAAGATCGTGTTAGCTCAAGAGCAGTGTGGAGAGAGGGGGGGGAGCAGTGGAAAGTCTGTAAGTACCCTGCCAGCACCTGCAGACTCCTTTAGCAGAGGGATGCAACAGGAGGAGGGGGCTGCTGAAGAGCAGTTGGGGTTTGCCAGTTTGCACAGCAGGATATTTCCTTTCAGATAAAAACTGAGTTTAACCAAGAAAATGGAGCCAGTGGCTGGGCCAGTGGAGATGGACAGGGTGAGATGGAGGTTTGCAGTTCTCCCTTATGTGAAAAAAGAGACAGAGGCACTCAAAGATTGAGGAAAACATTAAGAGTGTTGTGCATTTGTTTGTCTAAATTTCCCTACTTTTTCACCTCTGCACTGACCTTCAAGTCATACCAAAACAATCCTGAAAACGTTTCAATCCATTTTGCTGTGAGAGCTCCCTGAGGAAAGTGGCTGGACGTTACTCTGCTGGATGGGAGGGAGATGTAATCACCCAGGTGGGGCACCCCGAGGTGCTGCACAGCCATTAATGGAAGGTGATAAGGGCAGCGTTGCCCTTCTCCAGCAGAAAATGCAGCTTTTTCTAAGTGCCAGCGGCTGGCAGACTGCTGTGCAAACTGTTCCCCTGCCATTCCCACCTCTTTGTCCCCTTAGGGCTCAGACAACCTTTAACTCCCGAGTTGTCTGTGGTTTTTTTGTTCGTGATGTATTCAATATTTTAACAACAGCAACAACAAAGTCCTTGCAGTATCACTTTATGCAAGCTGTTGCCAGACCTCCTAAGGCTGCATCCAGCCTGGAAATGGTTTGCGGGCATTGTCAACCAGTGAAAGAGGGAGATGTGAGACTGGGCAGTATGTGAGCTGCTGCTCAGGGTGAGAAAGAGTTGAGAAGTGTTGCTGGCCCGTGACTGCTGCTGCACCAGCTCAGGCTGGTCCTGATGACACGGATATGGTTTCAGTGATGCTGTCACCTGCTTAGGGATCTCCTGGTCTTCCTGCATTTGTGTGTCCCTTTGTTGCCACATTCTACTTCTCTTACCAATTTTCACCCCAGCAAGCTGTAATACACCCTCAGTTTGACTGCTCCAGAGGCACTGCACAGTGTAATTTCTCAGGCCTTTTGTAACATTTGTATTACTTTTTGAATAGGAATGATGTCCAATATTAAGCAATAGCCTTTTATTTGTTGTGTCACTCTGTGAACTCAAGTAAGTGCTTAGCCACTTTGGCTGTGTTCAGACATTGTGACTGTGTCTTCATTGTCATGCTCTGACAGCTCTGATTAGCAGACAATACAAATTATTTTTCACACTCCTGACCTTAAGAACAGGAGTAGTCATGACTTCACAGATTGGCACATACATTTGCAATGTTTATGGAGCCCAGAGAGATTCTGGAGTTGTTCAGGTTCACACAGTGAGTTGTTGCAGATTGTTGCAGAGTCTGGGATTGGTGTAGTAACCCTTAGCCACTGGTTTTCAATTTGTAGAGGCTGATCTATTTAAGGAATTGATGACAGCCCCTTTGCCTAAAACAACTCACCCCAGTGGAAATCCGAGCAAGCTGTGGGTGCTTGCAGCATGCAAAATAATGCAAAAAATGAAAAAAAAATTTCCTTGCGTTTATGTACCCACTGCTTTTTTTGTCATCAACTGCTCCAAAGCTGAGGGTCACTGGGTTGTCCTCTCTCACACACTTCTGCCAACAGCATTACTTTACAGAAAAGGAATTCTCTGTAAGCCATTCCTAGGCCAATTGCAGCCTTCACAAAGTGTGAATTGAGCAGAGAGGAGACCCCAGCATCCCAGATGATTTTTCTTGGTTCAAAGACAAAACTCAGAGAACCTGTCATTTGGGAGAACTCTCTCATCTTCAGAAAGCTGCTGTGCCCTAGGACAAGGACAGCTGCCCAGTCTTCAAACGAGAGAGGAGCAAAGGCACTGTGGCTCAAGTTCTCACTTGGCAGTGGATGTCCCATGACTCCCCCGTGCTCATGTATTTCCATCCGTCCAGTCCGGGGAGAAGGCGGAGGGTGAAAGGGTGTCCTGCTAAGCTTTCCTGTTCTCGAGGGCAAAACTCAGCTTCACAGTAATTCAATTTAATGTTAATTCAGTGCCTAGCAATTGTACAGCCATTCTGAATGTGCCCTCTCATCAGTCTGATAATAAAGAGCATATTCTGCTCTGAAAATTACTGGAAATGTGAACTTCATTAGTGTTCATTTTCTCTGGGAAATCCTCTGTTTCTCTTCTTCTGCGGTTGGGCTCTGGGAGTTCTGTAAAAGAACAGTTTATTAGAGCAGAATAACCATGTCTGAACTACGAGAAGTGTATTTTGGTGCTGACAAATCTGATTACAAAATCACAATTGCTTGTAGTTTCGAAGGACTGTTCTAGTGCACCTTGGCTTTTCAGTCAGTTTTATGGGTGCAGCATGTATCATAAAAATACCACACAAGTGAATAAGTTCCTACAGGTTTAGTTGTCTGTTTCTCCATCAGTGTGTAGGTTTATTGCTCACTGGTTTGCTTTGCACTTTCAATGTCTTCACAGGTCAGACTTCAAAACTTGCCCTGGCAGATCCATCTGCAATCCAGCAGATCTTCCAGTTAGCCAAATGTTTGTTACATAGAGCTAATACAGAATGGATTTACTCACTCACTTTCACTACTGCTTCTTGGGACCCTCTGACTAATACAATATTCCATCTCTGAATAATTCACAGTCTCTTTGCCTGAACACTGTATCTTACAATAATCAGTCCAAATTGCAAAATACCTTAAGCAGCAGCACTGTTTGCCTGATGCTATTTAAACATCATGAAAGCAGTGGAATGAAGTACGAGGGAGCAGATCCATTCTCTACTCAATACAGTATCATCCTTGAGAAGGGGACATTGCAAAGACATTGATATATAAATGGATGATTAAAAAATGGACTTTCATGTATTTGGAGGTGTACATCATGAACAGTGACACAGCTCTGTAACAAATAACAGTATATCTTCTAGATGAGCATGTAAGGAAAAGGGATATAATCTATATTTCTAAAGCTAATGTTGTGTCCTTAAAGGTTTCATACTGAATGTCATCTGTGCATTCACAATGAGTGGATGCCAGGTGAACTACATGTATTGCTGTGAACAGATGGGATGGACAAAAGAATAAGTGTTATCCTTCTTTTGGGTGTCTGGAACTTTTCCAGGGGCCCTTTAGGTTCTTTAGAAACACATATTAAAAGCAGGGCCTAATTGGAGAGGTGATCCCAACAGTCAGCACAGGTGGTAGCAAATGAAAAGGAAGGCAGCTCAGCATGGTGAGGAGAGGTCCCAACATGCTACCAACCACATTGTTTCTGCCAAGTGTCACAGCAAAGGAGAATACTCCTTTTTTTTCCGTTTCATTCTGGTTTCTGTTATAGTAAAAGTCTTGTTTGTGGGCAGAATGAAAAGACATCCTATATATAAAGCTGAGAGTTTATAGTTAGTGTAGTTCTAATATAAGAATTTCTATTGGCCAAGATCTCATTAGTACAAAAAGAGAAAGAACGCATATATTCAGAAACAGTTATCAATAATAATAGTTAAAATTATTATGCACACACTTCACCATTTCTATCTCTTTTGATGGCATTATACTTACCCTTCCCCGGGTTCTCTGGATCATTCTGGTGGTGGGATGGCACTATGATGGGTCGTCAGCAGCTAGACTCCTTTGCTGGAAAGAATATGATGTTTGTGTTGATGGTTTCCTTTTTCTTAATCCAAGATCCACTCCAAGTCATTTTTCCATGTTGATAGCAGGCTTCTGCATCACTCTCTCCTTATTTCTGTGCAGTTCCAAATTCCATCCACATTTTTATGCATGTTGTCTTTTCCATATGTTAGGAATGATTCTTTTGCTATCTTTGCTAAGCCTAAAAGCAGTTTTGTCCCACTCCCAGTTTGCATCCAGGACTGTGAGTGAGTTTTTCACAGCCATGGAGTCCCTGATGCCAGCCTGTGCCCTGTCTCTTTATCACCCTGCCTGCTGTGCCTGTGTTTGTGCCTTTCTAGACCTTTACTGTCATACCAAGTCTGTGCTTTGCTTGGCAATATCATTGTGCTAGACTCATAAAAATAGCTTTCTACACAGGATAATTTTTTATTCCTCCTATATTCATAAAGCTATGGCTGTACAGCACAGAAACAAAAATAAGTAAAACAACCATAAGCACCTGGTCAGTTGAAGGAATTGTTGTCAGAGCTAAACCAGGGGAAACAAATCTGCAGGCAGGTCAGAAGTTCAGACAGAGGAAACCTGACAAGCCTCAGCCTTGAGTCCTTGAAAATTAAGTACAGGGCCCATGGCCTGTTACTGGCAATGGCAATACCTGTTAAAGGGCTTGGAACAGTGTTGTCCCAACTGGTGGTGGTGTTAAGTGCATGTTTGGAGTCTAAATTCCAGATTCTGGTAGCAGAATGAGTTGGGAAGGTATTAAATTTCTTCTCTGATACAAATAGCTGCTGCAAGCCATTGTGGAAAGCATATAAATTCCAAAACCTGCCTTAGCCTTTTGTACTTGGGAGTAAACAAAAGACATGGAATGAGGATTATTCCTGTGGAAGGATAATCTAGCCTGGCCAACCTTTCTGCACTACTGTCCTCTCAAAGCAATTATCTGTGTCCTAAAAAAGCAGGTGTTCCAAAGAAAATCTTATTAAAACACTTATTTTTTATATTTTTGGTCCTTCCCTCTGTGACAGAGAGGTGGATTTATTACCAGAGGTGTGCATGAGTTAAATTTACACTATCAGCCTAAGCAAAAAAGTAGCCAAATATAGAAGCACCACCTCTCAGAGGGAATAGTGGAGTAGAATGAATAATTACACCTCATATTTCTGAGTTCTGGAGGTCTAAGCCTCTTCTAATAAAAGATGCATGGAGACAAAATGATTTAACACAATTATATAGAAAGAGACAATTTCCCAAGAAAAATAATCAAAACAAAGGATATCTGGAAAGCCTGGAGGGTTCACAGCTGCAACTCAGCAAGCCCAGCAACTGGCTAAATCCAGACCTCAGATATTGATGAAAGAAGGCCAGTAGGACAATGTGTCCTGACTGTGACAGCCTTTTGTGAGAAACTTATGGCAAAGCATCATTTTTCGTAGATTTATAAAGCTCAGGCCAGAAAAGATCATCTAGTCTGATATCCTATATATCACAGGACATTAAATTTCTTCCAGTTAGCTCTGATTTGAGCCGAATAACTTAGGTCAGCCAAATGCATTTGAGTCTTCAGAATGGTAAATTATATTGTGCCAAAGAAAGGTGTTCAGTAGCTTACTGATACTTAGAATCATTTAATAATGAAGTATGGATTAAGCAACATTGCATATGATTGTAACTGACTTTGCAGATCCATGAACTCTGACAAGTCTGGCTTTTATGATATAGACATAAATTAATCTGTACAGTTTTATTTCAAGGTTTAAATATCTCAGTTTCACCGTACAGTTAACTCTGTCTCCTGGCAGTACATTTCCTCACACTCCATCAAAATCAAAACATTTGCCCTGGGATCCTTAGGAGATTTGCCTTAGATATCAGCTCCTGCACAGAAGACTTGCACAGAACAGAGAAGTTTCACAGAAGCCTTTTTTCTTGCTACCTTTTTTTGATTCTTTTTCTTAAAACAAGGTGATTTGGTGCCTTTCTGTCCTCACAAATCAGGAACAAGTGGAAGGCTGTGTTTATTTGTGACTAACTCCTAGTGCTCTTGCGATGTTCCACATTTTGATCCATCCAGTAATGAGATAATAATTTTACAGTTTTTGAATGATTCATTCTTCCTCAGACTACAAACCATTTCTAGGTTATATTTGATTGAGCAAATTTTCATCCAAATTCTAGCTATTTAAAAGGATATCAAGGAGCTTATATCATCTTCTCCAGATGAAAAATCTCACCTTTGTGGGATGCTGAATGTAGTAGCTGTTTGCAAGGAAAAGAATGGTGTGGTATTATTGTTCATAGTGTAATGGAAAGGTGTAGAAAGCTGGAGTCCTTACCTACAGTGCCAGTGTAGTTGGGACAGTGTGAGGACCAAATGTGCTGGAGCTTGCTGGCAGAACAAGTATCATTAACTTAGCCTTATTACCTCAACTTTTACTTTTCTTGGAAAAATGATGGACAAGACTCTGTCCACCTAATCTGCAGATCTGACTCATGCCCAGATTTCATCAGTTTAATGAAGCAGCTAAATAAGTGCCCGAATTCCCCTTAAGTACAATACAGATGAAGTGCTGCTGAAGGCCTCCAAAAAGGAGATCATTTCAACCAGTTTTATGTAGCTAAACACAAGCAGACAGGGTGTGCTCCTTAGATCCTTCAGAAGTTAATCACAGTAATCTGCTTGTCTCCATTGGTTACATTAAGAACTCATTTTATGTAGGCTGCTTCATTAGGTGCCTAAAGTGTAATGAAGCCTGGATGTTTAAGTTAGGTGGATAGGCTCCTATAATCAGTATGGTCTTACCATGCACTAATTACCTCATGTCACCTAACTCCAGATAAGAGAACACTTTTAATGAGACTGCACCTGGTGCAGGAAGGCAACTGTGAAGGGTTGTGAAGCTTTTTTTTTCCTGAAAATGGACTATGTTCTGGAAGTCAAAGGCAAGTCAGCAAATGGTCTTGAATCCATTATATGAGATTATTGACAGGCTTCACAGCATCGTGTCTTTCTTTTCTGAACCACATAGTTGTGCTGGGGTTGCAGAGCTTCTCCAAAATAAAAGAGAGCAATCGGTCCTTTTAAATGTGACTTAGTAGCATTCACATAACCCAGCAGAGAGATGCTAATTAGTAGGTAAATTAGATGCCTCTATCTGCATTTGTCCTTGGAGAGATGGTAGATATAATCTAGCAACGATTGCTTCTTCTCATTCAGTGGGCTGGATTAAAAAACAGTACAATAACCCAATGGGTGTGTC
This sequence comes from Heliangelus exortis, assembly GCF_036169615.1. Taxonomy (NCBI): domain Eukaryota; kingdom Metazoa; phylum Chordata; class Aves; order Apodiformes; family Trochilidae; genus Heliangelus; species Heliangelus exortis. Next base: position 11,761,254 of record NC_092423.1, on the reverse strand, counting down.
ATGTAACAGAATGTCTGTCATGAGTAAAACTCAGCTTAACAGCCAGCCAGTGCAGACAGTGATGCTTTGCCCTCTGTAGTATAGCCATATAGCTATCCTGGGCTGGGGTGTAACAGAGGATGAGGAGGCACTGGAGACCACTCACAGGTTTCTCATTTCCTCAGAGTGTCCTGACAGCTAAAGAAGATAATCTACTTTGCAATATATTGCCTTTCTGTTAGAAACATGTCTCGTTTTTTGCATTAAAAAAAAAGGAACATTTGAATGTTCTGCATCTCCATTGCACATACCTGTCAAATTTCAGGCAGCCATTTAGATGATGCTGTTGCAGTGGATGAGTTAATAGAGGAAGTGGCTTTCCCTTTGTTTTTCAACTCAGGCCTGCAACTGAGAACATCAAAGGCTAGAAATAGTATCTTCAGACTCTCTGCACAGAGTTTCTATTATGATTTTATATGAGGGTGGTTTAGGCTGACTTTTCTACTTCGGGTTGTCTTGGTGCCCACCCCAGTTGGCTGTGATAGCTTAGTTGGTTTGCAACACCTTTCTGAGCAGTGTTTACTTGACTGTATGTAGGCATCTTGCCATGGGTGTCATAATAAATGTTTTCTAAAAGGGGACACAGTTTTAGTAAGAAATTTCTCCCAAACCACATGATTGTCACAGCTTTATGCCTTAACAGGACAGGTGAGTGCTCTGCCTTGTCACTGTGGAGAGACTGATCCAGTTCTGGCAAATGAGGAGTTGCCCTAGGAATCCAAATCCCAGTGGTCTGGTGACAAAGCAATATTTTTTAGGTCCAGAAGCTGCAGAAATTCTGGGCTTGGAGATGATGGTAAAAGTAAAGGAAAATCAAGTGATTTGTAATGGCAGTCTGAGAGTTTATGATGATGGTGAGAAAAGAATAGGCAGAACATCAGAAACAGGACAGTTTTGAAATGCAGAGGTGTTCTGACTAAAGCAAAGGAAAGGGGATCATTTAAAAGGAGGTTACAGGGCTGATGAGGAGATAGATTTTAAGCCAGGACCCTCTGTGTGACCTTAGGCAAATCACCATTTCTTGGTTCATCATTTATGAAAGAAGTAAAATAATACTTCTCTGCATTGCAGGAGATCTTGTATGAAAGGTGCATCTGTTAAGGGGGCTTGGTGCTTAGGTATATAAGTACTTAAAAGGCAAGGAAGAATTCTTCTGAGAAGACAATTGATCACACTTTTTTTAAGATCAGAATCTCTTAAGAATCAATAATCCAATATTTTGCCCAGGGGGGTAGATGCTGTTACCTCTCAAGATGCTGATGCAAGATCAAGCATAAAACTCTGGCACTTGACAGCTAAATGCCTGCCTGAAGGAAGTTCAGTTGGAACTGAATCATTTCAATACATTTTTTATGCTTGTAAGTGGGTTTTCAGTAAGGGACTGGAATGTCCTCTATTGAAGAAATTAGAAATATGGTTTATACCCCATCCATGTAAAGTCCTTATAGCTGGCTTGGAGTATTTTAGAGTGTTTTCAAATAATAAAGTTTTGGATAACATTTGCAAGATATGTAATTTGTCTGCTGTACAGCTTGCACTCCTGAATTGCTTAGGTGCTCATAAAATGCAATTCTTTTCTTTACATTTTCTGCCTATCTAATCTCATCATAGAAAACAAAGTTGTGTTTCATAAGACCAAAAAAACCCAACAAGATATATAAGGCTATAATGGGTTAGCCTGTAAGGCTCATCATTGGGTATCATTTTGGCAAAGAATATATCAGGATTCAAGAAAAAAAAAAAAGAAGTATTTATACAGGCAACACAAATATCCATCAATATCAGGATTTTAAAAGATTTTAGAAGTAATACAAATCCCACTGCTCCAGGGCATAAGCCAATCTCTAATTAAATCAAGGTAAGAAAGAAATCTTTAGGAAAAAGTGCTCTATTCTAGGATTTCCACAGCAAGTTTTTAGCTTGTTATTCTCAAGTGCTTGATGTTGAAACAAGCCCAGACTAGAAAAAACAAATGTTCAGATTCCATGTGGGATTTGCTGTTTCTGTTTCTCATTATGTATTTATCACACAGACATTTTTAAAAGTCCCACACACAGTACTTCTGCATTGTTCCTCATTTTCTGGTGTCACTGTCTACACAAACTCCAATCGAACAGGTTATTCTCTGTGCTCACAGGAACATGTCAGTGCTTCTTTCTAACTGCATGACCCAGCTGTCTTCATTACATATCTGATCAATAAATATCGAAAAAAAGTGAAGTGGACAAATGAAAAACCCTCACTTAGCAAGTCTTTTTCCCAGGAAAGCCTTGATTTCAAATATTAATAAATATATACAATTCACAATTTCCGTAGACTATGGAAGAATAGAGAATTTGCCATCACTTTGCATTGGTCTTTTGGCAACCCATGCAAATAACTTCCATGTTCCTAAAATCCTATTCCACACAAGATTTAATGCTCCCACCCTGCTGTGTGGGACTCCCTGCTTGTCCTTCATGCTGCCAGCTAAGGAGGTTGAAAAGGAAGGACTGCTGCTTCTGGGCCCCAAATAACAGGTTAAGAACAAGCAATGTGCAGCATGCAACACTGATGGTTTCACAACTGCCCCTTTTATTTCCTTCCCTTACACAGCAGTCTGACAGCAAGAGCTCTTTTGAAGTATTTTCAACAAAATGATTTCTCGTGTAGTGGCATCTCAGTTCCAGGGAGAACTTCTTCATGAAGAAAGGTTACACAACACTGGTCTGTCTGATGGTGAGAGCTGCAGCTGGAGTACTGGGGACATGTATTTATCTATTGCTTTGCCTGACTTAGATCAGGAGCATGACCTTGCTTCTCCCACGTTTTAGATGAGTGACCAAATCACTGAGCTATCAAGGCAATCACTTCTGCTCCCTGGCCCTATTAGTACCTCATTAGTGAATCAAACAGAGCTGCACGATGAACCAGGGTCACCCACTCCAGGCTGTCTGATAGTCAGTAGTCAGGATCTCTGAAACACCTCCAGGAGATACTGGCTTCATCCTACTGGGAAAGAGGAGTTCTGAAATCTCACTAAGTATGATGGGCTAAAGCGCTCCATCCATGTATCAAAGTCTGTGTAAATATGACTCATGGGTAGTCCATATTTTTGTCCTCTTGTATGCTGATTTTTCACAGAGCTGAAACTAATCCTACTTCATCAATTTAAATTAATAGATGGGGATGCAAAAATATGGGTGCTATGGAGCCTGTAAGCACTACGGAGCCAGTCCAGTAGCACACCAATCCAATATAAGACCAGTCACCCAGGCTCACACAGCCACAGAGAAGATTTGCAAATTGAAATTTGCAAGCAAAAGACAACTTCCAAAAAACCTGTTACCTAGTTTAGTCTCCCAGCTGAGGCAGAAGAGAGTGGCATGAGATGACTGACAAAGGTGCAGTTGGACATGGACATGGGCTGAGCTTTTCAAGGAAAAATGCAGATGGGAGTGCCCAGACATCCTCTCACCACAGAGAGAAGAGGGAAGAGGAAATAAGAAGGATTTTTTTAACCCTTCTGTGAGTTAAATATACATATTAACTTTGTCAAACTGCTGAAGCAAATGCAAATGATGTATGAAATGGAAAATCCTTGCCCACTGCACAGAGTATATGACAGGGCTGTGCCTTCACTGTTCTACTGCACAATTTGCTGTGCTAATCAATTCAGACAGAGACACAAAACCCCACCAAGCTCAGAAGTTTTGGATAAAAGAACTAAAAAGGCAGAACACAAGTATTCTATTTTGTGGGATGATTTAGTGGTTCAAGCATCTGATCTGAAACACCTAGAGTCTATGAAACCTCAGGTTTAAATCCCAACAGGGTTCATTTCATCCTTTTATCTCTAAGAAATGGATAAATTGAATACTCTGTAGTTTTACTCTGAGGGATCCCTACAAATTAAATCCTTTAAAACAAACTCAGATTCTTCATATTTTGGAATCTTTTGATTCCCTATTTTTAAAAAAACCCTCTGAGTTAATCTTGATGAGAAAAGAGACATCTTGTTTATCTCCCAAGTGCAATAGTCAGGGAACTTTGTGCTCATACTGCCTCTGGTGAGTATCTCTTTGGCAGTTAACATGGTTAAAATGGCCCAGATTATAAATATCAATATATTTCTTGAAACTTGCATTCAAGGACTGACACCACTTGGGTAGCACTAAACAGCCTGGATGTTTCTAATTAACCCAACAGGACTCTGTATCAGTACTGACTCTATATATGCATTAGAGACTGGTGCTAAAATACTGGGAAAATTCACAAAAGATTTAAAAATACAAACAAAGAAGTGTTTGTGAAAAATTCTGCCACCGTTTTTGAAGTTTGATAAAAATTATTTTATCACAAATTCTGGAAGATGAACCATCTCCAGGCACACAGTCCCAGGAAAACTAAGACACAGTAAGTTTCAAAACCATAGAGAATTCTGTAACTTCATCTATTCCCCACTGAAATGCAATTCAGATGTGTAAGTAGCAGCATTTTACGTTTAAGTTGTCATAAACAATTTTGTACTTCCACCCTTGCTTATCCTTCACCTTGCCCTTCTCTCTACATTTCCTTCATATTGAAACTGAAATTTTCTCTGTTACTAATATATGCTCTATTACATTTTTCCCCTGTTGACAGAAAAGGCTGTATTGTGTCCTTTTTGTGAACTTGTTTACCCAAGTTTGCCTCTCTGCTAAAAGGTGTGATTTGCAGTGCTGCCACCCATCACTGAGCAGCTGGGGACTCTTCTGAACAGTCAGGGTCCAATCCATCAGCACCAGGTTCCCCAGGACACAAGGGAAGACTTGCAGCACAAGCCAAATGTAGAGAGCATTGCTGCTGATTTATTATGCAGTTATTTTCCTTTCCTCAGTTTCCAGAGAAGACAAGTAGCTGGGGGGAGTAGAGGGGGGGTGGGGTGTGTGTGTGTTATGGTTTCATTTTTGTTTGTGTTTTATTTTTCAAGAAAAAAGTCATTCCCTGTCTAAAAGCAGTTTTCTCCTCTATCCATGCTGACAGTGGTTCTTTGAGAATAGATTCAGTTTCTCTGTTATTTCAAGTTAAGCCTTGGTCAGAGCTGAGTGTGAACCTTTAACTCATAACCTATGCAACTTAACAAACACTCAGCACAAGGTTTAGCATTCTATTGCCAGGCAAATGTGTGCTGGGCATCTTTTGGTGGGAGGACATCATCTCAATCAGTTCATCACTGGTTGAAGCCCAAAGAAGTTACCACCATCTCCCAGAACCAGGCCACGAAAAGAGCCAAGCCTGGAGTAGTGACCACAGGAGAGCTCTTCCCTTCCTTGTGTTTACTCTGGCCAGGGTCAGTGTTGCCACTCAGCTGGGACTGGATCCTGCAAGGCCATCATGCCATCAGCTACCTCCAGCCACTGCTCCATGCCTGACCCGTCTCAAAGTTCTCTGCACTCATGCTCAGGGAACTTATTTTACAGTTTTACAATTTTTTGCTGTTATATCTTGAATCCTTTGCTAAATGGCTACCAAAGCAGAGTGCCAAGGATGCTACTAACAAATGAAGCTGTAAAGGTGAAGACCTGGTAACATAGCAGCTGAGGCTTTCGTGCAGAAGAGAAAAGCTACATGCACTGAGGATGAAATGAAAAGTACATCCTTGGGTTTAGCACTTCAGAAGATTTCCTTGGGTGGAACAGCTTTTGTCTCGGCCAGAAGCCATGTCATCACCTAGGAAACAGTCATCCTCTTGGAAATAAAGACATATTTAGATTACAGAGGCTTCCAATGAAAAAAAAAAAATAAAAAAAGACTAAAAAAAACCCAAAATCACAATACAAAGCATTAAGGTTAGAGTGTGATGTCTGCTTAAAAAAAAAAAAATGGATCAAATACATCCCAGGCTGAGAGTGTTCTGTCTGAAAGAAATGCCTGTATCAGAGATATAAAAGTAATAAAAATAGCCAGCACTCACAAGAAGCAGTAAAAAATTAGTCTCTTTCTGGGAGAAGATCTAGCTGTACATTAGGTTAAAAAAACCAACCAACCAGCCAAAAAAAAAAAACAAACCAACAACCTAGAGCAATCAAAGGGGATTTTTCTCTCCAGTGTGTATTTTCTTGGCAGTTGTGCTCACTTGTGGATGGTATTAAAGCACTTTAGTTTTCATTGTAGAAAAGAGTCATAGGAAACAGAAGTGAAAGGGATCTCAAAAGGCCATCCAGTACATCTCGTTGCTTAGAGGCAGAGTCAGCTATGCTGATGCCATCTGGACAGATGCTTTGCTTCTTAAATGGGCATTTCATAGTTCCATAAGGACTGGTTCAAAATAAAATCACATTAAACACCAACTATATTAAAGACAACATGTAGCCACAGTGTCCTATGAGGACTTGAGAGAAGGAAAAAATTCCAGGTTTCTCTTTCTCCTCTGTTTTCCTGATTTTTTTGTCGGGACAGATGCTGGTTCACTGTTGGTAGGCAGGAGTGTGGCAGGGCTGGGGTGAGGGGTACTGCTGCTGCTGGCAGCAGATACAGGCAGAGGAACCAAGGGGTCTCCACTGGGAGAGCTGCCACTGTCTGCAATGACAGCATGTTGATGGCCAGGCAGCCATGTTAAAATTCCCAAATTTAGCATCATGGACCCAGGTTGTGGACCCCTCAGGAATTCAGTCTGAGAACAAGATGTGACTGCAGGAGGATACTGCTTGCTCAGAACTGAAAGAGAGATGAAGCTGCTGGAACATTTGGGGAGGAAATTTGCAAGCTGTACTAAGAATAAGCAGAAGGTCAAGCAAATGCAGTGTCATAGCTGTTCACTTGGGACAATTACAATTTATTTTAGTTTAGTTGCTACTGACTTTAATTGAATTCTGTACCTTATGTAAATATGTACTTTATTTGTCCTTGCCCTGTAAATACTGTACTTTCCGTTGTTCTTCACAGGGTTTGCGAAACAATTGGATGAAATCTGATGTAAGCAGGGAAGACATTTGTAGAATGAGAACAATTATATATGCAAGTATTAGAAAAGTGATACAATTATTGTTTTCAGCCACCTCAGTTGTCCTAAGTGAAATTAGTTAATTTTGGTAACAATATTACTTTTGAAAGTTATCCTGTTGCTTATTTAATTTATTTGCTCAGCCTAAGCTGTGTCTGAGAAGATCTCACACACAGTCTTTGCAGCTGATGCAAACTCTCTTAATTCAAAGCCTGAAAACCTTCCTTGATTGCTTATTTTAAACTATTTAGAATTAGTACTAACTGTTTAAAACCCTAGTCAGTATGGACATGAATACCTTAAAAATGATATATGAGATTTCAATATGAGATGATGTGAATGTGTAACTGTGGCTCATGCTGTGCACTTCTCCAGAGTGCTGCTTGCATGCTTGACAGAAGAGTATGACTGTAGTGGAGTGTGATTCACTGAAGTATCCTGAAGTGTGATGTTCCTGTTTTAGGAAAAGCTTTCCAAGGAAATTAATGGATTTTGTCACTTGAAGGTCAGACCTCTTCAGAGCATCTTGCCCCTTGGCTGTGGATGTTGTGAGCTGTAAAAGTAGTGAGCAAGTGTGTAATGGCCATTTTCAGCTGGTCACAAATCTGTCACCGTGCAGTGGCTTTCACCAAATTTTCATTTCTTCAGTGAGGACTTTTTTTCCAGACCAAATTTCAACCCTCAGGTATTTTCTCTATAGAGACATCATAACTTTCTATGATGAAGGAAATATTTTTACCCTATGCTTGGGCAGGACATCACAGACAAAGTGGAGAAAATTTCTTCTTGTGCTGCTCTAAGCCCAAGATTTTATTCAGAACTCCTTTCAGCTCCAGCTGAAACACAGCTCATAGGTTTGTGTTTTGATGTCTGCTCTAATGAGAAAACAGCCCTTTGGATGGTATTTCCCATCTGTAACAAAGATAAAGCTCTATCTTTGAGACACATTTGTTGCTGCTATTGTTTTTTGCTAGAACATAACACAAGTCCTTTTAAGTCATTGTGTCATTGAGTCAAGTCTGTCCTGGAGATCAGGATTCACAGTGAGGAAAAATGCTACAGAATACTTTTATTGTGCTCCAATACAATGAGGCTCATCCTTTCTAGAGGAAGACCAAGGCAAGATGCTCTGAAGAGGAACAACCTTCCAGTGACAAAATCCATAAATTTACTTGGAAATTATTTGCTCTAAATGGAAATACCACATTCCAGAATACTGCAGTGAAATACCTTATTTCCAAGACCTTTCACCCACCTGAATGATGATTTCTGATATTTCCTTTCAGAAGCAAATTCTCTTCTAAATATGTTTCTCTACCAATATCAACTTTTCAAGGGCACGTTTGAATGTTGCTTTGCACAGCTAGAGCATTATGATGCTTTTTGTGGCACCACAATATTATGACTCAAGACCGGTGCTTAGTGAAGAAAGTACAATGATAGAGAGTTTCCAATACTTATTCCAGGGATGGGAAGTCTGGAGTTGTCTCCACTTTATTGCTATCAAGATGAGTTAACTGAAGCATGATGTACACAGAAATTACTTTGCAGTTAATAGATATAGGGAAAAATAGACATAAGTGCCGTGTCATCAGTGACAGATTTATTGCATTACAGCTTAGGATCTATGGAAAGAGTAGATTGGATTGAAGATAGGGTGTTTCTATAGAGATCACAACTCTCAGAGCTACCCAAGCTCAGTTACTTAACTCAGTGTATGGAGATTACAGTTTTGTCATTACTGAATGATTTTAACATTTAGGCCATGGACTTTTACAATACCATGCACATTTTCTGGTGAGGAGAGAACCCCAGAAGATAAGAAGACTAATTTTTTTGCATTCAAAAGCTTATAATAATTTTTGTATTTACTGAGCTGCTTAGAAAAACATTTCAAGTATATTTTTATGGGTGCAATTTCTGACTGAGTTAGAAAAGTTGACAGACTAGAACTTATTATAGTATTTTTATCTGTTGGGTTTTTTTCAGTATTTCCTTCTAGGACATCTGGATTCAGGAAGTAGTGTCTTAACCAAACCTGGTCTACAAAACATTCTTAACTTTATGCACGTCTTTCTGTCAGGTTTCACTTCATACACACTGACCTCCTCCACAGTTGCAAATCAGAGACTCCAAAACCTGCATATCTTTTACAGAAATTGCATTTTAAGTGTAATATCATGATTCTCACAAGGTCTATAAGCCACATGCATCCTGTATTAATATCCTGTTAGTGCCTTTTGCACAGCAGTGAGTTAAAACCTACTCTTTGGTCTTTAAGCCCTGAAGGATTTATGCATACGAACTATGAACAGGTCTATAAAAACCAGGATTGCTCACAGTGCATGAAATAAAACATTTTGTACAATAAAATCCCAAGATCTCTCCAAGCATCAATTTTCAGATGTTTCTATCAATTTTTTTTAGGAAAAATATAAATATTAATCCTTTTCTTTGCACAATGCTACTTAATTTGCTGTCTGGGCAATTTCCAGGACCAGAGAGAAGGAGCATGAAAGAAAACATGCAGGGGGATGAGGAATGAGGCTGGGGAAGCCATGCCAGGAACTGATGCACAGGGAAGGCCAAATCTGAGCCTGAGCTGGCAGAGGAGGGAGGAAAGGGGGAAGGGGCCATTAGCATTGAGTCCAAGACTCCCCAGAGGCCCAGTGGAGTCTGATGCAAAGTGTTTTAATAACTGATTGGAGAACTGGCTGTGATTTATGAGATGGCTTTCCCAAATAAATGTAAACCATATAGCCCAAATGACCACCTATAACCATATTTCCATGACAGCCCTGTCTTCTTAGTTGATTGGAAATGGAATCATAGATGTATTTTTGCATCCTTGCAAAATATTTATCTTTACAAAAAGTTTCATTAAAGAGTCTTTCAAGTAAGTTACTTTGGGACTTAGGTTTGGGGATTTTTTGGGGTGATTTTGTTTTGTTTTGTTTTGAGTTCTTTGTTGTTGGGTTTTTGGTTTTCTTGTTTTTTACTTTTTCTATGTTCTTTCTGAGTTTGCATAGGATATAAGTCTCAAATGACCATATTTGTACTGATGCAAACAGAGCCCAATTATAGCTGAACTGATTTACAACAGCTAAGAACCTGTCCATAAAGCCAAATCAACCTTTAAATTAGACTCAAAAGAAATACTACCAATTAAATTTAGTCTGTGACCTCTAACATAGGTTTTACAAGCTCAACATATTATGGATTTCAGTAGGGAAAAAATCAATTAAACTTAAAAAAAAAAATCAAATCCCTAAAGTATCAACCTTGAAAAATGTAGTTCAGAAATCCTCTAGCATCCAGCTGTTTCCATGGTTTCACATCCTGTGTTCCAATTTTTAGGGTGCTATATGGGGTATTAAAGCAGTGGGGAAAAAACCTCCATGAGACCCTTATTTCAGTTCTCTTATTTTTTGTTTTGTTTTGTTTTGTTTTTCCAGCTGCTACACCTGGAGTTTTTGTTTTGATTGGGGTTTTAAGTTGGTTTTTTTTCCTCCTTCTCTCTCTGCAAAATCTCTGCTTTAATTTGGATTTGAACACTTCAAAGGCCTCAGAAATGATGGGAGAAATAGCAAAACTGTCGCTGCTTTTGGTGGGAGCTGGACTGGGCCCTAAGAAAAATCAAGGGAAAAAAGCATCATCTTTTCCCAAACTCCATTTTCCCCCAGAAATAAGCTAACATAACCACCTTATGCAACAAATTTATTAAAAGCAAATAGTCATCTTGCACTGTAAGTCCTTCTGTATACAATGTTTTCAGTAAATGACATTTAGCAGCATTGTAGCTTTAATGGTATAGAAAACACTAGCGTCTCAGTACTTAAACCTCTGTCCCATGGTGAATATCATTTTCAATATCCTGTAAAAATTCTTTGAAGTGTTTGTATCCAGACTGCCCCAGCGGATTTACTCAGAATTAGTTAATAGTGAGAAAGCATTGAACTAAATTTATCGGTTACGGTCTCTCATGATCACATAAAAAATAAAATTAAAAGGAACCCTCTAAAGAATACTTTATCTGGCTTGGTAATGGCATCATCTCTGACAGTGAGGCAATAAAAGCATATTAGTGACCCCCTGATGAAACATGTTTACAGGCAAAGTCAAAGAGATTGATCATTCTCTCTGGGAAGTGGCATTTTCCTTCTATGCCCTGTTACTGCTAGTCACAGAAGCATTCTGATCTCCTAATGCATGACAGCAAGGAAATGTGTGAAATGGGATGCAATTATCAAGTCCTGCTCAGCTTTCCAAGGACACTTGGGAATTCTTGCTACTCCCAGCCTGAACTCCCTTGTTGTACTGGTAATGTTGCTAACACTGTGCAAGAGAGCCAAAAGGTCATTGACAAGACTCCAGGTGTTGTGCTGAGCTTCATATAGGTACCATTTTTCTCTGAAGTGTTTACAGTATAAGTAGGTAAGAGAGAGAAAAAGAATGTTCTATTTTAACAGCTCACCTCTCAAATGATGGACCAATGCTCAGTGGTCAGCGGATTGGTATTTCCCAGAAACTCCTTTCATTCAATCCCATTTATATTTTCTTTAAGATGAAGCAAAACCAAATCTATGCATTTCTGCACCACTTTTAGCCATTAACTCATTTTCCATCTAAACGTGGAAGTCAAACATCACACGAAGTGCTTCCCACTCAGCACCTCTGAGCACAAACCAGAATGTTGTGCTTTCCTACCCCATTTCTCACCCTGTCCCTCATTACACAGGCAGTGTGGCACATAGGGCTGCAAGAGAGGGTTTAATGTCAATACAGTTTTCATAAGTAATAATTCTTCAGTGATGAGCCAATTAGAGTGGTGTTTTTGCTACTGTAAAGCTCAGTTCTTTGGTTTCCTTCCCCAAGAAAAAACCTTCAGCATCCATTCAGCCCTTCCATGTGAACATGTGCTGTGGTTTGAGCAGGGAAGAAAGCTGCCCAGGATGCATGCAGGACAGGGAAAAGGATGGGCACTGGGGACTGTCTTTGAGCAGGACAGTCTGTGGCTTGGCAACAGGACTGAGTCAGTGTGATGTGGGTCTGGCAAAGCTTGGTAGGACTGGGAAGGGGTCAGGAGCCAGGACCCAAGGACAGTAGCTTTGGGAACTGGTGTGTGTGAAGGAAAAGCTTTAAAACATTGAACATGTTTAAAACCTCTTCTTTCTGTAAGATTCTTGATTGTCTTAAGAGTTAAAATGATTCCAGTTCTTGGTTTGCCATTCTCTTCTTTTGTCATCATCCCTATTTTTGTGTTAAGGTCCAGGTGGATCTTTGCCTGGCTGAAATAAATAAGATATTAAATATGAGCCATGTATGTGCAGGTGGAAAGAAGAAAAAAGCTGTAAAGAACTAATTATGACAACAGTTTTCCTTGGTATAAGGGATCTGTTAAGATTTTGCCATTCAGTTGGGTCCCATATACTTTGCTGTTCCTGAGTGGTTAAGACATATCTAAGGTAGAAATACTTTCTTCCAGCTAATTAAGAAAATGCATCTTTTTCATGCTATGTGGCAGGAAGATCAACCAGACTGGTGTTTGTCACCTTTGCATTAAATTACTGAGCATTACTGTACAAGAGTTTGATGGAGAACATGTCCAAGAGGGTCCAGATGGTCCAACACATGGTGACCTGTCACATCAACAACACAGATTGATAAAAGTTGATCAGTTCAGTTCATCACAGACCACCCTTGGCTCCTTGTTCAATAGTGTGTTTTATTTTTAAGGCCCTTAGTTTCACAGCTTCCATGACCCCATTATTCACTGTGCCAATCACCTATGGCAAAAGTTCTCTTGAACAAGAACTGATCAATACCAGAACAGCATTGCAATGAAGGTGACAAAATCTTCTAAATGAATCAAGGCTAAACATCACATCACATGTTTGTCACATATTGAAACAAGTATTCTACATAGTTCAGAAAAACAAGAAAAATTTAAGCTCTCCCCTGCCCCACCCCACAAAAAAAAAAAAAAGTCAGAGGGACATAGGAGGGTCTTATGCTTTCTAATATTAACATACTTAAAGCTCAAGTGGTGAAATAGTCACCCTTTGTAACAGTGGCTGGGTAGGAAAGAATTTGGTTCGTAGATCTTAATAAAGATGATTAGGAAATACAAAAACTGTTAGGCTCAAAACCATTTTTAAATAGAAGTTTTCCAAAGACCCTCATAGGGCTTTTGCTTTAACACACTATTACTGCAGCACAGTGTTGTACTGTGAAAAGCATTTCATTTGCAAGGGAAGAGGTTGTTGGTTCAGACAAGTGTCATTATCAAAGACAATTTTCACAATGCATTCAAGAGCATCATTAAACGCCTGCCTGACGATGATATTGGCTGTGCTGTGTCCAGGCTCTGGAATACAGATCCACTGCTGGCTATTGTTTCAGGTATGAGAGGTGGATATCCATCTTTGACCTGCAGATTTTTCTGAATCCATCATATTGCCTTCAAGGCAGAGGTCAATGTGAGTAGAGCACTGTGACAAGAACCTGCTGGTACTAAATGTTTTTTGGCTAAAACGAAAACACAACATTTCATCAGAACTGGAAAGTAAATTAATAATTTTGATACAACTTCTTTAATTGGAAAAGATCAACAGGAGACAATATAATGGCAAAGCTGTTTAAGGTTTATTGTAACTCAATAAATCATCTCTTAAATACCTTCCTCACCCTATGTGTCAGTAAAAGATTACCAGAAATTACAGAAAGTTATTTTCTCTGTTTAACTGAAAGTGACTGTTACATTTAGGGTTTATGAGAAATACAGAAAAACTAAACACATATTAAGCAAAAATACTCAGAGAAACAAAAATGGGTCATAAAAATTCAAATTAAAAAACACTTCTGGGGGATTTAGATGCTGTGGAATCTGCAGCTGTAAAACAAATAAAAGATCTCTCTAAATCATAGAATCATAGAAAGTTAGGGGTTGGAAGGGACCTTGAAAGATCACCTAGTCCAACACTCCCTGCCAGAGCAGGGTCACCTGTAGCAGATAAATATAAAATTATCTGGGACTGTGGGCAAGTCTGATCTAGAAATTTATTGAATTACGTCCAGTTTGGGGCCTGATTCAAGATGTGTAAGGTGGAACTAAATTTGACTGTCCTGAGGAAGACGAGTGACTGTGATAATTAATGAAGAATTGGTATATTGGTATATTAGGTTGAGCAGTCCTGGTATGACAGCCCTGGTTAAACCAAAGTGAAGAGTGCTTCTGCAGCCATTCAAAATTTGCCTTTCCCCAGTGTTATAGCTTTCCCCTGCATACTCCTGGGGAAAAAAAAAAAAAAAAAAAATTAAATAAATAAATAAAGTGGTGCTGTATGTTTCAGTGGCCTGGAAGAACTCCCACTACCCTAGCTGTGAGTCTTGGATGCCAAAATCAGTCCCTTTATCTCAGTTTGTCCTGAAACAAGTTGGGGGAAGTTACTGAGAAGTATAGTTTGTATCTTAAATGAAGTCTTCATCAAAAGATACAGAAGTGTGCCAGACAGGCTGCTTTTTCCATATCATAAAAGCTTACTAGAAAAATATTCATGTTGAAAAAATCATTCTTTCAGCAAGTTTCCAAGCCCTGTGTGAAATGAGATATTCCCACCTCTGTTCTGCAGCCAAAGTCTTATTCTGATTACAGAATGTTATCTAATTCAGCTCACGGCAAAATGGAAAGGCTTGGATTCAGGCTTCAAGGGGCATTTTCCTTCCAGCCTAAATAGCATTTCTAGTCCATCAAGGCTGTGGATTATGCATTTTGCTCAAATATGAACTCCAAATACTATTGTTTTATTTTAAGACAATATATTGAAAGACTGCATCTCCTTCTTATATATAATTTGCCTTCATTTTTTCATGCTATAGAAATAATACTTATATAATCACTTAGTCCCTCATACTCTGTTGTCTTAAAAGATTTATATGAATGGCTCTTGTTAATACCAGGAGAGTCAAAGCACACTGGGGAAATTTCAAGTGGTTATTTAGTTCTTCTGAACAGTGCAAGTCATTCACAGCTTTTGACATTTGATGCCTAAACAACTTCCTTAAGGTTGCAGAACGAGTCCTGGGTAGGATACAAGATCAAACATAGGAGATATTAGTTGTATGTGCCATAATAATTGGCTTGTATTCTCCTACTGGAAAGCATCAGGCAGTTCATCACAGCCATCCTTGTGGTTTCAAGAAAGCTAAATTAGTCTCATCTGATATTTAGAAACCAGAGTATACAGAATTCACTTTGCCTTGATGCAGATAAATATATTTAAGAAAAAAATGTTCAAATACTCTAATAACATTGATACCACCTTAAAAACCATGAGTTTGCTAGAGGACCATCGCTCAATTTTATAGTTGTAGCATTTCCCTTTTTCTTTTTCCAGTCCAGTCAGAACATGCCTTCCCCTTGGCTCCATCTTTAATGGGAATGTTTACAAGTATTGCAGTGTGATGGGTGCAGAGAGTGGCAGCAGCAAAGCTGATGACACAGGTGGAAAGCTGTGGCAGCTGATGTGACAGTGCTAATCCACTGAAATGACACCAATTTGCCTTGTTTTTCACTGAGTATTAGCAAAATAACTTTTGCTACCATTTGTGAGCAATGAAAACACTACTCCAAAAATCAAAGGGAACAGTATGTTCATGGCCTTTGCAAATCTTTATAAGCCTGACCTTGTTTTCTTGAGCTCAGGAGTAAACCTACCAGAGCTACAGGCAGCTAAAGGTCGTCTGTCAGAGAACAGTGCTGGGCCTTAACTTTGCTGTCAGACTGCCAGAAGTTAGCACTGGGGAGACTTGCAGCTGCAGGGTAGTACAGTATTTCAGCATTTTCTCTTTCAGACTGGCTAAGATGCTATAATATATCTTCCCAGCTTAGACTTTCTCATGGGACATTTGATCAAGCATCACCTGTACTGAAACAAGCACTCTAAGTCCTGGGAAGCATGTTTCACAGATGCTTGGTCTGGTCCCAGTTAATGAAGATAGGTCCTAGTGTTCACTCCCAGGTGCTTCCAGCTAAAATTGGATGATCACTGCTTTGGATAACCAAAAGAAATCTGGACTGGTATCCATGTGCTCACGTGTAGCACACATGCTCAGAGTTTCACATAATTTTAGAAATTAACACTGGGAATGCCCAGAGCTGATCTTGTGCCCCTTTAGTGTCAGGTGACAGCCAGTCACCAGCAGTTCCATCTGTGGTCAATGAAGAAGGATGGGCACTATTCATCTGGGATTCACAGAATAACAGAATCACATAATGTTAGGGGTTAAATTGATTTTTTTGAGGGGCAGCAAATAATTCCCAAATCTCTGTTGAGGATATTGACTTTTCAGTGAGCTGAGACCTTTCATCATCCCAGGATGGTCAATTCATCTGCATGGGATTAAGCTGGAGATGAGGCAGGAAACACTGCTGTGCCCAAAACCTGAGTTTAGGATGCTGCATCCCATCCACTCTTATCTCTGCTCCTTGCTGACTGCACAATAGCATTGCTCTTCGTCAGGATTTGCCAGGGAGAACACCAGCACAGGTGCTTTGTGTCAACCTCCCATGAGCAGTCAAATAGCAATCACTTTGGTCAGACAAATAATTCACATTGTTCAAATTCTTCAGTAAATTGTCTCTGACATGGCCATGTTGGATGTCTTGGGAAGAATATAAGAAAAGGGAATGGATGTAGCAATACTTTCCTACTTTCCTTCTGCACCTTCTCAGATTCCTGTGATCTGCAGCTGAGGATCATGAGTATCTGCATGGCCTCAGGCACTCCTGTTAAAGTTTCCTTCCAGTAATTCATTTAATTTGGTTCAGAAACTCATTTCCTACACACAGAATCCTACCACATCTTAACTATGCAAGGTGTGAAAAGTGTCACCTTGCCATCTATAGTCTGTCCTTTAACAAGCCTAACTCATTAGCTATATAAGTAGCTACTGCTTTTTGCAAAGACTGAGCACTGTATCCTAAGGAACTGCATCTGCCTCTGGGAGCCCAGAACATGACCTCCTGGTTGTGCAAGTAAGCAGAGATCTGTGGTTTTTCATGCAGTAATTAACAACCGAGTGTGGGTGCTCCCTGGTGCTGCAATGGTCACTCTGATGTCCTTGAAGATCACAGATTTCCAACAGATTGCCTCTAGCCTAGTATTGCTGCCAGGGCCTAATAACTGAACCTCCATTCCTTTTTGTGTGGACTTGGATTTGAAAAAAACACTTGTAAAATTCTGTGTTAAACTACACATATTGCAGATTATACAGAGAATAAGATCATGTCTGTGCACATAGATTTGTGTTTGGGCTTTTTTGATCTCTGGTAAGCAAAGGTTTGCTTTAAATTAAAAAAAAAAAAAAATACTTGAAGAAGTTTGGAAGGCAAGCAATGAATTGTGGATGCGAGGGAACCCAGCATGTAGTGTTAAGAGTGCTAGATTCAGGGAAAGCAGCTTGCAGCTCTCAAGCATATGCTCCTGTAACAACAGCTACAGCACTGAGAGCTCTGCTCGGAGGCACTGTGGAGTGGCAACCTATAGGGCTGCCATCTGTCCCATTTCAGGCAAGAAAAGCTTGTCTTTTCACAGGAATGGAAGCTGCAAGCTGATCGCAATCATGTGAGGCTGGGGTTTCCTTGCTGGTTTATGTTTTTAAGAATGAATGGCTAGATAACCCACTGTCTTGGATCAAATTATAAATGTTCACAGTTTGACTATGATGTTCACATTCCAGCAATCGGCATCACACAGGTACCCAAGTCCTGCTAAAACAGCTATGATTTGTCTGGCGGTATGAGAAAATCCTAGGCTGGCAAAGTACTGTGGCTTTTTTGTTCAACTTCTTTAAAATAATTTAAGAAAAAATCATTTTTTCTGGGATAGGAAATGGCAGAGAAATGCAGTAAGTGACCTCTTGAGGTCTGTCTCTCCTGCTCTGTCGTTATACAATAGCAAGAGTTCAGGCTCACAGCTCCTTCAGCTTTTAGCAGAAAATCTTCCTGAGACTAAATAAAAAAGATAGTGAATCAGAAAAGAAAAACTAATGCTCAGAATGTAGCTGGTGCATCTTATGGTCCTGTACTAGTACTCAGGTCACCACTTATGATGAACCTTTGCATGTTTTTTCTGCCTTTGCAGGAACTTGGGTGTATTCAACAATCATCAATAACTTCTCAGCATCCTTGTGCTTATAAGCCAGGATGCTGCCTGCACAAAGTGCAGAAGAACCAGGGGAAGATTAAGGACTATAACTTTAATTTGCTACCAAAGTTACAGGCATACACTTAAAATAGGATTAATTTTCAGAATTGTGATATTATTGCTTTAACTGCGAACACTTTCTCCCTAACCAGGTCATCTGAGTGTACAGGAACGTGCTCCTTTTCTTAGAGGATACAAGCAAATGGCTGAAATTAAGACACAAAGATAATAGCACACATCAGGGGAAGAGAACTAAGCTTTTGCTTCAAAAACATCCTTCACAGAAGGATCTAGTGGGATTTGAAGTTATCTTCTGAAAGTAGGTAAAAGTTAGAGCTTTCATTTGAGTTTCACTTTATGCTTCATGTTCATTTCAACCCCCAGCTCAAAGCAAAACTCCAGGATTTGGGGAAATGAGCAAAAACTTGAAGATGTGCATTAAAATGTCACATGCAGAAATAAAAACATCACATGCATGCATTAAAACGTCACATGCCTTAGGGCACCGTGACTTTTAAAACTGCACTGGAGTTTTGATATTTGACCTGCAAAGACATCTTTGAAATTCCAACCTTAAGTAACCTGTCCAGCAGGAGGTAGCCGTGAGGGTGCAGGACAATATCCTTCCTTTTCTACTACAGGTGTGTCTTATGCACAGAAATGTCACAGAACTTGCACAGGATGTGTCTTATCCTCAGCTGTAGTGGGAAATGCAATAAATGCCAAAATATCTATCATTTCCTTAAAAAAAAAAGAGTGTTTTCCAGTAGCAATACAAATTATATACAGACATGAAGGCTTGATTTATTATTTTTTGGTTTTGTGCATCATGATACTGGCTTCACTATACATGTATTTGAGCATGACATCCAGCCATGTGGTAAAAATCATAT
Organism: Heliangelus exortis; assembly: GCF_036169615.1. Lineage (NCBI taxonomy): Eukaryota > Metazoa > Chordata > Aves > Apodiformes > Trochilidae > Heliangelus > Heliangelus exortis. The sequence continues at coordinate 11,742,151 of NC_092423.1, read as the reverse complement.
CACATTGAATATGGATGCAGAGATAAAGTGAAAGAACAAAGTCTGTGGGGGAGTATCACAGTTCAGCAGCAGGCAAAGAAAAATACAAAGAGATTTGGAGAATGATGTTTTATGTGTGTGCTGTTAAAGAACATAACGTTCTTGTACCAGAAGCAAAAAGCCCCTTATCCAGTTCAGGAGCCTCAGCAGCCACCTCCAGGAACTGCCTGGGGCTGAGGAACTACTGGGTGGGTTGTTGTTGAGGCAGACAATGCTTCAAAGGCTTGTGAATGCTGGTCCTGTTCTCATGTGCTGATCTTTTCAAGACAGCAGATTTTGCCTGGATAAACAGGAATTTTTTAGTCTTGGGCAAATTCTTTCTTTTTGAAATGTGCGGGTGAGAGAGAGGTCTTTGTGCCTTTAGCAAGCTTAAATTCAGGTAGAGGGGTATTATCTCTTACAGCATAAAATTTCATGAGTTCTTATTGTCCTGTCAGTGAGAGGTTGATATGATTTTATACTTCAAAAAGAGGAAAGGCTTTTTCTTCTCAGGATGGAAATCACATGATAATTTGTAATTTAAAATTTTGAAAGAGATGTCTGTAAAGAATTTTCAATAGACACACACATTTTATTATTTCCAGCTATTCAGTATGTGTTGAGAGCTGTGATGATTTTTATTTATGCTTTCTTTCATCAGCTGAATTCAGAAATTTCTGGAATTTGATCTACAAGCTTGTTTTCATTAAAAAAATGCTTAATGGGAATTAAAAGGTACAGTTTCAACCAAGCCTTCTTCAGGAACAGTTTCTGATCTCCAGGGGTGAGGTTCTAGTTAAAACTAAAGGTGCTAAAATAGCTCAGGAAGCAGAAGACCCAGATCTTATTGTGCTGTTCTTGATGAGATCTGTTTTATCCCACACCTGAATAGAAACCATCTACCCTATAAAAAGAATGTTTTCAGCAGACCAGTACCAGTGCCTTTGCCCTTCTCCCTGCTCTGCTACTACAGCTTCCTAGACCTATGTTTTCGTTGTCTTCCCCATCTATTTCTTTCAAAAAAAAGTCCCCCTACAGTGTCAGATGTATGAAAAGCTCTTTGGTGTTTACTGGTTCCTCTAGTCCTTCTTGTTCCTTTTTCCCCCCTCTCTTCTTTTGTTCTACTGTTCAGACAGACAAAGCAGTCCCAAATCAGCAGAGGTTCAGAGAAGCAGATTGGCACACCAAGGATGGCCCCAGGCTGCATCATTCCACTGATGAGCCCTCTCAGTAGTTATCACATTGGCAACTTCCTCAGAATTATTCAGTGAATAAATGTGAATTCTTTTCCCACTAATCTGAATCTAGTGCTGTAAAAGGGGAATGGAGACAAAAGAGGGGATTTAACATTGCCAGACAGAAATAGGATACCAACAGTGCCCACTTTTTATATTTAAAATCACTAGACACAAGGGGAAAACTGCAAATTAGACCATTACAGCCTCCTTCTGAAGCTTTGGTGTCTTTGATGGAGCACAGTCCTTTTCACCTGTGAGAGTTTATAAACCTAAAACCTCTTGTTTGTGCAGTTACTTAATCACTGTAAAACTGCACATTACTGTTGTCACATGGCTATGCTAAAAGGAATATTTAAAGGGAAACAGAGCTTAAGGGTAAGCTAGAGTTTGGTGATCTGCCAAGCTGAAAATAGCATTTAACAGGCTTTTAATCTATTTCATAGGTTATTGTCCCCATGAGTGCTGTTATAGTCTACAGATAAGAAAAATGAGAACAAAGGGTTATTTTCACTTACAATTCAGCAGCTGCTGGTATTATTACTGTGTCATTGGTAATCAAACAGAGGTGCACTAATAATTGCATCCTTTAAAATGCAGTGTGCAGTAAATATTTGTTGATTTAAAAATAAGCAGGCTGTAGAAATTAGACAGCTCTTTCTGTCAAAGGTAGCAGATTAAATGTTCGCAGAACCAAGCAACACCAAGAGAGAATTGCCTGGCATTTGTGGAAGATTTTGTTGATCTCTGCAAGATTGCTCAGGTCTGTTTGCACCAGGGAGAAAAATGAACGTTTGAAGTAAAAATGCAATTAAAATCAAAATTAAACACATGTTTTTGTTTTTGAATCCTAATTTGCAGATAGAAGGTAACATACTGTTTTATACCTGAGAGATAGGCAATTACCCTCAACGTGCATCCATTTGCCTCACTGTAATTACCAGAATACACAAGTCATGAGAAGAAAAGCTTTTATATCTTCCTGTTTAAAAGTTCTGCCTTGGGTGGAGAACAAGGCTTTCCTCACATGCTGCAGAAGACAGGCAGTTAGCCCAAAAAGGTTTTCTCCACATTCAGCATCACAGGAGTCCTCATTTTCCCTTTTAAGAGCAGAGGGGAAAAGAGAATTTCTGGAGTCTAGCAGGTTCCTTTGCTTGTCATTGCTTCTCTCCCATGGAAAAAGGGATGGAGTGTAGGCTGGGATGGCAAAATATCTTGTCCTTCTCAGTGCCTAAAAGTCATCCTCTCGGGACTTGGTCATATTGCTTTTGGGTGCTGCATCCTGGGGAACCCAAAACAAGGTTGGAGAGCTCTGTGTTTATGTCACAAACTTACAGGGCTGGAGAGGCCTTAGCAGAGAGAGGAGATGCTGAGGAGATGGGATGTGTTGTTGTCTTAGTTACAGAGCAGGACACAAGGTGCATGTGTGCAGTTAGCTTAATATTAGACACCTCCAATGCAGACTTCCCTGCTGGAGCAGTCTGGAGTCCACAGGGAGAATCTGGCCTCTCTAATGCCTGTGTCAGCTCTTCCTCATGCAGAAGAGGATCTCAGGGGAGACAGATGAATCATGGCATACCTGTGCCCTGTTTCTGTGCAGCAACAGTAAAGAAAACAGTAACCAGCTCAGATGAGTTCATTCGCTCTGGAGGTGCTAATATTATTTAGGAGACTGTTTCTCATTTTCAGAAATTACTCAAGCACTTATAAGCTCAAATATTTTTAGCAGTCAGTAGGACATATAAAAATGCACTTGTGAAAATGCACAGTAATGCATTTATGAACGTGTTAGCTAAGGTGACTTTCCATGGTCACAGGGTGCAACAGATGTAGCACTGAGCCACTGCACACTGCTTTAACAGGCAGCCTGGCTTTGCTCTCCAGGGGTACCAAACTGTCCAAATTCTGTAACAGCAGAAAGCCTGAGTAGTTTGATTTGATGAGGTTTCTTTTTAACACTTTGAAATAAATATTTTTAGGTCTTTGAAATTTGATATGGTAGGCATAGTAGTAGTAGTGTAGTAGTAGCAGTAGTCGTAGCAGTAAAGGTGATGATGATGATGATGATGATTATTATTTTTACTATAGTAATAGTAATACAACAGCAGGCTCCAGACAATGTTCCTGCTGTGCTCCAAGCTGCACACAACAACAAGAGCAGTTTTCAGTAGTCAGGGATTTCCCCCTTAATCACCCTTTAGTTTTGTAAGTGAGGAAGGTTCAGACAGTAATAAACTGAATCTGAGCTACACATCTGCTTTTTCAAGTAGCGTTTGGTGCAGGGGCAACACTGACAGATTTCATTACAGCTGCCTTTGCAGGCGTTGATAGATTAACACTGTCATCTCACATGCAGTTTGGATGAGAGAGCCACTGAATGAAGCTGAGAGCTTCTGATACCGATGTGGCAAATGATTCAGCACAGATCATTATACGCACTGGCCTGTTATCTCCTCGACGACGTGTGAGGCTGAGAGCGAGCTGTCTCTTTGGTTCATTATTTATTTTTTCCTTAGCTCAGGGTTCTGCCAGCAAAGCATCCTGGAACAGAGCCCGAGAAGCCTTTTCCAGCTCGAGCTGGAGCATTGACCCTGTGCCTCTGTAGTGGCAGAAGGGCAGGGATATCACAGGACATCCTGCTGGGAAGCGTGGATGACTTACTGTCTCGTTTTTCTACTGAGGCTTTACTGGGGCCATTAGCAGGCTGTTCAGTATAATGCTTAAGAGAAATGGTGTGCTGTAGTCATCCTGGGCCTCTGCTGCATCTTCCATCCAAGCAAGGTTAAGCTCTTTGGCAAACATTAGGCCTTTCCCTGCTCCCCTCAGATAAGCAAAATTAGCTCTGTTTTGTAGGTCGGGAAAGAGTAACAGCAAGATGAGGTCATTGTCCTCAGGTCATGTTTGAAGAGCAGTAGCAGAACTGGGAATAAAAAGAGAAATTGTGCCACCTGCAGCAGTGTCCCAGCCACCCCAGGGAATGAACCCCATTAGGGTGGAGGCTCTGGGACACGCAGGTGAATATTTATTTACAAAAAAAGCAGGATGGTAAGCACTATGAGCTCAGGATCTTAGAAGTGTTTCATATAAATCAGTTGGACAGGAGCTGGTACTCTGAATGCCTGCCTGTGTCACACTGTGTGGTACTTTGAGGGCCACCCACAGGCTGATGCCACTGATGCCCATCGTGTCCCCATGGGGGCTGGAGTAGGGCTTGGTGGGTCAGGCAGCTCCAGCTCCTCCACCTGTTCCATGCCCTTGGCTCCTGGGCTGCAGAACTCCCTGAAACACATTGTTGTCCTCACTACAGCCGGTCCTTTGGCTCCTGTAAACTGATAGCACAGCCTTATTGCAGTGGAAATAGGCCGGGTGAGTCTAGCCAAGTGTCTGGTTTGTATCTCTCACAATAGGCTTTAGCTTTAAAAAGCCAGGGTTTTTCTGCTTGTCAAAAAAAGCAGACAAAAGCCCCATCTCTGACAAGAGCTCTCTATAAGCTCCAGCAGCTATTTCATTTCATCTTTGCCCGTGAAGAAAGCTGTATTGTGGAGCAGGGTGGGGATAACTCATGTGAAAAGCTTTTTAAAAGTTACTTTGAAAGTATTTTTCATCTTCAAAATTTAAGTGGCTTAGACAACTTGTGGCAACTGAAATCGGCTTTCCTTATCTTGGTGTATGGCATCCCTCAGACTGTCACCAAAAGCTGTTCAGATGAGGCAGCAGTTTTGGGGACAACAGAAGAGCCAGAGTGGAACTGTGTGTGTTGCCACATGCCACAGCCCTATGGAGAGCATAGGGGTGCTGGCACTTCATGTCTTCTGTTGTCTCTGGAGTTAAAATCCAAGCCTGGACCTGCAGGAACAACCCAGCCTTACCTCAGCCCCTGTGCAACCACAGCACAAAACCTCCAGGGGTTTTGGCAATTTGGTTTAGGTGGAAGAAATAAGGAAAGGCCATGTCATAAGGATGTTTCATGTGAGAATTCACTGCAGAACAGCCTGAAGATACTTATCCCACATGGCTGTAATGACTGTTACAAACCCTTTATTGTGAGTAGGGTTAATTGCTTCCTAAGTGCTGTCTTACAGTCCCCTTCCTGCCCAGCCAGACAGGCCCAAGTGCCACTGTATGCTGGGTATAGGGATCATTGATGAACACAGAGCAAGACACCACACGTGGTGAGCTAATTAGAAAGATCCCAAATAGTGAATATCCATGAGCATGGTAAAATATGGATGAATAAAGCCCAGGGGAGTATATTCTCAAATTAGACGTGCAACTTACATTGGAAGTGGAGGAGAAGCTGAGCTCTGCACATCAAATTGAAATCTCTTTCTGTACACATTAAGGCTGCTTGTTCACAGAAAACACCTCACAACTCATTCAATAATAGTGCAGAGGAAATCAGGAAATGTACATTTAACACCCTTCCACAACTCCCCTAGTGCTGTTTGAGCATTTGTCTGTTTTTACATCAATTCAAAAATGCAGTCCCTGAAGGTCACTCTTTAGGAAAGGCCTTAATTAAGATTTCTGCCTGCAGCAAATTGTATGAAGTCTAATATATCACGCTGTAGCAACCCAGATACAGATCATTGGCTACCTTGATCCAGTCATGTGGTATGAGCAAATATTACCATTTTCTTATCATCAAGGATCATTTTACAGTGTGAATAAAGAAATAGAAGCATCCAGATTTTCTTAAAATGTCCATGAAAAAACAGAAAAATATCTGCCATTCAGGCTGAATAAAGCATTCACTGAGTGAGTGAAGGTCAAACAGAGACATATACTTTACTGACAGAAAAATGCAAATCTTCTTTGCATCATAAATATTAAAAACAATACTGCTTAAAAGGTCTAATTTATTTTTATTGAATTAATTTCCTTCCATCTGTTTTTCTTCTCTTTCCCTCTGGAGTTCCAAGGGCTATTCCTTCCAAACCAAGGACAAAGCCTGTCTCCCTGCCAGGCCTGAAAGTTCAGTTTGGGTACATTTCCAAAGCAGAACTTTTAAGGTCTTACTTCCAGAGCACCCAAAACTCTAGCTATGGTCAAAGGAAAAAGCACCTATAAAGTACAGAATTGCTTTTACTCTCGCTTCAAAAACTCCTGCAGATCTTTAGGAAAGAGCCCTCATGTATTTATGAGGTTGCACATGTACACAAAATCCACTCCTTCAGAGACACTTGCAAGATCAGTGTCACTGTAGCCACCACTTTCAAGTTTTCTGATTTCCATTTTTATCTAGCACCAAATCTTACATTTTTTCCTAGGGATTTTCCTGACTGTGCACCATCAGCCAAATAAGTGTTTTAGTTCCTGTCTAGTGAAATTGTATCCATAAGGAAAAGGAGCTTATTCTGAATGGCTCTTAACTTTTCAAGAACAGTGAATTTTCTGTTCCAATATACTCAAGAATATTCATTAATTAGAAACACAAAACCATTCACTTGTTGGTGATAGTGGTGGCTGGGAAACCACAATCATATTGCAAGAAGGAAGGTCCTTATTGCTGGAATGAGTGAGTGGTTTAATTAAACATAAACTAAACACAGCCATTGCTCTGAAGTATCAAAAGTTGACTTACTAGGGACACTGGACACAGGGGAATAGAAATATTCAGATTAACTACTGGTCCTCTTGTCTTCACAGAAATGACAAGGTAGATTCAAAACAAGCCCCTACGGTGGTTTGATCCTGGAGTTTGTTTTCAGCTGGAATTAGCAGATGTCATGACATTAGGATGTCCATCTCCTCACTCTGAAACCAGGCAGCTTGCTGGGGGCAAGAGGAGTGTAATCAAAGCCTTTGGTAGCTGTGATCTGTTCCCTTCTACTCTCTCATATTTGTTCTCAGCACTTCTCATATCCAGCTCTATCCCAGAGTAGAAACTACAAAGAAATAAAGAAAAAAGCTTTTCTTGCAGATTTTCCTTCTTAGCCAATTTCCCTGAAGAATCTCTTTCTTTAAAGGAGTTCCACTGAGTAGCCCCATGTTACACTTTTGCCCAAAGATTAGTGTTACCTTCATCTTCTATCGCCTGGCTGCAATTGTTTTCACTCTCTGTTTCCATTACCACAGGTGCAAATCAAGATCTGTGGGGCATTTCCTCAGAATGTCACCAGAAAATACATGGCAAATGTCCACTGGCTCTGGGGATGTGGAGCAATCTCTCACGGTGCCCACCTTTCCCTAGGAGAATCAAGGATACTGGCTTGATAGATATGGCCTGGTATAGACCAGGAACACAATGTTCTAGAAGGTCAGAACAATCTGAATTTGTTAGGAGCTTGCCAGCAGGTCTTCTAAAACATCTAATATTTTTTAAAAAAGGCTGGGAAAGGCAAGGAAGAACATGAATCTGCACAGAGCTATATCCCAAGTCTAAGCTCTGTCCCTACTCTGAGTTGCAGAGATGTGAGCGTTTGAAAAGAAAAAGGAAAAAGGAACAAAAACCTGCTTAGTTTTTAAAGTTCAAACTTCCTCTAAGGTAGTTCTCCTTTTTTATTTCTTTTGGAGGAAAGCATTTCTCATTACCAGCTGACAGGACAGTGAAGAGCAAGTTAGTGTTTTAGCCTTGTGGGTCATACGAGACCAGTAATCAACCACCCCTGGAGTCCTGGCAGCATTTAATATTGCATCTTTAAAAGGCATGGCAGCATATGTGGCCTTGAAACTGTGAGGGTGAATAACAGCACTGGGTATTTAAAAGAAGCCTGTCTTCAGACAGAGCAGGTAGTATTCTTCCTTTCCTGATATGCAAAATGCTCTTGTATACAAAGTTAGGAACAGATGACAGTAGCATTTCAAAGCAAACCCGAGTACAGCAACCTAACTACCTTCTTGACTTTCTTTCATTATTTAGCTTCACTGTGATGTTCAGGGAGGGATTTTTAGTAAATTATGTGCTTCAAAAAAAGATGGATGATAGATAGATGGAAAGATAGGTAAATAGAAAAGTCTTCACATGAGTAAGAGGCAGTTTACCTATGACTTTCTTGCATGTCACTTTTCAAACAGATTTTCAAGGATTTTTTCTCCCCTTTGCAGCTGAATGAGAGAAATATAGCCTGCACATGAGAGATAATATTGTCCTGGGAAATATCCAGTGGATTAATGTATTTCTACTGAAGCTAGCAGGAAATTGTGTTTCAGTTTGTGCTTATGGGCTTATTGTGAATACGTCATATTGAGAACAATTTGTTAAACAAGAAACATAAGGTGCTAAAAAAATCAAAAGAGAAAATAAACAAGGAATGTCAGGTTCCATAATAGGCTTGATGTGTATCAGTATTGCCAATAACCCCGATGCCAACAACTGACTCCTTTCATTCTTGATTAATAATGAAGCAAAGAAGACTGTGGGTTTGTGTGTTATTTATGGTCTTTTTCTGAACTTCTCTATGTAAATTATTCCAGTGCTGTACTCTAGCAAACAGCCTTTTGATGACATCATTATAGACAATTAGTTCTATACCTTAATTAAGTAACAAAGCTTTATCTGTAATGTAGTTACTCTTGACCAAGATTTACCTTTGGGATGGGAAAACTCTGAGCATGAGCAGGAGCCATGAGAGTCATGGATGTTAGGGGACAATGGATGGATGACCCTAGCGAGTAGGACCCTGGGGAGATAGGATCAATAAGAAGTTGAAGTGAATGATGTACCCAGTGTCAGCCCCTTATATGTGGTCAGCATTTGATGGAAAATGGCATGCTATTGTTTTGGCTTTTTGGTGAAGCTATGAAAGTGTTCATTCTTTGCTGGTAGAACATACTATTGATGGGATCCTGGACTTAGCCATTGCTACAGCTGGGCCAGATATTTCCATAGGCACCTTCTGCTTCATGTATTCTCTGTACATGAGCCTTCCTAGGATTTTTTTCAGTTTATTCAACAGCAATGCAATTTTTCTGCATGCAATTAAAGTCCTTTCTGCTTAAAAATATCCAGAGCTTGCCCTTTTGGTGTAAGTTTTATATATAGATGATAAAGATGTAGATGTATGAGTTATATAAAGCCACGCTAACCTAATGATAATTAACTAATGATGCTGGACACCTACATTTTTTCCTGCCTAGCAAGAACTCTGTCTAAGAGGTTTATTTTACAGACAGCATAGTCTGGTTCTCCTGTTCTTCCTTTGAAAGTCTGATAGTTTGCTTCAAACCACGGACAGCAGATCTTCATTGGCACCTTGAACTCCCAGAGTGTTCATGCTGGTGTGTGTCTGTGTTGGGTACCAGTTCCTCTCTGTAGGTAACATGTTAAAGTGGGAGTCCTTCCTGCTACTGACGTTTCTGATCCTGTTTCCATGGAAACCAAGGTCAGATAACAGAAGGAGAGGTTACGGGGTATTTTTTTCTTAATTATTTTAAAATCTTTACCCTTCTCTTTCTGATGTTCATTTTCATAGAAAAGAAAGCAAATATGTTCTATTTCAATACATTATTTCTGTAGCACCTCCTACATGTGGGTGCACATCCACACTCTTACATGCACACATGTGTATATATTAAGAGATCTCTCCAGAGCTTTAATGATATTTGACAGAGAGAACCTTAACTCAAGTTCAGATGTCTTTCCTTGTTTACATATCTATCTTCAGCTTTAGATGTACAATAAGAAATATGATACAATGCAACATGAACAACACCAACCACCCCAAGTTCTAATAGTGCTTGTGTAGTTTTGGCTTCTGAGCAGTTGAGAAAAATTACTTTGGCATTGGAATTAAAGGAATGATGCCAGGCCAGGGTTGTTGTGCCATGTCAGGCAGCTGTAAGGACCACTTCCCATTTTTATCATCAGTCAGGTTGAATCTCTGGTCCTTCTTCCTTTCTGCCATGGAAGAATGGCATATTTGTAAGAGGCCTGGGAAAAACAAATTCTACCTGCCACTCAGCAGCCTGAGGATACGGCATTGAGAAAGCAGCTCATGTCACCACTGGGAAACAGACTGGAAAATATGTCACCAGAAGAAACAGATTGCTAGAGCACACAGCGTATGATATTTTATGTGTTTGTGATGGGCTCTGTCTCAGCTAACATTAGACATGGGGTCTGAAGAACTTCTTTCTGCAGTAAAGTGATAAAGGAGGCCGACTGAGGGAGTATGCCCTGTCCTGAGCATGTCCATGAGGTATTCAAGGCAATCAGCTTAAACTTAAACCTTTCAGGTGGGTAAGTCCAGATAACACAGGACTTCAGAAATACACACTGGAAAGTGCATAAAAAAAAAATGGATAGAGATGGCAGATACTAGAAAATACTCCTTATATCTACATCTAAGTTGGAACCAATTTTAAAGACCAGAACTTGCCTTCGTAAGTGTAACATCTCACATTAGCTGATTCTAATATTTACACTTCTCATAACCTATTATTGCAAAAAATAAAGTATTTTTCTGGATCTGTCTATACAGATTTCTCTTTCTTTTTTTTTTAAAAAAAAGGAAAGATGAGGCTTTGTCTCTGCTTTCATGCTGGCTGGCAGGATTTTTTACACTTTGGCTTTTTATTTTATTCTGAAACTCTTACTGCTACCAAGGGCACAATCTACATTGCAATCAGTGTATAAAAAACCAATTAAGTTCCTTCTGGGTGTCAAACAGTAACCTGGCTGTCAGCACTGGAGACAATCCAGGACTGGAGACTAACAATCCCACATCAGTCAGTAATATCAGAGATCTCACCAAAAGGACAAAATAAGAGAAATCAAGGAAAGTGGTGGACCCTTAACCCATGTAGGGTCCTTAGGTTTTCAACCAGCCAGGGGAATGGACTTTCTGCCCAAAATTTGAGAGGGAGGATAAGTAAATGATTGTTGATCTTCTCATGTGCCAGGGATGTAGTTGGTGCAAAGAAAGGGGAGGGACAAGTAGTCAGGGGCCCATATCTTCTGCCAGATAAATGGTTTATCTCAGTGGTGCTGATTGCATGAGCATGCAGGAGGCTTCCCCTACACCTCAGTCCTTTATAGGTCCAAGAATAAATGGAGACAGTCACAGAAAGCAGATATGGTTCAGAGTTTGTAAGCGTCCATTAGCTGACTGCTGGCAAGGATAAACCATCCTCAGTGCTTCTGGGCAAGTGTGATGGGCTTGGGATGCGTCCTCAGTCTGCCCTGGAGACCCTTCCCTGTGTTTCAGCTTTCTCTCTGAAAATGCTCATTTGAGTCAATCTCTGAGACAAGAAACTGGTTAAGGTGGGTGTCATCAGATCACTGAGATGGAACAGCACAGAAAACCTTCCTGCTTGCTGAATGAGCATTAGTCTGAGCCAGAGCCAGAGCAAAGGAGCAGTGCAGAGAGCTTTTGACAGAAACTGTATCACTTGAATTGTGAGCTAATGTATTAATTAATTGGGCATGCAAGTCAGGATTTTCCAGATACTAAATCAACTTCATAACAGGTTATTTATTAATAATTTCAAGCTGGTTCTCCATTATTAATACTTATTTGTAAAATAATATGACATCAAAAGCCTTAACAAATATAAGGCTTCATTGTCCTAGGAACTCTAGAAGCAATACAATGAAGGACAACCTGATATTTCTTATTAGTAGGCTGATCCATTACCTAAAAAGACTCTCCTACTGTAAAAGGAATGGACTGTAGAAAATGTTCCTTGTGTTTCCAATAGAACTGCCTGAGAGCACAGAGGTGCCTTGACTCTATTTCCAGAGGAACCATAGGCTTCCTCAAGCTGCCCAGAAATATCAAAAAGAGGAGCAAGGCACAGGGCAACTAAAATGAGGAGGAAAAGTAAATCTGGAGACAGGGGGGCCCTAAGCAGTCAGGCAGGGGCTCAAGCCCTCAGTACAGACTGGCAAGGTCAGATTGCAGCATAAGGGACAACATTTGTGAGAAGGACATTGCTGTGACTAGTGATATATTTCCTTTTGTAGGATTGTTTCGCCCTTTGGCCATAAACTCTGCACTGGAGCCAAGCAAACTCCCCTGATGGAAAGTCTAGTGTTGTCTAAGTTCTTATATCCCCACAGAAAGCTGTGATTTTATCCAGGTGGTGCTTTCTTGCAGCCATATTTTAAAAATCTAATATACAAGTTTTTTTTCCAGAACTAACTAATGCATATTTCAGTCAGTGATAGGAAAGACTGGTGACATGGGTAGCTCACAGGTGAGCAGAAAACAAAAAACAACAAATCCATCCCTGAAATGATTACTCTGAAACTATAGCCAAAGTATTATGTTTGAAGAAGAGACTTTAAACACCCATTTTCAGTGAGATGACTGGACTCATGGAGTGGCATGAAGTACTTTGGGATGGCAGAGTGATCCTGAACCCAAACCTTCAGTCTTAACTTTGTTATACATCATGACAGCTTTGTTTTTCTTGTTTTGTTGGGTTTGGTTTTGTTGTTTGGTTGTTTTGCTGTTTTTTGTTTGCTTGTTTTTTTAATGTATATATTATATATTATATTCTGATGTTCCTTGTATTTTATTACATTATTACATTGTATTTTATTATTTTACATTTATCCTTGAACAGGATCTTTTCTTCCTTTAAAAATACTACAGTAGTGTAAGCTTTAAAAATAATTTGCATTTTTCAGACATTCTCGGGAGCCTATGTTCACAAAAAAAAAAAAAAAAAAAAAGGAAAAGGATTGTTTCTGACAGCCTAACCATCCTAACATGTTAAAAACATATTGCCTGAGAAGTGATGATTATAAATACCTGGCATTGTAGCACAATACATTAGTGTGCTAGTCTTTGATTCCTCTATAATTATAGAATGAAAGCTTCAATCCCTGCACTGGTTGAGCACTTAAAATTACAGCTGAGGTAGTAAATTACTGGTCCTCAATGTCCTAGTCAGACAGATTGCTTTCCATTCATAAAGAGAAATTCAGTGTTGTGTCAGAGGCAGATTCCCCAGTGAGCTTATTGTCTTCTATTTAAAACTTGTAGGTGAACTAAAGGAAATCCTAGAATATTTTACAATATACCAACACAAGCAATTCTTATTTTCAAAAACAAGCAGCACCAGTGTTGCCTTAAAATGTTCACATTGTTCATATTGATTTTCGTTTTACACATCCCCAGGAACAAAACATAGCAGCTAATAGATTGTTTTCATTAGTTTCACTGGATGCTGTATCAGTAATGGGTTTAACTCTTGCATGAAGGTGACGTGCTGGGCTTTTTGAAGCTGCTGATGGACATTTGATTCAAAGTGTCATTCTGTCAGTAGGAACTCTAATAAGCACAAAAAACCCACAGCAAACATCACAGTGAAATCTCTTTCTAAAAAGTAGTATTCTGACAAATTATTATCTACTAAGGATTGTTTCTGAAACATAAAATAAAAATACGTCCTAGAGGTTAATTCCATGCTTTAAAAATACTGCAAATTACCCTCAATGAAATCCTTTTGGCACAGTCTAGTGCAAAGTCTGACAATAACATCACTACAAGCTGAGAAAAGTCATAAAGCACCGAGTCTACTTAAGCAAGACAGATTTGTGCATTGAGCCAAAAGTGAATTCTCTGAAATCCATATTAAAGTTTGCAAGCAGCTACCTGATCCAAAGTGGAGTAAACTCAGTGGGAAAATTCCCGCTGAACTTCCTGGATCATAGTGTCAAATGGTCCTGATTTTCACATTAGCACAAGCTGGAGATCAGCAGCACTTCAAAAACCAGAGAATGGGGATAATTCCAGCCTGCCTTCCATTGTCAAAGTTGGATTCTCCAACTGTTGGTCTTGGAAAGGTGATTGCTGTGTGGCCTGCACTTTCAATAACAACTTAGTTGGTGCTGAAATATATTGGTGCAGTGCTATGAAGAAGCAAGAAAAATTTTTAAGGATACATAAAAATTCTTAAGGGACACAGGAAAACCTGAGTGCCATTGAAGCTTGCCTATGAAAGTTAGAAATTGGTTGGGAATTTTTGGAAAATTTAAGCAGTCAGACCTCTATTTTGTGAAAAATATCTGTCAGATCACATTTAATGAAAGCTCAACAAAGGACACTTACTTTTTAGAATAGCTGGTATTTTTTCACTGTCCCATACTACTGTGAAGTTTATGTGCAAGTAATTACAATCTCACTTGGATCTTTAACTGGAATTATTAAAAAGAACAAAACAAAACATGACTGTAGGGATAATGCAGACCATAATTTTGAAAGGTGAAAAAATCAGTTCTGAAACTGAAGAGATCTTAGATACAATTTTAAATGCACAGAAATGAGAAGGAAGCTTATTTGAACAGGGAACCTGGGAGATCAAGATGGTAAATCTGTCAGGAGATAATTTCAGCCATGAAGAATCTAGGCATCAGTTCAGATCTTATGAAGAACAACATTATAGTGTTCTCTGGACACTCTTTACTCCTCTGCTGAGACCAGACAGGCAGCTGTGTAAAAAAATCTGTGTAAATATACACGGAAATTTTCTTCCTAAGTCTTCATGTTCAGATGCTCGTGAACAAATGCCACCACCAAGAGAGAGAGCAGTTGGCATAGGTATGCCCAAGGTGCATGTTTCACAGTGGTGAAAACAGGGCTTAGTGTGTTACTTTTTTGTGGTTAAACAGGGAAGGTGACATAGTTCTCGAGAAGAAAGCCCAGTAGCAATACTTACCAAAGAATTAATTCAGTTCATTTTGCTCTTAGTTCTCTTTGTGCAAGGATTGGGTGTGGTATGAAAAAAAATTTAACAATATTTGTTGTTTTGGATAACCTTCTTTCACACAAAGGGTCTTTCAGTACTTCCCTGGTAAGGTTACAGGAACAGAGTGTTATTTTAGATGAAGATGTCTGGTTGTAGTTTGAAACACCTCTTTGTAACTATAAAAAGTTAAAAGGGAAATAGAACAGAAAAACCCTAATGCTTTTAAAATACATACCCGTTGTTTTTCCACATATGAAAATATGCTTGAGATCTTTTGCTACTAGATTGGCCCTTTTTTGCCATATGTTCCTATGCTCATTTTTCTCTTAATCTGTTGTCTTCCTTGTTGGAAGCTTTCGCTTAACAGCAGCAGAGAGAAAGCTGCTGCCTTCTTCTATAGTAAAGCTCCATTTACAGTAGAAAGCATTGCTGCTTTTCATAGACTGGGATGTCTGTAGCAGTGCTGAAGGAAGACCCAGGAAACCTACAGTGATTCTGTAACATTCTGAAACCACAAACAGATATTTGATTAAATTCCAGACTGTTCGGATTTCTTTACATAGAGGTTTTTCAACTCAGAGAAACTTTCTTACTAATAATGCCTCTGAGGTCAGTGTTTTTGACTTTGCTTTGGATTTGTCAGCAAGAGCTTGCTAGACAAAGGGAAGGAAGCAGGCAAGTATTTTGTTAGTATTACCAGTAGCAAAACATCCACTTTACAGCAGTATGTTTTATAAAGTGAGATGAAAATTATGACATCTGCCCATGAGATGGATTACTTCTTTTGTATTGAAAATACCTACTTTTGATCATATAGAACAAAAGTTAATAATTTCATATAGCTAAGGTTGAATTCCTATTTACAACACATTCCCCAGATTAATAAAATCTTAGCATAGAATTATTCAGGTCAGAAAGGACTTCTGGAGGTCATCTTGTACAACCCGCTGCTCAAAGTTGGGTCATATTTCTCAGAGCCTTGTCCTGTCAAGTTCTGAGTATCTCCAAAGACAATATTTCTACAGCCTTTCTGGGCTACCAGATCCAGCTCTTCCACTCTAGTTGTGTTTTGTTTTCTTCTTTATAAGCAGAGTTTCCCCTGCTGCAGTCTGCAACCTTTGCTGTCCCGACTTCCACTCCACCACTCCCAGATGATTCTGGCTCTACCTTCTCCAAAATGCCTTGTTAGGGAGCAAAGGTAACAAATCCCTTCCCTTGTGTTGCCCATTTCTATCAACCTCTTTACATCCATCATATGTGCCAATTCAGTGCATGAATACCCCACCTGCATATTTCAACTGAAGCTTCACAACTTGTCAGGAATGGAATAACCAAATCTCTTGTTGTGGTCTTGCTAACAAGTTTTTCAGCAACCCCTTTTTTTGCCTAGGTAGGAAAAAGCACTTTAACAGTGATAACTCATGACTTCAAGCAAAACTAAGCATAAAATACCAGATTGTCTTAAACAAAACTAAGAACAAAATATCAGATTGTCTTAATTTTGAGTGTAGTGAGATTCACTTGAACTGTCTGGTCTGAGGTCCTGGGAGTGGATGACAAGAATTTCCAACATTAATTTTAGCTTTAGGTGGAACAACAATAATTACAACACATGTATGAACCTTGATTTGAAATCACCAGCAAATCCCCATTACCTTGATTTATTTTTTCCAGTTGACTGTTTCAAAAGTATAGTTTAGTTCTGTTTTGAATTTTTTTTCCAACTTCTAGACTAGAATTTGTCTATGTATCTTTGTCCGCAAGGGTGAAGAAACATTCTCTCTCTCAGACATCATATTTTTGGTTCTTAAAGTGTGCAATAAAATCACTCTGTAATTTGCTGTTAATTCACCAGATATTTTGCATCCCTTATCATACAGCATTCTCTCTAGACTCAGAACTGATTCCACAATTCTTCTCTGAACCTGCTTAAATATCATCTCTGTAGACACAAAAGCTTATTGGAGCTCTCTGGCACTGGCTGTGCCACATCAAATACCATGCACTACAATTTTCCTATTTGGTGCTTATGTCACCCTGGTAAGTCTTTAACCCTTACAAATGAGTTAGAAGCTCATACTGTTGGCTTACTCCAGATGTTTTCTTGACTTAGTTTTTCTGAGGACAGAATTCCCTATCCTGTTTCCGTTGTTTCTCCACGTTACCTTTGAACGTCTTCATCAGAGCAGCTGTAGTTATCCACAAATGACCTGACTTCATTTGCAGTTGGTAGAGAGAGTTTCTAGAATTTCTACAAACCAGTAGGGTAAAAATAACATTACTTTTAATCCAGGTCTTATAATTTGGGAAATGAAGTTAATCATTTTCTATCATTCTTCAGATCTGCACATTTTGTTCAGTTTAAGTAATTAGATGACAGTAATTAAGCAGCTTATAGAATGAGAATGGGAATATATGAATAAGCATATAGAAAGAAAATATCTTTTCCTGGTATAATTTTGTCAGAAGTCTCTAAAGTTTCTGTTGTACTGTTTAAGTTCCAAATACTTGAAAGAAATACCAGTAATTAATTAATTAATTAATTATATAGCTGATCTCCTCTATGGACACCAGCCCTGCTTTTCTTACTGATTCGTCCTTACTAGTGACTTGAGTAGTAGCAGAACTGATCTCTGCAAATACACAGAAGTGATGATCATGCAAGGGCATTTTAAATAAATATGTATGTAAGACAACTAAATTGAAATAAAACTAAGTGTAACTGTATGATCAGATTTTGTGACAACAGTAGTTATTCATTCCTTAATCATATATGCTTACCAATCTGAAATGTAAATGCTTAACATTATATTGCTGCTAGAAGGTTTGTGTCTTGCAGTGGAATAGTACAAAGTGCTTGCTTTGCACATGGGATTTATTTGCAGGAGATCTTGAGTGTAGTAGGTGCCGTCTGCTCTTGTTACGGAGAATTGTAAGAAGTCACAGGTACCTATTAAGGACATGACAGGAAATCTCCAAAGGCAGTGGTAGGTTACTATGGCTTCCATCCTAGGGCTAGCTGGTGATTTTTGTAATGGCAGCATGGAAGAGACAGAATACAAAAAAAGAAAACATACCTTAAAAAGACTTCGTTAAACTGAGCATGTTCCTGGCTGCCACCTAAGATATGCTCTGGGTTCAGTTTTGAGCAAAGCAAGTGATCCAGTGGCTTGGTGCTTCCCTTTTAAATTCTTCCATTTTAAATTCTTAATTTCTTCTGCCCACAGTCAGCTTCGGATTCACTCATAGGTAGTATCCTCCTTGCAGAGGAACTGGGAATTCCTTCCTCTGATATTTGCTGCTTTAGAAAGCACTGGCAGGACAAGAGGCCAAGCAGCCCTTCTTCTCTACCCCTGCTGTCATTGTTCAGCTCTCACAGGGCCATGATTTGGGCAGTCATATTCTTCTCTCCAGACTGGATCTACCCCCTGGTCTTTCTGGGGTTTACTGCCTCAGCTTTCCTGGAGGAAAAGACCTGAATTTCATCAAAAACCTTAACCTGATATGACTTTTTCTGTGGATGTAAGATCGTTCCATTTTTTTTTTCAGAACACAACAGGACTATATGAAGTTTAAAAGGAAAAATCTAGTGGGAGAGACATTTCCAGAAAAAGTTCATGCCTGGAAATCTGACAAGCATAATGCCTTTTATTATGTCCCATGCTCCTGAAGCCTACAAGAGGTGTTGTCTTATCCTCTTTTTCATGGAACCGAGGAGATATTTTATTGTCAGGAAAAATCAGTGGGGATTTTTCAAATGCCTCTTGAAAACCTCAGGAAAACCTTTTCTTTTCACTTTCCCTGAAGTTTTTCCCTTGACTTTACATCACACCTGGGTGCCTGCTTGCTTTGCCATGATGCAAGAGCACTTCTAAAGCCACATCCCTCCAACTTACAGGAGGTGTTGCTTTACCCTCAGGGGTCATATTGTAGAGAAAGGAGAAAAGAACATGTATTTGAAACTTCCCATGGGTTGAAGCCCTGGAGTTATACTGCTACAGTAAATAAGTGATAACAGAAAGGATATGTGACTTTACCCACTTTTACAGAGCACATATGGCATGGTTAGAAAATAAATGGACATGAAAGTATCTGTGGAGTATCAATTACATAAAGAGAAGGTCAAACCAAAGAAGATTTCCTCTTTTTTATAATAAACTTTCATTTCATAAAATACTAAGTCAATAAATTAGATTGAAACTCTTTGGTCTTGTAATTATATATCACAGATTATCCCATCTATTAATTATCCGAGAAGAGATCCAGTAATATAATAATCAGAACTGAATTATGCTCTTTGGGACCTGAATCTCAGTCTTATAAATTAACTCTTTTGCTGGAAATTCTTTTTTTTTTTTTTTTTCACGCTTGCTGATATATGGATTCAGATCAGTCCTGTGGGAGAGTATTGTTATATTTTTAGGGGCAAAGGAAAAGAAAACTAACAACACTAATGAAGTGTATTCATTTATTCCAGTTCAAATACTTGTACATGATACATTTCTCTTAAACACAAATTTTCTACTTGGGATAATTGCCTAGGATTGGGTTTTATAACTTGGATGAAACTTACTTATGCTTAGAGATCTGCAAATTTACTCCAACAATATCATCTTTACTTACAATAAACGGAGAAAAGGGCAAGCAGCCTCATTAAAAATACAACCTCAGGAAGGTAAAATGAAGGTATTTTGAACAATTCGCTTAAGAGATCTTCAAATACTCAAATTATGATGAGATAAAGTGTTAATACAAAGAATATAGGTGCTTTCTCCAGCTATTAACAGGAGCTTAACTTTCCATATAAGTTCAGCTGAGGCTTTGTGACTTAGAATCCACCATGTACTTTACTAATAAATATGGGAAGGGGTATTTGCTATTTTATTGTTTCAGAATGATAATGACTGTTTCATTTGTGAACCTAGAAATGTAATCAAATATTATAGCCAGCAGCAATACCAGTCACAGAAAATTAGCATTGTATTTCCTCATCAATTACCTCCTCCTTAAAACATTCCAAATTAGCATTTTGAATTCATCACATTACTGTTTTTTAAAGTAATATCTAATGAATAAATTCCTGCCAGGTGGTGTCTGATATGCAGCTGGCAAAAAAAATATTGAAGCAGATGCACTTTAACAAGTAGCCTTCATTTCACCTGCTAACAAGCATCTGTCAGCTGGCTGTATGGATAAGCACGATGTGGATTTTGCTTGTAAATAAATTGTACCTGTGAAAATCATGTGGTGCAGCTCTTCCCTCTACAGGGGGGGAGGGGGCCTCTTTAGCAGACTCTTTCAAGTGTTTCAACTTAGGATACTTGTTGAGTCAAACTTAGACCTTTTGCAGCCTCTCTAATACATGAATACCTTTTATGTCAAAAACTTTATAGGACAAGAGGGCGTGGGAGAACTTAGGAAATGGGAGAAAGGAAAAACACAGCTATCACAGGTTTCTGAGGGGGGTAAGGCAGAAGTGATAGGAAAAGGGGAACGCTTTTGTTCCTTGTAAAAGCAAATACCTTATATAGAAGAAAATTGATCTGATCCTTCATGGAGACCATGTCAAAACTTATTCCAGCCTGCACATTTTGAGAGCCATTTGCTGGCTTTTAAATGGATTTGAAATTTTCCAGAAATTATTCCATGTTTAACCACTAGGTCCTGTCACAGGGTCATTGTATTCCTGATTCAGATCATTTGCTGCCAGTGCCATCATAGTCTCTATGCTTCTCCTCTCCCTGTCCTGGAAGCTTCTGATAAGAGGCAGCCCAAGTGTTGCCTTCTGAAGCTGGCTGCTAGATCAGTTGTGGTGATCAGCAGTACTCATGGAAACTGTTTCAAATACTGCCCTGAGTTCCCAGACCTCCATACAATTTGAAGGGACAGAAGAAATCTATTGAAGCAAGGGCTGTACTCAGTCTCCAAAGTCTTATTTGTATTTAGAAAGACTTGAGTTCTGGAGAGAGCCCAGAAACTTACATTATGTCCACAGCAGGAAAGATTCAAGTCCTTCCTGCTTTTCTTTACCCAACAAAAATCTGAGGAACATCACCTGCAAATATGTGTATCTTGGGAGGATGTGAGGTAAAAAGCAAGGACAGCTGATACTGATTGCCTGCAACAGCATCCACCCCAGGTAAATCCCCCTTCTTCACCCTTCACTCCACAGTGCCACTGCAGTCAGTCCCCATCAGCATCAACCTGCGTGGGAAGTCCTCCTCAGAAACTGATGGGAGTGGGATTTGCTCTGGCTGCAGAGCACTCAGGTTATTCCCAGTCACTCCCCCAGGGACAAACATGACAGCTTTTGGAGAGATGCCAGCAGTCTCAAGGCTTCCACACCTTTCACAGTGTGCTCTTGGGCAGAGGAGAAGGTATAAAGCTGTTGGACAAAACCTGTGTCATGGAGATGCAGATCTTCAGCTAGCCCGATTCTGAATGTGTATGAAACAAGAACAAAATAGAACAGAAAAAGTAAAGTAAGTAGACCATAAAGCAGATTCCCAAGCAATTTTCAAAAGTGATAAAGAAGGACTGGAAAAATATTGCTGTGCTCTTCATAGAGTGCTTTGTCTTGCACCCTTGGCATCTTAGCCCTTCCCCTACTTCACCTGATCTCACTTTGTACCATCATCACTCCTGACACCCCATAAATAAAGTCATGTTTAGAACCCAGCACAAAAGGTTTCCAGCAGCCAGTGATGATCTGGCAGGAAGCCTTCTGCCTAAACACAGGACACTTTAATAGCAATTTAGGAAGGTACGAACCCATCACAAATATCGAAGCAATCCCTGTGAGCCACCGCTGTGTGGCATCATCACTAATTGCAGGGATCATTGCAACAGCTCATAGTTCACTGAGGGAAAGATGGTTATATTCAGTTGTTGTTTTATTTAAGGAGCTTTTCCGTTGTCAGATACTGCTCAGCTCTAGAAAGATAAAATTCTGTCGGTGTTATCGAAAAAAGACATATTTGAGGCCAGAAATTCAGTGTCAGCTTTCTTGTCTTTTGTATACTAGAGGGCAAATTGTATTCTATAATATTCTGTAGCTTCCTCCTTCATGGCAAGCTGCTAATCAACAAAGCAGTTGATAATAAAAATATTTACACTAATAAATTGGGAAAATAGCTAAATGTCTGTGTATTCTCTCTAACATGCAACTTTCTTTCTCATGATAAATTACATTCAAGCAAAAGTAAATATCAGGTCTTGAAGGTTACTTTAAATAAATAGGTAATTTAAATGCAACAGTAACTTCCTTACCGCTTGGTGTTTATTTTTAAAAAGACCACTTATCAGGAGTATGAACTCTCTCTCCTCTTTCACAGCATCTGAAGGCACATATCAAGGTCGCTAACTTTTAACAATGAAATTCAAAGTTTGTCCAGCCTTTTCTAAATCTAATCTGAACCAAAGATTCCCTAAAAAGTATTTTCCTCTTAGAGGGTAAATCAACTGAGTTTGGGAAGGTGGAAAGGGCAGATTTTTGCTTGCAGAATAAAAACTTGTCTAGTCTGCATCCATGAATGCATGTTTTAATATTCAAAATTCAAGTAAAGCATGATGGAGAATTAGGAGAGGTTTTGAGAGACTGATGACCCTTGAAACTCTCATCAACCTGACATAGAAATACAGATACTCTCAATTTGAAGCTGTCTTCTGCCAAAAGTGGGAAGGACAGCTCTCGTATTTTCTTTTGGACTTAGATGGGCTACAAGTACTAGGTGTTTAATCCTATTTACCTGCCCAGGGCAGGATAAGATTTAATTCACTTTTATTCCAAATATTAGAATATTCCAAAATATTCTATATAGATCAATGGATAAATGCATGCCACATAGATCATCATGTATGTAACTTCATAGATGTGAATCTGAGCCAGTTTTATCCTGGATTCAGTGGGGTAAGATTTACACTCGTGTTTTGAAGCCCCTTGTTAAACCTGTTGTAGAAATGAAGTAGAAAACGTGTTTGTAGATGTGGGTCGTGCTGTCTTCTGGAGGCACCAGCTTAAGCTAAGTTTCTGTTCTCCAGCAAAGAGAAACCTGTTTGCTTTGTCTGAGCCCTTTTAGCTTTGTTTTTCTTTAGAAACAGATCTATGCTCAGTAACGCAGTATATTTTCTATAAAGATTTTCGTTTATAACCACCTACCAGCTCAAGAAGCTCAGCAAGCTACAGGTATACTTTACCTGAAGCTTATTAGGGAAACAGAAGCACAGTGCTGGTACCAGATTGGAGATTTTTACCTTTCCCTGGAGTTTCAGAGCACTGAGTGGTCAGAGCCAGGCAGGAGGGAGGAGAGAGGAGGAGGAGAGAGGTGAGGAGAGGACAGGGCCTTCTTTTGGCAGCAGCAGGGAGTGGTGGAGGGAAAGCTCAGTCCCTCAGGCTGGCAGCTTGCAGTGTGCCTCGGGAAGGTGGGAACATCAGTTCAAAGTGACATGAGTTAAAGGTAGCACTGCCAGCCTCTGTCTAGCACTGCCAGGGATTTTCTCACTGGTATTTCAATATTAGGGAAAGGCCAAGTGGTGGATCACCCTCTCAGGTGTAGCAGGAGCCCTCAGAGAACAGTTGGCATTTGCAGCACATGCTCTTTTGACCCAGCAGCATCAGCTTACAGGAGTGCATTGCTCGGGTCATGGTCAGCCTTTTCTTATGATTAAGGCTTCAGAGGTACCATGAAATTTTCATCAAACCCCACTGAGGAGGTGCCATTTGTACCTTAGCAAGTGTGAATCAGCATATCTGTGTCAGTTTAGATTCTTTGGGGCCACATGCGAAGGGAAATGAAAAAATCTGTGCACTTTATTCTGGAGCTTGTTCTCCCTTGCACGTTCACTTTCTTTTTTATTATACCAGATACTCTGGGATCCAGAGGCTTCCATAGTCTGATTTGCTAAGAGATAGTATTATCCATGGCTCAGGGCTGGCACCACTTGCCTGCTAACCTACATTTGCAATGTAGGTGACTGTCATTCCCCACACAACTCTTGGATAATAGCTGCTTTATCTGAGGCTGTACTTTCTCCACTTTCTCTTTCCTCTTTTTAAGCTCTTCTTCAGTAAAAAATGAGTTTAAACTCTATGGCTTAAATGTTACTTATGATGCCAACAGAAGTTTCCTTATTATTTATGGACTTATAACTCTGTGCTTCACCTCAGATAATTCAAAATCTTAGATAGGTTTTCTAATGCTGTTTTTGTATAATTTATTGCAGTCTAGACATTATTTTACCATTAGAATATGATATTATTCTTTACTTGGATTACAATTATTTTTTTTTCCATTTTTAAAGTTTCCTGTCTGAATAAGACTTGGAAAGATATCAGCAGAGGAAAAAAATGTTTTAGGACTACCTATGGTTATCAGGAGTTTATCCCAAGGAAATTCAGTAGTGCTTCCTTTAAGGAGATTGTCCCCTTTTTATGATTTATAGGAATGCTGTTGATGTAGTCAATTTTTATTCCTTCTGTCTTCTAGAAGAGGATATAGTAGTCAGTACATGTCATTTCAACTCTTTTGAAGGAATTAATGACCACTTCAAGCTCTTGTTTGCTATAGATAACCTCTTTGTCCATTGGGGAGATAATCAACTATCCAACTTCATACCATACTTTTCTTGCTGTAGGTTCCATATGTAACCACTCTTGTCCTTCATCCCCTGGTCTGACTCAGTAAGGATGTATCCTGCATCCCCTACATGATTTTACTGTGGCCTGTCCAAGGAGCATTGCTGTAGCTACTGTCCTCTGAGTGTGTGCATCAAAAAACCTGCTCACAGAGGCTGATGAGTTCATGGTCCCTATATTGTGCAGCTTCATACATGCCCAAAGCTGAGCTGCAGTCCATCCCTGGGCACTTGTTTTATGCAATCTTTTAGTCTGAGACATCAGACTGCTGCCAGCCCTCCTCTGTTCCTGTTGTTTCCTCTGTTTACAGGTAAAATTTTATTACAGCTGCTGGAAAGGTAGTGTTTCAGTATGAGCATATTTTTAAAACCTGTACAGCAATACATCCCTAGTCTATCAGGAAATGTGTTTGTATGGGCAGGAAACTACATGAGTAGCTGTGCTAGAACATTTTGGGAGGATCTTCTCATCTGCTGTGTCAGTGGAGCTTCCTCTCTTTCTGTCAAGGTTCTGGCAATGGTACAAGAAATATCAACACCCAGATGGGGCTGAAATCTATGGATGGAAGATGCCTGTGAAGTCACCAGGACCACCTCTTTGTCTGAGCCCAGCTCCTGTCAGTGCCATGTCCAGGGGAGTTTCTGCTCACCATTGGGAGGATATGGTCCAGTATTTCCTCTAGAAGTGAATAGAGAGAATGATTTCCAGAATAAAAAAAACTGCTCTCAATATCTAGTGTGGCCACTGAGACTTTTCAACATTTGTTGTGTTTTTCTTTCAGTATGAAAGGAAACAGTCACAGAAATCAAATTAAACAGGTTGAACTTGCAGAATATATCATGCAGGGCTCTGAGGAGTTTTTGTCACTGTTCTGTATGATAATGTTGTATAAGATCTGGTAAGAGCTAAGTATCCAGTTTATTAATAACCTCCAGCTTCTTAACCATACAAATAACAGTTCTCTCTGCTGCACGTGAAAGGCAAATTAAATATTCACTGCCTGCCTCTCTGTGGTCAAAGTACTCCACAATTTGTAGTGCACATTTCTCTTCTGCATTATATTGTGCACAAACACAATCACTGTTTGCAATACTGGGCACCTGGAAGCCTTCCTACTGGATTTTCTGCTCCATAGGTTTTGCCAGAGTGCATCAAAATGTCCTGCTAGTGACCCAGCTGACTTCTGACCTGTAACGGGATGAACACCTCCTGCCATTTGCCCTACTTAGCAGTGGGAGGGAAGGCAGGTGATTCCCTCAGCTCTGGCAAAATTACATTGCTCAGAACCTGAGAGCATGAGAGTGTAATACAGAGGGACAAGGCACTCAGCATCATCTCAACTGCTGTTGAGATTAAGATGTTTCTTGAGATCCAGGGACAGACGATATGAATGTAAATGAGGATTTCTTATCTTAGATGTCTTCTAAAAATAGGAATTGTATAATAACAATAAATTATGAGCAGCAGTAAATTCTAAAATAAACCATCACATCAAAAGTGTTAACTTGTTTTGCATAAGCCCTTCTAAGTAACCAGGGAAAAACCCACCCCTTCTTGTAGTTCATTGAAAGGGATATAATAGGATCCATACTATGAAAAGCAAATTATATGAGCTGTGTACAAAAGGGGAGGAATGTAATTTTATTTCCATAACCACAGATATTCCCTCCCCTATGTATTTGGAGAAGGTGGTGCGTGGGACTGTTTTTAACCAGACTATAACAAATGAAACCAGGTAACAACCACACAGTCTTACACTTGTCTGCTAGACTTGACAGTTCATACTTAGCAGTGATTCAACTGACACCACCAAGGAAGCTTAAACATCAGGCTGTCACACTGTGAAGGGAGTTTTGTTCATTAAACTTCTGTATTGAAGAAGTATTTGTCACCAGTCTGCTTGATTCAACATGTTTAACTGGCAGAATTTGGCTTGTGTTCACAGCAATAAAAACCTTTTTTTATTTCAGTGCATCATATTTTATTAACACTATGTATCAAGTATTTCCAGTATATATACTAAAATACCACAATTCAGCATATACTGTGCTAGAATACATTTTGCCACATAAATCCCTAATTAGAGATGCATTTTGTTTGAAATTTTTATCTTGTTTGTCTATTTTAATGTTTTGGTTTGGTTTGTTGTTTTTTTTTTTTTTGTTATTGAAGCAATAAAAAGAGAATAATGCATCTTAGCACACCAGGTATAACAATATTTTATTTTAGAAATGGCCTGACCAAATCCCAACAACACACATTTGCAAGGAGATTTTATTATTTTAAATTCAGGTCTTCAGGTGAAAGTGGAGAGAAGATTGATTCAGTGAGATTGTTCATTTCAAATGGCTGTTTAAAGTGTCATTTATGAACAGCTAAGAGTCTAAGGTGTGTTCAAGTTTTGTTTATTTCCCACTACTCAGCTGCTTTTAGGCCAAAATAAACATTGCTGCAAGCAAGGAATAAATTATTTTAAAGTATTGATCCTCCAGCAACAATTAGTACATCGGAGACTATTATATTGTATAGACATATGCACAACTTAAGTGATGCCTAGGAGCTGTATAGCTCTGAAAAAAGTCTTGTTATTTATTTAAAGTACATCTCTTCTGTAAGGTCACTGTTGGAAGTGGACTACATTGTGCTTGTGTGTGGCAGTAAGGATAGCTCCCTGATTTTGCTGAGCTGATGGTATTACTAATGGTCCGTATCCCATTTTACCTTTTCTTATTATATATGATCATGAATTTCATGAATTTCAAACTGCCCTGGTGGAGAAAGGCCTCAGGTCATTTGTTTAACTGCATGAATTCTCCTCCCATGGGAAAAATGGGATACAGCAATGAATCACATGCCTGCCCAGCATGAGAAGTCACACCCAGCCATCAGCTATCCCCATTTATTTTTTCACAAAGTATTTCCTGAAAAATCAGAGACAAGAAAAGAAGTGGTGTCCAAAAAGGAAAAGTGGATTTTCCTTCTAATTGAGTCTTTTTCTCCTAGTTGTCAGCAGTATTAGGAGTCACAATGGCAGAGTCCTGCACAAAGTAGCAGATGGCTGGTACCCAAACTCAGACCTTGATTTTGGACAGTACAGTCTGGTGAGGAACATTATTAGGCAGTAGGTTACCAACATTTTTCAGTTTTAGGTATTTATTTAGATGCCTATTGGTCCCAACAATACAGGTGTAACTCATACACGAGATCCTGTGGTTTGTGGTCCTTCACTGATGGCAGAACCATGCAGAAATTATGAGTTCGTGTAACCTTTGCTTCACACAGCTGGATCTTTTTTGAGCTAACTATACTTATGATTTGAAATAGAATGATAGAATCACAGAATGGGTAGGGTTGCAATAAAAGAGGATCAACTTTGTCTCCATTAACAATACTGACTGTTTATATAGTTTTAGAAAACTTTCTATTGCTTTTTTCTCTTCAGAGAGTCATACTCCACCACCAGCACCACCATCCATTTCTGATTTACTACTAGAGTTCAGTTCAATAAGATTTTGACTGGAAATGCTAGGATACCTCCTTAAAATTAATGTGAGCTACAGCTATGGAACTTACACTTGTTTCAATACTAAGTCAGGTTTTCCTGTGTCTGCAAGCGCTCACTGGAATTTAAAAAGCGCAGTTTTGTGTGAACAAAAGCAGTATTAAAGTTGGTGAAAAGCTATGCTAACCAACCTCTAACCAGGAAGAGTTCATCCAATTTCAAATTTAATAGAAAAAGTACAACTGGAAGGCTTATTTTTATCACTTAAAAAGCAAATGTGTGAAGACTCTCAGCAAAAATAAATATTTTTCCCTTCTGGGTTTTTTGTCAGTTGCTTTTTTTTCTCTTAAGGTAGATCCTTAGCTTATTTTTACTGACAGTTAGATATAGCTTCAGAAAAGTAGAAGTGGAAACTTAAAAATCTTTTCATTTCTCAATTTATGCAGAAGAGATGCTTTTCAGATAGTTAACTTTCCTCTTAGCATCTCTAACAGCAGACAGCACAGTAGTTTATTCATGTGAACACAAATCATTAAATCCTGCAAATGTATTTATCCAAATATGTAATTACTTGATTTTCCATTTTTTCCTCACAAATTTCATGGATTCAGATATGGTGAGATTAATATTAAGTGCTATGTAGCAAGAAATATGGAGCTGGGTGTAGAATGTCTTTTTAAGGGATCATCTCCTTGAAGGAGTATATAGTCAGTAATAAATCAACATGCTGCAGAGTTACTTGAAGCAGCTGTATTTCCATCCCAGAATATAGAACCTTTTAATATAAATTAAATAGCTTATTTAAAGGAAGGATGTAAAATCTGAAATTAATTCAAGTTGTCCCATCCTTAGGGGAAATTTAGATGTACCTGAATGCACTAGGAGTTCCAGGACTGATTTTTTTTTTACCTTCTCAAAGCCATTGCAATTTAAGATATGCTCTTGGAAGTCTCAAATGAAGTGTTACTTCCCACCAGCATATTTGTCTTGGGAGATGATAAAAGGCTGGCTTCACTGTTGTTGATAACAGATTTCCTGTCAGTTCCAATATGGCCAAGGTTCCCTTCTGGCTGCTCCCATAAGAACCTTAAGTCTTAATATTTTAACCATCTCCATAAAGATTGTGGTAATATTCCAGGGACAGGGATGTGGCACATGGAAGTCATAGGAGCAGAGAAAATTTATGTGCCTGTGTATGACATTCCACATAAGGAATCACAAGATCAGCCCTCTATTTTAAGGATATCACTTAGTAAATGTGATATAGCTCCATACCTGTGACTGAAGACTGTCCTCAATGTTACACTGGTTAATAGAATCAGCCAAGCATTACCTACTGTTGCTTATTTTTCTTCTGCTGTTACCAAAACAAATGGGATTTCAAACACCAGCCCTGGGTACCTCATAGGTGATCTTTGAAGCAGGAATAAAAACCTTAAGCTAGAGGAAGACATAAAGCATCTTACAAAATATGTCTCATGCTTGTCTCAAAAATAGTGATTGCTGCTATGAAAACTGCTGGTGGCTCATTGTTGTATGCCAGTGCAGCAAACCTTCAGGAAATTTATGGGGATTTCATAAATGTGACTTCAGAAGAACAGCTCATATTTGCATGAATGTATTCATTCTGTTCATAAAAATGCGGAGAGTTTTTGAAGATTTACATCTGCCGTAAAGTGATGTTACATTAAAAGAGATTCTTATTGGTGCAGTGAACCTAAAATATATTCCTGCCTTTCCATGGTTAATAAACTGTTTCAGTTCAGCTACCATTTACTCAGGGAACAGGCCACATGCACCCAGATAAGGAAGGGGGCTTGGCAGCAGAGTGAAAACAAGCTGCCTGCTGCTCAGAGCCTCTCTGAGGGGCTGTGCCATTCCAGGCAGGCAGACACAACCTCTCTTTCCCTCCTTGTTGGTGTGACTGCCACTTGCAACGTGGATTTGAATGCCACTTTGGGGTACAGCTGGGAGAGACATCCAGGATATAATCCTACCATAGGTCAGACTCAAGAGTTACAGATTGATTCTTGTACACTCTGTTCATCTCCCAGCTCTCCCATTTTCTTGCTTGGCCTAAAAGAATTGAAGGTGGTAGAAAGGTATAAATCTCTACAAATGTTTGGGGTTTTTTTAAAGCAAACAAAAATCTAGCTTTGAGTTCTTCCATCATGCACCAGTTTAAGCCTATGGTACTTTGGTCTTTCTATATTCACAGAAAAATGACAGCAACTACAGGAGCAAATGACATGATCATTTCCATAGGTGCAATAGTGCTTTTTCACAGCCAACAGAGATTATAAAAAAACGTAACATACAAAGTCCCACCAGAATTAATCCCTGCAGGAAAAAAAGGGGTTTCAGAAATCTCTGTCAAATCAATTTTGTACTAAGGCAAACAGAAGTAGACAAGTAAGGAATTTTCAAATAAAGTTTTATTTGTTTGACCCTGATGGAGTCAGGCTACAACACTCAGAAAAAAAATGTGCTCAGACTTGCAATGTCCTGTGAAGTTTAAATCAAATGATGCTAAAATTGGGTTGCCTCTCAGGTGCCTGGCTTGTGCTGTCTAGCTTTGGCTTTGAGTGTAAGCACTATCAATCAAATTCTATCTAAATTGACCCTGATTTTCTGTTTCACTGAATGTAAAATAAAAGTCTCCTGGTAAAAGCTGTTCTCATCAGATTTCCTCCAAGGCTTTGCAGTTCTACAGGAATGGGATGTGTAATAGAAAGACCTGCAGGGTAAGGAGGGAAGGAAGAAAGTGAAGTCTCTGAGTTCCTAGAGTCCCAGCTACTCCAATGGGATTCTCAGTCAAAGTAATTTATTTCTGGTCTATGTGTAAAAAATTTCTTTGCTGAAAACCTGGCAAAAAAGATTATTTTCCTGTGTGGAGGTCTTTCTTAAACTAGTGGATAGCAATAGAGAGTGAAGGCAAAATACTTTGGTACAGATGTTACTGGCCTTACCCAGTCTTCCTCAGCCAGCTGCCTGCTGCCACCTCTGCCTTAGACCCACAGGGTTTTTCCTGGGCACCTTCAGTTGCCACTGCTCAGAACAGCTTCAGTTGTGGAATCTCCACATATGGAGATTTTCAAAACCCAGCTGGACATGGTCCTGGAAAACCTGCTCTGGCTGCCCCTGCTTGAGAATGGGGAGTTGAACTAGATGCTCACATAGATCCCCGCCAACTCAGCCATTCTGTGATGAATCCAGCAATCCCAAAGCTGATTTTCAAGCCAAGGCCAAGATGTGAGAGACTCAGTGTTAATCTTATGGTGAAAGAAGAAATAGAAAAAGCAGTTTAATTAGGGGAGTGGAACATCTGCCATGCAAGGAAAGGCTGAGAGAGCTGGGTTTGTTTAGCCTAGAGAACAGGAGATTGAGGGGGAATCTGATCAATACTTATAAAAAAGGTTTGGTTTCAGGGGGATGGGACCAGAATCTTCTCAGTGGTGTCTTAGTGACAGTTCAAGGGGCAATGGTCACAAACTGGAACACAGGAGGTTCAACCAAAATATAAGGGAAAACTTCTTTACCGTGAGGGTACCAGAGCACTGGAGCAGGTTGTCCAGAGTGGTTGTGGAGTTTCTGTCAACATTCAAAACCCAAGTGCATGTGTTCCTGTGTGATCCTAGATGATACCTTCTCTATTAGGGGATTTGGACTAGATGATCTTCAGAGGTCCCTTCCAACCCCTATCATTCTGTGATTCTGTGAGTTGTTTTGTTTTGAGTGGATATAAATGCAGGGTCCAGCATCATACTGCTGTTCTTCCCAACAGCTACGGGTTTGCTGCAACCATTTTTAAAAAACATGATTCATTTAGTGCACACCACACCTCTGTGTTTAGCAGCAATCTGAAAAGCCTGAGTTTTTTTATCAAGGTAGACTTTTTGTGAAATCAGTTAGATGATGGGCAGTTTGTCAGTGCTCAGCTGAAAATGTGCTTCACAGTCATGGAAGGCTGTCTTAATTTTTAAGGATTCCCTTAGCATGTTTGTTCCTGATTTACTAGGCTGCTTGATTTATTATTTTTTTCCAAAGCAAACTAAAAGTATGTCATACAGAAATTTATCAAGTTTTATCTCAGTAGAGACATGAAATGGATTTAAGAAAACAAGACACACTGGTGGGCATTCTCATAGGCTGTAATTTAGGTATTGGCAGGAGTGAGGAACTTGTTCTTCCACCACATCCAGTTGCCAGTTCTAGGCCCAGTTCTTGTATCTTCACTCTCAGAGGAGGCCCTTTTTGCACATAACCCATGTCAGGATCATGCTGCATCTTGGGCTTTGTTGGCTGTTGCTCAGTACCCTCCTGAGAGACCTGCCTGAGGGTGAGACTCTGACACTCACCCAACTCCAGTTTTGCTTTTCCTTGTCAGGTTTGCTAATATTGCATAAGTTACACTGAGGTGAATTTTGCTTTTAATAAAAGCAGTGGCTGTTTTTCTTATCTCTGCAAACTGGAGATTCAAAAAAACAGAGGCAACATGAAAAATGCAAGTCTTAAATAACCACTTTTCCAAATACTGTAAATTGTTCCTGCCTAGAGAGTATGTTTGGTTAAAAGGAGCACTGTCATCTAGTGGTTAGGGTGTAACTCACATGAGACAGTAGGAACCATGGAAGTCAGTTTTTTAGATGCTACTAATGGACATATATTGGCTCAGACTATCTGAAAAATCTGGCCAGAAATGGCAGTAAACTTTGCAAGTTCCCAAACAATAAGGAATGTCTGCTCACCTTTTTGTCAGACCCCAATGATTCAGTAGCAGTGTATATCAAAGACTGGAACTGTTAGGTGTTTAAATTGTGGAGCTGTCTTTTGTTTAAATCTTTCATATGTGATTCAGTTGGTAGCAGAGAGGAAGTGTGACCATATTTCTTTCTCTTCACAGTTACATAGTACTCTGGGTCACAACACAGCACTCATTTAAAGCAGAAATCACATGGAACTTGTGTTCAAAGTTTAGGAGAACAACCTGGATGCTTGGGATGATCTTGTGGGAAGGTGGTAAACACCTTCATTTTGACATAGGTAAACCCTATGCCATTATTGTTCCAGTACAGATAAGGTGATGGTTCTTCTTTTAATGAAACTAGAGAAATAAGGTATGGCCTGTTATTCAGATGAGTAGTTTAAAAGGATTCTATGCCATTAAGTAAAAAATCTTTTCATTAGTTTGAAATAGTGGGCATTAAACTCAAGTTATATTGGTGTATTGCTGATCATTCAAATTAATTATAAAAATGCATGAGAACATAGCTAACTACAGACTGGGCAAGCCATTATTTTTGGAAGTTACATCCCCATTAAACGTGGATGCTTCCACCTTATTTCACAGGCTTTTTCATATTTCTGAAAACTATTTATGTATACACTGCCCAGACATTAACAGAAATGGAAACTCACACCTTCAATCAGACCTGCACTTTCATGCCAGAATAGCTCTTGACTGAAGAGAAATGGCTTAAATTGGTCACACAATCAGAATTTAATGTGATAAAGCATTTATAATAAGAAAATTTAAAAATCAGGCTGGAAAAGAAATTACATCAAGCGCTTTGATTCATTGACAAGGAGATGAAGTAAAATAAACATAACAAATCATAAATCACTGGGCTGTCTTTCAAGACGATGATCAGTGTGAAGAATTATGAGAAAAAACATTCTCAGCCTATATTGATCAACCCATATACACACTGGTGTTCCTTTAGGATCTTTGCTTTCCCCAGGCAAACCAATCTGTTTATGGTCAGGTTCTTGATATAAAAAACCTAGCATACAAAGGTGAGTGTTAAGATCATCACTTGAACAGCAGCAAGTGCATTTTCTGCCCCCCTGCATCACTCCTGTATAGTCAAAAAAACCTCACCCAGCTGTAGAAGCAGATGCAAAGGTAGACATGGACAGGGAGGATAAAACAGTCTCTTGCTCAAGTGATTTGGTTTCTTCTTGCAAATACAAAATGTCAGAGGCAAGATTATACTGAAATTTCCACTTATGAAAAATAAAAAAAATAAACAAATCCACCACTGGTGATCCTTGGAACAGCTGGTGGTTTCTACCAGTTAGTCCCAAGTGGCCAGCAGTCACAATTTGTGACTAGTCTTGTCTTCAGACGTTTCAGGGCAACCAAAATGCGACAGGATGACAGATAGTCCTTTCAATAGATACTGACAAACAAATTAGTGCAAAGATGCTTTTCACAGCATACCAGATGTGTTGAGTTCTATCATATGGAACACGGAATGAAAAACTGTCTACATCCCATCTGTGCTTTTTCAGTAATCACTGATGCACTCGTTCTGGAGTATAAGGTACAGTAAACATTTGGACTGGGTTTTACATATGAAATAAATGGAAAACCCCAGGTCTGAGGCTCATCATAGATGTCTAAATCTTTTATATTAACAAGAATACCTTAAATGCCTGGGAGAGAGATGTGCAGGAGTCAGGGTATTGTCCTGGTGATTAATTGAAAAATTATGCAAATACCAAAAGAAAGGTTTATGCAAATCAGAATGGACTGTAAAAAACGCACTTTGCTTCCGATCGCGTGGAGGGCTTCCAGCCTGTCATAAAAAAGCAATAGGTTCAAGAACTGCTGTTTCGATTTACATCATTTCCTCTCTTGGGGCTTATCTGTCCTCAGACTGTTAACCCAGATTTAATTCAAAGAGGCTGCAATTGCAGCTGCAAGAACAGCGTTAAAATGGAAACAATGAAAAGTGAGTGCTCCCGGCAGGTGATTGAAAGGCCCAGGACACTGCAGCACATGCATTTCTGCCCACTGTAAATGAAAGCAATATCTCTCAGGAAAAAGGCCCTTTGTGAGGGTTGGCCCTCTGTTCAGAACAAAAAGCCACTGAGCCAGAACAGGAGAAGGAGGTGGGGTACAACAGCATATGCCAAATACCCGTAATGAGACAATGCAAATAAAAGCAGGAGACCTGCTGCAGACCCTCTCTGTAGGGGTGAGCTTTATCCACTTTTAGTTCTTTTACCTTAGCTTGAACTGTTGCATCTTCTCCCTGTGCCTTCCTCCCAGAAAATAATTTCCTAACATTTTATAACTAGGGGACTCACTTTTGGCTCAGTCTTATCCTCTGTGCCCTGACCTGGTCCCTCTTTTCAGCAGTGCTGAACCTACTGGAGGGGGTGTGAGAGGTCACAGGCAGCTCATCCCACACCCCATTCCCAAATGAGCCCCTGGCTGCAGGATCCCCTCTGAGCACTGAAGGTTGAGTTGCAGCAACCACTTGTTCTGCCTCTCCTCTGCCCATGCCCAGGGGTACTCCAGGAGCCTGTGGTGCTGAGGATATGTGCAGAAAAGTCTTGTGGCTCCTTGACATTCTCTTTGCAATGAGGCCAGGACACCACAGTGACACTTTTCTCAGTGGCTACCTTGCCTGTGGCTGCTGATACTTGGTCATCCTTTTCTCTGCAGCCACTCTCAGCCCTGCAGACATCCAACCTCTCACCTCACTCCAGACGTGAGACTCTGTGTCCTTTTTTTTTTTTTTGTCACTGCTTTCTCTTCCTCCCTTTGCTCTATTGCACAAGCCTCTTATTATTGCATGAGAAGTAATCTGTTTCTCTGAAAAATCCATTTTGCTTTCTCTTTCCCTTTTGGCTGGTTAGATAATTATTAATCCACCTCCTTTTCATAAAATAGCCACAACCATAATAATAAAGTCAAAATATGATTTCCCATAATATAGTATAATCTCTCCCTTTTCTTTATTCCTGGAAGATGGTACACCTCAGCATAAACAGCATGTTAGCACACTGATTCCAGATGCATAAAATATGTACAAATCTTCATGTTTTCTCTCTCTCTCTTCCTGGATGAGAGTGTATGTCTATATTATCCTTGCCATTTAATTTTCCCTGCTTTTCATTTTGATTGCTCTCTTAGGACAACACAGACTTGTCATAATCCATCTGGGATTTTATTCTTCATCATACAAAAATGTTGCTTGAAGGCCAGTTTTTTTACTTGGCATTAAGAGACTGAAGATCAGCCTAAATCAGGGTTTTATAAACCTCCTATAACAAAATCCCTTCACTTGTAAATGTGTTGTCTCAATAATTAAATAAATACACCAGACCACTTGTTACCAGACTAGCACAGGAACTAATTACATGATTTCCTGTGACTGCATGCAGTGCATCAATTCAACATCAAATATGAGCCTTCAGTACCTGTCTGTCTTCTTCTGGTGTCATTGTAAATAACTAGTTCTAAAAAGGGGTTACAATAGAGCCTCTATTAGAAGTAAAAGGCCTTTAAACAAAGAAATATGGGAATATGCTGTGTGGACTAAAGGATAAACTGGATGTATTTTGCATTGGTAGGTGAGGTGGGTTTACATTGTCATTTGATCATTTACAGAAAGCTTCTGATTTGATTGTGAAATGTTTTCTCTTGTGCTTAAATTTCATGCCACAGATTATTAAAAATTGACTTTGCAGTATTTATTTTACTTATCTACCCCAGCCAGGTTGTTTCACTATAGATTTTGTGAATTATTAAATTTTAAAAGCAATTTGTGTGGGATTTTATGCTCCAGCTTTGTCTGTGGGGATGTACACCTCCAGTCCTATCCCTGAAGCTGAAGCACTTTGATTCATCTTTAATCTGAGCAGTTTTTAAAGTGCATGTTCCAAGATGTAAGGCATGATGATAGTCTCCAGTGTAATGCTAAACTAACTGCTTGTTAGTTTTAACATTTAACATAGGATGAAAAATAACTAGTTTCAATAGGTTATCTGAGCCATAACAATGCTCAACATAATTCATTCAGTCGAGTAATAAGAACTATTTTTTAACATAATGAGAAGCTAATAAAGGTCACTGTGCCTACAAACACATATACATCACCATTAATTTAACAGCACTGATGCTGAATGCATGCATTTCAAGTACAAATCTCTCAGACTGAAACTGTTTGATGTTAGAAGCAAAGCAAAGCAAATTAATAAATCTGCAGTATTTAAATTAAATCTAGGCCCAAGTTACAAAAATTAAATCTAAATCAGGAATCAGACTGGCACTAAGATCAGACTAGAGTTTTGCTTGAAATACCTAAATGAACATGTAAAGGCTAAAGGCTAAAAAAAGACTTGCATTTTTCTAAAGTTTGAAGTTGAGATCCATTTTCTCTGTTAAAATTAAGGGCAAAGCTGGGGGTTTTGTGCATAAGTCTTGGTTTCTCCTTTTTGGTTTATACAAGTAGATTCCCAGGAAAGTATGGACACTTTTTCAGGATATTATTAGATTTCTCCTGTAAACTGAGCCCATATATGAGAATGGGAAACTTATATTGCTAGACGTTGAAAATGAGAAATGTTTTTAAAAATTTTTTCCATCATTGTCTAGAGGAAAACAGCAACAGAACTCTTCAATCCTATATGCATTAAATGCAAATACAGATTTGGGCTTTTCTTGGATTTTGCCAGTATGTTGATCTCAGTGACTTTGTGAAGAATTTTGCTGCTAAATGAGATGCATTGTGGCAATTCACAAGTCATGCACATGTGGCAAGAGAAAGAAGTAAAAACTAATATGCAACAAATAGATTGTCTAAAATAATTGCTAAATTGATCATAAACAAAAAGACCAGACAATACTCCATGTGCAAACCTCTGTTCTAAGTAGGTCCATAAAACCAAACTAAAATGCTAAAGTCTGGAGGTGCTCCATATTGTAATTAATGCCAAATTTCAAGGTAAAATTGTTTTAATTATACAGAGCATTGAAAAGATTAGTGCATTCAGCATTGACCTCATTGTTTTTAGTTTCTTTGTTTTCTGGTTGATTGCAAAATTGATGTAATTATTTACATAAGGACTCTTAATTGTAATGCCTTCTCTGTGTGTCATGGAGCAAAAAGTAAATCCTTATCCTCCTGCTGAACAGCCTGTGAGAACAGGGCAGCATGTGAGAAAGAGGAATGAACAGAAGGACACCTGCCCTTTCTGGTTCTGAATTGTTTTGGGCAAAGCTATGACATTTTTTGCCTTTTCAATAATATTTTAGAGCAGGCCTTAAAAAGAAAATTATTCTTGAGATCCAGGAAATCCTATTCTTCCTATGGGCTTACAGGCAATATTGGGGATAGCTGTATATCCTAAATCAAAGTGGGATGTATTTCTAAAGACATATCCTGTGCTGCTCCTTATAAATCTGCCATTCATACAGATCTGCCTCTTTACACATCTCTGCGTGGCTCTGGTTTCTCTTCTACAAGCCTACTCATAATTGCTTTAAAAACTCAAGAGTCTGCCGAGCTTGGCTCTTGATGATAAATCCAAATTTTTTCTCTTGGACATGGGGAACCCTGTTTCAAACAGGAGTATCTTAGCTGGTTGCCAAAAACTCTCTCTCAGGTGTTGGTGGCTCCATATCTGTTCAGGTATTTGGGAGCTATGAGTTACAAACTCCATACTTCTGT
The DNA here is from genome assembly GCF_036169615.1 of Heliangelus exortis. Taxonomy (NCBI): domain Eukaryota; kingdom Metazoa; phylum Chordata; class Aves; order Apodiformes; family Trochilidae; genus Heliangelus; species Heliangelus exortis. The sequence continues at coordinate 11,703,658 of NC_092423.1, read as the reverse complement.
TTAGAAAATCACAAAAATTCCTTTAAATGTATCTGTGACTGCACGCACAAGTGATGTATATGTACACTCTCTCATAGGCATAGACAATCACAGAGCTTCAAGGATGTCCACGGGAGCTGATGATCATTATTTTCATGTGCTAAAACCCCTTTGGATGACCTTGGCTCTTGTTTGTAGATGGGAGACACCTTATGAAGAGATTTTCCAAACTGTAGAGGACTGAAGGTGTACACATTAGAATGGAAGATATGCAGCATGGCTTTGAAAATTTCAGAACATCCTTTTGAGAGCTTTTTCTGAGTCATACCTTGAAACCAGCTTACAGTATCTTTTCATTGACAACAGTGCACATTGAAAGGACAAATCTACACAAAAGGCCATAGATAGTAGCACTGAAATTAGAATGGTACAGAAAAGCCTCTGTCAGCAAAGTCCTCAAAATAACAGTGTCAAATGACCTTTCTCTATGCTTAAAAATACATGCTGCCTATTTTAGATCAGATATCTTTATTTTCTTTTAATTATGCCACATGTAATGATGTTACCACAAGGAGTCATAACAAGGTATTTTGGGTTATGAGTCAAGGGTTTTCATTTAGGAGAGGCTGGAAGCCCATTTTAAAAATCAAAAATGTTTCTAACTAGGTTGTTAGAAATAAACATGGCCCCACGATGAGGCTGTGACCTCACTGATGGAGCTGTGGTGAATGATGCACATTCAGGAGCCCTGTTCTGTTGTCTTCTGAACACTGTTGCACCTTTGCCTGCGGCTGTGCCATTAGCAGATTTCTTCTGCAGCTCATTCCTACTTCTGCACTAATCTAACAGTCTTCTTTCAACGACCTGGTGCTGGCAGTCATTACAAATCAAAACAGTCAGAGTGGGGTTCACCTCATCTGTCTGTAACCACTGGCTAAGCATCCACTTGACCAGGCAAATGACTCTGGAGCAGCCAATGGGTTTCTTATGGTTTATTCTTGAGAGGATCTCTGGTTTTATTCAATAGGAAAGGAGTTCCACTGGCATTCATCAGGAGCAGAAATCTCATCTCTTTTAAGGAGGTAAAAACCAAACTGTTGCCATACCTTACTCAATGGATTCAAACTAGGCTTTAATTGTACAGTGCAGATCTCCAGATCTCTTCATCAGTAGCCTAGAGATATGCCAAGCAAAGATCTAATATGCATCATATTAGAAGTTTTATTGTATTTATTTTCTGTCAAGACTTCTGAAAGCTAGCATTTGTATTTATTACTAGTTTTAAAAAGAGATTGAGAAAAGAGTTTTACATTTTAAATGTGTTTAGGTCAAAAAGACTCATGAAAATACTCCTTTTCCAGCTCATGTTGTGTAGGTGCAAATAACCCCATCATTGTTTTCATTTCTGTCAGGACACTAAGCATATCAACAGATAGTAACCATTGCTATGTGACTGAGAAATATCTTTTGGTAACCTCATTGGGTGACTGGAGATGGATTACAGCAGAGATTTGCATACCAGTCCAGGAGACTTCAGGGATAAATCATCTGCAAAAGCACTGGAAAACTGCAGTTTGCCTTAGGTGGCTGGTTACACAGTATGAGCAGTGAACAGTCAAAACAAATAGTTTGCATGGACTGAAATGTGTTTACAAAGTGCATTTGAGAAAATTCTACTGACAAGTATATCTGGAAAAATCAAAGTCTGGTATAAAAAGAAGAAAGAGATTAAAACCACTTGGGCAAATCAGGTACAAATCACTCTGTCAGCAGTAGACACAAGCTAGACAGTTCCTGAGCTCTACATATATCAATGACACAAACTTCTATCTGTAACCTAAACCACCTTACAGTATCAGGGCTATATGGAGCATGACTTTACGTTCATCTTGCCCCCTGTGGGGGTAAGACATGGCTCTGTATTCTGCATTTTGTTTTTTAATTTAACAAGTTCATTTTTTGCTAATAAGTCACTTGTGGAAGTAGCAGAGGTCACATTGCAACTCTGAAGTTTTTTCACTCAGGGACAAAGAAACAAACAATGGGATTGTTTGTATTTAAATCATGAGCATTAGACAGCTGCATTTATCCTGAAAACAATCTCTGAAGTCTGGAAGCAGAATAGTGAAAATGGTCTTTCTCCCATAAAACTCTGTTCACTGGAGATTTACTGTGTGGCTACTTGTGGAGACAAATTTCCCCCTTTTCTTTATCCCTCTCTCTCTCTCTCTTGCTCTTTTTTATTAACAAATATGAAGCAGATCCATCTGCTGAAGCTCAACCAAGGCCAAAGTGCTTCAAATTTCTTAGCATCAATGTTCCTGGATGCTCTGAATGATCCTGGACTATCAAATGCCTTGCAAAAGTTATTAAATATGGTTGTCATGTCTCCATCTTTAGCCATGGCACTGCAGATGTGACCCCCATAACTCCAAATACATTGCACGGTCCTGGATTCAGACTTTGAACAAGAATACTACAAAAATGAGAGCACAGTTTGTTTCTAATACTAAAGGACTGAGGTTATAAGTATTGTTTTGCTATACTGACCTAGCATTTACGTGTGGTCGTGTAGCAAAGAAACCATCCACCTTGAAGGACACCAGGCTGCAGGTTGGCCCCATCAGAGAGCTGCTCAGCTGAGCCCTGTGGCAGCCCGAGCTCTCCCCTGCCCTGGCACTTTTAGCCCATGCTCCTTCAGTGCCCATTTGCTGTCACCCATCACTGAAGGGACTGTGCCAGGGATGGTGACTTGGTGCTGATGGGGGTGTAGGCATGTTCCTGTGCTGCCAGATCTGCTGCAGGGTGGCCGTGGTGGTGTTTCACAGTTGCTTTGCTGCGTATCAGAAATTGTATTTTAGTCAATGGCTTGGAAGTGGCTGGTGGAGGTGGTCATTAAGTCATTAAGTGTGTGGTGACTGCAAGGACTGGGATTGCAAGTGGTTCAGTGCTTGCTGTAATTGGCAGTGGGGAAGAACAAAATCACTGTTGAATTACTACTGAACACTCACTGGTCTACTTTTTACAAGGGCAATGATAAGACCAGGAGTAATGGTTTCAAACTAAAAGAGGGTAGATTTAGATTAGATATTAGGAAGAAATGATTTACTCTGAGGGTGGTGAGACACTGGCACAGGTTGTCCTGTGACTTTGTGGATGTCCCTGCCTGGATGTATTCAAGGTCAGGTTAATGGGTCTTTGAGCAACCTTGTTTAGTGGAAAGTGTCTCTGGGCTGGAACTAGATGATCTTTAAGTTACCTTTCAATCTCAACTAATCTGTGATTCTAATTTAGTTTAAAATATATATAGAAGAACATTAAAATAAAGATAGTAGTGGAACAGTATGTGCTGATAGCCAATCTGTTGATTTTCAGATTCCTATGGGCACTGACAGGCTCCTCCCACAGTCCAGGAGCTATTTCAGCCTCCCCCGGGGCCATATGTCAGCCTCCAGCCCACCACAGCCCTGCTCTGCTTATATGTGGTAACTGGGTCACACTGTCCCTTAAAGACATGTTCCTTGCTCCCATTTCCTCCTAGTTTGAAAGACAGGGCTTGGACAGAGTCCTCAGGAAGGCTTCCTAAAAAAAAGGGCTCCCTTTCAGTCACCCTAAGTAAGCTCCCTGTTCCTCAGAAAAGGATGGAATTTAGGATACAGTTTAATCTTTAGTGTTTATTACTGATTACTTTGATCAAAGGATCACTTACTAAGAAGACTGTCACCTGTGTGCCCCTTTTTGTGGCATCTGATACTCTACAACCCTTTGATTTTATCTATATTTCTGTGCCATTGAACTAAAGGTATGGGCCTCCTCCCCCTTCTGACACCAAGTTGTGCTTTCTCTCTGCTGTCAGTATTTTCCCTTCTTCTACCACCCTGTGTCTGAGTTTCCACAGGAAGAACACCTAGATGTGAGGCAAGAAAGACATTTCATGGAAGCAAATGTGAGAGGTCTGATGATTACCAGACAAATGACATTGGTTTTACCTGAGCAAATGTTTAGCTCTATATCTAAGCCAGTCACACAAGTTTCCCTTTGTAATAAACAGAGTTTAAGGCATTTTATATGAAAATATGTCATCTTATATGAAAATTAAACCCATGGTCCACCATTAGCTGAACAAATGGTATAGAGCACTGAAAGAGTAAGGTTTTGCTGACAGTGGGTATGCTTGAGTATGCAGTAGTTAAAGTCCTGTAAAGAGGTAGTTTTATTTTCTGATGATTTAGGAGAGGTCTGTAGTCATGTTTCTCTATCAGAGCATCCCTATTTAGGAGTCCATCAGCTATGGCTGATCCTGTGGGCTTTTGAATCAGTGCAGTTCTTGCTTTACCAGAAAAAAGGATTTCCTTTGTTGTTGTGAAAGAGGGAAGATGGCTTGTAATAGGTAATAAAAGATGGTGAATTCACATGACTAATGGAGTTAGATACATTTGAAGAGTGTGAGTTATACATTTTCTAGCAAAGGGGCCCTCGCCTCACCAGGATTTCCTGTGCCAGAGGGAAGAAAGTTTCAGTTTTCTTTTGCATTTTAAAATTAAAGGACAGAGAATGGGAGCTGCCTTACAATCTCTTGCAGAGATCAAAGGAGAAGGGAGGTAAATGCATATGTACTTCTTTCTCTGGTGCTGACCAGCTATTTAGTAGAACTAATGGAGCTTCCAGTGTAGAAGAGGCAGAGATTAGCCTCTTCATCTCTGCTAACTGTAAAGAGTCCAAAAGGATTAATATTATTAAGAGTGAACTGCAGCTAGAAAGTAGGAAGGAAATTCTCTCTCCTCTCTTTATCTTTTCATCTTTGTTTCCAGAAATAACTCTGAAAAATGGTTTTCAGCCTTCCACCCATTCCTATTTTTTCTTCTTATTTCTCAGAAAATAACACACTGGGAAGCATCCAACACTCCTGAGAAACTTTGACTTTGTTGAATTTTTTACCAGTTTGCATGAGAACTGTGAAGGACTAAGAAGACTGAATAATCATCATAAGTTTATGGGATCAGATCCCTCACTGATTTGAAGACTCTTATTCTACTGACCTCAGCTGGTTTGACTCCATGGATGTCCATGGACTTCAATAAAGTCACACAGATTCACTCTAGCTGAGGTTCTGACCCATAAAATTATGGAGACTTACCCAAAAAAAGCTGAACTTCTTTCATGAATTGGTCTTCAGGTTAAAAAAACTGTTAATTCAATGACTCCCACTGTTTTTCTTGCAGCTGCTAGTCATTCTGTGCTACACAAAATCTTTACTTTTAACTGGCAAATCAAGAGTTTCCCCAGAACTTCAACACACAGAAGATCAGAGGTGCAGAAAAATATACACAGTTTTCCAACTGTTACATATTGGAAGAAATACCCTAGGGTCAGTCTATGAAGCAAAAGCAACATATTTAGGAGAAACCTTCCCAGCTAGACAGTATCCCAGCCTTAGTATCCTATTAACTTTTCCAGTAAATGGTGAAAAAAAAAAAAAAAAAAAAAAAAGCAACTAAAATCCTGGGTTAGATGGGACTTTTTGATACATACAGGGTAGTAATAGTAGGGGTTAAATTTTCTATAGAAACATCCTGAAAGATCTCATTGAGACTTGTTTTCAGTATACCAAAGCAGTAACCCTAGCATGTATATTGATGCTGCAGCACCATCCAAGCAAATCAGTCCTCAGAACTGAAGAATTTGGAGCTGAAGAAAGTAAGTTCAGGAGGTTACAGTTCTGCTGTTCCTCTTGGCAGACACCAAGGGGAGATGAGCAGAAAAGAAACGCGATAAAAAGTAAATGGCACTTTCCTGCTAAGCTAATCAGTTCTGTTTGAGAACAGAGGGCTGAGCCAACTGCAAATCAATGCACTAAATCACTTTCATTCTTGAGCAGGTCCTGCCATCGTGACAGCTGCTAACAAGGGAATAAAGAAACCTGTTATTGGATATTTAGTAGACTTTTTAAGTGCTTGTGTAAAATAACATATTTAATTTAATGCAAAGTTATAAATGTAATTGGAGTTTATGGACATTCTAACAGGAAAGAGAAGATTCCTCTTCTTTCTGCTCAAAGAGGTGTTTTAAGTTCCCAGAATATCCTTAGCAAACTCTGTCTAAGGTTTTAAAGAGCAGCTTTCCCATTGGATTTTACCCCTTTGTCTGTTTGTTGTTGGGTTGGTTTTTGGTTTTGTTTTTTGGGATTTTTTTGAGGGGGGTTGGTTTTTTTTGGTTTTTTTGAGGGGGGTTGGTTTTTTTGGTTTTTTAGGGGGCAAACACTGAGATAATAATATGTTTGATATTTCACATGGTTTTTAACATGCTCAAGTTACAGAACAGGATTAACACATACTTACTTCAGGATAAAATTAATGTACTCTAATGCCCATACTGACTAAGTCTTCACTGTTATAATGAAAGCCTACAGGGGCTGCTCTAGATATGGATAGGTACAAAATTGTGTGTAGGTTGAATCAGATAGTCCCATTTAACACAACAACTACTGCAACCAGTGGATTTGTTCAATGATATAATACTGTACACCTTTTTTTCCGTTTCTTTTCCAAATAATTCCCAAAGCAGAATCTTTCTTGTCCCTAGCTGTAACTGGGACTTGTCCCTTTCTGTGACTAGTGTCGAGGAATTTTCAGTGTTATTTAATTGCTCATGAAAAGTTGCTGTTTTCCTAGAGAGCTCCATTTCTTCAACATTCTCAGACTGCTCTTAAGGGTAAAATTCAGGACTCACATCCCTGAACTCCTAGTTCAAATCACTGTTGCACATACAGAGCAGCCCAACTTTGTCATCATTTAAGGCATCAATCGTGGCTGTGCAGTGAAACGCTTGATATAAAATACCCATGGGCAAGCAGTAGACTGCCTTCTCTTTAATTACATCAATCCTCAATCACCCCAAAGCAATGCCATCCTTGGAAGTACTAACTCTGACAGGTAGTACTTCTGGGAATGCCATAAAAATGCCAGCAAAGCAGCAATGGCAGAGAAAATAAGCTGCCTCATCTTTGGAGAATTATTGGACTGTACTAACATTCAAGGGTACAATGTCAGCACAATGCAGGAAGAGTTAGATGCATAGCCCCCATTACTATTGTTGATGGGAGTCAGGTGTCAGGTTTCCTTTGCATCACCCTGAAAACTTAGCCTTCTTTGTAAAGCTTTAGCCAACTTTTCCTTTGTCACAACTCTTAATTGTGCTGTAAGCTTGAAGCCATTTGTGCTGTGATTGAATAGACTGAAAAGGTAAAAAAAATAAAATAGCAAAGTAACAATGATGAACTCGAAGCTTCCAGACTCTCTGCAAGCTGTGATGGAAAGCTTAATAAATATTAAAGGCTCATGCCCTAACAGGTGAAGTTGGAGCAGTTGCATTGTTGTAAATGGCTCTCTAATACCGTCAACACCTGAGACATCCCAGAGGCATCCCCTAACTCCTTTTAGCTGTCTCAGCTTCCCATTCCAAATGGGAATTTAAGTGCCTAAATACCTAAATAACTGGCTCAATTAGCAGACCTGACTTATGTCAGAAGCATCTTGTCTGAGAAAGCCCTGTAAATCTCAGCTCTCTTATATCACCTGGAGCTAATTGTTTGCTCTCAATAACAGAGGTATCTCAGTAAAAGTATTCCTAAATATAACGGTAGTGCCTTTAACTTTCTGCTTAGAGACAGATTTGTTAACACAAGGCTGCTCCATGTTACAAAGGATAAATCAGGGCAGGATTCAGGTTAAGTATGCATTATTATGGAAATACAAAAAAGGTCATACTTGGCTGGCTTATAGTAGATGAACAGAGAGCAGATTAAACAAAGCCTTTCCTGACTAATTGCTGACTGGACCTTTGTGATGCAGGCTATTCATAACGTTTAAGCAGGTATTCATCTTGGGGAGGAGGGAGTTACAACCCAAAGGGGAGTGCTGGCAGACTCATGGCAGTGTCTGCCCTCAGCTGGGGCCATCTCACACTGGTCCTTTCATCGGTTATGGAGAGGAGATGAACAGATGTATCTGTATGCTCATTTAAAGGCATTACTGCAGTTTGGAGAATGGTGCCTTAGAACTAAAAGAGCAGTTCATGTTGAGGTGAAGCACATCATTATGTCCACATTAGGTGATCCACACATTATACAGTGAAACTATCATCTTGTAAACTGCAAAAGAAATACTTAGCTGTTCATCCACACTACACCTAAACAAAGATTTTCTTATAGTTCTTCCATGTACAATAACTCCTAATGTTTGCATTTTTTGAGTGCCCTCAGCATGAGCTCTATGACACAAACAAGTCCTGATCCCTCCTCTAGCATGCAAACCAGTTCTTTACCCAAGCCTATATGAAGATCAAGGAGTGAAACCATTTCAACCATTGCTGTCTGTTGTTGAACAGACAGAGCCTTCTGCTGGAGCTGCATTGCTCAGGGAAGCAGGACATGTCCCTTGGCACCATTGGGTCCACTGACAGCCACTGATAACACACACCAGAACACAGGTCAAGACTGCCTGGAAATATAAAAACCCAAGGTAGGGTGTAAATAACCCCTCTTAACTTTGGGGATCTACAAGCTAGTGTTTTAGTCCAAGTCCAGGTGTCCAGTAAAAGGAAGCAGGACATTCTGAGAGGCAAAACCTTTCAAAATCAGGTAGTGCAGCAAAGAGCTTTGAATAATCTATGTCCTGCATGCATGTTCCTGAGATCAGTTCACAGGCAGCTACTTTGTCTCTCTAGACCTCAGCCCCACTGGTTTCAGAAGTCCTTTTAAATACCTTTGCTAACTTTGGTACTCTGACTACTCATGTTTTGCATGACCATAATTCAGTTAACATGTTTAAATCAGAGATCAGCAAACCTCTCTTAAGCCAAATGGAGCATTATCATGTAGTTTTCTGCCCTAGTTTAGCTAACTTAAGTAGTGCAGACTTGTACTTACACACAGCCTATTGAAATGAGGCTGTTCACCTTAATACTGGCCAAACTATTTTCCCATGTGACCTTTCAGTTTGCTTTAAATGTGTAAACAGATGCTCTTTGATAATACTGTCTGATATACAGCTGGCATGAAGTCAAATAATCATAGATACTGTTAATCAAGCAGATTTATTATATGCTCAATAAATCCACTGGCCATTTTTATGGTCTCCGTTGCAAGATCTCAGCACAAAGAGCTGAGCACTGATGGTTTTTATGCAATTATTCTCTCTTGTACTTCCCCTGTTTTTAAAGCCACGACAGCCCCCAAAAAAGGAGGGAAATAGAGGGAGAAAAAAAGCCTGTCAGAGTTTATAGATTGCAAAATAAAAATTTTTCCAAAATGAATGCTCAAATAGCATAAGAAACTTGCAAAGACGTGACTTTTAAACTGCCGTCTCCAGGCCACAGCCAGATCACTCAGAAAATACCTAATATAGTGCACTCCACAGGCAGATAAAGATGCACATAAACTGATAATAACTCAAGAGATTTTATCTCTATATGTCCTCAAGGAAGGCATCAGGAGAGAAGAACACTCTTGCAACAAAATTAAATAGTTTTAGATCTAATTTGACTAGGCTGAACTAGTTTTCAGATTGATTTCTGCAGAATCTAATAGAGAACAACACGCATACACATTGCCTTTCTTATAAAAAATCCATAAACCACCTTGTGTTTTTACTTACTTTGCTCTTTACTAGAAGTAATAAGAAACTAATATTTCACAACTGTAAATGAATTTTGCAGAATTTCATTCTGTAAATGGTCTTTCATGGTAAAGGAGTAAGGAGTGGGTTGTTGTGGAGCAATGAAGTACAGCCCCTGAGATTTGTCTGCTGAAGTGCCTCAATATATTCATAAAGTGAAACTGCATCTGAAATCCACTGTCTCTGTTAAGGAAAAAAGAGAGAAGAGATGCAGGACATCCCACTGTGGAAAGAATAATGTCCCAAATGCTGCATGCGTTGGCTAAGGCCCATGCCATGATCAATTAAACATATCCCAGAGGATCTCTGTGGTATCTCAAATCATATTGGACTGATCTGTACAAATCACAAATCTTTCTACTTCCTAAGTGATAAACTAGAAGTAACTTTGACCTCAGAGAAAATGAGCATGGCAGTGTGGGGAGATCCTGGTGGGATGCAGGGCTGCAGAGAAGCCAGAGCACAGGGCATGAACCTGCAGCTGCCTGCTAGGGGTTGGATCATTACTGCCAGAACATTTCACATAGTTTCCCCAACAGCTTTCTAAGGGGAGTAGTTCTGGGTCAGTAAACAGCCAGAACAGGAGATGGTGAAGGATTGGTCCAGTTGCCAGCCCCCTGAGCTAAGCCATGTTTCACATTCAATGTTCTCTGCAGTATCATAATACTATAAACTGTTATTGCTATTTAATATAATGGCATTTCAGAGCTTTCATATTGCACAAGCATACTATTTTGCTAAGCACTGAACAACAATAAAGTAGAAAACTATTCTGTGCCCCATGAACTAGATAAATAAATGATAAAGGCACCAAACAGATCTATTTACAGCAGCCCCCTGCACCTGGCAGGCCACGATCAACTTCCAGACAAGGCACAGGGGCAGGTGCTTTTGTGCCTCAGAGCTGCATCATACAGAACAGCTTGTTGCCTTGTTTCACAGGAAGACTTCATGTCTCTGAGTTTCCACCTCTGACTTCTAATGCAAGGCACTTTCTGCCTTGTGTAGCTGAAAGCTTTCTCCTGACATGCTGACTATCCAGATGTTCCCTAGTTTTGTCTTCCCGTTGGTTATCATCAGACAAGAATAAAACATGTTCTTATATTTTACATTTTCATTTCAGTTCCCTCTGAAACTGAGAACAAAACCAGTAATCCTGAATACTTTTTTCTTTTAAGAACATCAGTTCCTAAATCTGAGTATTCCCTTGTTATCCTGATTTTAAGAAAAATATTCCAGGCAAAAATCTTATTCGGCTGGGAGGTTTTTCTGCTTTTCTCTTAGCACATTCCTCTGCTACCTCCAAAAGAATCTTTCTTTACTGTTCCCATGTGAGCCAGGGTAGGATATGAGTGCAAATGCCTTGGATAGAAAACCAATTATAAAAAGCAGATCTTTAGTAACTGTCCAGCCCAGAGGCTACACTCTCAAGGGTGCCAAGCAGCAGATCTGCAGACAGGAACAGTCCCAGATATTTTAACCCTTTCATAGCCTCTGGTACCCATGCTCTGTTTTTTCCCTTCTTGGGCTGCTCAGTTGGATGTGCTGCTCCCCTTGCATTGAGCAATGGCTCTCAGGGGCTCATGATGCCAGGAAGGCTTCACTTTTAGGCCTTGCAGTGTAGGAGTGGTGGAAAAAAACGCAAATCTAGGAGGAATGAGCATGTGTCAATAGACCCTTGCAAACATATGCAGGCTTGCGTTTATCCTGTGAAATGCAAGGTACCAAACTGCAGCTCCTGCACAAGGCATACAACCATGGCAAAGCTGCTGCCATGTCTGCAAAGAAATATAAGCCCCCTGGAGCTGTTTAGTGCAGCTTTGCTTGTCTTTAACATTGTCAGAAGGGCTGGACAGAGATGGTCCTCCCAGCCCCGTGGTACCAGGGTGGTCATTCACCCCAGCAGAGCTGTCAGAGGGGGTGCAAAAGAGCAGCACAAAGAACCTTCCCTCAAAGAAACTTCCCTTTCTTTCTGTGAAGAAAAAAAACTTGGGCAATGCCACTGTAGCCATGCACATCTATTAATTCATGATTCAGTGACTGGTTCTTGAAGTCAGCTGTAAAGGCTGATTCGGACACCAGGCAAGTAAATCCCTGTCTGGGAACTGGCTGCTCAAGCGATGCAGCATGGATGCTCCATAAGCCATAATTCAGTAGGCTGCGAGCCCTTCTCAGTAGGTGCTGAAGTTTAAAGACATTGCTGCCCTCTGCACAAGTTTGCCATATTTTTCTTTTGTGCGAAGAATCCTCTCGTCCTGTCAATCACTGTCACAAAGCATGAACTAAGATATGAGAAGAAAGATAGGAAATCATCTCCTGATGGGCAGGCTCTCTTCTCTCCCTGTGTCTCCCCCATTCAAACTAAATCAATGCTAACACAACTGTACATATATAACTATCTGAGTAGCTACAAATACTGCTTAAGATAAATATTTTTGAAGTTTATTTCAGGAGGTTTTGCAACTGAGTTTCCATTATTGTATCCAAACTGACCCTTCCTGAGTAATTTCATATTCCATGCAAACCAAACTAAGCACTTGGGGCTGTTTCATCATGTACACATTGTGTTTTTAAAAGAACTATTAAAGAAACCTCTGACAAATAAGGTAGCTTATGGTAATCAATTAGAATATGGGAATGAAACTAATTCAGTAAAATATTCCTAATGCTGATCTGGCAAACCACTGGTAGCCATCTGTCTAATCCTTCTCGTGTTCAGAAGTTGCATTTTTAAAAAAACAATTATTAATAGTGCTTATTAGCTGCCAAGCAAAAGAGCATGCCTGATATTAACACATACTACTCTTTTTCATGTTTGAGCTAGAGCCTGCTGTGTAATCTCAGGGTTGGGACAAGATTTTCTGATGGGGTCCACAGGGATAGAAGAGACTCTGAGGGATGGGTCAGGGATAGGTGCAACACCCTGCAGATGCCAACTGTATTCCTACAGTCCTGCAGCACCAGTGCCTCCTCAGCCTCCCCACTAGACAGTCTATTCCACTGCTGCACTATTCTTGCTGTTAGGAAGAGGTTTTAATGTTTAAAGTGAATTTTCCTCTGTGCAATTTAAGTCCATTACTTCTAGTGTTAATGCACATGGAATACAGTTTGCTCCTTTCTTCTATGCAGCAGCTTTTTATGTGCTTGAAGACTGTTGTTATGACCCCACTCAGTCTGCTCTTCTTAAAGCTGAACAATTTGTCCAACATGTGTAAGGCCTGATTTTTGAAAGTGTTGAGCTCCTGCTGTTCCCATTGATTTTATTTGTGTGATTGAGAGTGAAAGAACTTCCATACATCTGATGATCAAGCTGTATTGTCTGCTGCCCTTTAAATACTGATAGCTACGAAGGGTTAGAATGCTGTTTATAGCTGTATATGTGTGTTCTTGTATTCACAATAAAAGGGTATTTACAGGACCTGTGACCACTCTTCTGACTGCATCCACTCGGCAAGAGCAACATCAAGAAAAGAACAGATTTCAGTGGAATTTTGGCTTCCTCATATGCCAAGCTTTATTTAATCATTTGAACTGAATAATTTTTTGTTTTTCATGCAAAACATATCCTGCTCTTTAAGTTATTTGTACAATTCCTGTGAAAACAGTGTTCATTATTCTTTTTTAACTATTTGCTGTAGTTGGAAAATAGATACTTAAGAGGATGAACTGAAATCTTTCTCCATCTCAGAACAGAGGAGACTGAGATTTCTTCTTACAAAGAGCTTTGCATCAGGAGAAAAGGTGATTTTTGTGCTTAGGGTGCTGGAGCAGAGTTCCACTTGGTGTCACTTAGAAGGCTGTTTTTATGGTGGATACTTTACAAAATATGCTGCTATCATCTTGCATTAGTGTTCCAAGGTGGCTAGAAATAAATCCAACTATACCTGCTCTTTGTCTCTCAATTTCCATTGTAAATACACCCTCTTTTGTGTCCATGTAGGCCCTCATAAAATTGCTCCTTCATGTCATTGAAGGCTTTTGGTATGATTGTAATGCAAGCAGTAATAGCTCCTTGTATTGGTTCTCATAAATGTAGGGTTATGTATTCTGCCTTCCTGGAGAAATGAGCTTTTGAAATGTCTTGTTTTCTTCTCTTGTACCCTCTCCTAGCATCAAAAAATAATTTTGTCAGACAAATACAGAGAACATTTACAATTATACAGTAAAAATAGCTGCTCTAATTTTGGGCTACCTGTCATTGCTTCTCTTTGAAAGATTAAAAAAAAATCATAGGAGAAGAGAATGAGAAAAAAAAGAGACTTTAGAGGTATTTTTCTGTATGGCTTTTTCTTATCCAGCCATGTCCTATGCTCTTATTCATAAGATTTTATCAAACTGCTGGTAGTAAATCTAATTGTGGCGAATATTAAAATACATGGAGTTTTATATCTAGGCAGATTATTTCCCTGTAAACACCTACATTTAATTATCCTGTTATCTATCTTCCCCTCCCCCATAGGCTCCATAATTCATCTGTGCTACATGCATACTATTGCACTTCTGCTCTTACCATTCACTCAAAAACCTTGCCTTCCTCCTCATGCCAGACACACATTAAATCTTCCATTGTTCAACCAATGGATTGAAATGTTAAATTAAAATCTTTATTCTCTGTATGTTTTGAAGGATATCCTGTTACTAGGTCCTGCCTGAGTTTGGCTGACATGAACCCACCCATTGTTTCTCTAAGGGTCCAGTAAATTTTAGAGGCCACCCTGTTGCTCTGCACATAAAGCAAAGACAGCAACAAGGTCTTTGAGGTCAGGCAGGAAACAGTTATAACAGAAGCTTAAGATGGTTCAAGGATCTCTTAAGGCAAAAATGGAAAATAATTTTATAATGTATCTACATATATATATATATAGTATAATGTATAATGTATAATATAAAGTATAAACACACACTGTAAATCTCACTCATCTCACCAGAAAATTGGTTGAGGTGAAAGATAAGTCATAGAATACTCCTTTATCTAATGATAGTATTGTATAAAACTACACAGGTTTGCTTTTTGATGGTAGGAGCAAGAACTAGCAACCTCCACAAGAAAGCATAAGTCCTCACTGCTTGGTTAGTGGGTTACTTATCTATGAGATGTGAGGATATTATCTCAGCAAAGAAGCTGCAAGTTTGTGTATGACATTTAGTGTCTTGAGGGCCAGTTATGGAGGTCTGACAGTCAGGCACAGGCAGGGCACATCTCAGATCACTGTGTCTTGGTATCCAGACAAAACCGTCTTTGATGGTTTTGAAGGCAAAGACTGCCCTGGTCCTATCTATCATCTGAAGTATTCCTCCTAACCAAATGTAGCCTTTGGGTTAGGTCCCAAAATCCTGGCATTTTTCACTTTAATCAAAAAAATTCTGGTGTCAAAGTCAGGAGTGGATAACAGCCTTTATTCTGATCACAGCTTAACAGTCTCACACACACTGGGATGGTGTCACTCAGACACCACACTTCTCAGCCAGCAGCACCTTAGCAAAAAGTGTCAAAGTATTCACTTAGGAAAATCTTCTGGCTAAAGCAGCCACAAATAGCTTCAGTCTTTTGGTTCATGGCATCGCTACAATCCCTTAATGAAACTGCAATTCAAGGAGGCTAATTTGTGCTCTAATTATATATTAGTCTGGGTTGAAAGGTTTCTGGATGGGAAAAGGTTTTCTTCAGGTAATCTTTTATTCCGTTTATTGTATTTCCTTAACAAAGAGCAGTCAGCTTTTACTGTGCTTTTTCATAATGGAGCTGAGCTGTAGTGTCACCTAGCTAAGGGCAAACATCTGCAGTCATTTTTGATGGATTCTGATAACAGTCTTAAAGAAGAGCAAGGATTATTTGCAAATGTAGGAAGAACCAAGCCAAAAAGCTAACAGATGTCCTGCTGAAAATTTTAAGAGCTCTTCAGATGGAGTACTTTCCAGATGGTTGTAGATTAGCAGCCAGGTAGTCTAAGGAAATTCAGAGGAATAATTTTTCAGCAATAAGTCTCCGTGGAAATAATTTTTCCTGTGTTATTGGAAGGAAAACATTCTTGGTTTGGTTTTTATGCTTGTGCCACAGCATGAAGGCCCAGGAGTGTTCACAATGTGCAGGACACAGCATTTCCACCTAACAAGGGTTTCCTAAGGAGATTTGTACTTTATCTCCTTCAAAGCTGTGAATCACCTTTGTAATGTGTCTTTACATTTCTTCTGCTAATGTAGACACCCTGCTACTGTAGTCCCCAGCAAAGTACCCCTTGTTGTCAAAAGGAATTCAGCCTAAACAAACCAAACAACAAACTAAATAAACTAGTTAACTAAATATACAGGTATCTTCAATATATCCCTGTTTCTAGTCCTTGTGTCAACAGCAAGTTTTCACTGTAGCTAAATGCTGAGGCAGATTTTGAGCTAGTGTAAATCAGTATTCATTCTCATTTTGCTGAATCTGTCCTGGCATTCAATGCAGAGGCTGATTGTGGCACTGGAAGTAAATATCTGTGCCATCTGCTTTCCACAGGATGAACAGAAACTGCAGGTAGCGGGAATTATACTTAATACAAATGTGAATAAGAAGGATTTGAATAATGTTCTTACTGTTTGGGTAATAGCTTAGTGTGCACACTGTAAAGGTTTTCCAAGTTTAAATCAACAATTTCTGGAATAATTAGAAGCAGTTGTAGTCTCTTGTGCTATCGACACTTGAGCTTTCTCTGAGAATTATGATTCAGCCCCTCTTAGGAAGAGGGAAGCAAGGGGAGGTGAGCTGATGGTCTCATCCATCAGAGAAGTTCCCATACTCCTTCTCCAAGGACTGATTGTCTCCAGCTCCCACCCTCCTCCCTCATTCCCAGATGGACCAGCTCAAGCATCCCCCATTCCCAGCTCTGCAGTGCTCCAGCATCTTTGCTGGGAAGCATGGCCAAGGAACACTACACAGGGGCAGAAAGCAGGGAGGACATGCACTTGGTATTTACATGTGCCAGCTGTAATAAATGTGTTGCAGTTTTGTGGATTTTGATGGGGCTGTAGGGTCAGGAAATATACAAAATGAGATGTTTTCACCTGAGAAAAAGTGTGGAGTAGATCAGAAGGCACTGGCAAAATGCTGATTTTATACATCTCTTTTTTTTCTTCTTTTTTCTTCTAGAAAAAGTAAGCATATTGTCAACCTTCATAGCACCCTTCAAGTACCTGAATCCTGGCACAGCCACCATGGAGGATGAGGACAATTTAAGTAAGCAGTCTCTTTTCTTTATAAGCAGATTAACAATAAAGTTTAAAGACAAAAACTCTATGTTATATTGACAATTGTGAAAATGAGGTGGATATGCAAAGTAGTGGCAGCCCGCAGTTACAGTCCTCATCTAAAATGGAAAATTCCCTGATACTGAGTGCAAACATCAATTTCTAGAGATGGAAGGGTTAATCTCAGCTCACCTTCCCACTTTTTTCTGTGCCACCCTGGTGTGGGTGGGCTGTAAGTGGTGTGTCACAGACACATAGGTAAAACTTCTTATAAAAAGATTATTACGTTCACGTTTACAGAATTCTGGAGCTCATTTTCCTTTCCTGTTTATGTTTGCTCATTTTCTTTTCTCAGAATCCATAAAAAACAGGGCATTTTGGTGCTGTATCTTCCCCCCATTTATATTACCTTGATTAGAAAAGAACTTTTGCAAAAGTGAAGACTGCAGGAAAAAGCCGTCTACCCCTCTACTTGAAAAACAGTTTTCTGTTTTTACTACTGTGATATAGCCTGGAGCTCAAAAATGAAAGAAATCCAAATCCAGTTCAGAAGGGATGGTTAACCAGGATTAACTAAACTACATGTAACCCAAAAACTAGACACTGTTTTTTCTTAGTCCATTACACCTAACAAAGTCACTGACAGTCCCTAAATCTGTGACTGTGGAGTTGCAGAGAAGTGCTGCTGGCTTTGAAGGAGTTGTGAAGTCTTCAAAACACCAAGAAGTCTGGGATTGTGCAATTAAGACAGGGTAACCCTCAGTAAGCCCTCCCATTTTTCACCTAGAAGTAATTATTGTGTTTTATCCTGCCCTGCTAATTGTAACATATATTGAATCATTTAAAAAGGGAGGGATGCTCTCTGTAACAAATGAGCAACTCTTTTGAGTTCTAGTATCACCTCCCAAGTAAGTTTCTTTTCCAGTCCAACACATGCTGGAACATTGCCCTATTAGAGCTGGTTGGTGGAAGGAATGGGTTTTTTTCCCTGTTGTTGCTAATCTGCCTTGGCTTGATGATGGTGCTTCACCAAAGGGAATAGCTGTTGAAGGAATGAAGGAGCACACCCCTCTATTTTCTGCTGCTGAGTATAACATGGACATCACACAGTTCTGCATAGGGACTGGCAGGTTTTTACATATCTTAGAAAAAAAAAAAATCCTGAAAATCTTTCAAAATTGGTCACAGGGAGGCTACATTTTCAGGAAGAGATATGTGGAGTACACACAGGAACATCTTATGCACATGATGAGCTAGTGCAGGCACCTCCTGCATAATGTCTCCCAAATGTGCTGCTTCGTTATTTTTAGGTAGTGTAGGAAGTTTGTACAAGCCAAACACTGTAGCACCATTTTCTTATTGCTGCTGTAATGCTAAGACTGCTTGTGTCTCTGCTGTCTTTAAAACAGTCCACACAGACAGGGTAAGCTGTGTTTTCTGAAAGACAAATAGCAAACTTTGCTGTTTTTTCAGGGACATCCTACTGCTCTTCCCTTGGGTCAAGCATAAATTCCAGTGATACAGATAATTTTTTCTTCACACATACAATACATTTTTAGGTGTTACTATTAGAAACTTTAAAAAATTGAGAGAAAGAAAAAAAATTGATATAATCAGCCTCATTTCAGTTTGCTTCTAGTATAGTGGTATAAATGCCACTATTTTTTTATAGCTCACCTGTACGTGTGTAGCAATCTGGAATTTTGTAGAACTTCAGTGATTTGTTCTGAACAAGCAAAATAAACTTCTTCTGTGTTAACAATTTAACAACAACCTAGGAGAATGCTGACAAGTCAGAGAAGTTGTTTGCTTATCCCTGTAGTTTTCTGCTCTGAACATCATATGAGAGTGCCCCTTCTCAAACTGTTCTTTATCAATAGCAAAGTCCTGTAAGTTGAAACAGATTCAAAGCCTGTTTCGCATTCATTTGATCACTCTTTATAAAGAAGCCGTTCCAGGTTAACTCCACATGCTTTTTCTGCTAGTGATTATTAGCACATAGAAACTATTGTTGGGGTTCATGCCACATGAAAAAAACCATGAACTAATATTAGAAAAATGTATTGCAGGCACTGGGCACCTTTGGAATGGCATTTTGGGGAGACTGCTTCTCAGTATCTTATGAAGACCTTATCCTGAACATTTAAGAAAAGGACCACCTTATTCAGTCCCAGAAGTCAAAGTTAGCTAAGAGTGTAAGAAATGTCACACAGGATTAGAAATATCTTCAACATTTGCTGTTAGTGATACACTGGGAAAAAGGACATTTAAATGGTGATCTTTCCCCTTAGTTTATCTTTCTAGCACCCAGCAAGAAATTTTCTCATCTAGATTTCTGAATCACATCTTAGCCATCAACAGACCTGCCTAGTCCTCTCCAGAGCCCACTGATACTTCTGATTTCAACAGCTAGGACCAGGGAGTTCATTGATTTAGTGTGTTGTCAGAAAGTGCACCCTTTTATTGCTTCCAGCCTGCTGTCTCTAGTGCTTGGGCTGCAGGTAACAGTGAATAATCACTCCCTGTTCGCTGCCTGCCTGCCTTTCATGATGTTACAGACCTCTGCCTCTCCCTCATCTTGAATCATTCCCTTCACACCGTGCCGCGGCATCAAGGCAAACGATCACCAGACACAGGTACCTGCAAATCTAGGATGTACCTCTAGCAGAAGCTTATTCCTGGGAATCTCACAGAGTCGTGTGCTGTACACACAGCCTCCCGGCAGCGCCTTTCCCTCTCCCCAGTGCCTGCTGAGGGAGCTGATGGGGACGGTCCCCATCAGAGGGATTTCAGCCGCTGTGACAGCCTGGCGGGATGAATCCCAGCCCGAGTCAGTCTGTTGGAGCATGCTGGTCAAAATCCCCCTCAGGCAGCAGGAGGCACCAGAGCCTTCTACTGCACAGTGGGAGATTCGGTGGCACCCTGCCTCTTAGAGGGCAGTGAATGTTCCCTTCCAGCAGTCAGAGCCTCAGGAGCTCAGTCCCTCCACAGAATAAAACTCTCTGGTTTTGTCTGTGTATATTATAATCGTTCGGATTTCAGCCATGCCTAAAAGCTAAGCTCTCTGGTCTGGTCCTGACTGAGGAAAGCAGGTACTTGGGTCCATTTTTGCCATGAGATGGCTACATTTTTTGCTGCGTGCATGTATTAGCTTGGACAGGGAGCATCACAGTCTGAGTATCATTTAAATCAGGTCACTAGGTCACCTGAATGATTTCCTAATTGGGTAGAGCTGTACTAGATGTACATGGATTTCATTGTTATTTCAGATAACAAGGTGGGCAAAGGTGGATATCTTCATTTTGGAACAGCTAAAGGCAGTGGCAATCGACTTTCAAAATTTTAAATCTTCACTTTAAGCACAATCCTGCACTTTTTTGCACCCTTTCACAGAATGGTTTTTCACACCAGTAATGTCTAATAGTATTCTTCTAAACAGCCTGAAACTTGTGAGCTGGTGGGGAGGGTTCGGCAGCAACAGAAAGATCGTGGCAGGTTGCCCTTAAGTAAACTTCCTTCATAGAGGTTTAAAATTACCTGTCTGTGTGTTTTCATGTAAGAGAGGAAGGATTGATTTCTGTTGTTAGCTACAATTTTATTATTCTGAAGTCCAGAATACAAACCTAAAAACCCCAGCAGAAAAGTTCTCAGTTCTCTGTTGTGGATCCAAAAAGCTTATAAAAAGGCCTTCTTGCTTACAAGAGGACATTGCCCTACATTGCATTTGATGTAGCAGCTGACCTTGGACAAAGGTACCGTGGCTCTGGCTCCTGAGTTCATACCTATTGCTTCTGATTTAAAATTTTTCTTTCAAGTACACCAGAAATTATGGAGGTCAATCGTTCTAACCTCAGCAGTCGATGTGATGTAGATGTACAGCAAAAATGTACTCTCCGTAAGCAAGTCAAACAGGGGTTAGATATTAAAATGCAGAAAAATAAAATGTAAGTCCAGCCCATATTGTTTAAATTGCATTGGTAGCAATCTGGTGACTACTAAACATTTCTAAAGACAATAACTTTCCATGTCAGAGCTATCAGTTGAACCAGAAGTCAGTTATACTACAGAGACTTCAAATTCTTTATTAAAATATCAGAGCTTTTCAATAATGCACTGCCCCTTTTAATTCAATTGTAAAGATACCAGCCAAAATGAAGATGCCATCTAGTACCTCTCCTTTCCCATCCTCCCTGGAAGTTGGCTTGGCAGCAGAATAACCTTCAACAGGAACAATATTATCTCTTCAAATGTAGCGTGGAGTATCGGATGGGTAGTTCTGCAGAGCCCTTATGACCCAGAGACATAGGCAGTGTCATTATTAGTGATGCATTATAGTTCTGAAAAGCACTTGATGATGCAGCCTCTCCAGGTTAACTCTACTGTGCATAACGACTAAAAGGAGAAAAATATGAAAGAGGAGACAGAAGATTGAGGAATAGTGAATAAATAAATATATTTCTGTAACTGCTTCCCTCTCTTCCGTTCAATTACTGAAGCAAATACAAGATCACAATGTATCCTTTTACTTGTGAAACTGGAAAAATAAGTGAATAAATTACCTGAGGAGATAGTACAGTGCAGAGGTGTGGGGCTATTTTAGAAATCTTACACAATAAATTAGACATTATTTCAAAAAAATTATATTTTTCTTTCTCCTTTCTTTTAACTCACTCCCCTTACAATTTTATTGTTTTCCAACCTTTCATCATAGGAATCATAAAAGAATCATAGCTTATTATCTTTTTTTTTTTCCCCCAAATGTAGCAAATGTGTTTTGGGAACTCAAGAGCAAAGACATTATGAGAGATAACAGGACTGAAAATGATCCACAGTTTTGCATTTTTCCTGTGTACACCCTACGACTTGCCCCTTCTCTTTTAGTTCTCTTCATTTCTAAAATTGCTTGTGATTGTTCTATTACAGCTGCTTACAGTATTTATCTTCCATAGTTTCATGTCATTTGCCTGCTTTGTCTGATTTTGCCAACAGAAGTCCATGAGCCACCATTAGAGGGGTAATATTATGTCTGCTACACAGAGGTCTCATAAAAGACATATTTCAAAGACCTCCTATTTCAAAGATACCTGAAAGTGTAATTTCACATTGCCTGGCAGATGCCAGGTATCACATGAGTCCGTAAGGTTCACAGACTTTCTGAGGCACTCACTGAGTGCAGGCTGCCTCTGGTTTCCCTGCCATGAGGGCTTTTGGCCTTCTGCAGCTCTTAGGGGTCTGTAAAGAACTGAGCTATTGCCTGGTAGTCCAGGATCAGGCCTTCTAGAAATCTGGCTGACTGTAACAGTACTTGCATGGATTTCCTTCACTGTGAATAGGCCAAAACATCCCATAAATGCAGGCACATCACTGTCACACATGCCTGACATTGTCCATGCATCCTTTTTGCCTAATCTCTGGAAGTTTCACACTTGCATCTCTGCATTTTTTTCACTACATTTTAGTTAACCACCGTTTTAGTGAGGGTGATTAAGATAAGATTTAAGGTCACAGATTCATGTTTCACACAAATCTGTGGCTCTTTGACTGTGAAAGAAAAAACAGCTGGAAAAAGACAATATGAATTATAAATACAAATAACCCCTTGAGTTTTTCTGTTCAGTGATACATAATCAATACAAATTATTTTCAAACCAGAATATTGTGTGAAGCATGAGCTATCTTTCTTTTCATGCTTCCTGACTACAATATCATTATGTACCATAATTGACTCTGTAAAAACCTATTAGGTAAGATGAGATAGGAGGTGTCAAATACAGAAACAAACCTGCTTCCTGCTAAGAAGTATGTTTGAGACAAAATATTTCACCTTTATTTTTACAAATGCATGCAACCAAAGAGGTTTATTCTGAGTGGGATGAAGACAAGAGAAAGGGTCATGGTGGAAAATGTCTGGCCAAAGCCACTGCCAGGCTAAATAGTTGTAAGTTAAAGTGGGCATCTCCTTCCTCCTCAGATCATAGTTTTTTATAAACAGAGCTGTGAACTCAATGAACAAAGACCACATTATCCTTGTGTCTTACTTAACCTGACCTTTTAAATGTCTTATTTCCAGAGAAGTTGGTTTAAAGATGTCATCTTTTATACAGCTGAATATCATATGATGAAACTTTTCTTTTTCTATTATGTATTTCTTTTTCTTTCCTTCTTCACTTGTCTTCATTCTCTCCCCTTATCTTCAGAAAGTAAAAATTAACTAGTCACTAAGGCCTTAATTTGTCAGCTCAAGTTCTGCCTCAGCAAAGTACTGTAGCAGGCAGCTCTGTGAGTACCTTTGGTGAGACACAGTTACAGGCTGGCAGAAGGGTTTTCAGAACAGGAGCCTAAAGACTCTGTCGTGCAAATGGGCTCCTACTCATGCAATGGAATCACAATTTCAGCTCATGTCAAAGCAGCAAACTGCTTTCTGTGGAACAACTTGCATGAGTGTTGACTTCTTGCTCTGATGGGGAAGTCTTGATTTTTAATACCAATGCAACTCATCAGAATATATAGAAGGTTTTTAATCATAATGATTGGTTCCACATAATTCTCTGCAGGCTTCTGTACATCTGTCAGCCCAGCCTAATGCTGGGCTTAGCAAAGACACACTACTCCAGCATCCTCAAGGCATCGCTGGCAGCTCCCCCCCTTGCATCCTTGCATCCAGCTTGTAAGTCAGGGTAGAAGGAAACCAAACAGGGCATAAAAGGAAGGGCAATTCTCTGTCCTCTAAGGACTACAGGGTCATTCCCTGTGCTTGGGACTCAAGCAGCCTGCACAGGTGGCATGCTTGTGTCTGACAATGACAACCCACAGGAGAGGCTCCACGCCCAGAACTGGTTGGAATACAGCAGGCATTCTGCTCAGAATGGGATCAGGTGCGTTGCTCCAGGGATGGGCTGCCTCCTGGGTTGGTTACACTCATGTTTACTTCCTCAACTTGTCTCTGCCCCGAGGAACACACAGGAGGACTGGAGCATGTATCAGAGGAGCAATACATTTAAACAGACTCATCAGAAATGACAGAAATGTGATAGGATGCTTATTTAGACAGCAGCATGTTTTCTGTCTCATTCAGAGAGATGAATCTCCATTCTCAATCATGCATCTGCTGTAGCAAGAACACTGCCTCACAGCATGGGCATTGCATGAGCATAGTCCAGAACAATGTGTAATTCACTGGCTCAACAACAATGGAGTGCTCCCTGTAGCTCCCCACTGTCATTTCATTCCCATCCTGGCACTCCTGGCAGTCACTCTCTCCCGTTGCTTTTCTTTGACACAGGTCATTCTTTACATCAGTAATTGCTTCCATTCCTTCTGCTTTCTCCTACCTTCATTTACATTTATCTGGAATTTTTGCAATATTAGTTATTGCCAATGCAGGGTATAACTGTCTGCAATAGGAACTGACAGAAAGCCACTCACTTATGAAACTGGAATCTGAGTCTGGACCAAAATACTGTTTCAAAAGCTAGGAAGGTCTGTCAGGTCACTTCATAGGCTGGATTCATGATGTGAGCAACACAAGAGCCTGTGGTGTGGGTCGAGCCACCCAATGTATTCACTGCAAATAGATTATTCAATACATTTGTCCATTTTTCTGTTTGTGAATCATTTGAGAATCATTTTTAATTTCTGATAATGTGTTCATAAGAATCCACCCACATGGATTATAAAATAAATCTAAGCCTAGGGGAACTTTGCAAACTGTTCACTTTTTTACTAGTAATTATCCAGTGTGAATGAAGTAGTCCATTTAACTCACATGGCATCAGTTATGCTTCATCTGTGAATGATGTAATTTATTTTAAACAGTATGACAGCAAGTAATACAAGGGGAAATTTAGGAACAATAACCATTCAGGACATGTGGAAAATTTGTTCTATAAATAATAAACCAACCGTTATACAGATATTTGATGAAAACCCCCAAAAAGGGCTGAAGAAAAATATCTATCGTTAACTTTTGTTTCCTTTTTGGCTATGCTGCCAAATGTCAGCTATCATGGTGAGAACTGTAATGTGAGGGTTTTTTCTTTCTTTCCTGACAGGTACCAGCAGTGCTGAAGTAAAGGAAAATCGAAACACTGGCAACTTGGAGGATCATCCAATACCTTCAAATGAGAGGGCAAGAGGGGGAACACCCAGCAGTAAGAGAAAAAGACCCTTAGAGGAAGGCAATAATGGCCATTTCTGCAAACTCCAGCTCATCTGGAAGAAAGTCTCATGGTCAGTGACGCCAAAGAATGCTCTGGTTCAGCTCCATGAACTTAAACCAGGTTTACAATATAAAATGGTTTCCCAGACAGGCCCAGTGCATGCTCCAGTCTTTGCCGTTGCCGTGGAAGTAAATGGACTTACGTTTGAAGGCACGGGGCCCACAAAAAAGAAAGCCAAAATGCGTGCTGCAGAGCTTGCTCTGAAGTCATTCGTTCAGTTCCCCAATGCCTGCCAAGCTCACTTTGCCATGGGGAACTGCATCAACCCATCCACGGACTTTACTTCCGATCAGGCAGACTTTCCAGACACTCTGTTCAAGGAGTTTGAACCATCCACACACAGCGAGGACTTTTCAGTCTATAACCCCGTTAATAACGAATTCCTCTCCACCGCTTATCGACACGGGCGCTTGCTCTGCCATACACTGGACTTAATGGGCCACGGTAAGCAAAGCAAGCACAAGGTGGCATCCAAAGCAGAGGGTGAGCAGAACCCAGTGGTGCTGCTAAACGAGTTGAGGTCGGGCCTGAGGTACGTCTGCCTATCAGAGACGGTGGAGAAGCAGCACATCAAGAGCTTCGTGATGGCGGTGCGAGTGGACGGGAGAACGTTTGAAGGCTCGGGACGTAGCAAGAAGCTGGCCAAGGGTCAAGCAGCACAGGCAGCCCTGCAGGCCCTCTTTAACATTCGCCTGCCCAGCCACATTCCCAGCAGGAGTAAATGTCACCATTTGCCACAGGTGAGAGCTCCTGGGTGGCCACCACCACGTTGGAGGAACTCTTAAGATGAATGGGATCAGGATTGCTGTAGCCGTTGTTGTTCTGCCAGAGGGTTCCTCTTGCTATAGCAGGTGCCATGCCACAGCATAGCACGTTTCTCATAGAAAGAGCCAGATGCCATGGGCAAAAGATTGAAAATCATATCCTGAGATAGTTTGGTACAACTTGCAGCCCTTTCCATAGGAGTCATGGATGAGAGTGCAAAATGACAGGGGCAATGACAACATTTTTGTTTGCTAGAGAGAATGGTAACATGGACACAGGCAGAAAAATCATGTTATTCTGTGGTACTGCATCTTTCTTGACAGAAATGAGCTAGTAAACAGACGGATGCCCCACATTCTCCTGTTAGAGTTAATTTTCAATGAGGACAATGAAACTCAGAGGAGAGATCAATGACAAGGAATGTGCCTGTGTCAGAGCAAACTCTCCAGACAATTCTGCCACTAGAAAAGTTAAGGATTTGTGTTTATTATAGTCTTATTTTTGGGATTGTTTTTTTAGATTTGGTTGGGTTTTGGTTTGTTTTGTTTTCAAATATGCCTCAAACAGTACAAGAAATAGTGAAAGCTCTCGAGTGGTTGTGGAACAAATGTAGAGAATACAGCAGTAAGCTGTACTCAGCTGTATTCAGACAGAAAATATAGATTTGAGGTACATACTTAGCATATCAAAATTTCCTAGTTGGTCATGTGCCAAAGGCTATCTTAGCATTACTCAGACTTGTGTCAATTTTCTAAGTTCAAAGGAGCCAGGATTTGCACATGGGTTCAAGTAATTTCATGATTTGTTCGTGCTGTCATAAAAGGTTTGATCCACAAGCACCAGGAGGTGATCTACTGCTACAAAGCTCCCTTTATGAATGGAGCTTTTAAAGTCCAGGATATAATGCAAAGCATTGGGAGCATTGAGTCATTCTGCTGCTTGCTTGCTGTGAGACCCTAGGCAAGTCATTTAAATCCAATAGGCTGGTAATAAAAATGAGCATATTATATGAAAGAACACTTCAAGATCCTTAAGTAGTGTGTAAATGCACATTATTAGTAGCAATTGTTATTATCATTAGTAAAGATGCTGATTAGATGTCCAAGGAGTTTGACAGGAGATTAATCCTTTAGGTGACGTGTTTGTCTGCAGGACGCAGGAATTATATTTGGTGACCCAGAAGTTTCCTTCCTATGTTTTCAAAAAGAAAACATCAGAAATATAAGAATTTTTAAAATACCTCATAATCCTCCACATCTCCCTTTTCATTCTGGTTTGTAACCTCCATGAACCAGTGGGCTAACAACATAATTTAATAATATCAGTGATCTTCACAGGGTGCTTTTAGGCATTTTGGCAGTCTTAGCCAACCTGGAAGTTCCATCCTCCCAGTACTCTGAAGTGCAGGCAATTTTAAAGAAGAAATTCATGCTGTTTCCCGCCCAGTTTGTTTTGTTAATGAACATGCCTATTTTTCCCCATGGAAACTTAGCACTTGAATATAAAGAAACACCTCTAGTTCCGTTCTGCTGTCTGCTTTGCTGCACTCAGTGAACTCTGCTGGGCTGGGTCAGCAGGTAGATACCAGGCATTCATTTGTCATGTTCTGAAACTGCACCTCAGGTATGGCCTCAGTTCCTGAGCACTCTGAAATATTTCCTGCTTGCTTGGCTTCACAATTCTCTCCAACATGAATATCACATCTTACCCGAGTCCCCAGTTGTTCAAGTAGACAACACATTCTTCAGTATATATTCCCTTTTTCATGGCCTTTTCTCCTTTCTGTAGACTTTTGCCCTCCTTTTCTTCTCCTCACTGCTCTGGAAGCATAAATGTCAGAGAGAAGGTGTCACTGAACTTTCTGTCACTATTTTTTGAGTGGTTATGTACCGGCCAACTAAAAGATTACTCAGGCACCTTTAATGCCAACATTCAGCACATTAATTGAGAGCTGAGCCTTAACACTGATTTCTCCTGACCTCCTTGCTAGCAGCTCTCATCAATACATAGCAGCTGTGACATAAAACCTGAGTTTGTGTTACTCACTTAGGTCAGAACCCAGCTCCCACTGAAACCAAAAGATGTATTTCCACTGACTTCAGCCAGGCAATAGCTTGAGCATTAAATTCAGGAGCATCTTTACTTGTTCTCGCTGTGTTATGCAGTATCACAAGTGCCCATCTTTGCTCACTGCCCCAGTCAGCCCATCTAGCTGTTTGGTCTGTTGAACTGGTGGTGACCATACCGGGTAGAGTGTGGTCTTCATGGGGCTGTGGTCAGAGGTAGCTTGTCCAAAAGTTGTTTCAGCTCATTCTTAGCTCCCTGATCTCTACAAACCACATTTTCAAGGAAATATTTCAAGCCAAGCTTTCAAAGCTATTCCTCATTCGGCTCAACTTGCTTTGTGTTCAGAGGTATTTGAAATCAGCAGACCACCCTGAAATCCAAACAGCTTAGGGACAAAATTTGAAGTATTAGGGAGGAGAGTTGATTTCTTCACAGTAACTATTATCCTAATCACACATTCAGTCTTGTCAGGTGCTTCATCGTATCTGTTATAATATCATATATCTTATTAATAGCAGGGACAGGCAAACAAGATCAGCTGTAACAGTTTCACTTATGTTTTGAGTATTTTGTAGAATCCAGAGGCACGTTTACCTCTGTGGTTGTCCTTTACAAAAAGTATTCCAACTTTGTATGTGTTTCTGTTCCTCTAGCTGTTACCAGTAGTGTTTAGAGGGCAGAATTTGTTTTTTCTAGTAGTGGTAGCTAGTCCAGTATTGCTGAACTTACGGATTTTGATGCCCAAACAAGTGTCAAAAAGTTCATACATCCTTATAAGCTGGGCCTCCTGACCACTGACATTTCTGCCTTGCTCATCAGGGCTCCAAAGGGACTGGGTATCCCTCAGTCCAGCCCTTGGGCATGCCCTGAGACTGACACTTCCTGCTGATGAAGAGAGAATTAATGTAAAATGTCTGAAGAGTCACCGTGTCTGCCCTGAGGGATGCTACCTACACAAGTGGCTTTCTAAATGGACAGGAAATGCAGAGCATAGGTGTAAAATTCCTCCACCTTGATCTCTCCTAATTCAGGCAAAACAAAGAAAGAAGAGCAAGAAGAGCAAAGCTAGAAATAGATTTTATTTCTGGGGCAGCTGCCCTGGGGCACCTGCAGTCAAACTTGCTTCCTCACCTGCCAATACTGAAAGCCCACCATGAAACTTTGAGCACTTAGACGACCAGTGCTTTCTTAAAAGAACATCACTGTGCCTCTGGTTTTATTACCTATGATTGTTCCACGGTGTGTTTGGACTGTAAACAAGTAAACAAAAGCATATCTCACTTTACACCAGAAAAAAAATTTAAGTCATCATTTACAGCCAAAATAATTGAGATTGTGGCTTCTTTAGCACCATCAAAAATTCTTTGATCCATTTCTGTGATTGTCATAGAGGTACAATGATGGCTGGCAAACCTGAGCCGTTGCCCATGTTTAGGGTGACTAGAAGGTAGCTGAGATAATCCAAGAAACACCTGACATGGTCACAAGATTTACTCATCAATTTGCCAGCTACTGTTCTTCCTGAAACCAGATGCCTTATCTGTTCAATGCCATAGAACAGCAAGATAAATACTATTGATGGGCTGAGGCTGGGCACACCGTGTTGATCAGAGTAACCAAGATAGGAGCCTGGAGATCCACTAAACTAATGGCAGGGAGAAAATGAGTCAGGAGAACAGAAATTACAAGGCCTCACTATGCACCTTCTCTAAGTCTCTAAATATTGCTCCTTGTTTCCTAGCTTACCTGGTCTGAACTCATATTGTACATCAAATAGTATACAATTTCTCCAACTATCAGCTTTTATGTAATTCTGACAATTGTTTCTCTCCACCTTGGGAGCTAATGTTCCTATATTCCAAAATAGGACAACACATCAAAGAGTGCTGACCTAACCAACCCTAATGATTCTGCAATGGTATAAATATTCTCCAGACACTCCCTGGCTTTCCAAGTGCAGTGTGCTCATTTCAGGAGCTCAAGGTGACCCCCAGCTGCATGTGACCAGTTTGCAGATTGTTTTTCTAATCTTGTAGCCCTGCTAATCTATCTCACTCAGTCTACACAACATTCTTACTGCTGTAGAGCAAACCTACTAATTAATATTGCCACAGCAAATTAGTAATAGAGGGATGCTTGGATTTCAAGTGGACCAAAATTAAAAAAGAATAGGTGTGAAAATCACATTCAGTCCACTTTGAAACAGCTTAACACTGCTGCTGCTGGTTCACATCCAGAGCCTCCAGAGCAGCAGTTGCCATTTTATTTATTGAAACAAAACCTCATTGTCCTTTGTGTATGTACCATCAAAAAGAAGCAGGGTTTTGTTCCTTTGGCAAATAAAGCTTTTTTTTTTAATCCAGTTAAATCCCTTATTTGCCAAAAGCATCATTTGCTGACCAAAGCAACCTCAGTATCTCCATTGCAATGATACTTTATGCCGAACAGGTCAAGGACTGCTGCCAGCTAACTTCATTGTCACCTTGGTGAGCAGCATCATGGCAAGAACAACCACCATGCCTGTATTCCATGCCTCTCATCCACTTCCCTCCAGAAACCTGTTTCTCTGTGTTGCAAAACTGGTTCATTTTCTTGCAGCATTAATTGTTCCTTCCTCCTTCACTTTATTTCTCACTGTCCTCATTTGCCATCTTCCTTACAGCCGTGCCCTCTCACTGGTGGCACAATTAAGCCAGGGCTGAGGTTGGCAGTGATAGATTTGGCTCTGGTGCTAAGAGGGACAGCACATGGAGCTGGCATTGAGCACTGAGAAGCTGTTTCAACATGTTTCTGTGAAGAGTTTTTTCTGGTTGGGTGACCAGGTACATTTTTTTATAACTTTCTCTGTTTTCTCTTGCACAAAGAGAGAGCTGATAGGTGTGTGTGTTGCTTCTGACAGTGAGATGCAAGAAAGAGAAATCACAGAATTATCAGTTGGAAGGGACCTCTAGAGGTCATCTACTCCAGCTTTCCCACTAAAGCAGGATCACCTAGAGCACATTACACAGGACTGAATCCAGGTGGGTTTTGAATATATCCAGAGAAGGGGACTCTGTGATGGTCCATGTAGATAACTCTGCAATGCAAATAATGTTTGATTTTCAGCCATCTATTTCTGACTCTGTAGGTGGGGAAAGTTGCTTTTTATAATCAGAGCAACAGCAGTCGAAACATTTATGAGATTATAGTTTCTTAAGCAAAACAATGGCAAAAGAATCAATTTAGAGGCACAGCAATCGTGCACTGGATACTTTTTTTTTTTGTCCTAGCTTCTAATGAGATTGCAGTCACTTCTAGGCTCACAGTTGAGTAACCAGGATGACCCCCTTACCCCTCATGCAAATCTAACATAAAATATGATTATTGCCCTGGAAAGATTACAGCTTGACTCTTAGATAAAGAAATTACCATGTTTTAATGTATATAATCCATGCAAGATCAAACAGAGTGCAGAAGGGCTACCTGCATGGAATCAGCAGAGTAGAAAGGACTCCAGTCACTTGCTCTCATAGCATCAGTGTGTATATGCAGATATATTGGAGGGTTTCCACACAAAACCCAATCATCACTGCAAAATAACACATTA
This sequence comes from Heliangelus exortis, assembly GCF_036169615.1. Classification (NCBI taxonomy): domain Eukaryota; kingdom Metazoa; phylum Chordata; class Aves; order Apodiformes; family Trochilidae; genus Heliangelus; species Heliangelus exortis. The sequence goes on along the minus strand of NC_092423.1, from coordinate 11,672,141 downwards.
CTTTGCATCAGCTGGGCTACAGTAATGCTTCAGGTCTCCTCTCTTCTCTTCACTTCTTCAGCTGGAAGAGGTGTCTGAGTTGGCATAGTCATCTCCACCCTTCATACATCTGTTTTGCTCCTTAGTTTCTGTACCCTGTAAACCCCTGCTCCCTCCCACCTGTAAAAAACTTCAACCCAAGACCACTTGTCTTTAAGTCCTGCATCAGGGCTTTCAGAGCATTATTTATGCTAAACACAACTCTTCTGATGGGCATGTTAAGTCTAAATATACCACTCACCTCATTAATAATACTTACAAAAGCTGCAACAATGGCAATAATTACTTAATGAATGGCTGATCTTCATTTATGGAAGGGAATAAATAATTTTAATATCTTAAAGCAAAAAATCTAAGACTGTAAGGCATTTCTCTCAAGTGTATATGTACTTCTCTAATTTAAGTTTATAAGCAACCCAAAACCCTACTTCACCTGAAAACGGGGAAAATAAGAATAGCTAATTTACCTTTATAAAGAGTCTACTGTGATTACAGTCTGTTTAGAGTGGGGTGGACCTGATTTAACCGTCTTATTTCGCTGTGGGCTGCTCCTTTAGTATAGCTGTGAATACTTCATACCATACACATACCCACAGAACCAGCATTTGATTTCTCTGCTTCAGGGTCTAGACTGCTTATTAAACGTGGCTAGTGAGACACAGCATGAGCCCTGCTGACTTCTGCTGGTTAGCATCACAAACCAGCCTTGCCTATCCAGGAACTTGAGGGTGCAGTCTGATTTGTGAAGAATTATTATTTATACAACCCATTATGGTGGAACAGTTTGTACAGAATGATTAGGGCTCCAGCAATGAGCAAAGCAAGATAGTACATGAAAGCTGAATCCCAGTCTGGTGTCATCCACACATAAAATTTCCTTCAAAACCAGACACTCTCGCAGATGTCAGAGTCGCCTTTGTTGCTTTCTGGCTTTGTAAGTGAGCTGGGGACACTTCAGAAAGCTCCCAGCAAGCTGGACCTCATTAAAGCTCTCGCTTCATCCTGGACTTGCATCCTGACATTGTTTATGGCACTTCATTATTTACTACTTAATACAAACCACGATCACTCTGCTCCACTAAATGGAGCTGTAACACAAGTGCCTGGAGTGAATTTTTATTTGGTCAAGTTCCATATAAAGGCTTCTCTGTTTGAGCTGGAGTCTTCCAGTCAGGCCAGACCCACATTCTTTATCTATTTTCATCTGTAGTCATATCTAGGAAGCTTTAATTATGCAAAGAGATTTTTCCTTCTATGTACAGGGTTTTAGCAGCTCACTCCTACAGTTTATTTTACGATTACTACCTCCCTCTTGTGGTCCTTGTGCCAACCACGTGGCAGGGAGATCATTTGGGTACAAGGGGGATACTAACAGCACATGTACCATGGGAGGTGGGCAGCTCTGAGCCTGCAGTTCCCCTGGTGATGATGCTGAGAAGCCCAGCGTCACACACAGCAGAGAGACCCCTCTCTTCCTGCTGAATAAGGGGGAGCATCTTTGATTTATTTTATTGCATCTGTTAGCCTTTAAATAGGGCACTTTAGTAGTTTTGGAGAAAACCAACTGTCTGTCCTGCACCTTTCTCTCAGCTGAACTGCTCATGGTTACTGCAATGTGAAAGGATTATATCCATACGTATACACGCACACACACAAAATAGTATGCATGTCATAAAATTCAATAGGTGGAATATATTTAGGGCTTAATCTTAGGATTGTTGAGAATTAGTGAACAGCAGAATTTAGACTTGTTATAATGGATGTAAAATATAATTTATATGCTTAGACATTTATAAAACCAAACAAAACCAGAGAATTGCCTCGTTCTTTGAGAAAGAAAAGTCCTTTATTGTTCATTTAGTGCTTTCTTTAGATGAACATCTTACATGTGAATTTGCATCTCTAATGGAAGAAAAACTTATCAGAGCAAGGTTGTTTTGTTTTTTTTTTCACATGCCTGATGCATGATGTGAAATTTTTTAAAAAATAAAATATTTGTACAGACTCCTGAGAAACAGAAATTTATAGTCACATGCATATTCGCTGGGCAAGTGGGTAAATTATCCATCTCCTTTCATTAAAAGGTTTTATTCAGTGAAAACAATATTGTTTCAGTCTCATAATACCCATCAGCTTCTTAGATTCAGTTCTGAGACAAATGAAATATTTATGCATTTATAAACCTTTCCTCCTTGACCTTAAATATTTCAATATTGTCTTTAGACAAATTTATGTTGCTTTTTCATCTTTTCTAGCTTTTTAATTGATAAGCCAGTGTTCACTTACAAGGAAACTCACCATTATTTCCTGTTTGTCTTCTGAATCAGAGTAGATATTTGATAGGAAAACATCTAATCATGATTGCACTTAACCTACTTGTCATCACAACCCTTACAAGCATCAGCCATATAATCAAACCTAAATTCAGACAATGGTACCTTAAAATCAGTGCTACACTGAGATGTCAGTCAAATGAGAACATGCTACTCAAGTTGCTCTGATTTGCTGTGTAAGTTCCTTGCGTGATATTTCTTCTCACTCTCTTTATCCTGTTCACCTTTGAAAACTTGAGATGGAAAGAGAAGACTCCCTGAACAAACACAGTCAAATGAAAAAAATGAACAAGCTCTGGGTAGTTAAGAGAAACAGCCTAGGCATCTCATGATTTCTAGATTCTTCTGTTCATTACATTTCATTGTTGACTTTGTATTTTCAGGCGATCTTCTATGAACTGAGTACTATTACTCACAAGAAATAATTACAATCAACTCCTTTCCCTCCTATGTGGGTCATTGCATTATTAGGTTAAACAAGGAATAATGTGAGCCTCCAAGGTCTTGCAGGGAGGGTGAAGTTGGCAACGCTGGCATCATTTATTGTTTGATAATTAGTTTTTATCCAAATCAGCTCTGCCCTATACTTCTGAGGAATAATCCTCTCAGGGATATTGGAAAATAAACTCATTAATCCTGAATCAGCCCCCTCTTTTCTTCCACTCTCCTTGATACACACACAAGTCATTCTTACCCTCAGTGCCTAATGACCCTTCTACATTCATCATATGGACAACAGTTGATGAGAGCCCCCCAAAGGTACTGTTAGGACTGGTCATTCCAGAGAAACAGTATCCAAGGGAGGTGCTGAAACTGAACATGAGAAACTGAACCCTTTGCAAACTGCAGCAGTGGCCATTGATGTGCAGCAGCCAAAGTACCTGAGTTAGAAAAATAAAAGAGAGCAGTGGTTGATAACACAGCAAGTTTAAAGTTCCTTGAAGGCTCATGGTTATGGCAGCAGTGAAGGGCAGATGACCTAACTGATGTGACCCAGAAGATGCAAGTAAGAGGCATGATGAAAGCTTTTGTGTCTAAGTAGCAGCAATTCAGATGAAAATGGAAACAGCTGCTAAAACTGTTCTCCGAGCCAAAAGTTAGCAGTTGCACCATTTGGAAAGTGCTATAATTCAACCAAAATATTGTCCTAAAATAATACTTGTAATAGCTCGTAACATGATAACACGGAGAGAAGAGGAATAGCCCGTGAGGGTCACCAGTCTGGGAAACACCTTCACAGATGCTAAAGGTAGTTACCAGTTCCCACCCAATAAAAACAAAAAAAGCCCTGGCACATTCATTCCTATGGATCATAAGGATCCATGGGCTTGCAGCTCAGGCCAAGGATTTTACTGTTCTCAACCAGGACTGACAGCACACTAGTACACTGTCATATTTTGCTGCTTTTTGTGGCATTGCAGGTTCTTTTGGTGGCCAGCTAAAAGGCAATCAGGACTTTTTCTATATAGAGTTACATGGATATTACCAGAAAAGCAGTAATGTGTTCTTGAAGCAAAGATACCTTTGCCCATTTTGTGCTTGTCTTCTTCAAAAATACACCCTGCTGATCATAATTCATATGCATGTATCTGGTTCTCAGAGAGATGTGTACAGAGTATGCTTTGGGTTAGGATAGCTATCAACATATGCACTGGTAGGTGGTAGGTGTGTGGTATGGCTGGAGGACTCTGTGGACTGTATTTTCCCTTCCACTCTGTGCAGGCTACTAATTACAGAGCATAGCAATACATCTTTAAAATTATTTATTTGCTACATAGTGAGATTATTTTACTCAAACTCACAAAAAGTTCTGAAAAACAAAACCACAAAATCTTACCATATGAACCCTTAAGTAGAAACTATTTTTCCCTTTTTTTTTTCTTTTTAATGTAGGATACTTTTGGTCACAATCATAATAATCCTACTGATGAAAGATGCCCTCTGCTTTTCCAGGGCAAGAATGTTCAGCTGCATGTTTTACATTTTGACTTTGAGGGAAATCAAAGCACAAGAGGGATGAGATTGCTGCTGTCACCATGTCCTGGAGAACACTGGCTGAAAGAAATGAATAACATTCCCCAAAACACTGACAAGCTATACAGCATAAATTTTCCTTTAAATCCTGTATTCACAAAAAAAGAAAGTAACATCACTTACAGATTTTTGAGTCTTTGATGTAGATATTTTGAAATTTTTCCCTCTATATAGGCGAGAGCCTAAAATGAATGCGAATTTTCAGAAAATTGCATCTTTGCCTACGTCTTTGCTTCGACATTTGTGAACTTACATGGATCTTAGATCTTAAACCACCCCCCTCTCAAAAAGAGAACAAAAGTATATAGAAGTACAGTCTCCCTTATACATCACAAATGAAGCAAACAAACCAAACTCGAGAGTCCTTACAGGCAGACTAACATCCCTGCCATGTAAATGAGCTGAAATCAAGCAAACATTCTGCTTCCTCGTGGCAGAGCAGGAGCCAGTTGTGCAAATCCAAGGGATCTGTTGGGGAGACCTCGATAACAACAGGTGACCAGATAAATGCCAATGAGGCTGAACTGCACAGCAGGAGAAAAAGAAACATTGCAAAGACAAGCTGGAAAAAAAAATATAAAGGGCTTCCAGGCTGCCTTTGACAGAAATTGATTTGAGCAAATTAAACAGTTGTGCTGTTAGCAACTATTTTTTTTCCTTCTCCCTTTCAAAAAATGTGATGTCAGTGGGAAGCCAGTGCAGGCACTTTCTTTTCCTTGGCAGTGGGATTTGCATGTGAGCAGGGCTGCTCCCAGCTGCAGACATGAGGAGCACCTGGTGGGGTCAGGAATAAATAGAAACTTCAATATGGAAATCATTCCATTCAGGACCTGAAGACATTCTTATGGGGGCTGAGAAGCAAAACTGACACCTTGAGTGAAAATCAGGAAAAAAACCCAGGTCTGGGAAAGGAGGTGATGTAGTTACAGCACAGTCCTGAAATGAAATCCTTGCACAGGTACACAAAGGGAAATGCTCTGATGGGACCTGGGAGCTGTGCTTTGCTACCCATGCCACGTACTGTATTCTGGGAGCTTATTTCTTTGCATGTATACTTACTAGCATTACAAATTCTCAATGTCCTTTTTGTGGCTGGGAAATTAAGGTGAGTAACTGAACCAAAATAAAGTAAATTTCCTCTGGTATATTTAGGCATGAAGCCACCAAAGAGTAGGGAAAGCTAATACCTTTATTCCATATTCCACATGCACAAACCAGAGCAGAATTTGAACCTGTGGATTTGTAACAAATAAAATATCAAACTTACCCTGAAATATGTTGCAGCTGTTTCTTATTCCATCATGCAGCTGATAAATAGCTAATCTCTGGTTCAGGCCTCTCTATTTAAATAAGCTCAGGAAAAAGTTTATCTAACTCTGACTGAACTACTTCAGCTGAATATCCTTAGTTCACTGCTTCTGGCCCCTATTAAATGCAATTCAGATAAAGTCTGTTTTCTACTAGTATTTGTTTCTCTTTTGACAAAGTTAATATCTGCTCCTGCTGAAAGCTCTCAGAATGGAAGTTTACTGAAAAATACATTATTTAGTAAGCATAACTAGGCATCACTAATACTCAGACAGAGGATTTCTTCTGTGTTAACTGTTCACAAATACATTGCTCTCTGGGCATTGCTCTCCCCACCATTAAAACTGATGATTTTGCAGATCTGGGACAGAAAAAAAAAAAAGAAAAAGGGGACTACAACCTTCCCTGGAGCACAGCAGACAAGCAAGGGCTGTGAGACACCCCCTGTTTGCTGCATTGCTTACTTGCCCATCTGCTTCACAAGCTGCCTTTTGCCCCAGCAGTGCTGGGCAGCTGCCAGCCCCACACCCAGCCAGCCCCACTCCCCTGCCACAGCTGCCCATGGCACAGGGTCACATGCAGCTTCCAAAGTCCTCAGCCTTTATTGTTTTTCCTGGATCTCATTGTTCTGTTGCTGGTTTCTGATTTCCCTCCTGACACTCGTGTTATTAGACACCATCTCCTCACTCCCAGTGTGCCCCATCCAGACAGGAGTGTAGAATCACAGAATTTTTCTAGTTGGAAAAAAATTTTAAGATCTTCGAGTCCAACCATTGACCTAACACAACCAAGTCCAATCCTAACTAAACCATGACCCCAAGCATCACATCTACATATCTTTTAGATGCCTCCAGGAATGGTGTTTCAACCACTGCCCTGTTCCAGTGTTTAATTACTCTTCCAGTGAAGAGGTTTCTTCTACTATCCAATCTAAACTTTCCCTGTTGCAACTACTTATTCTTGTCCTATGGCTTGTTACTAGAGAGAAGATAACAACCCCCACCTTGTTAAAACCTCCTTTCAGGTAGTTGTAGGGCGTGGTAAGGTCTTCCCTCAGCCTCCTTTTTCTTCAGGCTAAAGAATTCCAGTGTCCCTCCGATGCTCCTCATAAGACTTGTAGGCTGGAGCTGGTAGAAAGAAAACATCTATGAGAACAATTTAGCAAAATTTAGGTTAAATGTTAGGTGCCCCATCCTTGTGATAATCATTTGCATTAGAGCACATAACCACAGCTGCACTTGCAGTGAATTGACTGTGATCTGCACAGAGGCACAAAATCAAGTGCAATAATAATATGCGTGTGTGAAAAGCAATGTGATCACTACCTAATTAATTAATAACTGGTTACAAATTAAAAGGGGAGTATTTGGAGCTAAATATGTCCTTGACAACATTAGCAGGACTGGTTTGGCACTGATTGTATTTTACAATAAGACACATAAGTGCAAATAATTGCTTCCACTACATCATGGAATTAGTTCCATGACAGTTCAGCTGATTACTTCAAGGTCCTGTCTGCATTTTGTATCTGCAAGATCTGCTACCATTTTGCACATTGCTAGCCAGTAGCAAAACAGTCTTGTCTGTTTACATGTATTGCATGTAGTGTAGCAGGAGAAGCAGAATCAATACTGTAGATATAGTCAGTACACCCTGCCTCACAAGGGTTACCCTGCTCAGAAAATACCTAATGAAGACTTGAGGTAATGAGCTGAAACATCCTGAAAGTAATTCCTAGCAGCACTAAAGACAATAATATAACTTTCCCTGACATGGGTAATTCTCTGCAGACTGAGGGAAGCATAATTTTTCTGGAAGGGAGTTTTGTGGTCCACTGAGAGTTTGAGTGAGATATGGGATATACCTTATGAGTGAGGAATGGCTCGTAACTCAGGAAAGGTGGAACCTAAATGAAGTCACAGAGGTCATTCTTATTTTATCACAGGGGTATATGTGCCCTATATATCACTCAGCTATTTCATATATTTAGTTACTGTACAACAAATTGTTCATGTTTTGTTTTGGTTGGTTTTTTCATTTTGTATTTCGTGAGCACAAAGCTTTTAAAAAAATTTAAAATAATTGCAGTGGAAGCATTTGCCCTGTCAGTCCAAAGCTAGGCTTCCTTGCAGATAAGTTTTTGAAATATATTTGAACTCTGTTGTTCGTATAGGGTACGGAGCTATCGGTTAAATATTTTTGTTCTCTTTCAGTATGTTTTTTTTTTTGCTGCTGCAGTGCATATGCTAAAAGGGTCAACAAAGCAGAGAAGTTTGCCCATCCTTTTATCTCCCTTCATGGTAGCAGCCATTCACGTGATGTGAATTCAGAAGAGATTTCCATGCATGTTTTCAGACAGCTTTCTTGTATCAGCTTTCTGTTGCTCCTAATAATCTTTGAGGCTGTTCAGCTGTTCTGGATAGTAGCAGATATCTCAAGACATTCATTTTCTAGATCTATGCAATATAAAAGCGGGGATGTGTAGAAGCAAGAACAACCCAAACCAGCCCTGAAAGGGGGGCAATGCAGTTACCACTAAGGCAGCCACCAGTGGGCCAGGCAGCGTGTTGGCAAGATACCCCAGTGTCTCCTTTTGGTCCTGTTTCTTCTCTTTTTTACAGAGGGGGCCAGCGAGTCCTCTTTTTTAGAGGTATGAGTCTATTTGAGCCTGCAGAGTCACAGAGGGTGTAAGAAGAATCTTGATCTTAGTAAGCTGCTAGATGCATGTTATCAAACTATTTCTTAATTAAAGCCTACACAAGGAATTCAAGTGGTCCAATCATGATATTGCTATGGCTGTGATCTGAAACAAGTTTCAATATGGTACATCTTAATTTGTTCAATTTGTCTGGGAGACAGCTGGAGTTTTTCACATAAAATTGAATTCTTCAGGGTGGGGTGGAAGTTGTGGAAAAATACGGGGATCTGGTGGCCTCGTAAAGCACCTGCTCAGTATCAGGCAGGAATCCTTTTGCTGGCAGGACATCACTGACCCAGAATTCAAGTGTACCTCAGGTTTGGCACCACCAAGCTCCACCTGAACTGAGCACATGAGCTCACAGCAGGGTAGGCCTGGCATACAGACCCAGACCTTGTGCAAAAGCCACTCCTGACATGTCTTGGCAGCTTTGGACTCCTGCACCAGCCTTGAGAAGGCTGGAAAAAGAGTGCAGGCATTTGCTGCAAGCACAGCATTGAGGGGACAGCAGAGATGTGCCACTCCAGAGGCATGAAGTCTCTCTCTTGGGTCAGCCTGGCTGCCATGGACATCCCACACTTTCTGTAGAGTTGCGTATTGCACAGAGAGGTCTGGTTTTGGTAACACACATGTGGAAACTCTAGCATTAATTAGCTGTCAATATAGGAGTACACAATACAAGAAGGAGGCAAATGTCTTTGCGTTTGAGCTTCAGAGTACTAAATTTTTTCATGTAGAAAATTATTCTCTCATGAGATCTGTGGGCCCCTTCTTGCTTTATACTCTACAGAACAGAGTAGTAAATGATGTTACAGTTACTACTGGGTCAAAGTCCCAATGATCCAGGGTAATCAGGCAACATTACCGAGTTCCTTGTGGATGGCCAGGATGAGCACATGTGTCAGTCTGTGAGAAGACTGGAAAGGACAAAATGAGGGCAGTCATCTCAGTGCTTGATTGGTGGGGAGCAGGCAAGAAAGAAACATTTTTCTTTTGTTTGCACCTGTGTTGGTATCCCAAAAATTATCATCTGAGTTTAAGAGCATTCCAGTAACAGCTGTGAGCAATTTCATGTTTTCCAATGCAGTGTGTTTTTAGTTCAGAGGACTATTAGAGATGCTAACAAAATTATTTTTCCTTTTCTCAACTAGTAACATAATATTCAGATATGTCATTGTTAAATTCTGCTTTTTATCTAACATCCTTGGTTCTGATTTCTGTGCAGCTTCATTAGGAAAAAGCAGAAAACTGAGAAATGTTTGCTAAGAGGTTCAGCTGTAAACTGGGAATGCAGTAAGTCAAATGTCTCTTGATGAGTCTACTATGGTACATTTTTATAGGATAGATGGGGCAGGTGCTAAAATCCTTACTTAACAGCACTGAAGCCAAGCAATGTTGATTAAACAGGAGCATGTGTTGTGTTTTCACAGCTATGAAGGGGTTTGCAGCTTGTTAGAGAAAGGGGGCAGTCTGTAATGCTTTGAGAGGTTTGTGTGCAAGATTCTGAGAGATGAATGAGCCAGTGTTAGGAGAAAACTGAGTAAGTGGGTGTACTGGTTTTGGCTGGGATGGAGTTAATTCTCTTCAAAGCAGTTCATATGGTGTTATGTTTTGGATTTGTGACCAAAACAGAGTTGATAACACACCACTATTTTAGATGTTGCTGAGCAGTGTTTACACAGCATCAAGATCTTCTCTGTTTCTCACACTGCCCCACCAGTGAGGAAGCTGGGGGTGATTAAGAAACTGGGAGGGGACCAAAGGACATTCAATAAAATATGACATCATGCTTAGCAAAACCAGCTGGGGGACATTCAAAGTTAAGTCATTAATGGTAGAGCTGTCCTCACCTCAAACCATGAGTTTTCTCTTGTTTACCCTTCTCTCTCTCATCCAGCTGGGAGGGAATGAGCAGCTGAGTGGAACAGAGCAGCATGCTGGGGTTAAGCCACAACAGTGGGTGACACTGGGAAATGACTGTGGGTATTATCTGAAGTTGTCATTTATGGATCTACATTGACATATTGTTTTCCATTGAACCCAGTGTCAAAATTTTTTGTGGTACACGTTTCACATCAGAGGACAACATTTAGAGAATATTCAGAGAGGAAAAGACTGAGATACTACAGTTTAAAAACCACATTGATGACTGTTCTGGAATAGCTGCCTGGTTTCCATTCATACCTTGAGGGACTAATCAATAAAGCATAATTATCTCCTCTGGTTATAGAGTGATGCTTGTTCTCAGCTTGAATCGAGAACAATTGAAAGGCCGTCTGAAGAAGACCTGAATGTATGTGTCAGGATCAATTCAGAGTTTAAATTGCTTAGAATGGCTTTTTAATGTTAATGCAGATACCTTTGAGTAGCCCAGAGAGACAGTGACAAAAAAAGTAACTGGCTGTGTCACCAGCTACTTTTGCTTTTGGAGTTTAAAGTGTTATTGTCAACTGGAAATCTAAGCAAGGAAAGAAGCATAGCACTCAATACGGCACTTTGCATCTTGCTGCTGCAGCTTGTGATTGTTTTGCTTATTTTAGCTTTTTTTGTCACTGATTACTGTTGAAAAATGCAATATTTTGAATTAAAAAACAAAAAAATCCCCCAAGCCCCCCAAACACCCGTTTTTGTGTTTGACCATCCTCATGGGAGGGGGAGGGAAGGGGGAGGGGCGAAGTAGTATTTTCTTATATTTAGATTGAATTTCAGGGTTTGTTTTTTTTCATTTTGTACCCATTGCCTCTAGTCCTGTCTTTCCCAGGATCTTCCTTCTTGCCTTTCTTGAAGATAGGAGTGACATTATCTTTATCCCACCCTTCAGAAACTTGGCTATGAAGTTCCTGTTCCATGAACAGGAGCAGGATAGAGCAGGGTTTGGAAATCCGGAAAACCAAAATTCATTTGAGTTTTCTCTATGCTGCAAGTTATTGAACTAATTTCAGGAAAAGCTGTTGCAAAGTTTTCGTTATCAATGCTCTGCTGGAAGCTGAATGAGGACATCAAAATGGTCCCTTCTTGCTTTAAAATCTTTCATTTTGAAATTACTCATCATTCTGTCAAGTGAAAAACCACTGACACAAATACAACAACTATTGTGTAAGTTGCTCATGTCCCTCTAACAATTATTTAATAGTCTTAAACATTCTTGTTAATAATGTGTGGCAGACAGCTGTGGTGGGAATGCTTCATGATTGCTCCTTATGCAATATCATGCTGGGATTGCAGACCCAGGCTTTGGTGTTTACGTTATCTGTACTTCACTTCAGACATGTTTTATTATAGTACTTTAAAAAGGAGAATGGAACATTTTATCATATTTTCCTGCCAAACCCCTTGTGTCTACTTTTTTTTCTTAAATAATTGTTTTTATCATCTATCTTCTCCTGTGTATCACAGTGCTATCTTCACCTGTTAAGGGAAAAAACGAATGGACTTACAACGTACACCAGACTGACAGCAAATCATAGTGTGGATGTTCCCTTCAGGATGACAGCTATACCCTAGATAGCAGAGTGACTAAATAACTCATTGTGAGAAACTTCTTCTCACAGACAGTTGTTAAATTGAAGGTATTACCAAAACACAGAACGTAAGAATTATTGCTTGCTCGATGGTCATTTTTCTTTAGGTAAGGATATTCACCTTTTTTTTTTTTTTTTTTTTTTTTTTTTCCTTCTGTAAGAAACAAACTGAAATAACCACTCCAGTCCTCAGCAGCATTACAGCACCATTATGGTTTCTGCTGACCTAGAATTTATTCTCAGTATAAATCCCATTTTCTGCCACATGAGTCTTGAGATCATTTGAGGTTCATTTGTTGTCCAGGACTGTTAGGGGGAAAATAATTTTTAATGTATTTGAGGACTGATCCTGACTTTTTTAAAATTTACAGTAGAGTGACATAAAAAATTAATCATTTCGGATGCTTTCTAGTATTGTTCTTTAATTCCTGTAGCAAAGAAGTAAAGAAGTTAGATTTCAGTTTGAATTTGAGGTCTTGCTAATATTTAATGGAAAATTACTATGGCACTCTGTAGATTAGAATCAACACATTTGGATTAATGTTTACATTTATTTAGAAAAGTGCTGGATTTTTCATAGTGAATTAATACTCTGAAAACTTTACTGTATATCAATACAATACAAAAACTTGAGTATCTCCTGTACTCTGAAGACCACCAAGTGTTTTGTTTTACTAGAAGTCCAGCAGCAGATCAGTAACGCAGATGAACAAATCTACCTATTTTAAGCTTGGTGTTGACATGATAGAAGAACAAGAGTGAGCACTTAAAAATGGAAGAAAAAGCAACTGCAGAAGTGCACTGGAATCCACTGGAGACAAAGGCAGATGAGTTACCCCTGACACCCAGTCTGAAAGTCTTCTGAAGCCTTTGCTTTGGAGCAAGGACTGGATCCCTGCTGCCAGCAGAGCTGGGCATTGCTGAGGAGCTGCTGTGAATGGCAGTGCCACTAACAAGGGTCCAGGGGAGGTGGCCTTGCTACAGGTCCTGCACTTGTAATGGTCCACATAGTGCAGCTATAGGGAGGAAAAATGTGCTTTTAAGCATATTTCCAACACAGAGTCCACTGCAGGCTCAGGCAGGTCTTTGGCATCATGCACAGCTGACTGTGGGCTCTGCGATTCCCTCTGGCTCCCTCCCCATACCCATGCCTCCTTCCCCAAAAACTGGATAAATTGGACTCCAATCCAGACCACTACCTGACAGGGGAGTGCTACATATTGGACAGAGTCTGCTAGGTCACTAATTAAAGTCTAGCCCTGTTTATTACTGAAAGGAAGACTCTGGTTAAGGTCTTGCTGCATAGCATCTCATGTTACATCATCAAGATGGAGATTCCCTTTTTCCAAGGAGTCATGTGGAAAAGATGAGGGGTAACAGGTACAAGTTACAGGTACAAGTTACTGCTGGGGAGATTCCAACTGGACATGGATGGAAAATGTTTCATAATGTAGACAATCATTAGAATGGTCTGCCCTGGAAAGTGGTAAATGGCCAGAATGGGACACTTTAAAGAGTCAACTGGACAGGGTGCTGGACCATCGTGTCTACACCATGCTTTTGCTGAGGAAGCTTGGAACAAATGATCCTTGAATATCTGGTATTCCATGATTCTATGATTCTGTGATGATCTGGATTTAGCCAGGTTCTGTTCCTGTAATATGCCCCGTAATATGCTGGTTCAGCAGTGCCAGTATGTAGAAATGAGAAGGGATAGGAAGCAGTTTTCCACCGTTTGAGCTCTTGTGCTTGGAAGGTGTCTCCTCCACAGACAGTAGGAGAGCTCACACTGGGCAGCAGACTTTGTTTCATCAAGTTAGTGCTCAAACACACAAAATCCTGCCCAGCAGAATAGCTGGAATCACTCTCTGGGCTAACCAAGTCTTGTCAGCCCAATTCCTGCTTTCCGGAAGATTAAATTAGGATTGACCCTTGCCTAAAAAAGAAACAAGAAGGACATTCCTGTCTTCCTGCCATCTAGCAAGTACATGACAGTAACATGGCCATACATGGGTTTGCACTGACTTAGCTTCACAGAGTTTAAGAGCTGCTTTAAATTCAGCACATGCAGGTTTCCTGTGTGGAAAAGACTCAAGTCTATAGGGAATAGACCTCTGAAACCTTCCTCTGTGCCAGACAGTGGGAAATTCTGTGACACTGAAGGAAGGGGCTACACAAGGTGCAGGTCAATGCCAAGTCAGACCAGCTAGATGATTCTTTCTCACTCCCTTTTCACACCATCCCCTCATTTTAAATTTTTTTTTCCAGATAACAGTGCTGAAATGACATCGGAGTCCTAATTTCAGCTGCAAAGATTAGGGACAGAGAGAGATTGAGAGGACTGTTTGCAAAACTGTTGAGAACATGGAGCAGTCCAAGTGTAAAATCTATTCACCTTCATTTTATGCTGCTGATGGGTGTAATAAGAAAATATTTTCCATTCATCCATCAAAGAAGTTAGAGCTATTTACACATATAAATGCAGAATGCACAATGTGATTTGGCATGAAAGCTCTCATCACTTGCATTTCAGATGTAACCTACTCGTAGCTCCACAACTGGCAGTGTAAGACATCTGTCTCGAGTGCAGACTGATAATAAGTATCATGAATCTTCCCTCCAGACCCCAGAGCACTTTCCAGACAAGGGGTTTCATTTGGCCTGGGCTTTCATGCAAGGCTTTCACAAGGCAATTCCATGTGCAGAAGAGCTCACTGCACCACACAAAGACAGCCACTTCTGGGGGGGTGAAGTACTTGAACCAGAGCCTTGCTGTTGGGACAACTGTCTTTTTCCTTTCCAGAAATACTTGAGCCAGGAAAAGATAAATGGGGACAGAAATGTCATTATATCATTAATGTCCAGACAAAGACAGAGGACATGCTCTGTGAAACTCCTTTGTAAAATTTGTGTGATTTCATCACGCTTTTAAGGAAAAAAAAAAAAAAAGACATCTGCTGCTCCAGCACACTGCAAAACACAACAAACAGAGAATTACAGAAAAGCACGGAATAGTCTTTTTGATGTGTGGAAGAGGAAAAAAAAAATAAATCAGTAGAAGAATCAGCACCCATTTGTAGATGGGGGGTCATTTCATTTCCTTATATCCATAATAATATTTTCTTTCTTATTGCAACACTAACAGGGAGAAATATCTTAAGTCTTATATCGTGGCATTAACCAGATGAAAAACTGCTTAATTCTAATTGATTTTGCTGAATGCCAGGTGTACACATACACATACACATACCCATAAGTGTAATTACAGAGGGATAGAGAGGCAATTTTGCAAGATTTTAGGGTAAACTAACTTTCTAAAATAAACCTCAAAAAACATCTTTTTTTAAATAAAAAACTCAAACAGGAAAACAAATGTTAAAGTAGCATAGAAATAAAAGATTGAATATATATACCTTCCAGAAAAATTTCTAAAATTATCAGAAATGTTCCATAGGTCTCATCAGTTACTGTTTAATGGGAATTTTTTCATTGCTGACACTGGAATTTGATCTGGCCATATTTACATAGATAGATAACATTTGAAGAGGGAGAAAAATACTTTTTTTTTTTTTTCAAGATTTTCAGGTTTTGATCTTTTTTTCATAGAACCATAGAAAGGTTTCGGTTGAAAGAGATCTTAAAGATCATCTGGTTCCAACCCCCCTGCCATGGACAGGGAGACTGTCAGGAGATCAAGTTGCTCAGAGCCCCATTTTCTGTCATAAATTTAACAGAAATTTATGGAAAATTATTTTTTCCTTGACAGCTGTGAATATAAAATTCATTATACTTACAGTTTTGAACAAATCCTAGTTGAAATAAATGCTACAAAGTAAAGTTCATATACAGTGAAAACCTCTAGCATTAATTACTCCTGAATGTTTGTGAGTAACCAAAATCCTGACATAAAAGCTGTAATTTCTATGCAAAGTATATAGGATGATTGAGTTATAATTAAAATGGTAATTATACCCTTAATGCTCTGTATTTGACTTTTCAAAAAAATGTTATGCTCTGAGAAAAGCTATTTAAAGATCAGAGAAAAGTGTTTGAAAAATGAATGTATTCAAGACATTCTAGATCTTTTAAAATCCAGTTATTGATTTTTACATGCTTTCATGTGTAGTCTGAAACATTTTCTTCATTTATTTTGGTCGATGGAAATAATAAAAAACCATTGGAACGTGAAAAGCTTAAATGAACGCAATATTCTCCAAGTTGATATTTAACACGATAAATATTTGAAATGTTGGAGAGCAGGCAGCAGCATTCACTTGCTGACTAAAAGCCTGGCCCTCCTCCTCTGAACTGGGTGACACCAAGGAAAGAGCCGGTGGGAATTCAGCCCTTGCTGTTCGTGTCCCCTGCACCCTGCACGGCACAAACACGACATTTGCTTTGATCCTTCATTGACTCCTTAGAATTAAAACAAGAGCACCTAAAGCTATACATCAAATGTCAGGAGTGGCAGCCCGCTGGAACCGTATCAATCTGTGATGATGGATGGTTTGCTGGGAGCTGGACAGTGGCAGCGGTGACAGCCCTGGATGCTTTGCCCTCCACCCCACTGTGCTTGCACCCAGAGCTGTGGGAAGGGATGGGAGAACCATGGCTACAGACTCAAAAGAGGACTGTGCAGCAGGGCAGGGCCATTTTCTGAGTACTGCCAAGATTGTTTCATTCAACCTATGTGCACTTGCTTTCCTGACTAATTAGTATGTCCAAAATTACAAGCACCTTTATTCACTTTAGAGTTGGTAAAGTAGTCCCTTTTGCTGCTCAAGTAAGCACTCCTCTGAGACAGGCAAATGAGGGACACATTAAGCTAAAAAAATTTACACAAACATCAGAAAAGTTGTGTAGTCTTAGAGACTTGGTAGTTTTGTAGAATTATTCACAAAAAAAATCCTTTGCCTCCACCCTCTATTTATCTTTGTATCCATAACTTACCTTGGACTTCAGGACTTTTCATTCTTATTAATCTTGCAGATTTATTTGCAATTTTTTCTTTATGTCCCACAGGAAAAAATGCATTAGGGAGGTTTAGGGTCAGATTTCTGAAAGTCTGAAATTTCCGTAAAATGCGCACTGGTGATTTCATAATTTCTAGCTAGTTTTCTCTAGCATCAAAAGGGGGAAGAACCAGGAACTTCATTTTTTCTGATCTATTTTCTGCTCTATTCCACCCATGGGTGACGCTAAGGACCTCTAGGCAGACTCTGAAATTGGGATAAAGCTGAAAAGCCACTGAAAGAAACAACTGAAATAAATGAGCTTAGTTTTTGTTACATGTGGCCACTCCTCATTCAGTACCTGATCCAAAGCCAGGACTTGAATTCACCTCACTAAGTTGATAGTCCTCCTACTAACCCACAGTATTCATCCATTTGCAAAAAGTCTCCCAGCTGATGGCAGGGCTGATCACATTTTCCAGTGTACACATTAAATAACATCCTTGGCTTGATGTCTGGCAGGTCATGTTTGCCCAGTGTCCACCTGTACCTGTAAAGCTTAAGATCCATCCATCTTCTCTAAGAGGACTTAGAAATGACTGAAATGACTGCAGGAGGAAAAAAAAAAAAAAAGAAAAAAAAGAAAAAGAAAAAAAAGAAAGGTGCAAGGGGAAGGAGGGAAGGAATTTGTATGTGATAACAAGATAAACCTTAGTAAAGAGCATCTGAGGGTGGTTCAGAAGAAATAGTTATAATCAAGTAGTGTGTAAAAAGAGTGGAGAACTCTTGGAGGAAAGGCAGGGAACAGGGATTGTTGGCTGTCATCTTCTCTTGCTTTTTTGCAAGAAACATTTGTTTCCCATTGACTGGGTCTGTTTCAATATCCCATCCCTTGTTTCAGAGGGTGGTTTATAGTCTGACTGCATTCCATAATTGAGAACTGCTATTTGCAGTCCCCCGCAGTAAGTTCTGAGTGATTGATTTTTAGTCATTGAGATTTTTAGAAATAGTACTAGTTAGCAAAAGGCATGTTATGGGTATACATCAATGCCAGTTGGCCTGAAAAAATGTATTGGTAGGCATCACTGATAGCCATTAGCTGTTCCAGATTTCTACAGATATAGACTAAAATTAACTGCACAAGCAAATTTTTTAAAAGCTTTGCATAAAAAGTTATACTCCTGAAATAGCAGAAATGTTCCACTTTTAAAGACACAGGAAGTCCAAACCACAACTTCCTTAAACAAAGGTAAATATTTCTATGGATTTCTCCAAGATTTGGCTCAGATTCTGAATTCTTTCCATATATAATACATTAGCAGTCTGGTATGGAGACTCTGAGGGGGTAGGGTAAGAGAATTATCAGTGATGGTGGATTTAGAAGTTGGCTTTCAGTCTTTATCACTAGAAAGAAAATATGCTAGATGGTAGTCTTGGCCATGTCCAATTGGACCAGTCACAAGAAATGGATATAGCTCACCCAATTCTCACCGAGGATTTGAGCAGCTGTGGCTCCTTTACCAAAACTGGCATGAACGTGTGCCAGCCCCTAATAATTATTTCTTTCTTTTTCATTTGGGGCTAGTCCATGCCATTTGATCTGGATTTTATATCTGAGGCTTTCTAAAGTTCTCAAAGTAGATTGTGTTGTTCTCCCTTTAAGGGACTTTGCTAATCTCTTAAAAGGTTTTTAGAAACGTTTGGGATATGAATTCCCCTGGGAAAGAATAAGATCACGATCTCAGTGGACTCACTCTCCCTAATTCTGCATTATGTAGAATACATGTGAAGTTGGTGCAAGCTGCAAAAACATTTATTTCACTTTTGCCAGGCACTGAATTAGAAGCAGCCCTTGGGCTCCTTAAACCTACATAGGCCATTTTCTCCTTAAAACAAGTTGCCCTTCATGACCCTGGTGTTGCTGGCTGTGATGATGGGGGCTTATGCCCAAGCATCTTCCCAGAAGCTGCTACTGACAGATGATGTACAATTTATCTGCTGTATCTTTCTGGTGGGACTGTGTGTTCCTCCCTGCAGAGCTCGTGGCTGTTAGTTTGCTACCAGCCAGTACACAAAGCAACTGATATTGGAGTCACACGATAGAAAGTGACTGTGCTCCCTCCTGCAAGGTGTGACAGCTCATCCACCTCTCAGCCTTCACAATCAAGAAGGCAAAATTATCGTATTAGCCCGTTTTTTTTAATACAGAGAAACACAGATGGGAGGATGGCTTTGTAGCGTCATCTACTGTTGTTGATCATGTTGAGAAAATGGTTTTATAGCTGAATTTCATCTGCAAAGGAAATAGATGCTCATTTTGTCTTTTTGATGTGGATGAGCTGTCCCTTGTTGCTGATGTCCCAACACCATAATGGCAACGCTTCACTTTGCCACAGAGATTTCCATACTGAAGCCATGAGAGAGATGATCTCTGGAGTACAGCAGAAAGATAAATGCAGGTAGAGAAACTGAGGTGCAAGAATCTGGTAGCTGCTTCAACAGAACTGTAGCAACTTCTGACCGGGTTTGTCATGGCTATATGAAAAAACATTAGAGATTTACATCCTTGGCATCACATTATGTAAAAGAACAACTTTACATCTAGTTTGGGCTGCAGAGACTGAGCTCTTCAAGGGCCTGCAACCATTTACCTGCATAAGTCTGATACTTAAAAACCCAAGGGAAGCTCAGGTTTATTCCTTTTCTGTGGTGTGACAATGTGTTCCCTCAAACACCTCCCCGTTTTGTATCCTGAGAGATTTCCCATCATCCTTGCCTTTCAAGAGATCTTTGAACCCCTTAGGTGAGAGTTTGTTCTATGTTTGGGGGGGGGGGGGGGTTCAGTTCTATCTGCACAAAAATATTACGGACAAAATAACAGTTGTAAAGTTATGACATGACATGGTGATGTTAACAGAGATGTTAAAGTTCAGAAAGAGAAAAAAGGGGTAACACTTCTGCATCCCTGTTGAAGCCAGTGTTAGTCTTCCAACAGTTAAACCCTGTATGTGCTAAAGAAACCATAAAATACATGACACATGGAATAGATTATAGCAAAATAGTTGTTGAGATGTGTTGGAAATGTCAGCTAAAAAAAGCCTCCTTAAACACCTTAAAATATATAAAATGGCAATCTACAATTTGGTATGACATATGCGCATATATATATATATATATATATATATATATATATATATATATATAAAGCACGGTACAAAATACAGCTGTACCACATCATTTTAGCCAGCAAGGGTAAGACTCTCTCATTCTGTTTGTTTTCCAGGTCACAGGGTCTGTGATAATTTCATTAGCTGTTGAAATATGTTTTTACTGTGTCCAAGGACAATGTTAAGTGCACAGGACTCCTGTTATTGGCAGTGAAAATTAATAGCTGGGACATTTCCATTGGATCTGAACATTTCACTACAAAAGCACAGGATTGCAATGAATGTGGAGTTAAATGGGATTTAGGAGAAGGGATTTTATTCTGTTTTCTGGTGTAAGGAAATCACTTTATTCTGATCGCTTACTACAGATACCTATTCACTGTCACTACAGCACTGAAACTGAAGGGACAGACAACCCATTTCACCTGCTGCTGATAGTCAGTAGAGCTGGGCTCCCTGTATGGGTAGAGGAAAAAAGTAGTCTCTTATGAGAAGAGGTCACCAGAGCCACCTCAGCCATCAGTCAGGGGTCTTGCATGACTCCATGGACTAACTACCAGAAATTAGGGTAGCTACTGAAATGTTCACCTAGAAATAACAACCCTAAACTTTCATAAAAAGGTGCCGAGTGCTCCATTTCCTAAATCCACCATTCCTAACACAGCCCCTCCCAGCACAGTGAGGGAGGCTACTACATTGCTTTCCATCAGGACACCCTGTCCCTGGGAACAGGGGTTGTTATCCTCACCAGAGAGACATTCACCTCTGATATATAGTAATGTATATATATAGATATATATACATATTGTGTATATATAGATATATGCATATCTATCTATATAAGTATATGTATATCCATATATATAAGTATATTTTAGTCTTATCACTCAAGGAGGCAACGTATGTGTGACATAACATTGCATCCTTCACAGCACTAACTGAACTGAACAATCTTTTGTTTGCCCATGGAAACTAAATGGTGGTGTAGCCCAGGACACAGATAAAACAGAGTAATATGCACATTAGGTTTTAAGAACATATTGGATTATGAGACAATAGAAGAAAAAACATAAGGAAGAAAAAATATATGGAATATTACAAAGCCTGTGTGTGGGCTGTGGAAGACTGAGACTCTAGAGTACAATTGTGCTGCCCAGCCATGTATTACCCAGCCATTTGTCAAGTTACTTATCTTGGGGCACAATGTGGAAGTGGCAAGAAACCATCAAACAGAAGAAAGTGGCTCTGTGGATCTCAGGGAAGGCTTGAAGGTGTACAGCTTTGTGGAAAGGATATTTTGGCACTTTGACACAAGAACCATAGAATGATGCTTCCCAGTTTGGTGACCTTGAAGAGTTATAGTGTTTCACTGTATAGAGTTTCACTGTATAGTGAAAAAAAAACCGTGCTCATTCTAGCTGTCACCACTGTATGGAAAAAAATATTATTATTATTACTGCATTACTTCATGAATAACCAAATGCTAAAAAGGAGTAGATCACCCCCCATTTCCCTGAGAACAGATCTGATAGTTTTTTTCTTTCTCTTCCCTTCTTTTTTTTTTTTTTTTTTTAATCAGTTTCATTTGTAAACAGACATTGTCCTAAATAGAAATTGTGTAAGTCAAACCAGCAATGTTCAACCTTGGCAAGGTAACTTGGTGGTTTTAATGTTTTGTCAGTTGTAATCAATGAGAGCAAGTGTGATGCTTTTAAATTCCTGTCTGAGGTTTCCTTCCATTCACCCTCCAAAGCCCAGCATCTCCTTGCAGCACACAGCCCTGCAGTGAGGAAAGAAGAAATGGCTGGCCAGGTCTGAGAGTATCTTGTGTTCATATGTTCACACACACAGTTTCATGCTGATGCTGCTCAGAAAAGAAGAAAAAAAAGAAAACACTAACCACTGCTAGAGGAGACTTTGCCAACCTGCAACTCACCTGCAAAAATGAACTATCCAGATTAATTACCTGATAAATGCTGGACCACAGATGTCAGCTAGAAATGAGAGGAGCATGTCAATGAGAAACTAAACCAGAGACATGCTGGGAGGGCTTTGTGTGCATCAGGTTTTCCTTTCTTTTCTTTTCTTTCTTTTCTTTTCTTTTCTTTTCTTTTCTTTTCTTTTCTTTTCTTTTCTTTTCTTTTCTTTTCTTTTCTTTTCTTTTCTTTTCTTTTCTTTTCTTTTCTTTTCTTTTCTTTTCTTTTCTTTTCTTTTCTTTTCTTTTCTTTTCTTTTCTTTTCTTTTCTTTTCTTTTCTTTTTTCTTTTTCTTTTCTTTTCTTCTTTTCTCTTTTCTTTTCTTCTTTTCTCTTTTCTTTTCTTTTCTTTTCTTTTCTTTTCTTTTCTTTTCTTTTCTTTTCTTTTCTTTTCTTTCTTTTCTTTTCTTCCTTTTCTTTTCTTTTCTTTTTTCTCTTCTTTTCTGTTCTGCTCCTTTTGGTTCTTTTCTTTTCCTTTCAGTTTTTTTCTTTTCCTTTCTGTTCTTTTCTCTTTTCCTTTTTTTTTTTTCTTTTCTTTCCTTTCCTCTTCCTTTCTCTGTGTTGGGTTTTTTTTCTGTTTTCTCCTCTCCTCTCTTCTCTATTCCTTTCCACTTCTGTTCTTTTCCTTTTTCCACTCTCTTCTGAAAATTTTCACCCTCTGGCTATAATGTTTTATTTGCTATACAGCCATACCAAGGCTCTCTGGACCTGGAGCATGCCCCTGTTGGGATAAACTCTGTACAGACATGGAGCAACCACCAGTATGACACTAATGGTGGTTAAAATGATGATAGCTGCATGATTTTTATATTGGTTGCAGTTTTTGACTTCTGATTCTCTTGGAGGGCTCAGAATTGGTGCCAAGACCGGGCAGTTTTTCTCCTGGTATAGACCAGACATCTGCCTGGTGTAGAGGTGCATGTTGCTGAGTTGCTGAGTTCAGGATCCAGCCACTCTTGACAGTTTGCCATGGCTGCACTACCAGTGTTGCCTGTATCAGGGCTGGCTTCCTGCTCCTCCTCCCATATTGCCAAGGTCTGAAGCTGGGCTCTCTGCAGAGTTGAGGGAAGGATGGGACAGTGCTAATCCCACGGGAAAATGGGAAACTGAGACCAGAGCTTAGTTTTGGGACCAGTCTTGGGACCATCTTTATCAATGATGTAGATGAGGAGATTAGTGCACCCTGAGTAAATTTGCAGATGATACTAAGTTGGGTGGGAGTGCTGATCAGCCTGAGGGTAGGAAGGATCTACAGCAAGACCTGGACAGGCTGGATCAATGGGCCAAGGTCAACTGTATGAAGTTCAGTCAGGCCAGGTGTTGGGTCCTCCATTTCGGTCACAACAACCCCAGGCAACACTACAGGCAATGAGCAATGAAGATGATGAAGGGTCTGGAGCACAAGTCTTATAAGGAGCAGCTGAGACAATTGGGATTTCTTTAATCTAGAGAAGGCTGAGGGGAAAACTTATTTCTCTCTACAGCTACATAAGAGATTGTAGCAAGGTGGGATTTGGTCTCTTCTCTCACACAATCAGTGACTGGATATTAGGAAAATATTATTTACTGAAAGAGTAGTCAGGCATTCGAACAGGTTACCCAGAAAAGTGGCAGACTGACCATCCCTGAAGTTGTTTGAAAAAGTGTGGACATAGCACTTTGGGACAGGTTTTCATTGGCTGTTGATGTTGGATTGATGGTTGGACTTGATCTTAAAGGTCTTTTCCAACCTTAATGATTCTATGATCATTAAGTCACGTGCGTGGCTTCCCCAAAATGTTCCCATTTTACAGACTGGAAGCTGATGCAGGGGCTGACAGCATGCCTGGCTGCAGGAGATGCAGGCACAGGGGCAGAAACTCAGCCCAAATCCCCAAAGCCTTCAACCACCCACTTCCCTGCCTGCTTGTCAGACTAATAAGTGCTTCTTTGTGCTAAGTCAACCATAGTGAAAACAACAGTGGGAGATGCTGCAGTCTGCAGCCTGTATACAGACTTGGGAAAGGTTCTGATCCTGTAGCTGAACCATTTGCAATGTGGACAGTGGTGACCTGGAGCCAGCAGTGAGTGTGGAAATCACTGCCCAGCCTGGAGCCTCCTGGAGGGGAATTCTCAGTCAGATGCATAGAGAAATTCTCAGATTAATTTGATTTGGGGGGGAGACTGGGCAATTTAAGTGAGGGTTTTTTTTTTTTGGTTTTGTTTATTTCTTCCCTCCAAGCTGCCTTTCATTGCACATTTACTAGATCTGGAAGACAACACCCTGCTGACACTTAGAAAAGCATCAGTGAATAAAATCTGCTGTATAGGCTGCAAAGCCATCTGGACTTTCTACTGAAAAGGTTGGACATGGTTTTAGGCAAGATTTTATCACGTCTGAAAAAAACCTTCTGCAGTCATTACCTCTTCTAAGGTTGATGTCAGATATTTTTTTTTCTTTCGTCGATTGCAAAACAAAAAAATTGACAAACATTTGGAAGTCAGTAAGGATGGAGATATAAATCTCTAGAGGAAGCTTTGTCAAAGGTAGTGGAGTATAAACAAAAAATAAATTAGTTTTGTTGTTATCAGAAACTGGACAGACTCAATTTGTATAACAGTTTGTCTGGGTTTCCAGACCACCTAGACAATGCTTCTGTGAGGCTAAGCACAGATTCACTTGACAGAAGAGGTGGGGGAGATATTTAAACACATATTCACAGGAGGACAGGAGATGAAGAAAGACAGGGAGACAAAGGTGCAGTGGCAAACAGCCTTGAAATCCTCAGCACTTTTTTTTTTTTTTTTTTTTGCAAGGACTTCAAGCTTCATGTTTTATCTCGCTTTCTGTATTAGTTAGCTCTTGAGTCCAAGAATTTTGTGTAGCCCTTGTGTGCTACAACCCCATTCAGGTTTTGGCAGAACAGTTTTGTGGACTGAAAAGAGTAGCACAAGGCTTGTGTGCCAGCTTCTCCTTGCTGAGGAGCCCTGGGAGCAGAGCAGTAGAGAGATGTGCTGGACATAATTTAACAGAGTGCCCTTCAGGTTATGTGTATCTTAGCAAAGGAGCTAACATCCAGCAATTATCTTAAAAACAGGGACTGGTGACACAGTTTTACATATTAAAAGAGCTGGGTATGAAGTTGATGCTTCTTTTCTCTCAATGACTGCTGCTCAAATTTTGGGAGATTCTTTATTACCTTATGGCTGCACACAGGAGCCCAGATGTATAATGCCTTAGAGGTATCCTCCCAGGTGTATGGTGTGCTGATAAAAGAAATTTATTCATATTTGTATTATGTCTCCTTGTTTGGCTGTAAGGCAAGAATTGCATATTCTGTTTCTTGTCTTTGATACTGACCTACATGAGCTAAATATTGAAGTTGGTTGTTTCTCAATTTGATCATCAGTTACATAGGAATAAATACATTCACCTTTATTCAGTTTTTAGGGTTTGATCAATTTGTAGGTAGCTTTGAGATTTCTGTGTAAAAAGCAAAATAAATAAAAATAATTGGGTTTGGTTATAAATACTGGGGTTATCCTTTTATTCTTTTTCTTTTTTTCTCCCAAGAAGCTCTTTTTTAATGTCCCCAAGTGAATAAGTCACTGCAAGCAACTCTTCCATGATGAGAAATTTTTCTTTAAAACTTTATTTGCAATAAGAGATTTGAGCTGTCAATAAAAGCTGTAACATCACACTCATCTGCAGCTAAATCCTTTCAACTCCTGTTGAGGTATGGTCCCAAGGGAAGGCCATCCCATGCACAGCAGCCCATACAGTGCTGCTCCACAGTCTCCTGGTCTCACATTCAGTCCTTCCCTGGGCTCAGGCAGTGGGTTTTGTCCAAGGGTTTAAAAAGGCCATTCTCAGGCTCCAGGTGTGGATACTAGTTTAGGAGTTTCTTGCACTGGAGATGGAGCAGAAAGGGGTAAGGAAGAGATATTTGGTTTTTAGAGCATGCGCTAAAAGTAATGCTGAATTTCTATCTTCAGATTCAAGTTCCCAGAAGATATAAAACAGTAAAACTCTTAATTGCAAGGAATCATCATAGAATAGTTGGGGTTGGAAGGGACCAAATATCATCTCATTACAAACCCCCCCACATGGGCGGGGACACCTCCCACTAAACCTGGTTGCTCAAATCCACACACCCAACCTGGCTTGAACACTTCCAGGGATGGGGCAGCCACAACTTCCCCAGGCAACCTGTGCCAGACTCTCACCACTTTCATAGTAAAGAATTTCTTCCTAATGCCTAGTCTAAGTCTACTCTCTTCCAGTTTAAAGCCATTGCCCCTTGTCCTGTCACTACATGCCCTTTTGTGTTTTTCCAGTAAGGGATGGTAAGTCAGGAGGTGACTGGTTTTTGCCCTGGCTTCAGGTACCAGTCCCAAACACATCTTCTGGGTTCCCAAGTGGCATTCAGCAGAAATGTTGATTCTGCTGGCACAAAACCACTCCAGATTATAAGAAATGTCCCTGCTAATTACACATTTGAGAAGAAGCCCAGAGAACACTGAGGTAACATGAAATGTAGCTTGTCTTACCACCCCTCTCAGCCAAAGGAAGGGTTGCTAGCAAGGTTACAGATGTATTTCAAGAATCATTACAGTAAATGACAGCAAGATCTTTAAAAACAAGAAAGGAAAAATTCTAATGTCTGTGCAGTAATTGCCACAGACTGTATTATATGCCTCACTCTGCAGTGATTCGGAAAGTTGCATCATGCAGTGCCTTGCTGGGATCAGCAGTTCAGAATAGATTAAATTTGTTTTGGACACTGCCTGCACCCTGCTTTATCTAACCAAGCATATGTGTGATGGGGAAAGCACTTAATAGCACAGCTCCTTGATGAGAACCATAAACACACAAGCATAGATTTTCAAAGTGATGCTCAAGGGATTAGAGCAAGCACTGTTCTCTCCCTGCTTTGAACATTTACCCAAGACCTGCTCACAGGTTAGGCTTCGGGAAGAGAATGGACCTGTAACAGCCCAGAGGAATGAGGGTATTGTCTCCAGTGAGGGTATTGGCTTCCAAAGGATATTTGATTTAATGCACCTAAGAAAGATAAAGCAAGGAAACAGATGAAAGAACATTTCCTAGATAAAGCACTGATTTTATTAACAAGAGAGGGCTCATGATATGAATGAAAAATCTGTTGGTTGTTTTTTTTTAATAGAGAACAAAAAAGTCTTTTTACAGAGCTAGCCATTTCTGGGCACTGGTGACTTTATAGAGTTTTTATCCAGTTAAAGAAAACCCATTTGTGCTAATTTTATATCTGCAGTGTACAACAGCTTGACACCTGAGGCTTGTCCTGATGCAGACACGAGGCTGTGAAGCGAACACTACTTCATTGTTTTGAATTATTCAGCTCTTGCAGCCAGCCTTATGTGTGCCTCTGTAGGAAGAAGGCTGTTGGGTTAAGGATCAGTAAAAGAGAAGAAAAAAGGCAAACAAACAACCCATCCTGCCTGGTGTTTGTTAGCAGGTGCAGTATTGACTTCAAGAATGATTCTGCGAAATTGGTATGGACATTCTTCATTACCAGAGCGAGAAATGCAGAGCTGAACTCAGAACAGCAAAGCTGGAAACTGAGCTTGGCCTCCTTTAGGGAACAACTGTTCATGTCAGTGGAGAAGCTTGTTTCCTCCAAATTCATTGAAATGTACTTATTGGTAGCATCTTTTAGAGCAAGATAAATGCAGACAGCAATGAATCAACTCCAAATAGAGGGGCTCATCTGTTAGCATCCTAACATTAACACACTAATGTGAATTTAAAGATTCTAATTAAACCTACATACAAAATGCTTTCCTACTAAACAGAAAACTGCACTTTTTGGAGGAGCTGGGGCATTTGGTTTTGACAGCATTTCCTTTTTCAATGGTATGCTTATTTTATGTGTTCCATTTTCTTTCAGTCACTCCAGGGGGTTCTGAAACAAATAAAAAGATACATTATATTAAGCTTGATTGATTCCCTGTAGTCAAGGGATAGAGTGTGAAAACAGACCAATTTTTTTTACTGAGCTCATAGAATAAATTTTTTGTTTGATCCCTACTTCCTACTGTTGCTACAATTTTCTTTTGACATATTAAACATTGATCAATCTAATTTACAGTATCACATAGTAGTACTTGTACAAATTCAAAAGCTTTTCATGTATCAGAATTCGCATCATGGCTATCAGCTTCTGATTTTGTCCATCTGCCTCCAAATGCCCCAATAAAACTTGGTTGCCTCCTTCATTTTAACATGACTTATGTATGAAAATTGTCATCATATGAGGAAAAAATCCTACGAACACTGTCACATTCATGACTGAAGTTTCACTTAAAACATTTAAAACAAATTTCACTGTAAGTCTTCTGGGTTCTCTAGTAAAAAAGTTGCATACACAGTGAAGGACTTTCAGCTCACATTTATCCACTCAAGAAGCATCAAAAGAGAGAGGCCTACTGCAGTCTTTAATCCATGCTGAAGCATATACTGTATATAGGAACAATTCCTCAAAACCTGATGAAACAGTCTTTAGCAAACCTCACATTCATTAGAACAGGTCTGAATCTAACACTCAAGCCATTGGGAAACCTCACAGGCTTAATGGTGCTGAAATTCACCAAAGGCAGACCTTAGATAATCTTCCCATTTCAGTTTTGTCTCTTAATTTCTCCGTGCATGCTGCACGTTAGGCAAGTGGTGGTTATCATTTTCCCAAAGCCATAGGTTCACTGGGAAAACCAAAAGCTAAATGAGTGGAAAAGGGAATTTTCTATTCTGACTCCCATTCTGGGGTCTTCAGGGCATTTTGTCGTTCTTTCATCTGCCATACAGGCTCAAAGTTGGACTCATACAGCAGCCAGCACAGTGCTGATAATAAATGAACACTAATGGCAAATATATTTTGTGGGGCCTAGGAAAGCAGCAGGGCAACCAGCCCCCAGCTAGGGTGAGGGAAGAAGAGGGACACAACCTGCAAATAATCACTCTGAGCCTGGAAGCCCATTGCACAGTCTGGGTAAGTCAACCAAGGCAGGTGAGGTCAGCCAAGCCACTGAGGAGTCTTCAAGATTGCAACAAATTTGGGAATAAGGAATTCATTATGGTAGCTCAGCATTGTATGTAACTAAAATATTAGTAATAGGGCTATGAACAGATGGGGGGGGGGGGTGGTGAAAGTGACTGAATCAATAGGAGCAGTTGATCTTCCCCATCAGTAAGAAAATCAAGACGATATTCAGTGTCAGAAGTATGTTATTTTTATTGGAGTTTTCATTAGGAGATCAGTGTGGAAATGTGCATCCAGCTGCTGCCTGTGCAGCACGCATCCTATCTCCTCTGAGGAGCATGAATGAGAAGACTTCTCTGAATCAGGATGCACACAGGGTGTACCAACGGGGTCAGCTGAAATGAAAACATACAGCCAGAAAAAATAAAACCACCTCCATCTAAGATAAAACAAAGCCTATATACCCTGGCCCTGAGGGATAAGCCAAAACTAGACATTATGGTCAATACTGTAGGAGTTATGATCAGAAAGAAATAATTACTGCACATCTCAAGGAAAGAATCACAATGAATTTGCTGCCAGTACCTTGTTCTTTGAGTAATACCCTGTAAATGCCTGCACATGCTGAAGGAAGGCTGAGTTATGAGGGGCTGTGGGCTGCAGCTTCCAATCTGGAGGCAGAAGTCCTTGCATGACCCTGCTTGGACACTCTCACCACTGCCAGTGCTATTTGCCTTACAGTGCCTTTGGGCTGTGAGTTAAAATCATCCCCTTTTAACTCTGGAGAATTGGGACTCACAGCAAAGCATGTGGTTTGATCACAGAGGCTGCCAGGAAGCTGGACAGGGAATGAAGCCAGCGTGCAAACCCCTGTCTGCATCTCCCAGCCCTCCTTCCTTCCTCCAGTCCCCCCTGCCTAGCTGCTCCTCTAGGTCCTCGTTCAGCCCTTCCCACCCTGCTGGGGGAACTCCTGACAGGGGTTAACTTGATGCTAGAAGACTGATGGTGGAGAGCAGCCCACCACCCTCAGCTATTTTTCTTCTGAAGGCCTCTTTTGATGATGATGTAGAACCTGTGAAGCACCTGACTAATTCATTGCCTCCAGGGTACAGTCACTTAGAGATGAATCTCCAGCTAGCTACAGCAAACTTATTTACACACCTGGGAAAAAGTGCCTTGTGTAGCAATTTGCTGCGCACCCTGACCAGGAGCAGCACTTCAGGACTGTTATTCTCTGTGCTGTGTGCTCCCCTTTAGACAATGAGAGTTCTCCACAGGAAAAAATCCACACTCCCTCTGTCAACCAGTGTGTGTTCCCCCCTGGCCAGTCAAAAGAACCAAGTGTGCATCTCCTTTTAGCTATGAAGGGAGCTGTGAACTTAATTCAACCCAATACCCATTTATCGTGTTC
This sequence comes from Heliangelus exortis, assembly GCF_036169615.1. NCBI lineage: Eukaryota > Metazoa > Chordata > Aves > Apodiformes > Trochilidae > Heliangelus > Heliangelus exortis. The sequence goes on along the minus strand of NC_092423.1, from coordinate 11,641,706 downwards.
AACATTTACCCCCAAAATGTCAGTAATTTTCTGGAAAATGAAGTACTTGGGAGATAGGAGAAACAGAGCCCTTGGTGATATCTGTATAGCAGAATATTTCTTCCCATCCATATGCAAATTTAACCTTTTTGATATTTCAACCCTATAAACCCTAAGACAGGATTTCAATAGAAAATGTTTACTAAAGGCTTTCTCCTTTATAATCTATTGATTTTAATATCCTTACTACTCTTGTTGAATGTCAGTTTTACCCTGAAGACTCCCACTGCAAACTTGAACACATTTAATTATTTATACCATTTGAAATATTAGTGCAGAGAAATTACTAGAAGTTTTTGGTTCTGTAATGGTATGATCGAAAGTTTGATTTTCCTTTGTGAATAACACAAGTAATTTGATATGCTAATCAAGGACAGATTAATACTTCAGAAAACACAGTGCAGTTTTAATAGTAATGATATCTATTTTTCATTTTTCCAGCCTCCTTGTACGTGTTAAAATTTAGCTCATTGAATACTGCAGGGTCTCACAGCCTTTTTTCACAGCAAAAAATTTTTGCATGAGCTGTTTTCTTATGTCCACCAGGCACCTATACAAGTAACTTTTGCTTCTTCCTGTGACCATAGGCACTTAGGCAATGTGCATGGTTTGAGTGCCACTGGGAGCAGATTTGCCTCCCAGTGTGGGTCTAGAAGTCTTGTTTGCATAACTCATATCACTCACTGTACTAGTACAACTGAGCAAAGTTTTGTTCTCAAATAAATTGTCTGTGAGACAGATGTTGTTTACACAGAAAAATCTGATGACCTATGAAAGGTAAGATTTTGATAGCAGGTGAACTAATCCAGGGAACTTGAAAGAAACACAGCACCAGGAAAGTCAGTTCTTCCTGAGAGTCATGGTTTTTGCTCCCAACATGCAGGTGGAGCTGGCATGGCCCAGCTAACCCTGCCTGGCCTGGGTAGAGGCATGTCTGAACACCCATCCTTGCTTGTTGAGCCTTATCAGGAGCATTGTAGAGCCAGGAACAACTCTACTGCCTTCCAAGGCATATTGTATCACACGCCAGTTTCCCAAGGTGATTTGACACCCAAGTATTAGTCCCCTCCATGTCCAGCACTCAAGTGTTATTCAAGTGCTTTTTCTCCCCTATGTCTTAGAATAAGTTGTCAGAGTTTTGACTGTCTCTATCTTTTAAATTTCTTCTCTCCTGAATCCCTACCTCAAGCTGACATTTGTCTGCCAGGATGTGATCACTGCAGTTGCATACACCTCTATTAATTGCACTGAATTTCTCTTTCACAAGGAATGTGTCTGCTCTTCTTTTTATCCCTATCTTCTGAATTTTTCCCTTTTCCTACCACCAGCCTGATAGTTGTTCAGAAGCTGCCAAGATGTATTTGGCTCTTGTATTTAATCCAGATGGAGACTTTCATTTTCACTCATGTCTGGCAGTGGGAACTGTGATATCACTAAGCACAACTTTTCTCTAAGATTAATTGTTTTGATAAAAGAATAACAAAAGAATGGTTTCTTTTCTGTTTAGTTTTATAAATTATTTCTGATGCCAGATAACATAGTTTAGCTTGGATCCCAAAAGCTGAACCAGACTCACATTGGCCATCAGGAGTTGGATTTTTTGTTTTATATCCCATTTGGACTGATCATCTTGATATGTATCTTTTAGTGGGATTATTTCTTAATAGTAAAGCAAGCAAATCTCTATAATGAAAGCTATAGAGTTATAAACTCTAGCTACAAACTGGCCAGGGATAAATGTTCCAAGTCTTATCTCCACCTGCCCTGTATGCATTAGATACGTTTTTAACCAGTTTTGGTTTTATAGAAACATTGAAAGGCAATTTAAGATTCTAAATAGGCAGAAAAGCTTCCACTGGTTTCAGTGCACGTGACTGGGTAAAGCCAAACAGCTGCTCTGGTGTGTGTTAGAGGGGAGAGCCCTGTACTGTGCTTCTTGGAACTCAGTGTTGCACATTAGGAAACTAACTCTACACCCAGCTCTGCCACCATGCCAGCTTTCAGGGTCATATAATTCAAGAACCTGAAATTAATGCTACATGACAGGGATCCTCAGGGTACCAAATCCCTTACAAGGCTGAGCCATGCATCTCTTGACTTCTTCCTTTTCTCCATCAGCAAAACCAGACTGATTCTTTTCCTCCTTCCCATTGCACTTTGGAATATCCATTTGGAAACTTAAGGCAATATGGTAACTAATAAATGACCTCTCAGATTAAATATGTTTTTTCCTGCATCCTACATGTATCCATGTATGGAAGTGGTTGGGTCACCATCCCTGGAGGTAATTAAAAGACATGTAGATATGGTGGTCAGGGGCATGGTTTAGTGGTGGACTTAACAGTCTTAAGTTTATAGTTGGACTCAATGATCTTATAGGTCTTTTCCAACTTAAATAATTCTGTGATTCTATGAATTTATTTCACTTCATTGCTTCTATTACTTTCACTGGCATCACTTTAGGCAATGTATTTGAGACAAAAAATATTCACCTGACTTATTTTAGCTAAGAGGCTTCACATTTAATGGATTTGCTATTCTTTGGTGTCCCGGGTCACTCCTTGAGATCAGCAAATGCCGAATTCCTTATCGTCCCTAAATGTTATCCAAAGTCATGTCGTTAGTTTGCCTTTAGTGAGTCTCTTAGCTCTCTGGCTTTGGAACCTTCTGCCAAATGAAGCAAAGAAAGCTTTGACTGCAGGGATTTCTAAATACAAAGTTAAAAGTTATTTGTTCTATTTAGCATTTTTAAAATTATTCTTTTAGGAATTGTATGTGCCTCTGAGCTAATTAACTCTTAATGAGTACAAAATGCCCTGGGATGCAGATTTGGAGGGTATGCTAGAAATTCAGTCTTGGACTGCAGTACAGCAGGAGATTAAATTTATGATTTGATTCTTTTTTTTTACATGAAGGTGCAGATAGTTTTATTGAGATACTCTCTTTTTTCTTTCTTTCTTTCTAGTCTAAATAAAGCTGATCAGATTTTCAGTCCACCATATGGGACCCAGTTATATCAGTCCTGCAAATACATTTTAGTTTTCTGTTATGGATGAAGTCACTCTTCAGCAGGGAAAACAAGTTTAGAAACAAACTTTCATATTATGAAAGACAGGCAGCGTTCCAGTGTTTAGCACTTAGCCAGAGCATCAGGAAATCAGAACACCTGGCTGTGCCCAGCTCCAGACTATTCCCCTGGACCAGTCCCCCAATCCTTTTAGTGCCTTCACTCATTCATCTGTAAAGCAACTGTAATTACATTTATATCACAAGGGTGCCTTGATGCTTGACAAATGAGAATTGACCCAAAATTCATCCTTCTGAGGCACTGTATCAGCAGTACCTTGGTTACATGATGATTGCAGACAATTAGATTTGAAGAGGTATAAACACAGTCAAACTGAAATTCCATTTAGGAACTGTCAAACTGTTCTTCATAATTTTTCTTAGTTTTCATCTAATTCTAGTGTGGAGTTGTGCCCTCCCACAACCCTCCCAGAAAGGGATATGCCTCTTTCCTTCTTTTTTAACAAGCCAGCATGTTTCATTCCAGATTATATTAAACTGTTTTTTCGGGCAAATGGTTTGTTCCCAGAGCAGTACCTTGGAAAGGTACATTTAGCAAAACAAATCAAAAATTATTGTGTCAAAGAAATCCTCTCCTCTATGTATTTGAGCAAATTTCAGTCACTCAAAAGGAAAGAATGTTTCAGGTTTTATGAAAGAGGTGTAGCCTATTTGCTGTTGTTTTATTTAATTAGATTGTTTTAATGTTTGCTATAATAATGTGTTAAAATTAAGCTTCCTGCAACAAACTGTAGAAACATATGGTGTACAGCCTGCAGAGGCTCTCAGTGCAGCAGTATTACTGAAAATATTTGTGAATTAGAATCTGCTTTCCTCTGAAAAATAGCTGAGCATTCTCCCAATTTAAAATGCTGTGGTTTTGCCATGGTTTTCATCACCATTAACAGTTTATGGGAAAAAAAGAAAGAAAGAAAAAAAAAATGGATATCTTCTTAAGTGTGTGTCCTTACATCTGCATGGCTGTGGATCTTTCAGGGTTAGGGAAGGAGGCTGAATATGATAGTCATTCTCTCCTCCATGTGTGCCAAAAATTCCTGCAAAGAGACCAGAAGGAGGTCTGGTTTGCCTTCCCCTGGTTGAAAAACTGGAATTTTTGCTTGTTGAAACAACTTTTCCTTACAAAGGCACAATAACTCCAGGCTAATCAGATGCCGGGAGGCAGCACAGAACCACAGAGTAAGCTCTACCCCAAGAAGCTGATCCCAAAAGGATTTGTAGGTACAGCTTTGGTTCCCACAAGAAGTCATATGGCTTAAAAAAGATTTTAAAAGATCCTTTGGATCTTACTTTTTTATGTTCAGACTTGCAAAGCACTTTAAGAACAACTAATGTTCGCAAAAAGCATTCCTCTGACTTATCTCTAATGTATGCTTGAAAGACTCTGTGCCAAACAAAGTGCAGAGATTAGGTAAATTAAAAGATACTAAATGTTGCAGCAAGGAAACAGGCCAAGTAGTGGTGTTCTCAGGAGCACCAGATCTCCAGTTTACGTTTACATTCATCCATACACACTCTGCAGTATTCACTTTTTAGACATTCCACCTTGCTTGGCTTCACTAATTGACTTCACAAGGCTCTCCTTGGTGACTGGACTCACTCAGTCCTAAAGCTTTAGACCATAAAATTTCTAGAGCTCAATCCACAGGGAAGTCTGACATTTCAACAAAGCTGCCATGCTCAGGAAAAGACCTGGCAGACCAGTCCCTCATCACTACTGCACCCATAAAGTCATGCAAGCACCATCGTCTATAGAATGTCCCAAGCAGATTCCACTTTCCTTTCTCCCCGTGGACATTCAGGTGGAAGCAAGACAGACCATGGTACTTCTCTGACAGCACTAAACATAGCCCAGTTTCCTGAGCAGTTTATTTTATCTCAGTAGCAGAGCATCATTAAAAACTCACCTGAACACAGAAATAGATGGTCCTTGCCTATAGCTCAGGTCTCTCAAGTTTCAGTGGGCTCATGGAAATAAGTGGTTTGATGGGACACACATTCACCTCTTCATCTCACTACAAAAAAAATTCTTTAAAGATCAACAAATTTCCTGTAAACTGATCCTGGGTCAACAAGTAGGTGGCTGGGAAAAAGTGAGACTTAAATCTCCTCACTTTGCCACTAATCCTAGCCAATATGGGGTTTAGCTTTAATTTAAATAATTTGACCATTTCTGTGGGAGATCTGGGTAGTAGACAGAGAGAGTCCTTTTGCCTTTGCTCAGGTAGGTGGTGTCTATTTGTAAAAAGGACTTAGCATTTGAGAGGAGGTAACTAATCTGGAGAAATGTCCAGGTTCCTTAATCAAAGAAGTGAAAAAATTCTTTCTGACTGTCTTTCAGGATTTTGCCGACTCCATATACCAAATGGTTGCTCAGAAGTTCCAGGAGCTGACAGACAATTTTACTTCCATGCACGCACGCCACAAAACTCTTGCAGGCATTGTAATGACCAAAGGTAAGATATCCTCTCATTTATTTTCCTCTGGCATTTTTCATGACTAAGTAATACATTATTTACCTGGTCCACAGCATTGAAGGGTGCCTTTACTTGCACACAGAAAAATAAATAGTAGTGCAGAGAAAAAAAGCATTAAATATTTACAACTCAGGTAAGTTCACACAAAAATATTGGCATCAGAGGTAAAGATTTATTCATTAACATGTCCCAACATCACTTTGTTTACAGGACACAATGCAGGCCTGTCTGCTTTTGCATTTTCTAATAGATGGGTTTGTTTAGTTATCAACAAGTTGTATTATTTATTAACTGCTTTTTCAGATCTGGAAACACCAATCTCTTGTTGTATAAGTTTACCATAAACCTTGTTTTAGACTGACAACAAAAGCAAATAGCTCATTTCCTTTGCAGTGAAAAGAAAGAAACTTAGCACATGTGCACTTTTAATTCTCCTCTGCTCTAACCATGGAAAAATTTATACACACCAGCAGGGCCAGAATTTAATATTCAGTTCTGTTAAGACTCAATAGGTGGACAGATACGATACACAAATCTTTAGCCCTTTGGTGAAACTGTTGTATAGATGGTGTTTCTGTCTTTGTGAGCATACCTAAGCTGGGACACCTCAATATTTATGAGGATCTCAGCAGTGGAGATGCTGCTATAAACTTCGTTCTCACTCAGATGTGTGAAGCAGTGAATTGAGTTTAGAAATGGGAGGATAAGCTCAGAGGGACAAGGCATGTATAATTCATGCAGGATTGTCCTAGTCCTTCCTACAATAACATTAGCTAGTTGTGAATATTGCAAGGCAACATGATGGAGGCAGGATTATCTGCTGGATCTTTTCCAACCATGTTAAATACAGCTAACAGTTCTGTGCAGAGTAACTTATTCTTCTCCTTTCTGTTGTGAAAAGAGCAAGCAATTCTCTCCTGAAATTAGAAGTTGAGAAGTTGCCCTAAAAGTGTTTCAGACCTCTGGCTGGAACTGAATTGCTTCTCAGCCAAATTTATTATCATGTTGCTTCATCTGCTTTGGTTAAATTTTTTTGTTACTATTTTCAAATCTGGAATAATGGATGAGTCTTCCATTTTTTAAATGCTGAACAGACACAGTGTTATACAAACACCAATCATGGTTTATAAGTCCTGTAGACCACAGGAGACATATTCAGTACCAAGAAAAATAAAAGGGAGCATATGATTGACTTTGGGATCTGAGAGATGCATACTAGACCAGCATACCAGCTGCCTTGTCATAGTCAGTTTTCTTGACTGTGGCACTCATCAGATTTAAACAAAGTGCTGCAATTCATTTAGAGGTGTTCTTTCCAACTAGGAGGACCACAGAGAAGAATATTTAAGTATGCCTTTTATAAGAAGCTTAGTTACAGGATTTCAGAATTGTTGTTTTAACCAATTCTGGAGGAGACACTGGACCCAGATCAGTTTTCTTACATTGTCTGTATTTTGTCCTTAAGAATTTCATCCCATTGTACTTTACATACCAAGGTACAGTCCCTACAACCTTTAGCCCCCACATAGACCTTCTTTAAAATGCATGATGGAGCCAATGCAGCCCCATTGCTATATGACCAAAGCAACAGTTTGAAATCCCACACCATATGGGAAAAGAAGTCACATAAGGAGACAAAACTTCCAAAATTCTGGTTGCTGAGAGTGAGAAGTGCTAGGAGAGGGAAGCAACACGTCCAGACACCTGCCAGCCTGGCTCTCTTTGTCTCTTCTTTGGGAAAGGGGTGAAAGTGTCCTCTTGCTGGGTTTTTTATGAGTCTTATTCCCTTAGTGAGATTTTACACATTTGTATTTCATATTTCATCTTAGTCAGCACTAGGAAAAAGTATAATTTTACCTATGTTCACAAACCATTTCCCTTAAGGCTTTTTAGTTCTGAATTCGCTTTAATGAGTTTCTTCAATCTGTCAGCCATCCACTTTTTCAATATCTTACTGGTTTTGTAGAGCTTAGAAAAGAAACTCACAGACACGAAGTGATTCACAGAAGATGCAAAGCTAGAAACAGCCTTCTCTTGGTACATTTTCCAGGGAGAGTTGAGTTCTTTCCAGCACAAGAATGTCTGCCAACCATGGCAAGATAAATCGTTTGCCATTTGTGTCATTATTTTCCATACTAAGTTGTAGATTTGTGGTCTGTTCCCCACTGTCATTCCCAGAGATAGCAAGGATCTTGACACAGTCTGTTCAAAAATGGCACAGACAGGTTTTCCACATCAAACACTTAAATAAGTACCAGTTTCCTGTGTTTTTAACATACAATTTGGCAGAAACCCCCCTAGATCTCTGCAAACAATTTACTAATGACAACAACAAAAACAAATCTGGCAATGTCTTGTTGCATTTGGTACCATACACACCCATAGCAGACAAAAATTAATTTGTTTTTGCCTTCATTTCTATTTAATGTCATCCTGACTAGAAACAGATTTATCTGTGCTTGTACAGTTTTCAGACAAAGCTGGTGAAAAGCACAATGTGATTCTGTGATAACTGCTGCTAAGATAATACAAAATCTCTACAGATGGAACAGAATTGTGCTAGATTGGTTTTCTTTTCTTGAACTCTGACATTTTTTTCTGCCATTTCAGTTTCCCTGGGAAACCAAAGAGAGTTACGTTTGGGCACTGTAATTGACTTATGCTGTAGCACCCAGGGCAAATTCCAAAGTAGGAGAAAGAAAAAAAAATGTAAAAAAGGATGTTATTGACTGAGTGTGAATGTTCCACAGTAATAAATTGCTAGTCAGAAAACCAGCCAATATAATGTATTAAATATGCTTTGGAAAAATCTCAATGCATTTTTCTGAAAGTAAGTTTTCAAAACATTTGAGTAGTAGATATTCAGATAACCTTGAAAAAATATAAAATATGGCTGGGTAGGAGTAAATTATCACACTGGATACCAGCTGATGTGATGGTATCTGATAGTAATTGAACGTAATAATAATTCAAACACTAACATAACAGCTCCTGAACTAGGCATTTCCAAAGATGGAAAGGTTGAAGTAAATAATTTAACAGTTCTCCAGTTACAACGTATTTGAAATCTGCTAGTCCCATTCTAATTTTGTTGAAACACGTTCAGGAAAGATTGTTCTACCAAATATTGTTTGACTCTAGGAAGAATTGTTTAACAAGTAAGGCACTGCATTCAAATCTTCCATGTAAAGCAAGTCATGATATCTTCAAGTAGCCCAATAAGTACACTTGCTGTTGTAGCATAGTATTAATGAGGATTTAAATTTTATTGCATACTGACTGTCCTTATGCTCCTGACTTCTCTGAAGATATTATGGGCTCAAATATGGTTGATTAAGAACATCAGTTCAGCTGTGAAACAGTCCAGATAATATCATATCAAATATAAGCCATTACCTCAGAGCATGCATATCCAGGTACATGTTGCATGGAGTTAACATTTTTCCATAGTTTTTTGTGTTTGTGTATTTTATATTTGTGGCTAAAATGTGATAGATAACATCAATGTTTTGGCTATACTGATCAGTGTTTGCAAAGTGTCCAGACTTTCTTTCTGCCACCCCCATGCCCAGTGAGTAGAATTCTAGGAGGGGACAATGCCAGGACAGCTGCTCCCTGCAGGTGAAGGGGTCATACAATTGTGCTCAGAAGTAAAAGTTTTGGGAAATGAAGACAAGAGAGAGTTATTTGGGTTTATGACATTTATCTTTCCAGGCAACCATGAACTATAATTACTTCAATCCTCAACTTTTCTTGCATGCCTTCTATTTTCTCCCAATCCTTCAGGAGAGGGGAGTGAGGGAGAGGCTGGGTGGGTGTTTGGCTGTTGGCCAGGATCAGCCAGCAATTCATTTCAGGATCTGCAACAAGAAGCTGGAAATAATGTTTCCTGCTCTCCCAGGTTAAAGTAACCTACCAACTTCCCCTCTTCCTGTGTGACTGTCTCTCAGGTGCAATTTGGACATCTTGTTTTGACCTTTTGGTCTACTGTAATATTTTATTCAGCAGTTTGCAGAAAGAAATCATTGCTTATTTTTAGTATTAGGCTGGTTGATACAGCTGAAAAATCAAGGGCGAGCAAGCTAATATTTTCTAACACAGGCCAACAAATGCAAAACCTCAGCACGCTCACATACCTCCCTCCCTGTCGCACCGAGTCACAGATCGTCAGATGAGAGGAGGCTGAGGAGCCACTGGCAAGAAGCAGCTCTTGCAGGGCTCAGCAAAGAGCATGGTCTCACCACGGGTGACTGGGCAGGGCAGCCAGATTTACCAGTGCATGGGTCAGCCAGGAGAGAGAACGGATGGTGCTGCCCATCTCCCAGAGCTGGGAGATAGGAAGTCCCAGCCCAGGGCAGCACGGGGTGGGAGGTGGAGCTGGGAGCTGCACACCAAGGGCTGAGATCTAAAGGCAGGCAACATTCACATGGCTTATTTCCACCACTGTTGGCTTTTGCCATCTCTGAACAGATACATTTGTGCTCTGCCCAAAATCACTGGATAAAGTAAAGAATTTCTGTCACTCACTGCGGAGGTGATCAATTATTGCTGAGGTCCTTTTTGCCAAAAAAACCTCCCATAATCATTACAGAGAAGATGAGACTGCTATTTAAACACTGTTTTCCCATTTGTGTTTGACAAATCTTAGCAGTTTAAATACAGATAGGAACTTTTTGTTGCACTTTCTGCTAAAAATGAAGCATTAAGAAAGTTCAGTCCTTTTCACAGGAGTGTGGCATTCTTAGAAAAAGGTGATGAGTTGATTTCACACTCCAATTTTCTCTTTTCTTCTATCTTCTTTTTTTTTCAGGCTGACAATCATTTTTATGTTAAAAGCAAACTAGGAGGTCTTCTCAGTTATCCTGCATGAAATAAAGATGAACTGGACAAAAGAGCCCTAAATAGCAATTTCATGCTGTGATAAAAGATGGGAAATTATCATCCAATCTCATGGAACGGATCTTAATCATTGCTAAGTGGAATAACAGAAAAAAGCAAAGTTGACAATATGTCTCCACGGATCTTTATGCTCATATTAAGAGTCATAAAGCCTGATGTCTAAGTACAATCAGGAATATTGATGGGCAATTGATTTCTGATCTTTAGTTTAAATAGGAAAGTTGTAGAGTAGTAAAAGACAGTAAAAAATTCAGGCCGTATGTAGAGTAATAATCTATGCCATGCCAGGTGGGATTCAAGTAGCCAAACTAGTTAGAGAAATGGTGAATAATTTACAGATTAGTGCCCAGGGCAGATCCCTGCAAGAAGGGACACACAGGAATAATTTAGGCTCTCTGGTCCCATTTGCATAGTTGGATGCTAAAAGCCTGGCTCCAGTGAGGCTCAGGGTTTCAATGAGACTTCGATTCCCATGATGGAAATTGGATGTCCAAATTGCTGATGTGCTCTTGTAAATCTCCTGAGGTCTCTTCAGCTTCTGTTGCCTGATGCTCTTGAGGAGGCAGCTTGAATTCTGACATTCTTGGATACTTTTTCTACTTCTTACATGTGCCCAGGTTGACACGTCACCACCAGATGACAAGTTTTCTGAAAATATTTTAAAAGAGGTAAATGGATATGTAATTAGAAACTATGTATGTCATTTTGGTGCAGAAACCTGTTTTCTTCTTGTGTAAATCTTAAACAATATTCAGATTCTCTTTAAATAACTTTGAACTCCATAAGTGCATCCTTTTTACACAGCTGCAACTCTATTCCCTGATTTTTTTTATGGAGACCTATAAAGGGCAGACTAGGATCACTGCAGCCCAACCTATTTAGGTTTCCAAATTCCCACTCAAATGACAGTCTGATGTTTTGCAGTTAAAACAGTGACTCCAACAGATTCATCACTTCATTTAAAAAATGGGGTTAGACATCCCACTGCAAGAATTCCCCCTACAACACACTTCAGGTGGTTCTTCATACCTTCAGTTAAAACTGTGCTAAGGAACAAAAAAAAATTCAAGATATGTTACTTCCAAACAGAAAATATGAGGTGGGAGACAGACCTATAGCCCACTGTACTTGCACAGAGTTGGGAAAAACAGGTTCAAGGTCATGTGTCCAGGACACAATTTGTATTATGTATTTTACATTAAGAGAAATTAGATGAGATGCTTGCATAAGCTTGGAGTAAGTATTAGAACCAGGACTTCACTCTTGGAGGTGAGTACCCCAACCAGCCCCTATTACACAGCCTCTCACTGCTGTTATTTTCTAACCTCACTCTGTCCTCTTAGCTGTTTGGAAGGTATCAAGAACAGGGGGAAAAACCCCTCTCAGATCAGCAGTTTTAGGTATTCCCATGGGAGAGGGACCCAGCTGGGGAAGGGAACTGAGCCCCCATTTTCCACCTGCTGCACAAGATATGTCCAGCACTTCTTACTGGTGCCTTTTCAGCAGCTCCAGCAGCAGACATCTTCCCCACTGTGCCTGCTGGTTGTTCTGGCTTCCATTTTTGAGCAGTTCTTGGACAACTAGCCTCTTATGCCAGACCATATCTTTTATCTGGACTGATCTTTAGCTACTTGCTGTTTAAAGAATATTTCTGACTGAAATAGTAACTGGCATCTCTCAGAACCTGAATGCAGGTGAGGCCCTGGCTTTGTGTCACATATAAGTGCATTGGCCACAAGGATGGGTATAATAATGAACATAAAACATAGAAATTAAAACTAGGCACTTGTGTTTCCATCCCTGAATGTGTGAAGCAAGAGTAAGTTCAGACTTGCATTCTGCTCTGTGATAAGCCAAACTGGAAATTGTCCCTGTCTCAATACAGACAGCACATCTCACCCTAAAAACACAAGTTTCTTGAGTGAATAACAGCTTAGTGACATATACTGCTACTTTTACTTTACTGACCTAGTAAAATGCATAGAAAGCCTTTTTAACAAAAAGAAAGAATAAGTTCCTCCTATATTTACCTGCCAAAATCAACATTCAGGATTTTATCCTTTCTCACTGCAATTAAGGCTCTCACTAGCATGTAAGACTGTCAATTTATTTAATGCTCAGATCTGTGGCACAGCATTTATTAGAGAAACACAGACATCTGCATTCAGGAGCTGGTAGGGAAAGTACTTTCCGTTCTGTTTTAAAATTAGGAATTGTCTGTAAGCCTCTGCACAGCTCTCTTCCTGAGGATAAAAAGTGTTCAAACTCACAAAAACAGAGCCCTCAAGTATCTTTGATTCTGCTACCACCCATTTAGGTTTAAAAAAAAATAATAATCCGTCTGGATCTGGTATGGGGATGATGTTCATGGAGGCTTGGGGTAACTGCCCCTCCCAGATTTCTAAACCCAACACTAAGGAAGGCAAGACAAAGGGCACTGGGGCTTGCAAGCACAGCACTGTCTCACTCCATGCTTCTCAGAAGCAAAGATGATGGGATTTTATCCTTAACACTAAGGAGAGGAGAGAAATGGACCATAGAAATTAGTACTGGGAAAGACCACTGAGTCATCCAGTCCATTTCCCTGCAAGCACCAGATTGTTCCCCGTGGTGTATTCCCGAGTGCTTTTTCAGACTAGGTTTGAATGAATCAATTAGCAATGGGGCTTTCAACACTACCTTGGGAAAGCATTCTCATCTAAAAGATCCCATAGTTAATAATTCTCACCAGTTACTTGGCCTGACTTTTATTTTGTGTGATTTTAGTTCCTCAGTTCTACTGCTCTAAATTCAGTACCCACCTCTTTCCTCAGGCTTTTCACCCTTCAGATACTTGGACACACTTCTACCATTTTCATCTGTGTAGCTTACCAAAGGTTTGCATATTTACCCTGTCTGCTCTTTCCTGCTGGGTCCCTCTCCTCTGCAACCCACACCACTTTGTCTCTGCTTTCTGCTTTATCTACACTTTGGCAACCTCCTCTTCATTCTTTTCTTGGCTGGGAATCCCTCCCTGTAAATAAGACTTACAGGAAAGACCTGCATGGAAACATCGTGCAAAATGGATTAGAGCAAGAGTCCTTCTTCAGGCATCCAGGGATGTGACTGAGCAGTTCAGAGTTGACTTGTGTTGGAAAGGGATTTTTCTTGTGGAAGAACTGAATTTGGAATTTGTTCACAAAGAAACACCCCATCATATTGGAGGAAGATTACTGAGCCTGGCTGTGAAAGCAGAGCCATGGCTGCTCTTGGACAATACCCTGCAAAGAAAGATCAGAGATCAGGGGAGAAAGGACTCTGCCTCTGCCCCTGCTCATTCACTGACGTAGAGTGCTGCAGAGAGTAACCTTCCCTAGGCAGAACAGAGGGGTACCCAATACATTAATGAAAGCAGAAAAATGAGTCTCTCAAAAGTTTCCTCTACACCCCCTCTTTCCACAGAAGTACAATATATTTACTTTCACATAACCCACAGTTTGACATCAGGAAAAGAAATCCCTGCACAGCTTCAGTATTTCAAAGACTCCATTCTCTTTATACCCCTAAATGTCTTTAGCCTCACTGCTAGCACCTTCTTTAATCCTAATATTTTGCTAGCTGTGTATTTGCCTTTTCTTTAGACTTCTGCTATTACATTTCATAAGTCCTTAACATGCTTCTCCTTTTCAGTTTTTTGATCAGCCATGTCTTCAAATCAACCTCTCCCATCCACCTCAAAGCTGCTCTGCAGGACACCCAGTCTCACTGAAATGGTCACTATCACCAACACTGGTACAGCAGAAAACACAGAGAGAAAAATGAGCTGCAGCAGATTCCTTATGTCTGGCAGATAAATGCACATTGTTAATAGCCATATTCACACTGTTAATTATTCCTGAATCATTCGTGATGTGCACAGTTCTTCTCTTATGCCTACTTTTTTTTTTTTTTTTTTTTTTTTTTTTTTTAGCTTTGAGTGTTGTTTTGCTCCCCATGCAGAACAGGGGTCAGCAGAGCTCCCTGTGTCAGGGGTGTATGTTCCGCATTGAAACAGAATTGCAGGGTAAGCCATGCCACACACACACACACCCCCTCAGCTCCCTCCTTGCAGATGCATCTTGATTTCACTGGTCTTGAAACCTCAAAAAAAGAGGGGATTGTAGATGCCCCACCAAATTATATGGCAAATGGGCAGATAGACACATCCCTCACTTCTAGCTATAGACTATAGACCTACCACTATGCAGTCATTAGCTAACATGGACAATGTTTTCAACTCCTTTCAGAGAAATGTGTCCTTTTCCTGTTTTTTTGGGTTTTGCGCTGCTTTTTGTTGTTGTTGTTGTTGGGGTTTTTTGGTTTTTTGTTTTGTTTGGTTTTGGTTTTGTCAGGGCAGCACTGGGGAGAAGAGCTCTTAATTTCTTTTGCAGAAGTATGTTACAAGGGACATTGCCCAGTCCCAAGGTTCCCCACAGGGCTCAGCACAGGCTGAGGGGCCTGCCTGGGAATATTGGGATGCAAAACTAGTTCCAGAGGCAACTTTTCCAGCAAAACTGCCTATCCGTGTCTTGACTGTCTCTTATTACTAAATTAAAGCCATTCCAAGGATGTGCTACAGCTGCAAGGGAAGAAGATAACAGAAAATAATACAGGACTTGTTAGTGCTGTGTAGCATCAAGAAATTTTCCTTCCCTAAACAAACCTGAAATGAAAACCTGAATTTATTCAACTACAAGTAGACAGAAGAGGAAAAAAAAAAAAAAATCACTCCTCTGTGATCAGAGCTCTATTAAGCTGCCTTGAAAATTATTCCAAATACATCTTTTTGCAGATAACAATAGACAATCCTTTGACCGATTTGCTAGAAAAGGTAAAGAAAGAGCATAAAATTATTGTTTATCAGAGAGAGAAGCAGCACCATTTAAAATAACATGAAATTGTACCCCATGAATTATTCACAAGATCTGATGCTACACTATCATTATTTCTGGCTTTCCTTTTTGTATGGCAAAGGATTTTCTGTCAGTTGTCTCCAACCCAATAAAAGACGTGGTTTTCTTTAATTTATCAAATCTGATTTTTCTGATTTTTTTTTTCTATTTTAAAATTAATGTATTCCAAGCAGTCAGTTGTCTTTACGGTGTCATATTAAGAAAAAAGATAGATTTCCTTATGATTAGCAGGGTCTAAAACATGCAGTGAAATCGATGCTTGTGTACTGACTGGTGTTCCTTTACGTGTAGTGCCAGCTGCTGAGAAGCCAAAGTGTGATCCCAGAGGTAAGCTGGCATTAGCAGTTGCAAACTCCATCCTGTTCCATGTGAATTAAGCTCACTGAATTTCACAGTTCTCTGATACATAGCCCATGTGAATCAGCTTTCTGATTGCATGTAACAGTCAACACCTCTTGCAATTACCTAGTGATTTTGACTTTCCTTTTCCAACACATAAATATGCAGGGCTACAGATTCCGTGTTATGGAAGGTCTTAATGGTTACAGAACACTGTAATTGAGAGTAACTCTATTCTAGTCAGTAGAAACATTGATTAGACTAGTCAAAACTCTCTGGTTTTGTTGGTAGAGCTGGGTCTTGCAGCTGATGGGGTGTAGACAGTTTGCATTTATGGCCATGACTTAGTTGAAAGAACAGCTACTAACTGTAGTCAATAAGATGTCAGCCAGATTCCAGATCCTAATTTCCTCAGCAAACCTTCATAATTGTTCTTGCTTACTGTCTCTTCTTTCAGCACCTTTCCAAGTAATATCTGTTGCAAGCCCTGTAGCTGCAGGACTGGTATTTAGGGAGATCAAGTTTGGAAGACAGGATTTGGATTGGCAGGACACAGGAAACTGAACATGAACTGAACTGAATTGAACATGAGCCAGCAGTATGCCCAGGTGGCCAAGAAGGCCAATGGCATCCTGGCCTGTATCAGGAACAGTGTGGCCAACAGGTCCAGGGAAGGGATTCTTCCCCTGTACTCAGCCCTGGTGAGGCCACAGCTTGAGTCCTGTGTCCAGTTCTGGGCCTCTCAGTTCAGGAAGGAGATTGAGGTGCTGGAGCAGGTCCAGAGAAGAGCAAGGAGGCTGTGAAGGGATCCAGCACAAGTCCTGTGAGGAAGGGCTGAGGGAGCTGGGGGTGTTCAGTCTGGAGAAGAGGAGGCTCAGGGGAGACCTCATCACTCTCTACAACTCCCTGAAAGCAGGTTGGAGCCAGGGGGGTCGGGTTCTTCTCCCCCGCAGCTCTCAGTAATATTAATATTAACACAAATAATTACCCTTAATTGTTCTGGGGAAAAAATAAAATAAGAAAAAAACTCAAAAAAAGTTTAAACATCAGGAAAAAAAATTTAAAGGACTATAGTTGCTCTGCTTGTAATCTCATTGTTTGGGGAGTTTTGATTTGCACATGATATTTGGTTACTTGTAATAAGAGAGATTTTACTAGAAGCATCTGTCTATAGGGAAGAAATCTACACCTTTGATGGCTGTCTGCAGATCTTCAGAGATCATGAAGAGAAGCTGGCAATACTGAGGTGTAATGCAGGCCATCCAAAAGCAAGTATCTAAAATAGGCCAGATGAATTACCTCCCAGGAAAGTTCCTTTCCTTTGAGTATAACGAGAGTATACAGCAATTAGCTCAGCTGCAGACATCTAAACTCTGGTTATCCAGGGTAGCTGAAATAAATCCCACCACTGGTGCCAGCAAACTGAAAAAAGCTCATAATATAACCCATTTTCATTTCAAAGGCTCAGATGCCACTCAAAAGCCTGGATTATCACTGACACACAAAATATGAACATTAGTGGAGTCAAGGTCTGTCTGGCCTGTGAAAGGAGTCCCTGCTGACTGGACCCCGAGCAGGGTCTCAAGCTTTCAGCTGAGCACCAGGAAGATTCATTACTTTACCAGATCATTAGGCTGAGTCTGTGATCAAAGACGGTGTGTCACTTATGGGGACATTTTTGTTACTTGTTAATAGGCAGAATTTTTTGAAAATAACCCATGGTGAGTTCCCTTCCTACCCTCCGAGCTGTCCCTGTGAATGCAGTGTCAGGGAGAACCCTGCCAGTATGCTGACACAGCTCCCCAGTTTCCTTTCCCCTGCTTCATTTCCTTTTCAAATTGAAAGCTATTAGAAGTCTTTAGGCAAATAATAGAAACCTAATGCAGGTGCCTGTTATAAATCCTTCAGTAGTTACTTTTAACCTAATGTCTCCTCAAACATTTCTTGCCAGAAGGCGGGAGGGAAAGAAATGCCTCATGAACTCTGACAATTAGAGGGTCAGGAGTTAAAGTCATAATAATGTATCCTGTTTCTTCATTTTTTGTCAAGTGATGTGAGCACAGTCAGGTCCCTCGGTCACTCATCTGAGTATGCCCCCCCTCTATTAAGGACAGGGTTCTCACCAAGAGCAATCCTCACCTCGGATCACAGCCTGCTCTACACCCCTCACTCAGCAGGGAAAGTGCCACATGGTTGGTGGTGCCAGCTTAGTGCCAGCTGAGGATTTTGCCACGCTGAATCTTATGGCTTGCCCAGGCACAGCCTGGGCGTGTGCTCAGTCTAGAGCTGCCTCATTTCTGAGGTGAAATTAATCAGTGTTTAGGAGGGAGCTTGACATTGGTAAATAGAAATCACTTGAGAAATGTAAAGTATTCTGCAGGCAAAGTAAAGTAGGAAGTCAACATTAATAACAAGAGTTAGTAATTACTGGTTTTATGCAAAATAGACAAATGTAAAGAAGCGCCTATTAATTCTGAATCACTGCAGCAAGTATCTAGGCTCAAGAGTTGGAAATGCTGCCTAAAATGTCAATGTGATCAGTCAATGTTAAAATTTGCCTTCATCAACTACGCATCACGTGTCTTATTCTCAAAGACAAATTCCTCCTGTGTTCGCTGGCAGTAATATCAAATTTCGCAGGGAATAAACCACCAACTCTATGCATGTACAAAGCAAAGCATGCAAGAGGACAACCTGCTAGCATACGTGCTCCTGAACACATCGGGCAACTGTCAGGTTGTTAGAATATTTCTCATCATGATGGGTGCCCTCACATGCAGCACTGAACACTGGTAGCTACACTGGTAGCTACACAGATCACTTTCCTCATTTGGCTCCCCAGCAAGGTGTAAATATTTCAGAGCTAATGCATAAGTCATGTACACCTGTGGTTCTGAGTGCCATAGGACTGAGACATAACTCTTGGTTATTTCTGAGCATGGAGGAACATGGATTATTTTCTGTCATTGGAAATGGAAAATGCGTGAATATTTTTAATGTTTAACACCTCAGACTGTTTCACTAAGATCTTGAAAACCATTGCCTCCAGCCCTAGTCAACATCTAAGGGATGTTCTGCAAACACAGGAACCTTGCCAGGACTGGCAGACACCCCAGGCTGTGTCAATACGTGGCTACCCACTGTGGTCTCATGTCACTGAAGCCAACATATTGGATTAATTCACCCAAAAACTAACAACACCCCAAGCAGTCTTGTTACTTGTGCCCATCCACACCCACTTGTGTGGGTAGACACTGTGATAGTAAATCAGAGAGATTCATACAATTGCTGGATCACTAGGTGTTGAGTGCCTTTGTGTTTCATTTGTGAATAAATCCAGACCTCCTAAAAAGTCCTAAGTGTGCTCATCTCACACTCCTGGTAGAAGAGAGAAAGAGTTAAACTTATTTATGGATAAAATGTTTGAAATAATAAAAGGCATCACACCATGCACTAGGCTAATTGGGAGGGGTGAGTAAGGTATACAGCTCCTGGAGATCAGGAGGGCTTCCCCAGATGGTTTGCTGTGCATTTTCAGAGCCTGATGCCTTGACTGCCAGGTGAAAGGGGAAAGGAGGAGGCACATGAGGGGTACATCGATATAAGGAGAAGGAAACAGTCTCACTGCCCTGAGAAGGAATATTGATGGAGGTCCTCAGGTGCAAGCAGAGAGGTTTGTGAGTTTCTGAACAAGGGAATTGCCTCCAGATGTACTCCTGCTGTGCTAAGAAAAAATATAGAACCAAAAAATAGCTGATTCTTATCACAAACCTTCCAACCAAGGAAAATACCCTGTACTTCTTCAGGAAAGTATACACTGCTTTTGAGATGCTGGGTGGGACTCTGACAGTCCCAGCAGGCAGTCTCATGAAATGTGGAAAGATACAGTCAAATGGGTGGAATGTGTCTAATCTAAGATACCTATTGTCTTTCTCATGAAAACAGTGAGCATAAAGCAAAGTGACATCATACACCTGGTGTATGGCATATAAGCACCTTTCTTTCTGGGGAAGGAGCCATCTGTCCACCTTGATTTTGTAGATTTCCAACTCTGCTTTTTTTTTTTTTTTTTTTTTTTTTTTCATAAACACTCCCAAACACATTTTAGGGTCACATTTATAGCAAATAATTTCCAGGTTTACAGTGATGTGTACTTTGGCACTAGTACCTATAAAACCTTCTATATATGAAACTTCTATATATGTGAAATTGTCACAACCTGGGTGTCAGATGTGATCAAATTAATTTTTCACAATACTTGCACCTCTCCTACAAATGTCACAATGCTGCAATTATGTGATACTATGAAACCTTTTGGACTGTTGATGCAGCTATCATTAGGTATGGGCATGAGATAATTTTGTTATAATATGTTATTATTTATCATAAGCGTGGCAGCAAATCTCTAGCATGTCATCCACCACCACCTGTCCCAGTGCTGTGTGGAAATTATGAAGTGTTATTGGTCCTGTTTACTAACTGAGACATCACTTGCAGCACCAGCCCTTTATATTTATGGTACAGTTTCTTCCTCCATTCATCTGTTCTCTGGTATCATGTATCTTGTGAGAGAACATGACCCCATGCACTGTGCTTCCAACCCAAAAAAAATTCTGCAATTTTTTGGGTTTTTTGCCACTCAATAGGCTTCATCATAAGAAAAAAAAAAAAAAAACCAACCCACATTTCTGTCCCGATAAAATAACTCCTAAATTTTTTCTACATCTGAAGAAACACTATAGAAACAGCATCACCATGGCCCATGGAGAGATTTTTTCCATTCCCCTAGGAGTACTTGCAGCCTCAGGCCTCTCTTAGTAACCAGTTCATCAGACTTTGAAGGCTTGATTCATTTGCTTAAACATAAGCATCTGTTTCCACCAAGTCAGTTTATGGATGTTCATGTGAGATGCATGGGGAGGGCACAGAACCTCCTGAATGTCCCCACTTCCCCGGAGCAGCAGCCAGAGGTTGGGCAGGACACAGAGGGCTTCTCAGGTGACACCACACGGGCACAGCCCCAGCAGCCTACCTTGCTATACTGTACATGTGTTTGTCTACACACAGTCATCATGTGCAGCTGTCAAACACAGTCCAGCACTCTTAGACTGCTTTGTGACATATAGAGGAAACACCCATCAGCCAGAAAATCCCTTTTTCCCAAGAGCTGTTCCTTTGTGCTTTGGTATTCAAAGAGATGCATCCTGAAATGTTCTGTTTAGGCTCAGTTCATTCCTGACTCTTCTTTGAAATCATCCACAGGACTGAATGAGCTACATTTTAGATTGAAACCCAGGTCCTGTTGAAGTCTGTAAGCAATTTATCACTGACTCCAAAGAGACCATTATTTAATCCTACAAAGTGTCTATCTGAACCAATGTCTTTTGATTGCCATCACAGTCATTTGAAGAAGCAATGAAGGAACAAAACTGGTCTCAGTGGTGAATGCTTCATCCCTGGGACCACAGTGGAAAAGGCACTGATGTAGCTGCCTTGGGGAAACAAAAAGGAAACAGAACTGGAAGTCAGATCTCTTTGTTCTCCAAGATTTTTAAAGAGCAGCTTCAGAAGTGTTACTTGCATTTTATTTAGTACTTATAGTGCAACAGCAATGAAACCTAACATTACAGGGAGTATATGTTTCCACCAGCAAATGTCTTCAACAGCTCATAAAAACCTGGCCATTTATCAGCACTGCAGGAGATCTTTATTACCTCCCTACAGCATGTACTCTCCTATGATGTAGTTATTGATTTAACAAGCAAACTTCATGGCAAGCTTTTATCTTGGAATTAACAGCAAGACTGAAATAGAGCTCTTATTATTCTAATAACACAGAGATGTGAGATTCCTGCATATTCCAAAGGCTGTATCATCACCTTTACAAGCATCCCATTAGGCCTGTCTGGGCTGCCACATCAAAGCCTGGGCTGTGAGATCTTTAGCAATTATGGTATCATACTCACCCTCGGCAATTTCACAGTGCTTTTGTTTTTCTTCTTACAGGTTTGGACATCAGGCAGGCTCAGGTTATTGTGCTGTCATCGGGTACCAAATGTATAAATGGGGAATACATTAATGACCAAGGGCTTGCGGTCAACGACTGCCATGCAGAAATTGTGGCAAGAAGGGCATTTGTTCACTTCCTCTACTCACAGCTGGAGCTACACTTAAGGTAACTGAATTCTGTTGATCCTTGGGGAATGTCAGATGGCCTTCAGTGGAACAGATCCATCCTCCAAGCACTTGAACAATTTGTTTCTTTATGTTGTTGTTTCTGAGTTCTTGGCTGGTGAAAGACCAATACACTACAGAGAAAAAAACGAGAGTTAGATAGTCCGGACTGTAGGGTCATGAGCTCCTTGACTTCAACTGATTTTCTTTCAGTAGCTATTAGATATGACTCATAAAGTTGGATTTTATGAAGCCTGATGATTTTGTACAAATCTTTACGTGCAGGCTTATTAGCATCATTCACTGGCCAGAGACTGGAAAGGGGTCATTTTGCTCACGGCAGCCATTTTCCTGCCTTCCTTGCTGCTGCTGAAATATCTCTAGGAAGTGATTTATTGGTCATTAACACCTTCACTGACTCACTAGAGAACCAGTAAGTGCTAACAGTACTGTAAACTTTGTACCAAAGTGCAAGATGCTATCACTTATGCCTTCTTTATGATGTTTTAAAATGTTACAGCATGTAGCACCATTACAGAGTAATTATTGTTCCTGTCTTCAGCCAAACCCACCTTGTTACCATTTTAATGGTTATTGGGTCATACACTGCCTGGAAGCTGCTAATGAGGTCTATCCTGGGACATTGCTAATCACGATTATCAACAATCTGTAAAAGGCTATGCAGTGCTTGCTTGTAAGCTTTGCAGAGGAAACCAAAATGTGGGGAAGACCAGCTGATATGGTTGAGGGCTGGGCTGCCATCCACACAGGCTGGAGAAGAGAGACAGCAGGAACTTTGACAGAATATTCAACAAACACAAATGGAAATTCTCACATTCAAGAGAAAAGAATAACCTGCAACAACACAGGCTGAAGTGTTACTGGCTGGGGGACAGCTCTGCTGAAAAGGGACAGGATTTGTAGGCAAACACTAAGCTGAAGCTGAGACAGTAGTGTGCCTGACAGCAGAGACTTCAGCAGAATTCAGGATTCTGTGAGGACTCAACCAAGGGATGTGAACATCCCCCACTGCTCAGCACTCATTAGACCATATCTGCAATGCCATGTGCAGTTTGGCATCTTCAGTTCAGGGAGGACATCAACCATCTAAAGCAGGTTCAGCAAAGGCTAGCCAGATGCTCAGGGGATGGACAACCTGGACTGTGTGAAGGGGCTGAGGGAGATGGACCTGGTCAGGCTGGAGATGGCAGACCCAGTAGGACAAATGTCAACAGTACAATGGAGATGGCACATTTACCAATCA
This sequence comes from Heliangelus exortis, assembly GCF_036169615.1. Classification (NCBI taxonomy): domain Eukaryota; kingdom Metazoa; phylum Chordata; class Aves; order Apodiformes; family Trochilidae; genus Heliangelus; species Heliangelus exortis. The sequence goes on along the minus strand of NC_092423.1, from coordinate 11,618,499 downwards.
TAGAATCATAGATTGTGAGATTAGAAGGGGCCTCAAGGATCATCTGTTCCCACTCTTCTAATATTATTTATAGTATATGTAGCAGCACCCCATCAAGCTGAGACTTACCAAGGTGAAGATGATGGACAACAGGTACATGATGTACCTGTCAACAGGAGAAGCTCAGCCTGAATATTAGGACTAAATGATGGGAATAGACATGGGAATAAAAAAAGTAGTAGAACAGGTCACCCAACAGAACTGTTCACTTTCCCTCCTGTCTTGGAGGTTTTCAAAACCCAAACAAATAAAAGTCTGAGCAACCTAGCAAACTGTTCAGAGCAAGAGATTGGGCTAGACATCTGAGGTTCTTTCCAGCCTGAATTTTCCTCTGATCCTATGAAAACCAAGCAGAAGTGAAGTTGAGGTGACATTAATTATGTGGAAGAAACCAAGATGTGAAAAGAAAACAAACAAAAAAAAACCCCTTATCTATAGATCATTCTTCTGCCCTCCATTCTTGCTTACATTTTAATGTAACTTTCTCTGAAGGCCATTAACTTCTGTGCAAAAACTGCCTTTGATTTCAGAAGGTTTTGAATCCATTCACAGACACAATGATTAACCTGAGCAGGTTTCTGTGCTCTTTTCAGCCCCTATGATACTATTGCACCGAAGCAATGGTAATAGGAATAATGATTATTTTCACTTCAGGCTAGGGCTGAAGGCAAGAGAATATACAGAGTAGATGAGCTTGGCTAACAAAGGGGGACAAGAGCTTTGAATGGTCTAATCAAAACCAATATTCTCTCTATTTCAATCTGAATTGCTTTCAAGTTTACATTAAATTATTATGTTTTCAGCAGCGTAGCAGCCCTAGTACTTGCTTTGTGCTACGGTCTCTTGGGAAACAAGTGCTACCACTGTATCTTAAACTATTGTATTGATCTACCTCCCTAACATGTTCAGTCATATTATTATTTTATTTGGATCAATGTTAACAGTCTTTTGTAGAGAATCCTCAGTGCAGCACAAGCTCTGTTCACAATAACTTCAAATCACTCTCTGTTCAGCCCAGAGCAGACACCACTGCTTCCCTGACCAGCACACGTGATAAAAATCTCAACCAAAATTGTCAATGCTTAGCATCTTTGAAAGATAGAGGTGGAGATATTGTCAAATCAGATTTTTGTCTTCTTAAGTCCATGGGGAAGAAAAACTGTGTTCTATAATATATTCTTCTAATATTTATTGCTACACTCCATTTTATGCCTTCATTGGGGGCTTTGTCATATAATGAGAAAATTGTGGTGTTCAAAATGAAATGAAAATTGCATTTTCTGTACATTGAAGTCACATCTACGTGTTTTTCTCTAGAAAAAGGGACAACTTTCACTGGTAGATAAATCACATGGCACCACTGCAAAGCTAAAAGGACAGGGGTTTGGGACAGACACTTTAACTCAGCTTTCCTGAGACTCCCCCCAGCAAGAGCCTCAGGTTTGGGGGAAACACAAATGTGGCTCCTGCATTGTTGTGCATTTCTATTAACCCAGCTGAAAATAAAGTCCTCTCCCAGGCCAGGAAAGCCTTTGTTGTATCATCTCAGTATGAACCCAGACCAAAAAGATTGCTTCCTAGCCCCCAGAAAAAGAATGAAAGCATGGTTCTTGCTTTAAAGGCCTTAAGTGTTCCATCCCTCCCTATGAATGAGGCAAGTTTGTTCTGTGGAAAATATTCCCTGTTTACACAAATCTTCCTTCCACCAAGGCTGCCTGCTTAAACAGATCTCTGCAGGTGGATTTCAGACTTCAGGAATTTCCAGCACAAGACTGTCCTTGAAAGGGAACCATTTCTCCAGGAGTTACAAATGCTGCCCTTGACCTCAGTGAGAGCAAAACACATACTGGTCTGGATGTAGCATGAAGATTGCAAAGAGCAGGGACAAGAAGGCTGGAAAAAGCAAGGACTAGAATGGAGAATTAATGCCCAAGAGGGATGGGTGGAAATATAACTCTTCTTTTTTAAAGCTAAATAAAAACTAATAGCCTGTTCTTAAAATTAACCAGTACCATAGCAATCTTGCTGCTGTAGTGGCTCTTCAGGTGCTGGAGGGATTCTTTTACCAGAAGCTAAGTTCTTCTAGCAAGTCAGATTCTTAGTTTATACATGAAAAGAAAGGATTAGTCTTCATCCAGTCGAGGTCAGTTTCTTCCAGGAAACCAGTTGCTTATTTTGCATCCAATATTTCTTAATTTTTTCCTACTAGCCTCCTAGTGGACATAGCTCCTTCCCTTTTAAGCCTGCTGTTAGCTGCTCTAGGATGCAGTGCTATAGCAAGAAATTTCCCTTATGTACATTTAAAAGCTAAAAACAGCTCATCTGCTTCTCTTTTTGAGGGTAAGGACTTGTTCCAGTGAAATGCTTTGCATATCTTGAACCATAAGTAGGTGTTTAAATCTTCTTGAAGCCAGCTCAAAACATATGCATGTGTGATGCTAAATAATGAACTTAAGCACCAGATTAGAATTTAGCACATACTTAAATGCTCCTCTTGAATCAACCTCAAATCCTAACTTCCCCATTGGAATTCAAACAGGCAAATGTTTAGGGATGAATTCTGCTCTTTTACCCACTGTCACCATGGGTAAATGACATTTCAATGCCACCCCCTGAATGAGTGCCATTTGTGGGCTTAGTGTGGGCTTCTCCCTCCACTGCTTAGTTCAGGTGTATACAGCTGTTCAGCAGCATTGCAAAGAACTGCTATTGCAAACTGATTTGCCCCCTCACAGCTCTTAATGACTATCCCAGAGGGAAGGCAGAAGGGTACTGCTGCTAGAGAAGTGCACCCTCATGCTCCACCTGGACTGTTTTCATAAGCTCCTTGGCTTGCTTTGAGCTTCAATATTCCCCATGCATCCCATGAAGAACACTGCTGGCTAAATCACACCAGACGGTGTTGCATCTCAAACTCTTTTATAACAATACACTCAGAGTTTCATTATCAGACCTTCTCAGTCCTTGTGCAGGGTTGAATCTTATGTTTGAGCTCAGCTCCCAGAAAACCATCCCAAAGGCAGGTCAGGATCATATGTGATAAGGAGGATCTCAGCCTGCTGGAGAAAGAGCTGAACTGCCTTGCCCTCCAGCCCTGCCATCTATTTTTAAAGCAGCTGTCCATTACCCAACCCATCAGCCACACTGGCCACTGGTACTCAGGGAGAAAGAAGAGAGCAAGGTTAATCAGTGAAAAACAATAACAAGTAAAAAGAGGATCAGTTCTGATTACTGTGAACTCCTGAAACCTAGTCCAAAGAAGGAATGATGCAATCTTACATAGCAACTGTTTCTAAGTACTGCAAGCTGCCCCCCACTCTGGTGAGGTTTAACGTGATAATAGCAGGCATTTAAACTGCACAGATTTGTATTCTCACAGATGATTTTGCAGTGAATGATTTAAAATTATTGGTCTCTAGTCCAAGCAGCAGGACATGCAGGTATTTTATGATTTCAGAGGCTTGAATTGGTGATAATGTAATTAGTGCAGTTGGGAAATTCCATCACAGCCAGCAGAAAATGAAGGAGCTGCACGTGGCAGCCCCATCTGGGCAGCTGCTGTGGCTCCTTGCCCCTGACAGGTGAGCTAAGGTGCCTGTAAATTCCTCCTGACAGCAAACGCATCCCAGCATCAAAAAATGACAAAACACCCAAACCATGGAAGAGTGACAGCCAAACAGCTTCAATAGCACAGAGGCTGCACTAGGAGAAAACAGGCAGTGGCAGCTTGGAATAAAGCCAAGGACTTCCTCTGAGGCTGTGCAGCAAGCACCCCTCTTCACACTGATGGGAGGCAGAGAAACCAGCAGAAATTGCCTTGCTTAATGGGCTGTCCTATGGTGAATTAAATGGGTAGGAATCTGGCTTATTAAGAGCCTCCCAGGAAAATCATTACCTGCAAGTGTTGTTCTGTTCACAGATATTCCTGCAAAAAGACCCTTGAGTTTTTGAGGGAAGGACCAGGGCATCAGAGGGAAAGGAGTCACCTTTTCACCTTCAAAGTTACAATCACAACCATCACCCTAATATATGCATTAGAAACAGCTGTCTGTCAGAGAAATCACCCACATCTTCCCCAGTGTAAATCATCTGAGGAACCACACAGCACGTAGCCTTAATGCAAGCTGTTGCTGCAAACTGCAGGACTGGGAGGGTTTGGCCCCCCGGGCAGCTGTTGCTGATGGAATATATGCACTGTGTCCCCATCTAGCTGCTGAAGCACTGCGAAGATGAAAGCTTCATCTTAATAAGTATCTTTTTCAACTCAGCTGAGAAAAGCCTGCACAAGTTTTGTCCTCACTTTTCAGGATGGTGTCTGATTTCCAGGGATGCCAAGTGACCAAGATATTGCTGACTTAGATGGAGCACTTTTAGGTGGCTGTGGTTGAATGGGGAAGAAAAGCAACACCTGGGGAACAGGGAGAATTGCCAAGTGAGGTAAAATCTGGGCGCTCCATTAGAGGCCCTGTTCAGTGGAGCACATAAACACACATCTGAGTTGATCTCCGTTGCAGTGATGTTAATGGGATTTAAACACATACCAAAGCACTGTGATGAACAGAGCTGATTTGTTCACAGGAGAGCCTAAAAGAATGTTCCCTTTTTTCATGCACCAGACCCTCTTTAAAATCAATGTGTTTACGCATCTACGCATGTGAGGAGGGAGACTTTCTCTTCAAAAATCCATGTGTTTTACCATTAGGATATACTCTAGGTAAGCAAGCCAAAAGCACTTCAGCAGCTTTGACCCTCTTCACACGTTTCTTCACTTGCAGAAGCTTATTGTTTTTCTCTTGTTGTCACTGGGCAAAATATATGATGCCAGGTGCTAATAAAACCAAGCAAACAGAGGGAGAAGAACAGAGAGAGAGGGCAGAAATGTTTCTGATTTGGCATGTAACAAATGACCTGGAACCTCTTTTGTGATCATAGCAAACGGCGAGAAGACTGGGAGCGATCAATCTTCGTGCGATTAAAAGAGGGAGGCTACAGGCTGAGGGAGAACATCCTGTTCCATCTGTACGTCAGCACCTCGCCCTGCGGAGACGCGCGCCTCAACTCCCCCTACGAGATCACAACCGACTGTAAGAAGAAAGAAAAATATCTTCCCTCTCCTTTCTTTTTCTTTTCCCCTCTGCATGTTTTTTGTTCTTTTTCCTTTTTTTTTTTTTTTTTTTTTTTTTTAATTTTTATTTAAGATCAGTCCTCTTTCTTTCTTTGCTTGCAGAAAAGGGGTTTCACCCAAAAGCAGAAACACCGTGGGCTGAGCGGTGCGTGCGTGGCTCTAGGACTGGTGCTTGATCCTGCGTACTGGAGAAAGGTGTTCAGGGAAAATCAGATCTGGTCAGGGCCATAGGAGACTGCTCAGTGTGCCCAAGGGTCATGGCTTGTGCTAGGGAATGCAGAGAAGGAAGTGCAAGACTAGCAGTAAACAAATGCTTTGGGAAGGGTCCTCACAAATGAAGATATATTTGGAGCCACAGCCATGGGCTGTAACCAAAGGACAAGGTCTCCAGCTGAGGATCCATGGACTCTTCTCAAGGTTTAGGCAGTACCTGTGGGCTGAAGGGCTGCATTTACACCAAAGCTGAGCTGTCCAGGCCACAGTGGCTGGAATCTGAGGTAGAGGGCTAATATGATATGAGAGCCCATCTGTATTGTCACTTGAAGGACAGACTCTGTCCAAATGCCACCTGTCCTTGCAGCAAACAATGTCAGAAACCTTCTGGAAAGGATCCTTTCTAGGCCATCCTGCCTACATCAGAACACCCACATGACCACCCATGGTGGGTGGACTAGATGACATCCACCACACCCACCTTAGAGTCCCTGCGCCCATTTCTATGGCATTTAGAAACATGGTTTTCCAGGGATTTCTTCTTAAGAGGATCCAGCAGGTAAGGTAAACAATCAGGTCTTGAGCCAGTGTAGATGCCACTGAGAAACCTTCAGAGCTTGTTGTGCGTGATGAGACACCCTATGTCTACCATATGACCCAATACTCTCATGTGCCCCCCCAAAACATACACATCTTTGTCCTTGCTTCATCATGGCAGAGGCATATACTGCACCAGCTTTGCCTCTGCCTAGCCACAGGGAATGTCCCCAACAAGAGACAGGGGACTGGAGAGCTCTGTGGCTTGTTATGACATGTGTCTGTCACTCCAAGAACCAATGCACGATGTGCAAAGTGTGCTCTTATCTCTGCCCCTGGGTATTGCTTCTCATAGATGCATTTTACAGTACTGTAATACCCACAGTGCTGGCTGCTAAATGTACTCATAATAAGAAATAGTCCTTGCCCTGACTACCTTGAATGTGAAGCAGTCAAGACAGAAGAATGGATAGAGGAGGAAGCATAGACACAGGAATGTAAAATTAATCATCCAAGGTCACACAATGACCTGACTTCCTCACAGGCAAATCCATCAAACAGCAGTTTCACTCTTGGTTCTTATTGGAACAAGTTATTTATTAACATTAAGGTATTATTCTCCCCAGACTGGAATCTTTTTTGTCATATGTGAAACAGCAGCTTGCTGGGGCGAGAAAGCAGAATACACCTATTCAGAAAGGAAATACACTCCCTTACCTGACATGATTTCTGCTGTCAGCAGGGTTTATAAAATGAAGAAAAGCAAGTAAATGTTTAAAAAGCAAACAGAAAATTGACATGTTCCTAATGAGATAACAAAAAGAGGAGACTTAGCATCATCTGAAAAAAAAAATTTAAAAATATAGAAGGAAGCACTTATGAATATCAAAACCGAATAGTGATTTTTGGCCTCCCACTGCATGTGTATATCAAGAGATATCTAAAAAGGCTTTTTAGTAGGTTAAAGATGCTCATGTGGTCCAGAAGGCAGCTTTTCCATATAGTTATTTTTAAAATGTGGTCCATTCTTGAGAAAACTGAAAGCTGTCCAGGATGAATTCTGCTCTTTCATGCATGAGGAACTGGGTGCTTTGGGCAGCTGATGGCCAGTGCTGTCTGTTGATCTACAGCTGAACTCAGCCCTGGACCTGAACCTTACTTGGCTCGTAGATTGTTTAAAAAAACCACATAAATCTGTGAGATAATGAGGGAATGCTTCTTTAGATAACAGTACAACAGAAAGCTGTGTTTCGACATATATAATAATGCAACACCTAGCACAACTGTAGGTAGTCACAAAAATACTTTTCAGGTTGGTTATTACAATATTTATTGTCCCAATGCAGAAGCTGAGGCAGAAAGGGCTGTGTAGTCCACCCAAGGTCACTCTTTGTCCTGTTCTTTTAAAATAATTTTGCACTGTACAAAAAGCTATGTTGCCAAAAGCTCTCCTTCAGTGAGATAAGCATTTCCTTTTAGCGCACATTATCTCAGAGACATCTGAGAAGATAAGTATTTTATAATGTTTATCATTCAGATCTTCACCATTTTTACTTTCTTTTTTTACTAAAGAAATAACCTTTCTTTCATCCCGTAATGACAAGAAACTCCAGATGAATGCTGTTTCATTTCTTAAACAACAAAGAAGCCTCTCCTAGAGCCAGCACAAGCCATCAAACGGTACTGATTATTCTCTAAAGATGCATTAACATTTAAAAACGGTGTCTCACCATGTGGTTCTGGCTTTGCGAAGGAATATGATAAGCCTTTATCAATATAGGGAGTGAGTAAAATCCATTTCTCAAATCTCCTTCCAAAAATTTCCTATTATCCACCGTGCCTTCCCAGCACCCTCAGGGAGGCCTCACATTTCCTTCTTATGAGCTTTGTTCTGGTAAGGGAGGGGATAAAGTAGCATGCACTTGAAACCCAGTGTACATTTTCCTAGACAGTGCAGGGTACCAAGTTACTGGTGTGTGTAAAACTCCAACCTTACTATGGCTCATGGGAACAGCTGCAATGCAGAGGAGAGGTCCAGGGAGCCTTCACCCATGTCAGGTTCATGCAGGAAAGTAAGAGGTTAGGGACAAAAATTAAAATCTGTCTTTGCTCTGCCATTATGCCCTTCTTGGATCAGAGGTGAGCTGACTTGCTTGTTGATGCATCCTTAGGCATCTCTAAAAGAGAGACAAAATCCAGCTGGGACCAGGCTGCTCTGTGCATGGGGGGGGTTTCTAGCTCTCTTTTAGGGTCTATGGGTCAGGAGGCTGGAAGAGCTTATGGGGGGAATTCAAGTACAATTGAAGCTTTAGAGGAGGCAAGTACAATCCAAGAGAGTAGAGGAGGAGGCTGAAGGGAGAGATGCAGGAGTGGGTGGCAGCAAGAGGAGGGTCAGTGGTGTTTCAGAGATAAGAGGCTGGGAAGTGCCAGAGGAGTTTCAGATAGCTGTGAGATTTTTTATGGATTTGTCCTAGCTCATTCTCTCCAGCCAGTCTCCTCCTCAAGACTCTTTCTTCATTTTTCAAGGTCACCCACAAGACTGTAGCACATCTAGATGGTGAAGAGGCAGCATGTTCCCAGTGTCCTCACTACTCCTTCACACACTTAGTTTCAGCCCCTGATTCAATTCAGTGCTGTAGGTCAGCAACCTGGGAGCATCTCCCTTTTTTTACACTAGTCCAAGGTATGCCTGGATTGCTGACCTCTCCTGAAGGCAGTACCAAATTAATGTGGGTTTTCTGGATGTTTCAAGGGAGCTGATGCTCTGCTCTGGTGAGACCCCACCTGAATTACTGCTTCCAGTTCTCGAGTCCTCAGCACAGGAAAGATACTGGTCTTATTGGAGTGGATCCAGAGGGACATAAAAATTATGAGAGAGATGCAGCATCTCACCTCTGAGGAAAGACTGGGAGAGCTGGGGTTGTTCAGTCTGGAGAAGAGAAGGCTCCAGTAAGAGCTTATTGTGGCCTTTCAATATTTAAAGGGGGTTTATAAGAAAGATGGGGACAAACATTTGGAGACAGAAGAAGGGGTGATGGTTTTAAACTAAAAGAGGGTAGATTTATATAAGGAAGACGTATTTTACAATGAAGGTGGTGAAACACTGGGACAGATTCCTGAGAGATGGGGTACATGCTCCATCCCTGGAAACATTCAGGGTCAGGTTGGACTGGGCTCTGAGCAGCCTGGTCTAGTTGATGATGTTCCTGTTCACTGCAAGGGGGTTGGACTAGATGACCTTTAAAGGCCCCTTCCAAGCCAATCCACTCTATGATTCTGTTTTCCATTACACATTCCGTAGTTCAGGAGGTGGAGCTGCATCCATGGGGACATCTAGCCCTGTAATATTTGTTGCATATTTTATACTTTCTCCTGAATCTAGGGCAAACCACAGAATAATCAATCCCTTGATTTGCTAAAGTGCCTTCCTAGTTAATTTAGGGCTTCTTGAGTCATTGGCTTTTTTTTCCAAGAGCCTCTTGAAAAGCAAAATGAATTGCTTTAAAAAAATGAGCTAGTAAATCCTCCACTTCCCCCCTCCTTCTCTGGCAGGATTTTACCTCATCGTCCATCTTTCTTGTAGAGGTGCACTCTCTCTTTTTTTTACTACATGGACTGCCAAAGAGACAAAAAAAATCTGTCCCAGGGCTTGTCTCTGTTCTTCTCCCCTGGGCTGCTTTTCTATCTCTTGCTAACATGCTGTATTGCCTTGTACCATTGACTCCTTGATAGCCCAGCTCCTGTTTATCCCACACTCCCTTTAGGTCTGAAACACACCATTGCATCTGCTCCACATGGGGTCTTCCTCCTGCTTGTCTATTAACCTACAGCTGTGCTGAAGCTCTCATGCACACACATTTGACAGAGCTCTCATCTAAACAGGATCCACTTGCAACCAAGTGAGCTGGATCATTGCCTTGGTAGGTGAAGTGATAGGGAGAAGATGTGCATTTTCAGAGAAGCTGGGGAACAAAAGTGTACCCAGAAAGACAAGTTTGCTCTCTCCTTCAAGTGTACTTTCACTCTGCAAACCTGTGCTTTCTCTGCTTGTGACTCTGGCTGCTGGATTTTCACCCCAATCTTAGGTAACATGTTCTGTTACCCCCCAGATCTGAGGCCTCCATGAAAGGTTGCCCTTCTCACACCACTAAATGTTCAGATGCTTACACCATCTGTGTTCTGATGGGCCTGACCCAGATTGCAACAGTACATGATCTCAGAATAGAAAGACTCCTAGAAGTCATATCCTGAGCAGATAGGGAGTGGCTAGAGAGGGTCAGATTCAAAAAGAAGCCATCTAAGGAGACTGTCTATCTCCTAGAGATGGACAAAATGATCTGTGACTGTCAGGAGACTCTTAACCCCAAAGCTCTACATTCAGGGTCCTGCAGGGATGAGGATCCAATTACAGTGAGGATGCTTATGGCACTAGCTGGGCTAATATCCCCCAAAAAAACACCGGGCTTAGTGAATTTAATGGGTCTGCAAAAAGAAGAAACCTGTAACTTCCATCTGCCAATCCCATGTTTTGTTTAAATGGACAAATTCTGTTCTTGTGGGTAGATGATGAGGAAAAGCATTTCAAGAACCACCTAAAATCAGTGTAATCTGAAAATGAATTTGATATCTGTAACTACAAGAAAATGCAGATCCTAACAAATTAGTATACTGCCCTTTTTACAAAAGTGGAGGGTAACCATTGATTATCTCTTGGGCTTAGACACCTGAAGAAGAACATAGGCCTGTTGGAACAACTCCACAGGAGGGCCACAGAGATGATTCAGGGAGCTGGGATTGTTTATCCTGAGGAAGAGAAGACTGGGGGCAATTCACAACTGCCTTCCAATGCCTGAAGAGGACCTACAGGAAGGCTGGAGGGGGACTTTTCACAAGAATGTCCAGTAATAGAATAAGGGAAATGGTTTTAAACTGAAGGAGAGTAGGTTTAGACTAGATCTTATAAAAAAGGATGGTGACACTCCAGAACAGTTTGTCCAGGGAAGCTGTAGATGCCTCCTCCCTGAGGTGTTCAAGGCCAGGTCAGATGTGGCTTTGAGCAGCCCTGTCTAGTTGAGAGGCATCCCTGGCCATGGCAGGGAGGTTGGAGTAGATGATCTCTAAGGTCCATTCCAACCTAAGCCATTCTGTGAATCTATGATTCTATGACACCATTTTCCATTTCTCTTGTACAAGTGCTTCCAGGTATCATATCACTCCATCACAGCTACTGGCCTGCTGCAGCTTGAGAGACCATATTGGAGATTTGTAGCTACTCGGTGCAGCTGAGTAGCTAGGTTGTGTAGTTGATTTTATGCTGATGAATGACCCATCTGTGGAACAGGGATGAAGGTGCATTATTTTCCTATTTTTCATATGACTGAGCAGAACAATACCCTGGGGGACCTCAGAACAAAATTATCATAGAGAACCATACTCAGAAGTAACACAAAAGAAAAAAATGCATGCGGCACCATAGGCTGCAACACTGAACAATGCCTCTGGGGAAATAATCCTAGCAGTGGATGAATTATTGTGATCAGCCTGGATTGCTTTGTCATGGAAAGGATGCTGCAGAATTTGCAGACACAGCATAAGGTTGTTGGATTACTTCAGGGGCTAGGGAACTGGTTATTAAAGAAGGTGAGAAGATATTGTCCTTTTGCTTCATTGAGACTGGACTCAAAAGGGAGGGATTCAAAAGTTTTGGGTCTGGAGTGTGAGCACAGAACCGTTTTTCTGTCTCTTCTGAGATCAGGCCCTGTTGAGGCAATGTCCCCTTCCTGTGAGTACCTCAAAGTCTCAACTAACCCAGGTTTACACAGAGGAAATGCAAAGACTTTCTACAGTTAGCTAAAAGCTGGTCTGTCAAGGAGTTTAAGTCCCTGCTCAGGTCTGTTAGTAATCACCAGTTTTGCAAATAATTGACCTGTTTCCTATCTCAAACCTCCCAGGCTACTGGAATGCTGTTGCAGAGTGCAGCTGCTTTCCCTGAAGTTAACTTGGTAGGGAAGGCAGGGTCACAGCACTGTCTCCTCCCTCTGGTTCATGCCCTCCATCATTTTCACACATTACCTGGGAGCAGAGGTGAAGTGTGCCCTTGATCAGGATGGACAAAGATGTCAGCAGAGCACATGACAGGTGTAGTATTCTCTGTCCCCCCCACACACTGCAGGTCTGAGCAGTGGCCTGATTTAACTCCAGGCTTCCCAGGTGTGGACATGGTGCTGTGTGTAACCAGTTCAGAGATTTTTTCCTAACACCCAATGTAAAGCCCATTCTGGGGTTGTGAGGGACCTGTCTTCTTTTGGGGAAGGTGAGCAAAGGGATTTCAGGAAAAGGATGTGTCTGAGAAGGACAAGAGGACTGCAGTGAGGATAGGAAAGTTTGGGTGGGAAGTGGTCTGTGATACTCAGCTTTGATGGGCGAGTGGGTGAGATGAAACAAAAGACCTGTTAGGAGTGGGGGAATGCTGAAAAGCTTTGGGATGAGTGGTGCCCCTCTTCTTCTTCCAATGCACATCACCCACGCAGAACCTGCAGGAACTGGTTTGCACCATCTCCAGCACTGCAAGAAGCTTTTCCTCCCCCAGCATCTCCTACTCACTCTGGGCTCATCCAGGCCTGCAGGGAAGGGAGGGGATGTAGGAAAGACACATGTGAGAGGCAACAAGTAGAGATGGGGGCTGCCCAAAGCCATTGCTGTGAACCCTGCAGCCCTTCTGGTGCCACCTGAGGGAAAAGCTGTAGATGATGCTGAATCTCCATGCTCAGATAGACCCATTGCTCAGACAAAGCAGCAGTGCCAGAGGGTATGCAAATACATGGTCTGTGTGGGCTACTGGAAATCCCATTGCTTTGGGAATCCAAAAGAGAAGTCTGATGCCCTACACAGACTTTCATGCTCAACCTTTTGCCTGTCCCCAGGGTCAGCTCTAGCCCCTAAAACTGACAAGAAACCAGTGTCCTGATGAAAGTACTCATAGTTTTATTGCTGCCATTATTGTGCACCCCAGAATGTATTTCCAAAAGAGGCTGTTGTTTTGCTACATTGGAAGTCCTAAAGCTTTCAGAGCCAGTTAATCAACCTGTGAAAGCTTGCTATTTCTTCATATTTGATTATTAATCTCCACCAGGCTGGGTAGATTTTTAGTGGAGTTTTGCTAAAGCTGACTTGTGTATAACCACTTCATGGGCAACTCTCAGGTCTCAAAGTACTGACTGGGTGTAAAGAAATCAAAACTTCCCAGGATTTTATTCTTTTAATAAAATAATAGTGTGAAACTGGGATCACATCTTGTATTTTTCATATCTCCTGGTCAGCAGCACACTAACAAAGGGTAGAAAACACCCTATTTCATTTCATTCCATTCCATGGTAAATTGAGGATGAGGTTTTTCATTAAAGGCCACTTAGACTCTAAGAAAAACTTGAACCTATGTCTCACAAGTCCTGGATTAGGGCTTCAGTGATTTCACTATCAGCTAAGCTAGACAGCTGCCTTTCTTTAGTCTCTGTTATAAAACATTGTCAGAACTGATACATCATGAGAAAACTCTTTGCCTTTGATTGCATTGAAAATGTCTCAATTCCTTTTCCTTGTGATATTCTTGGCTGCTTTTGCTTACTTGGCTTTTGTTGTTTCAGAGCGAGTTTTAAAGTAGAAAATAAGATTTTTAGAAGGGTGTGTTAGCACAGTGTGTGTCTATCTGGGCAAAGAGAAAGAATATGCTGGAAAATATGGGTTGCTTAAAGCCAGCATTGGCCACAGCTTTGATAAGCTTTCATGTAAAGCAAAATGTGTTAGGATTCAGGAAAACAAGTTGCCACAGCTATAATCAGATCCTAATGTTACAGAATGCTGGAGTCGCCCAAGGGAATTGCACTGTATTTATTGATTCTGCTTTGTTATGGGTTTTGCCGCTTTGTAAAACACTGCATTTGGACAGAATGTTCAGATGTGATAAAAAGGCAACATTAATCAGCAAAAGGCCATGGCTGAGAAGCTTTCAGAATAGTAGTAGAAAATTTCAGCGTCATCTATTTGTCCCCAAATTTGTCCAGCCCAAGAAATAATGAAGTCTGAGGTTCTCCAAGGTCCTCTGCTGGAGGGATAAAGAGACCAAATGCTCCAGGACACAGCTGCCCTGGTTCCACCCCCAGCATTCAGTACCCTGCTAGAGATATGCACCTGATTAGGGCGTATATTTTCAGTGGAATAGATCAAAACATAGTTGGAAAAAAATGCCTGTGGGCAAAACCTACACCCACTGGGATCTAATTTGGTCTAATTTGCCCTTCCACTCAGTGGAAGTCACAGGTAAAGCTCATAAACTGAGTTTTATAAAGCTTGTCAGGCAACTACAGGTCAGCTTAAGATCTCTGTGAGACTTTTGAAAGTCCTCTGACTCCTGTAGAGTTTCTTGGAGTCTTATGAAGAGAGAAATCTGGAGGAAGAGTGACAAACATTTTCATCCTATCCATGACTTTGCTGGTATTTCTCTAGCTAGCCTTGAGCAACTCACCTCACTCTGGTCATTTCTATTTCCATACCTATAAAATGGCCATAAAAGGTACTCAGCTATCACAACTTTGAGGAAGGGTAATTAATGCTGGGAGTAGGCTATTAAAATGAAAAGCAGTATATATTCTAAGCACTATTATATCATTATTCCAAATAATTTAGTAATTACAATACACAGGTTTTTAAGGCCAATTGGGACCAATTCCTGACAATCTTAATTGGATTTCTCCAGCCAGAGATCATAGGGGAGTACTTCCATATACAGCTCCAAAATCTGAAGTTGAACTAGGGTATATCTGGTGATAGAACAGAACCACAGGCTCTCTGGTCTTATCCCAACCACAGAGGGGCTGAATATCTGTCAATATTATTGACAAATTTCTGTTGTTTATATTTCACAGAGTTCATTTTCTGTTTTCATGTTGTTCTGACTTCTTTCACATTTCACTTAAATCACACTTGAAGATTTCAGTTTCCAAACAACAAAAAAAATCCCCAAGCCACATACTGAACAGCACGTTTTGTTTATAAAAGACAGAAAGTTATGGTTAAGAAGTTATTTCTTTTATGTTTGTGTAAACTTTTAGGCTAAAAGATGGCAGGGGAGAGAGTTGTCACCAAATGGGCAATTCCGGTGATGTTGACAATTTTTCACACAAAGTGCGTTTAAAAGATAAAGCCTAGCTTTAAAATAAACATTTTTTCATTAAAAAAAAAAATAGGAAGAAGACACAATGATGTCTAGCTGAGGACATAGGTGAACAGCTGGTCCCCACTGGCCTCTGACTGATGGGGCATCTCTGTCTCTGCACTCAGCCTCCAGCCAGTGCCCTGCCTTTGTTCCTCTGCTGACCCAGGCATCAGCACCACTCCCACTGTCAAAGATGAGATGATCATTGCTGGAGACAAGCAGGTGTGTCTGTGGCTAGTGACAAGACTCATGAAGGCTTCGGAGGCAGAAGTTTTTCTCTGTGACAAGGTTTGCAGTGCCAGCACAGCCCTTTGCCAGGTCTCCAGACTTCACTCTGTGGGTACAGCTGCACTTGCAAAGCAACAACATTGCACACCTGATTTTAGATGAGGGGAGCAATTAGTAATTAAAAGTAATAATCTTGAGGTGTTTGAGATTTACTTTCCTTGATTGCCACATACATGGAATCTTAATTCCACTTTTAAATCTCATACTTCTGGCTTCTGCACCTCTCCTACAGAGCAGGCTGGAGGCTGAACTCTGGGTTTGTAGGTGGCATCAAGGACCTCCTCGTGCCTGATCCCAGTGCTGCTCATTTCTCTTTGCCTGTAACAGTTAACTATAACTCTCAGATGAAACAGTGCATAACTTTATTGCCAACAAATTTTAAAGAGAATTTGAACTAGCTACTCATATTTTGAGCACAGGCTTTCATCAAAGACAGACATTAGCAAAAAATGGTTTTTAGGGTACGTATTTTGATCTATTTATCAAAGAATTTTTTTTTTTTTGTCCCAAGGGATTAATGCTTGTTGAGAGACATAGGCTTACTTAGAAGTTAGCCCAATAGCAAAATCACAGAATCACAGAACAGTCATGGTTGGAAAAGGACATTTAAGACCACCGAAACCAACCATACACACACAAAAAAACCCACCAAAAAACAGCCCCAAAGAATACAAACATGGCACACACTCCACAAAATAATATGAAAAAAAAAATTAAAAAAATTTAAAAAAAAAATCTCAGCCACTAGAGCATGCCCTGAAGTGCCACATCTACACATTTCTTAAATACCTCCAGGAATGATGACTTCACCACCTCCCTGGGCAGGCTGTTCCAGTGCCTGATCACTCCTTCAGTAAAGAAATTATTCCTGATACCTAATCTAAGCCTCCCCTGGTGCAGCTTCAGACCATTTGTTCTGGTCCTGTCATTATTCACTTGGGAGAACACCCAACACCCACTCCCTACAACCTCCTTTCAGGTAGTTGTAGAGGGCAATGTGGTCTCCCCTTAGTCTCTTCTTCTCCTAAAGAGAACTAAACATGCCCAGATCCCTCAGCTGCTGCTTGTAAGACTTGTTCTCTGGGCCTCTCACCAGTTTGGTAACTCTCCTCTGGACATGTTCCAGCACCTCAATGTCCTTCTAGTAGTGAGGGGCCCAGAACTGAACACACCATTCAAGATGAGGTTTCACCAGTGCTGAGTACAGGGGCACGATCACTTCCCTAATCCTGCTGGCAAGGCTATTCCTGATACAAGCCAGGATGCTGTTGGCCTTCTTGGCCACCTGGGCACACTACTGCTCATGTCTATCCACCAGGACCCCCGGGTCCTTTTCTGCTGGGCAGCTTTCCAGCCAGTCTTCCACAAGCCTCTAGAGTTGCCTGGGGTTGCTGTGACTGAAATGCAGAACCTGGCACTTGGCCTTATTGAACCTCATACAATTGGCCTTGGCCCATCAATCCAGCTTGTCCAGGTCCCTCTGTAGAGCTTTCCTACCCTCAAGCAGATAAACCAACCACCCAATTTGGTGTTGTCTGCAAATTTACTGAGGGGACACTCAATCTTCTTGTCAAGATCATTGATAAAGATATTGAACAAGACTGGCCCCAAAAGTGAGCCCTGAGGGGCACTACTCGTGACTGGCCACCAACTAGATTTAACCCCATTAATCATAACTCTCTGCTCACAGCCATCCAGCCAATTTTATACCCAGTGAAGAGTACACTTGTCTATGCCATGGTTCACCAGCTTCTCCAGGAGAATACTGGAGAATACTCTGGAAGAGAATGTCAAAGGTCTTCTCAAAATCCAGGTAGACAATGTTCACAGCCTTCCCCTCATCCAGAAGGCTGGTCACATGGTCACAGAAAGATCAGGTTGATGATTTAATCAAGTCATCCCTTTCATAAAACCATTCTGACTGCTCTTATGCCTTGGCTGCCTTGTCGCGAGAGCTCACTCCAGGTGATTCGCTCATGTGGCACTCAGTGCCATGGACTGGTAACCATGCAGTAGTGGGTCAAGGGTTGGACCTGATGATCTCCAAGGCCCTTTCCAACCCTGCTGATTCTGTGATTCTGTAATCCTGTCCGTGATTTTTCCCAGTACCAAGGTCAGGCTGACAGGCTTGTAGTTCCTCAGATCCTCCTTCCAGCCCTTCTTGTTGTGGGGTGTCATATTAGCCACCCTCCAGTAAAGTGGGCATCCTGTGTTAAAATGCCATTCTCCACTTTATCAGATAGTTGCACAAAGGTATGCTAGCACCTCTCCCAAGGGTAAGCATTCAACCCATTTCATTTGTTATTCTACAAAATGTTCATCTGTACTTAAAACAGAAGGGCAAATAACAGTGATTTCCTTTCTCTTCTTTCAGATTCAAACTTCAAGTTTTTCCCATCACTGTTTCTTCTTATAGATTGAACATCACATATTGAGTAAAAAGGCAAAGAAGTGCAATTTCATCTGTTAATTTCAGTTCCGCATATTACAAGTGTCCAAGGTCTTTTAACATTCTCAAATAAACTTTGTATTCAGTATTTATATTTGTATATATGGCTCAATGGTAAGGTCCATAACCCAGATCTGAACTGAACTCAGCCATGATGTGATAGGTGCCAAATGGCTCTGGGACCGAGCAGAAGAACTCCCCAGGAGTTGCATTCAGATGCAGTAGGTCTCCTGGCCTACATTTTAAAAGCATATATTGGCTTCAAGGTATTTGACATACTTTTCATCTATGCAAGGTAGGTGCTTGTGTTCCCTTCTTGGGAAGATGCATCCCTGCACTCACTGCAGAGGCAGCTCTTTAGAGCCTCAGTCAAGACCACTGCTTTTCCCTGCTTAGCCCTCAGTGTGATGAAACCTACCATATTCTTTTTCCCTAAATCCAGTCTTCTTTCTGAATGTCACTTAAGTTTTTTGCTTTCAAAAGGTGGGATGTTTAATTTTAGCCTCTCTGTCTGCTGGTCACAAAAGCACAACACAGCAGAGATTTATCTATCCAGCAAAAGAGACATATCCAAAGCCTTCAGTGTGCTGTGATGTTCACTTCAACACATCTAGAAACAGTAGTATTGTGCATTTACTCAGCAGCTGCTTGGGGAAAGTGCATCTCTAATAACCATCAAAATACACAGGCAGGCAGATGTTAACGCTTCTCTTTCCACCCCTTTGTTTCAAGCCACAAGGAAGCTTTACAAACCCTGCTGATGTATGGGGGTCTGGCACTGACAAAATGCAAGAAAGGCTGTTTTACTGCTTCCCTCACGAGGAGAGAACAGCCTCCACTGAAGCAGGGAAATAGAAAATGAACCTCTGAGGCAGTCATGCAAAATTTCAGACACAGCCTTACTCGTGTGATTCTATTTAATCACTATCCATTTCCTCTTCACTCTTCAACTAAATAATAAGTATGGAGTGTCATTTTTCATTACCATTTGAGCTACAACTGCTCCTGGAGAAAATATGAAAATAAGGGGCAAGCCTTGAAATCAGTAGGCTTCACTGATTTTAAATACAAGGCAACTAGCTAAATTTCTAATCTGATAATTAATAATACAGCACCTTTTTATCTTTGGAACTGTCAGGAGTAATTTCTACATCTGAGTGTAGCCCACATCATAAATCCACTCCAAATGATTTTTAAATTTGTCCTTTCCAATTCCAGTATGAATTGACATTTTGTTCTGGTTGAAGTGGCATCCTCAGATACATTCTCCCCTGCAATTAGCTGAGATTAAGCAGTTGGAGAACCAGCTCAGCAAAGATCAGAAATGCTCCCAGTCACTGAGGCTTTGATCATACTGAACGGCAGAACAGCAGTAGTCTGTAGTTTGTGACTTTAAGTTGCATAAATAAATATATTTATGAGACTGCTTTAAAATGATCCATAGCAGTCTGTGCCAGCAAGTGGACTGCATTTTTTACTGCTGGCAAGCAGCTTATGTGTTAGAGTCTGTCTGCAGGCTCAGTGCAAAACACACGGTGCCTCATCTTTTTCTTTGTTTAGTATTTACATCTTCCTGCACTACTTAACAACAAGCTGAAAAAGTGCTAAATGGATTTATTTAATCATGGGCAATCGGAAAGTATCCTCATCTATTGGTCATTAGTATTTTTTATAAATGCTAGAAATCATCTTCCAGAGCATGTGTGCCAGCTCTCCCAGCAATGTGAGCAGCCTGAGACAGGCAGTACAGCACAGGGCTTTAGTCACACCTTATCCATTGAATTTAATAGCAGTTGAGCAGCTAAAACCCCTTATCAGTGCTGTGGAAGTGTGTCCCAGGGTGAGCATACCCTGGCCACAGCTGCCTGAATCCTATCAGCTAATGCCATCTGCTTGGCTGCACCCTGGGCAGGGTGTGCATTATGGAGAGCAAAGTTTGGCATGAGGGTTGAGCTAATATGAGCATTTGGAAACTGTGATGATCTGTGCACTTGCACACACTTCCTAAACGCTTTAAAAAATTTTATTAATCAGTTTCTTTGACTTGTGAACCAGGGCTGAGACGATGTAATAACAGCCAGACATACAGTACATTCCCTCTAGTCCTGAGGGAAACTGAGAAGATCAAATCGATCAAAAAATCAAGCAAGCAGAGCCCTCCTCCAAACTCACAGAAGTGCTTTGAATCACTTTCTTCCCAAACTGGTGGCCTCTGTTTTAAATTCCCCAAATGCTCAACTTGTTTTCAGGGCTGCTGATTTTCTTCCCCTTATTTCTGTCAGCATCGTTGGATGCTTTGCCCCTCACAAGGTAATATTTACATAATGAAATCAAAGTCACATAAATGATGGGCTGCTCATCTCACCAAAATTCCCTAGCAGTTCCATGTCCCTTTGCACATGTGCAAAATGTAGGCTTATCAGGATGGTGAACTGCCTGAAAGAGTAATTCAGGGGACAAATGCACTGATGGGTAAAATCAGAGCAGGAGCTGAGAAAGTGAGAGGAACAGAGAGATAGGTGAGAAATAGGGAAAGAAAGCTGTAGCAAGAGAAAATATGCATCTAAAGAAAAAAAAAAACGGAGAAAGAAACAATAAATTTTGAGGTTTTTCCTGGGGGAGTTCCAGCAGGTGGACTCCTGTGGTAGATCTCTGCTGAAAGAATAACATCTGTTTTTCATAAAGTGTTTTTAACCAGTGCCTTTAAACGAATATGCAGAAGAGGGAAGCACCATTATGTTCATTATACCTGCAGGACAGCTTAGAAAAAGAGAACTGATTTGCTTAAAGTCAAACTTTCTTCCAGCTGAAAGATCAATAGCCTCTTGAGTCACTGTTCACTGCTTCCCTGGCAGAGATCTAGCTCTGCTGTGCTATCTGTTCTCAGTGTTTTTGCTATATATTTCTTGCTGTTACTCAGTTAAATGTGTTTGCTAAGCAGAAGTGATCACTTTTCATCTTTTTTTTGTCTGAATTCTGCAGTATATTCTCCATGATTCTGTAATTTACTAATAAAAAATCCTGCTCACCACTGCTTAAATTTTTTTTAAACGTTTCCCATGAGTCCCAAGAAAAATACAGTCCAGTTCCCAGAGAGCTAATCCCATCCAAAAAAAAAAACCCCTGGTCAGTACTTCAGGAGGCACCCTGGACAAGAGGTATGTGAAAAGGACCAGCACACGTGACCATGAAAATGGTGTTGGCAAATCCCAGCAATTTCAGGGGAGAGGGATCTGAAATCTGAGACAATTCTGAGACTTTTGCATTTTTGCTTATTGAATTTTTTGTCTGCCTATTGGGTCTTTGCAGTTTCCCTCAGAACTCAAGTTTAAGAATCCACAGTACTCCAAGTCTGGTGTTTACTTCAGTGTTGCAGCACAACCAGTTTGTCAGGAGCTCTGTGACACAGGAACCCCCTGACCCCCACGGGGAGATTGCTGCTGAGGGGGTTGACAGTGCAATAACCACTCTTCCTCAAACTCTGTTCCTGAAGCTGCATAAACAAACCATCCATTATTTGCAAACATTTTGGATATGATGGAACCTGTGTTTGAATGGGAACTGATTTTGACCATGGCCAGCTGATCCAACTGATACCTGGTCCAGCCCAGTGCTGGCATATACCTCCTCATCTTAAATTTTAAAAAAGCAAGATAAAAGCCAAGAGGCAAGGATCAGAGGGCGCTCAGCCACCCACCTGCTGGCAGGTCTCATCTGATTCCACTGTTCTACATATATTTGCTGCCTCTGCTAATCCCAGTGGGCCAAAGTGATTTATTTTCCCATTTTGTAACCCGTCCATTGTCAGCAGCCAAAGTCAATCAATTGCTTCCCCAAGAGCTCGCAGCACAGGCAGTGGTCATGAAAAGAAAGATGCTAAAAAATGAGAGGGAGAGAGTAAGTGGCTGTGGAGCTTGCACAGAGGCAGCTGCTCATGGACAGGGTTCGATCAGCACTGCAACCTGGGTCACCTCTGTGTTCCTCAGAGCCAGGAACCCAGGCAGGCCCATAACCTGCTGAGGACCATCACCTTCACAGGCAGATTTCTGGTCCAGCTGCAGGGCAGGCCATGGAAAAATACACAAAACATCTGGAAGGATGGGCAAAAGTGTCATGTGTGTAGAAGCAGCACTCATTTTCCTTGAAAGCAAACACCATCATGTACCATCTTTTATTATTCTTCCTTTGTGCTGGAGGGAAATTGTGAAAGGTCTGCTTCATGGCAGAGTTCTACAGTGAAATCTCCTGAGGGTAAGGCAGTGAGCAAACCCAGAGAATTTTCTTGTTCTTGTAAAAGAACAGCAATATAAAAGTGATTTTGATAATGAACTTCAGATTTTCTCTTTTCATAAAAATGAAAGTGAAGTACTTTATAAAACTCATTATCTCATGCACTTACTGCATATCTGCAGGACTGAGTGAAGTTCACTGCAGGGCAGGACAAGTGCCTTAGCTGATTGCCCTGCACCACCCCAGCAGCAGCTGCCTTGCACTCAGATATATAATATCACTGAAGTGATGGATGGCAAAGACATAAAAGATACCAGTATGAGACAAGGCAGGAGGGTACCTCCCTTCAGGGAGAATATAGAAAGAATTTAAGCAAGCAGTAATAACTACCAAGTTTTTATTTGCTTTTGATCTAAATCTTAAAATGTCAGCTTTTGATAGTTTTCAGTGAAATTCCATAACAAACCAGAACCTTAGTTGTGAAATTATTCAGCAAATGCTACTGAATATCACACTAGAGTATTGGACTGCAGTAGGTCAGGCAGGTGAGTCTTTGATCACACTCATTGAACTGAGGTTTTCCAGCTATTCCCCTGGCACAGCTCAGTCTTATAAGCAAGGGTTAGAAACAAGGAATTGTCAGTTTCTTAAAAAAAAAAAAACAAAACAAAACAAAAGCAGCAGAGCACTGTTGTACTTCTTAAATATCAAAGGGAATATGAGCTAAGTGTGTGCTGTGTGAAGCACATACTTTTTGCCATTGTGCTCCTTTCTTGGGCTGTAATCTCATTCAATTTTGCATCCAGTTTAAGGGACCTCCACAGGTGGCTCTGCAAATGCAAGCTACATCAACACAGCCTCTCGGTTTCTTTCTAAAAAAACCTCAATTATTTCCATTCCTGTGTTTGTTTTTCCCAGTGAACAGCAGCAAGCACATAGTGAAAAAATACCGTGGACACCTCCGAACAAAGATTGAGTCTGGAGAAGGAACCATACCCGTCCGGTGCCACAACGCAGCTCAGACGTGGGACGGGGTGTTGCTGGGGGAGCAGCTCATCACCATGTCCTGTACAGACAAAATTGCCAGGTACCTGATGAATATACAGTGCAAAACTCTTTACATGTGGAAATGGATTTTGATGCCACAGAGGACTGCGGCTACTGGGGAGGAATATCTAGCAGGTGCTGACAAACCCTGTGGAAACAAAAACCTCCTTTGTATGCAAAAACAGACCATATAAATAGGATGGAATGTAAATAGGACATTTTCCCAAATTCTCCATGGGTCGTTAGTTGCTTTTTACAGTGTGACAAAAATATAAACTGTCTTTGCAGCACTTTTGCCAATAGAATTTCAGTGTGGAAGTAAAATACATCCACTCTGCTCTTATTGGATCATTTACCCCAAAACTTGCAAACCAACCATCATGGAGATAAACATAGCTCGTCTGCACCCTGTTGGATAAAATGCCCTAAAAGCTGCTAGGAGTATTTCTACTGTTTTGAAAGTCATTGCTGAACTCTCATGTCACAGCCCCTTGTATGACTTTCTTCTCTTTCCTGTAAATACAATGTATACTTCTAAGCAGAATAACTGATGTTTACTAAATCTTTCACAATTATTCCATGGTGGCAGATAGAATGTAAACACATTTGCCATTCTCAATTTACAGCACTAACCAGCAGCACATGACGGCTGGAAAATGAAAACAGTATGTGTTTGGATGCATACTTATATTATTAGTATATATCTATATGTGCATGTATATTTATGCTCATAGTTATATTTATATTTTATATGCATTAGTGATAGATACAGCTTAACATGTAAAATACATTACATCTATAAAGATGTATATTTTATGGCCAAATTCTCTGCTGAAATATCAGCAGAGAAGTCAGTTGAATAGCATCAGCCAAGAATCAGGCCCAGTTATTAAAGGCCAATATAAACATAATGTTTCAAAAAAGCATAAGGCTTTTGTTTAATGCAAATGCATAAATTCTGCTCTTATCTTTAACCAGATGACCTACTGAAGTTAAATGAGTCTGTAGGCTTAGCAAAGCCTGGCATTTTGGCAGAAAACATGTGTGAGTGAACCAGCAAATGGTAATACAGACAGACTCAAAAAATCCACCCTTTGCTAAGTGTAATCGTCACAACTGTTGTGTTTGCATGAAGGATAAAGAGCAACTTCTGCTATAATGTTTTCATGTGTTCATAAAGAGATAACAGAAAACCCAAGCTGTTTCCAGTGGATCTCCTGTACTCTTTTTAGATACAATTGGGTTTTCCAAATTCAGACTCATATGGACTCAAAAAGCTAAACAAATTTCAGCTAGAGGATGGAAATATCGTGCTCTCTGTGGTTTTGAATGTCATTACCCAGTGAACTAAACATTAGCTTTGCAAACAGTATTACATTTGCTATTGATGGGGATGCTGAATGTAATGCCCAGCCTCAGAATTTGGGTTTTTTCCAAGAGCATCTGCTAAGCACTTGCAGTGAATCCTTCCCTTGTTGCCACACATCGAAAGAGCATTGAGGTCTGTGAAGAGAGAAAGAATCTACCACAATGTTTCTCCAAAATAAAAAAGATCATGCAGATCTCATCTTTGATACTATTCTTGCAATATCGTATAAATTATTGCCATTCTTAGTATTTATTTTCACTGTAACTCAGATAGGCATAAGATTTTCCTAGACAAAAAAAAATAATAAAATAAAAATTATATCAGTAATCATTATTCCCTGCTCTGAACAGCAAATTATTACACTCAGCAGGGACAGTTAAAAACTGTGAGGCTAAGAAAAGGGGTAGGAAAAGTTACATTTGTAGGAACAGTGGTAGTGGTGTGGCATTGCAAATGCTTCAGAAATTTGGATATTTGCATCTTGCACTGCATGGCAAGAGCATTTTGTGGAGCAAAGAGCCCTGCATGCAATGACAGCTCCAGCTGAAGGGTTGCTGTGCTGAGAGCAGTGCAAGCCTGTGCCAATACCTCAGTTAAAGTTCCCAAAAGCCATAGAGTTCCAGTAGTTCAGTTTATGGTTTTATTTTACAGTGGCTCAGTAGTCCCCAGTCCAGTTGGCTTTTCCTACTGCATCATCTTGCAAATTTACTATTCCCATGTTTCTCCCAGCAGATCTGCTGTCAGCTGGCACAGGAAAACTCCCCTCTGTACCACCACAAAACATGACACGTCCAAGCACTATGGGCTCCTTAGTCAGGTTAAGAGCTCTGGTACCAAATGCTGAATTGTAAAATGAAGAGAAATCAAGTAAGCATGTAGATTCAGAAATTGATGAAGTCTTAGAGTTTCAAGGAAGAGGGAATGGTCATTCCTAAAAAAGGGGAAGAACAGACATGGGAAATTATCATAGAATTATCATGTGGGTCTGGTGTGGGCAGGTCCAGTGCCTGGAAACCAGATAAAGGGCCCAAACAGCGATTTTGAGGGGAAAAATTCAAAGTTAATAAGTAAAGAGAGGGAGTTGAATGTAAAAAAGCTTCCCATTCAAAAGGGAAAGGCAATTGGAATCTGTACAGTGCTGGGGACATTGCCATGGCATGTACCATAGTGAAGGGTCTGAAAACTTCTGGAGACACTGCCCAAGGCAGTTTAGAGATGTTCCCAACCCTGGCTGCCCTTAGAGGTCATGTCTTTCCCTTCCTTTTTTTCTCATGGTCACATTTTATTTAAATTTTATTTCCACCAGGCTCCTAATTACATATGTTTGTGACATGACTGCAGCTGGATTCACAAATTCTAGTTTAGTAATCACTGTGCTAGTCAAAATAAAGCACCAATGATGCAGAAAACATTAAAGAAAAAATGTATTGCGTGGCAGAAAATAAGACAATACCCTCAGGGCCGGTCACCAGGGACAACATTGCTGGAGGTTTTTAGATATTATAAATTTTGTGTAGAGCTTGGCAAAGGTTGGTGAGAAAATGTTTGGATAGAGCATCTTCATTAAAATTTATCTCAAAATTCAATTTAGCACCCAAAATATGATCTATGATCAATTTTTGTCCTTATTAACCTAGCCTCTAAGGGGGGGAAATAGGTTTATTCAGCACATATGGGTCTGCTTTCTACCTTCTTTGCCTCTGGCCATAACAAGTACAGGAAGGAAAAGAGCTCAGTGGACAAGTAGTTTGCTGCATGAGGGCCCTTTCCCTGCTCCCACCCCCACAGAAGAGATGAGCAGATGATTTTTGTGCCACACTTCAGACTCCAAATATTTGCTCTACCACGTAGACAGTTGACACTTCAAGTGCCTGCAGGATGCAGGAATCTGCTTGCACATCATCTGGACTTGTCTCACAATGAGAAAAAAAATCTCTAGAGGTGAAATTCATGTTTATGTAACTGAGATTTGACAAAAAAAATATGTCTTGTCAATTTTGGATTTTATTGCTTGTAAAAGCCCCCCAGGTGCACTGGGCTATTAGAGAATGTTTCCTCTTGAGAACCTAGCCAGTAGCTGCTAAAATATACATAATTTTGCATTATTTGCAAAGGATATTACTATCAGAATTTAAAAGACCCAAGAAAGGAGAGAGTTACTCAGGAAAATGAATAATATTCTATAAATCATGTATCTAACAATTTATGTTCTTTCTTGCTCGCAGGATAGCCATAAGCAGAGAGTGGCTTAATCAGATTTTTTTGTTATTCAAAGGCATTTAGCAATTTTTATTACTATCACCACAACTCTGAGAGAATTTGATGCTTGGTATGCATTATTTGGGCTCTGTGGCTGTGTTGAGACTGCAGGATAAACAACCTGGTATTATACATACACCCTTACTGAATTTAAGCACAAACACTTCCAGCATGAATACTCATGTTATTTGGCTCAGGCAGGGAATTATGAGGTGACATTCTGTGACTGTATTATAAAGGAGGTCAAGCTAGATCTTGGTGATTCCTTTTGGCTTTAAAAAAGCTATGCATTTATATGTACAAATTTAAAGTTTGGTCTCTGTGTATCCCCATATAACCCACCCTAAGAGAGTATTAGCTTTTCACTCACAACTTCTGCCAGTCTCACAATGCAGCTGAAGTGAGTTCAGCCCCTCAGTGGCACAGATTTCAGAATTAAATCACATTCTTTAGGCCTAAAGTTCATTAGTTACACCTCGACTTCCATTTTCCTCTGTAATGTACACTGTCTACACTAATGAAAAAGCAACAGAATCATCAGCAAAATAATTTTGAAAATGAACAGCTGTTTTGGGGGGGAAATTGTGTCATTTAACATCTTCTGAGTGTTAATCATAACCTGTATTAAGCCCTTTATGTCAGCACAGACATCACTGTCCTATGAGAATTTAGATATTTTGTGACAGCAAACCCATACATACGATGAGCCAAATTAAACCTCTCTCCATCTCCCTCTCTCACACTAAGACTGGACACCAGAGCAGCTAATACCTTTGCTTATCAGAAGGTCAATGCAAGGTTAATGTTTCTGCTGATTAAAGTCTCTGCAGCTGCTGTTAAGGAACAGAGAAATGTTTGAAGGAAAATTGGCATATGCACACACATACATACACAGATGTGCACACAGATACATCCACACGCACACAAGCATACACATTCCCGTTAAAAAACAAGGATATAGAGTTCAGGTCCTCTTTGAGGATGCAAATGCAGTAAACATTAGGAAGGTTCAGCACTACATTCTGTCTTGGACACTCAGAAATTTTCACACAGGTAAGGACTGAGAGATGCTCTGGTTCCTACCAGATGCAGAAGTGGGATTGGAGGACCCTCTTGGTGCCCTGGGGCACACAGGGACACTATTTCTGTGCCTGTGTCTCCTTCAGTGACACAGACAGCCCAACACTGAGCCTCTCCTCTCCCCTGCACAACACTGCTGGCTTTCCACAGCACACAAAATGTGTACATGTACACACACTTGCAGGTGATAGTTCACACCCTCAAATGCACTCATGTATAAAATAAGAATCCAAAAATGTCTCTACTTCTTACTCCTACAGCAGAAGAAATATGAAAGACTGGACAAAATACGAAAGACCTATGCACTTCTCTTTCTCAAGTCCATCACCCCTTTGGATTGAATTTTAGTGGAAATTCAGTCTATCACAGAGGTCATAAATCCCCTTCCCTTCCATAGACTTTGTATGGCATCAATGTCTGCCCTCCAGACCAGTCTACTTCCACCATGGCTCATCCCCTAGGCCCACCCTTCCCCCAGTTTGACAACACATACCTTCCTTCCACATAAACTTTCCTGCTCTATGCTAATCAAGTTTACACATCTCATCAACAGCACCCAGGTCTCTTCTTCCATGCAGGAAATCTCTCAGAAATTATTTCTCCTAGCATCAGCCAGTCCAATATAGCAGCTGCATAGGAAGGTTTATTGATTGCCAGTGCCCATGGTTTGGCAAAGAACTGCAATAGTGCTGGGAGTGGGCAGCCAGCATAGCCCACAGCACATAACATAACAGCTATAAAATAAAGAGGTCCTATGTCAACACATCACCTGTTATCATGTGCATGCATATTATTGTGAGGATCTTGGTATCAGCACTCAACATGAAGGAGTGTTTTAAAAATTAATTCTTATCTGGGTGTACCCTCAGAGACAGTTCTGCAGTGCACTGCTCTTCCCCAAGACCTTCTTCCCTGAGAGACCTTAGCAAGGGGCTAGAGACCTTAAGCTATGGCTTGGGCAGAGTGTTCCCACTCTCTGGCTACCCAGCTGGTGGATTTACTGGGGACATCTGCCAACTTTCTGGGCATCAGACTTACATCTACTCACACTAATAGTGTATAGACATACGTGTAAGCAGGAACCATGGCACTTGTGCACTGTCAGAAGGGGAAACCTGCAGCTTCTCTTGCAGGGTGCAGGCTTGGGAAATGTACTTTGCAAGGATGCAGGATTTGTCCTGACAAACACTATATTTATACAACAAATAAAAGTCAGAATTCAGTGTTTATTTTGTAAGCTGTGGCCTTGAAATTGTTTTCTTACAAAGGTCACCGTTAAAAGTATTTTCTTGCCACCACTTCCTGATACTTCACAAAAACAGTGACATTAAGCCCAGAAGTTAAATAAGACCTTGAACATCTAAATTATATACCTTGCCTGTAAGATGACACATACAGTAACAAAGGACTTCCAAACTTTGCAGTAAAGTCTATTCTTGTCCTATGGCTCGGGTTTGTGGATTATTTGGGCCTGTGTGCTAGAGAATGGGAAGGAATCTATGGAATCTTTATTGAATCTTTATTCAGAATATGTTCAGAGTATTGCAAGGTTATGTAGTTATAAGGCATTGTTTCAGGGTAAGCAGTGGGACTCTGAAGTGGCATTTTACAAGATGGTTTTGGCACATTAAGCTGTATTTAAATGTAGCATATAAAAATGCAAGACTGAAAGTGAGTGTTAGAAGTTGGCATTCTTAGATCTATTTTAGTGTTAGCCTGTCGACCAGAGCCATTTTTAAGAGAAGACTGAGCCTGACAAGGTAACTCTTAAGAAAAGCTACTTCAAAGGCTGTATATTAATGTAAATTAAAATCAATTAGCACAGCCAGATCTTCAATTAGAGATGATTTGTGCACATGATTTGTAGTTCTCTCTCTTAACCTCTTTCTGTGTGACTGAGATTTCAATTTCAATCTTTCACCACAAAGTGTGTTCCAGAAAACATATATAAACCACCTACTGTTAAAATACAGATCAAAAACTAACGCACCAGTTCCAGTTCTCAAACCAGTAATTGATAAATGGTTGTATAAATAGGATCACCACAGGTGTTCTGCTGAGCACTGGCCACCCTGAATAACAATTTATATTGTGTGGAGAATAGCTGGAAATATTGGTAATAGAAACTGTGGTACGGGAGGTTAACAACACACCAAGTGAGTAAGACTTAAAGCTCTTAATAATGACCAAGAAAAAGTATCTTTTTTTTAAAAAAAAGCCTTTAACAAAATAAACTTTGAGATTCATCAGCAGTGCTTCCTAATGGGCAAGGTTTCCAGAGGTCCTGAGGAGACACTTTGGTCTCACCAAGCTTCAGTGGCAGGGGGACACAGGTTCCTGCGAGGTTTTTAAGCATCATATGAATTTCTCCACATCTCAGTTTCTAAGGGTTTCCAAGGCAGAAACATGGGAGGATTTATCTCTGAGTAATGCTATCTGTAAACCAGTGCTGGAAATACTCACAGAGGGGGCTCCAGATGTCTCAGCAATGGGCAAGGAGCCACGTGCAGACCCACGTGGGACTGCAAACTTTCACCCCTCACAGGTTTTCCCCCAGGCCCCTTCCACAATATTTTTATCATCCCTATTTGTGCTGCTCAGGGTGCAGGAGCTGTGTAGGGACTCAGCAAGGGCTCATCCCCAGCCCACCCCTCATCAGGGGCCTGGGGAGCACAGCATCTAATTAAAGGATGGATTCCTGCTCTGGGATGCCTCCCAGCTCGTCACTGGCATTTCCATGATTGACAAACAGGAGAAAATATATTTATTGAAGGATTATCTTATATTGAAAACCGGACGTGGGATTTTGTCTTTGTAAACAGTGCAGTAATATCTGCTGTTTGAACAAAAGGAAAGGTAGACTTTCCTTCCATTTAGAGCACCAAAAGCTCCCACGTTTAAGTGGAAAGGGGAGACATCTGGTTTTATTGATCCTGCTTGCTGAAGATTTTGGCTTTTTTAAATAAGATCTGTGACTAAGGGAGCAGTGGGTTGATTTTCACTTTATTGGAAGGGTTATTACAAAGCGCACAGCATAGAAGTTGTTAGAGAGATGTGTGCCCTTGAAAACAGCCCTTAAAATCTTGTACAATTAGGAAAATTCAGAATGATCCAGCATATTTCCTTATGGCGAAAAAAGTCACTTTGATGTATTGAGAACCCAAAACGCAACACGGCATTGCTCTGAATAATAATTTTATTTTGAAAAGCTACATTTGAAGAGAGCACTTTGTTACAGATGGGAACACAGCTACTTTCATGGACCTAAATGAGGCTACAGAGAAATAGCTTCTTCAGAAATGAGCACTCTTATTCATAGTTTCGCTGCTGCTCAGACAGAACTTTCCATATCCTCCATCTGCAAATAATCACATAGAAGTTCACGTATCAAAGGGCTGAGTCAGTACATACCAATGTATGTTGGTCAAGGGATGAACAATACACAGGATAAAAATCTTTCCCCAAAATATTTGTCACTTAAATCTATTTTTTATGCAAACTACTGCCTGCCCTCCCAGACAGGTCTTTTTACCCAGAGTGCAAAAGCAGAATGAGTAGATGAAAAATTCCCCCATCATTAATGTGCTTTTACTGTGCTCTGAAGGACAGGGGCAGCAGCGCAAGGGTCTCATTTGGCCAGCTCAGCACAGGGCCCCTATTTTCCAAGGGCTTGTGCTGACTTAGTGGGACTCATGCACATTCTCAGAGATGCTTTCCAGAATGAAACATGGCAAAACACTTTGCCCAGCATGGACTAGACTGGAAAGCAAAGCTCCTTCTCTGCTTTTTCATCCCTCTACTCTGAATGGATTCTGCTTTGTTGTCCCAGGAAATGTTGGCAGTGTCATCACCCTCAGCCCATTTCCCCACCACCCCCATGGCAGACACCAGCCTTGTCATTGCTCAGGAAGACCTAATAAGCACTCCCCAACAAATACTGCCTACTTGGTGTCAGCACTTTCCCTGATTTCTCTTTTCTTCCTGCCATAGGATGCTGTCTGGGTCTGAGAAAATCTCTTTTTACACCTCCTCATACACATCAGGCAGGGTTTGCTCTCATGCCCTGAAGTCTTTGTAAAGTTTCTTCTCCCTTGTTGTTTTGTCTGGCCCCTCTACCCAAGTTGTCTTATATGTACTTATACCCTGAAGCCAAAACTCACTCCTGTGGTACAGGAGGTTAACAACAAACCAAGTGAGTAAGACTTAAAGCTCTTAATAATGACCAAGAAAAAATATCTTTTTTTAAAAAAGCCTTTAACAAAATAAACTTTGAGATTCATCAGCAATGCTTCCTAATGGGCAAGATATACACATTTCCTTGCCTTTTGGGTGTCCTTTTGGGATGGGAAAAGAGGACTGTGTAGAGGAACAACTGTTGTATCCAGAAGGATACAACGTGGACTCCAGCTCTGCCTCCAAATAGTGCAGCAGATCAGCAAATGACACTGCCTGTCTGCCTTGGTTCCCCCAGGGGTATAACCATGGAGGTTTACCTCACAGCAACTCTGTGAGCATTAATTAATGTTTGTGAAATGCTTATAATACATAGGGGTTGACCTGATCTTGCCTATACTATGATTTCTATGAATGTAATTCCATTGACATTCAAATCCCTTTATGCAATTAAGTGGACACATTCAGAAGTAGGTAGAGAAATATCTCTAAAGAAAAAGCAGGTTTCTAGCAAATAATTTAAATTAAATAATAATTATTACTTTGTAATTTATGATCTGAACACAATCCTCTATATTTGTAGATAAAACTGAGATTATTGAGTGTGATGTGCATATTGCTAAAATTCAGATATGGTTGAACATATGTTGTTTTTCTGTTTAGCTGCTTTTTTCTCTCCTTCAAACAAATGCACAATATTTTTTTTTAAGAAAATGTCAAATGCTGGAAACAACACTGATATCTTACAAATTTCCATCTGGACAAAAACATCGCTGTCTAATTGTTTTTTTTTCTTGCCTCAGAGGCTGGCTGGAGGCATAGTACTGTTAGCTGAAGTCAGCTCGTTTACTTAAGCTTGCATTATTAATTTTGCATCATGATAAGATATTTACTCGGAGACACATCTAGTTCTTTCCTTTAAAAGTGATGTTATTTGCAGGAATGACCACACTTTTTTTTCCCCCAAATGAAGTTATGCAAATCTGATCGACTAAAGTAAATGTTTCCAAAAACCAATGACTGTTTAAATTGTGGGACTAAACTGTTTGTATATAAATATTACCTTTTATATTCCATTTGAGTTTTATGTAGATGAACACATTACTTTAATGACCTGCATTTACAGAGGGAGACAGGGAGAGTCTGACTCTGAAATCCTCAGCAGCCAGATGGCTGCCTTTTCTTGCATGAGATTAAAAGATGTTTCTCATTCACAGCCCTGCTTCAGAGGCAAATTAATATAGCCAGCTAAATTGCTTGTGTTTTTGGAATAAAATTTAAAGGGAACTTTTTAAAGCAATTGGTGTCACAGGTTCCTAGAGCAGATTGCTCTCCAGGTACAGCATGCTGGTTTTAAACATTCAGTAATTAATGGAAAGTATTCCGTGTTAATTGACTGCTTCAGGAAAGGGAAATATAATGACTCCTTATTAATCATGAAAAGAGACATACAGCATGGAGGCACTGCAATAATTGCACTAACGGTTGAGAAATGTTAATTAATGAAAAGAACAATGATGTAAGAAATTAGCTACATAATGCTTGCTGCTGATGGAGATGGTGCTTTAAACACATTATTTAGCATGGCAGCCACTCGATGCTGCCTTAAATAGAAGGCACCTCTTACCTTTTCCTTCAGTCAGCTACAGACTTCCGAATGTTGACTGGCTTTTGGTTTTTAATGAGCCAAAATTCACTCTCCAAAACTACATTTTCTAAAGTGTTTTCAGTTTGAACTCCTGAACTCAAAACTATTCAAACAGATTGACAGCATTCGACTTATATAAAAATATTATTGAAGCGGAAGAGAGCTTGTTAGTGTTTGTGTGTTGGAGAATAACTCGTTAGATGGGCTGAGGTACCTGCATCATGACATCTTTTGCCTTTTTAATTTTTCCAGGTTTTTTACCAACTACCTCTTCCCTGAAGAATTTAAAGCAAGCATTCTCTGATAATGCTGTTTAGCTTGATGGAAAAAAATTGTAGGCTATTAAAAGGCACAACAGTTCTGGCAACTAATCCAACAGCAGGAGTATGGCTCACAGTCATTAACAGACTGAAGGCCCCAGTATTTCCACCACCATTTTAAGGCATCAACAAAGTGAGATATGTCCATCACTCTGAACGGGTCAAACTATTAGTTACAAACCAAACTGATGAAAAGCTGTTTTTCCCCTCTTCAGGAACAGTATTTGATTTTTATCGATGTCTTCATATATGCACGATTGTTTGTGTAAGGACATGTCAGCCTGGGAGGCTTTTAAAAATTATTCACAACTTTTTTGGAGAATTTTGGCCACCCAATTCATGTGTTTTCTTAGCTCTGTAACTAGATCATATAAACGTATGACAAATGGTAAATAAAGGTAGAATTACAAAGCGATCATTTTAGCTCTACCATTCACTGCAAGTGCAAAATTAGAGATTCAGAAAGAAATTAAAATTCTGTTAAGTACACGCTAAATGAATGGTTGTCAAACACAAAATGCTTTTATAAAGAATAGCTCTCAACAGGAGGTTTCTATTTGCAATAACACAAGACAGAAATACATCCTTCAAGTCAGTGACATCACAGTAATCTGAAACCTTCACAGAGGGGGAATCAGTCCCAGGTGTACAATAATCCAACAGTGAAGTGCTTCAGGCATCACAGGACAGAGACAGGGGTGGTTCCATCCCTCATTCCTCCAACCCATACACTGGCCTTTGCTGTTTTTCCAAGGGCAGCTCTCTTGATCCCCTTCCTCCACCCATGTGTTTTATTGCTCCTGAATTTCTTTTCCAGATGGAACATCCTTGGGCTCCAAGGTGCTCTCCTCAGCTCCTTCATCGAACCCATGTACTTGCACAGCATCATTGTGGGAAGCCTCTATCACACTGGTCACCTTTCCCGGGTAATGAGCCATAGAATAGAAGACATTGGTCAGCTGCCAGCTTCATACCGGCGCAATCAGCTGCTTCTCAGTGGTAAGCAAACACCTGCCTGCAAGACAAATGAGCCCCTCTCCCATCTCTAATTGTGCTGATCACCAACAGGAAAGTTTGCTTGTTTGTAAGTAAACCATTAGCCCATGCTTTCTTTTTTCCCCGCAGAGTTTGAATTTGTAGAATGAGGAAAACGGTGCTTTTAAATCCAGATCTTTTTTTATGTGCAGTTACCACATAACAGTAGTGTATAGAAGCTGACTGGCTGACTGTTCAAAGAATACTCAAAGTGGAAAAAAAGTGTATTCTTGAGTAAAACATTTCTGAAAGTCAGGGAAGAAATTTTCAGAAAATTTTAGGTTTAACTGTCTCTCCCACCTCACTGTGCCTCACCCAATGAACACACCAATGTGCAGGACCAGGAGAACCAGCCCTGACACCTCTGGTGCTGTGCCTGCAGCCCCACCACCAGTGCCTCTTACTCAGAGCCCCTGCTCCTTCATCATGTTTGGACCAGATGGACATAAGAAAAGGGTTGTTTTTTTCATGCAGGAGACCCTGCCTGCTCAGCAGACATCAGGAAGGCATTGCTGCCATCTGATGTGACCCCTGCCAGCTATCTCCTAGGCTGCTTTCACTGCTACCACTTCTCCTTACCACTTCTCCTTGTCCCTGCCCCAGCTCTCTGGTCCTTTCTTCTTCATCCTCTGACCCCCACTTCCTTAAACCCCATCCAGGCAGCAGCTGTCCAGCCTCATCCCAGGAAAATCCCACAAAATATTGAGTGTCTTCAGACCCTTATGAAGCTTGTGAGTGGTGTGGGCCACCAGCTTTGAGTAGTATTAGACCCTTATTTTGCTCTTACACTTTTTCTTCAGAAGGATTCCTCGAGACACCAATACGATTTCAGGGTTACAAAGCTGGAAGGTCAGGATAGTTTAGTAGAGTGCAGCATTGCCTTACAAATCCCTCTAGATTCCTCAGTCAGGGGAGTACTGGTTTATTCCTTTTCCATTTTGTTCTCCTTTTCTATTTCATGTTCTTTTTTTAATTTATTTATTTATTTTATTTTTTTATATACTATGTCCTTGTGACAGAATAAGTTTGGCTGAAGCAGAAGTGATAGTTTAGCCACAGGGGAAATTCTCAGGTTCTGTGTGGTTTAGTATGTCTGACAAGTGTGATGTGCATGTACACATTATAAGGTGAGTTGGTCAAAAGGCTTATCTTTATTTGAACAGTTTATCACCATTTTTTAACTCTTCAGTGCATCTATCCAAAGATCATGATATGCAAGCATGCGGGAAACTGCTCCACACTCCTCCTCCACCTTATGTTCCCTGCTGTCCCTCCTGCTCTGGCCCAGACTGGGCACAAGCAGCCCACTCTTCTTTCCCACACTACATCATTGGGAGGGGGAAGAAAGGACTCGCAGCTGATCAGGAAAAATCTCCCCATTTACCAAACCTCCCATATTTCAACAACACTCCTCTATCTGCCAGAACCCTCTGCATCTCCTACTGGGGAAGCTGATCTCATTGTGTGGCAGCCCTAAGTCCTTATCATAGAATCATAGAACAGTTGGGTTGGAAAGGACCTTAAAGGTCCCCAGCACCCCTACATAGGCAGACACACCTCCTACTAGGCCAGGTTGCTCAAAGCCCCATACAGCCTGGCCTTGACCGCTGCCAAGGATGAGGCATTTGCAGACTCCCTGAGAAGAAGCTGTTCCAGTGTCTCACCAAAACCACTGGAAGTCCATTCGTCCATTCAGATCAAAATCACCCTCACTTCCACTGTGTCTGCAGGATGCACAGCAAAACCCTATTGAACTACTGGAGGTCTGAAAACAAGTGATTCAGTACAAGATTTAAACACAGAACAGCTTTTGCTTTGCTGGGTTGGCCTTGCAGAATAAAAGTAATGGTTCGTATTTGGCCCAAGTGTATAGTTATGTCCAAGAGTCATTGCCAGAGAGTTAGAAATGCATCAGAGGGGCCCTTGTGTCACTTTAAATATCAGCTTCCACCTTCCCAGAGTCTTCTGTTTGGAAAAAAGCTTTTGTTTTGCTTTCAGTTGTGTTTGTGAGTTTTCTTCAGCCCGGGAGAAGCAGTGGGAGGAATCTGTCTCCCTCTGTCTATATTGGTTTTGTCTGTAAGGATGTTATTTGTAATCTTCCCACCCCCACAAATCCCTGGGAGCCAATACTGCTTTAAACTTCCATCACTGAGGCTTGTGTTGCCTTTCCCTTACCTGGAGAACTGCCAACAGCATATCCAGTGTGTAAGGAGATGGGCACCTAGCAAAAGCCACAGCTAATGGGTTCAGAGACCAGACTCAGCAGCCTCAGCCAGACAACCCTGCCTCCCACACTCACCTCAGAGATCAGGCCAGGCAGGGACTTCAAATTGCAGGAGTCCTTCAATGATGAGGATGCCAACTCTTTGGTCACTGATCATAATGACACAAACACTTCAGTGAAGAGCAGTCACTGGTGTGATGAGAGATCCTGAGGTAACTCCATGGCCTCACAGAAAAAAATTCTTTGAGGTTTTCCACTCACACCTGTCCCAGCCAGATGGAAATCCACTCATTCTCTTGGATTACTCTTATTTTTTAGAAGAAAGAAAAGCTCTGTTTCATTTTTATTTCCTTTCTTCTTAAGACTGAGGGCATTCTAAAGGATATTCTGAAGAGGCATGAGGTTTTGCTAGGAGAGGAAAATAAGGACAGATTTCAGTTCATGTCCCACAATACTCAAGTTCATATTATTTGTACAAAGACTTTTCCTTTCAGTTTCTACAATCTCCTATTGTATTCTTTGCTCTGTTGGTTTTAACAAAGATGTTTTGCATTTAAAAATTGTCTACATTATTTGGGTGTTACCTTTCAAATATAATTAGAAAAATTATTTGTCTAAAGAAAAACATTTAAAAAGTATTTTAAAAAGATGAAAAACAGTAGTCAGAGAATATATCTAGACTCTATATTTGCATCTGTCATGAGTCTCATGGTTCTTTTCTTTAAAGCCTCTTCTCTTGTGTTCAGAAAATGATGTGAAAATACCTTCTGATTCCTAAATATATGTACTTACATATGTTAGCCAGGAAGAGAAATCATGAAAGCCAAACCAGAGGATTTTGCAGGCACTGGAGCAAACTCACAGTGGCCACCAAGGGCAGGGGTCAGCCTCAGGCTGGGCAGAGGTTTACAGCCCCCTTCTCATGGGCACCCACAGCCTGTTGTGTCCTCCCTGCAGCCTTTTCTTGTTTTCCTCTGATCAGTGTTTTCACAACATGTTTATTTGTTGTGGTTTTATACAGCAAATTTTTATTTATTTAGTGGCCTGTGGCAACTTTGCACTCAGGGTGTTTGCTATCATGATTTTTGGCACTCAGTTCCTCTAAGCTTTTGGATGCTATCTTGACAAAGAGTGGTACATAGTGTCAAACTGTTGATTTTTATCTGTTTGCATCTTGTTTTGTACAGAAGCATTTAAATGGCACTGGAGAGCTATCTGATTTTCATGCTCTCAGTTTATATCCTGTTGCCTAGGTGAACTGGAGTTTTAGATGCAGACTGATCTGTTATTTAAGGAGGGGAAAAAAATTGAAGGAGGTATTAATACAACAGGAAGGTGTTTACCAATCCTGGATGAGGTTAGCTGCACGTCTCTTCTACACATGGTAGTGAGTTCAGCCCCAGTGACTGGCTTGATTTTTGCAATTCCAGCTTTGCCACGACACAAAGTAGTTTTGTTGTCACATTTGGTTTTTTTTAATTCAGTGGCCACTCTTTATGTGTACTCATTCACATCTGGCTCTTGAAGATTCCTCCTTAACCCCACTGGAAGGAGCAGAGGGCCAATGTCCCCCACCAGCTTCTTATGATGCTGAGAAGCCCCAGGCAGGAGGCAGAAGCTGCCTGCAGAGGCAGCATCTCCTCCACAAGTCACCCTTAGCAGCCCTCCACCTCTCCCTGCTGCTATTCAGGGGCTTGCCAAGCTTCTCATGTTTAAATGTAGCAATGGATGCCGAGTTCCCACCAGCTCCCATCTCCTCCTGTTCTGCCTGAGATCAGCAAATGCCTACGGGGTGCAAGAAGAAGCACTTTGGAAAGGACAGGCTTTGATCTGTCTTCTTTTATCTCCTCCTCTCTGAAACGCCCTTATCAGTGCTTCTGCCTCTCTGCAAACATTCTTCGAAGTCCTTCAGCAGCAAATGCAAAGGACCTTTTTCTGTTGACATCCACTCAGGAGCAATGGAAGCAGTTCCTCATCAAGCTGTGCAAACCAGGAGCTGTTGCTGGAGCTGCTTTAGGCCGGGGCTCTGGTGGGACCTGACACATGGAAACGGATCCAGCCCTGGCACTGGCCTGTCCTGGAGTGGCCGTGCCAGCCAGACCCTGCCCACCAGCACAGTCCCCACCTGCCTGGCCACCACAGTGGCTTTTGTGTTCCAGGTTTGCAGGCTAGTGGCCTACACAGCAGATTAGTAGAAAGGGAATTGACAGCTGGCTCCAGATACATCATCCAATGCCCACTTTCTCCAAAATATTCAAACAGCTTCAGGTCACTGTCTTTTCCTGCCTTGGAAGAGCCTAGTGTTGATTCTTTGCTCTCAGAAACATTAATGAACAGAGCAAAGCAGAATTCACTTGGTTGCCTTTATCCTGTTCTGGAAAATAAACCAACCACATTATTTATTCCTCTTTTTTACTTGCAAAGAATATTCCTTCCCTAGTTTTAGGTTTAAGAAATGAGAAAGCTACAGAAGTCATGGAAAGTTTGAATGCATTAAATGGTTAAGAACAGACAGGGATTTCCTTGATAAAAAATAACTCCCATGTACACACCTGATCTTGCAGCCCTGATCTGATTTAGAGCCAAGGGAGATCTCACCCAGAGAATTATAGATTTAGAGAATAGTTTGGGTTGGAAGGGACTTTTGAAGGTCATCTGGTCTAATCCCCCTGTAATGAGCAACAACATCTTCAACTAGATCAGATTGCTCAGGGCCCCCTCCAACCTCATCCTGAATGTTTCCATGAATATGGCATCTACCATGACAACCTATTCTGGTGTTTCACCACCCTCACTGTAAAAAATGTCTTTCTATGTCTAGTGTAAATCTACCACCTTTTAGTTTAAAATAATCATCCCTTGTCCTATCA